>NC_141707.1:19794211-20994211 GCF_971803275.1 Cyanistes caeruleus | reverse complement strand
TTGAGTCCGTGATTGTGAACAGAGCATTCACATACAAAAACTCTTCCAAAGTTAATAGCATAGTTAGCTGGAATATTCTGTGTAGTACCAAGTTAAAATGTAGATTCCGTTCTCTTTGTATATCAGCGAGAGAAAATAGAAAAGTTCATTAATATATTATGTTGCTGTACTGACTGGTACAGCAGTCTTGCTCACTGTGGTGTTCTGAAAATTCGCCTGGTGAGAAACATTCCTGATGCAGATTTGCTGCTCTATTTAATTTTTTTTCAGTGAATTGCTGGGCTCTCTTATCTTCCTGCTGGTGGCAGCACAGTCTTGCTGAAGGGGGATAACAATGGCACTTGTAGAATAGAAATCTGCCTGCAAGGTGTCAGGATCTGCCTACTATTGGCTTAAGAATCAGTTTGTTTTAGTGTCTAATGTTTAAATCAAATGTTTAAATCAAATTCCTAGTACATAATTCAGAGTGTTTTAAAGTAAAAATTATTTTTAACTCTCTGAGTGTGTCTTTTTCTAAATAGTAAATGAATATGTTTCTGATCTTCATTTGAAATAAATGCATTGATTTTCCATATTTCAGCCCAAATTGTATTTAATATACAAAGGTATTTGGCACTTGTGAGTTGATTTGAGAATATGTCACAATATTACATTGCTGATTGTTCCAGAAGAACGAAAGAGCATCTATGGTAAATGAAGAATAGTGCTGGTCCAAACAGCTGCATCATTTTCTCTTACACATAACTGGGAAAAACTCTTACTTTTCTGCTGAGCTAGGGAGTGTTATGATAATGAATTTTACTAAGTGGCCATGTGGCTTTTTGCTTTTTTAACCCTCTTTGGGTGTCCTCCAGAATTTGAGACCTCCTGTTACCTGTCTCTGGATCAGTCAGGAGGTGCAAGGTGACCAAGACCTCTCATGAGGAACACTGTACCAAGACCAGTGTCTCCAAATACAGTGTGACAGAAGCTTGGTTACAAATGCAGGGAACACCCTCATAGCACTTACTCTTCCTGTGGAGGCTGCATTGGCATAACTTTCACAGTATTAAATTACTGTTTTCATGCAAGATTCTGAAAAGCATGAGGCTTTTGGTATCCCATGGTATACAGAGGCTTCTTTTGAAAACTGGTTTGGAGGTTGTTACACTGCTGCTATAGGTTTTGTACCATGTGCAACAGGCTAAATTTGATCCTCTGAACTCTGCATTTCCCAAAACACTTGTTTTACTAAGAGGATCCTCACTAGTGTTTCAAGCATGTGCATGTAGATGGTGACATGGGGTTTTCTGCAGGCAGATTTGACTGAGTCTGTACAGAGTTTAAGACGTCACTATTATTGGCAGTCACTGTGTACAATCTCTTGGCTAGCTTCCTTTTCATTCCTTCCTATCTGTCCTTCAGGCAATGCTGTGTGGGGACAGAACTAGTTGACTGGATGATGCAACAAAGTCCTTGTGTCCATTTACGAACCCAGGCTGTTGGCATGTGGCAAGTGCTGCTGGAAGAAGGTGTTCTTAACCATGGTAAGATAAAGAAAATCAGTATCTTTACTAAAATATGGGCAGTGTGTGACATCAACACCTCTGTAGTTCTTGTTCATGAAAAGGAAAGGGATTGTGAGCTCAAAAGAAATGCCACAGGGCAGCCTGTTCATTCTGGCTGCATCTTGCTAAGAGTATACTTTTTGGACTTATGAGCACATTGCAACATAAATGAACAGTTTATAATCATAACTCTAATAATACTTAGGAGTACACTGGCTTGTGCTTATATTGTTAGAGCTGGGTAGCACTCAGGCAAAAACCGAGGGATGTATTACCATACATAAAACTAACCTTCATCAAAGATTTGCAGTATTTAGAAGTGAATGTGAGTATTTGTGTCTGCTGAGATCCATCATTTTGAAATGATTTCCATTGGTTTTGGAGGGGTTCCCAAATTCAGCACACCAGATATTCTAGTGTAGAAATCTGTGATTTTATGTTAGCTTTTTGATTGCATTTTACGTTGATTTCCAGTTTCCATTTGGCAGGATTTAGTTAGTAACAGGATATTACAGCCCTCAAAAGGGTAGGTTTCTAAAGTAATATTCATATTTGAAGCTTTACACATACATTTTTATTAAATGTAGAAGAGCAGCTCTATTACAGTAAACTTGCATTTGTCATCTGTTGTGCTTCCCATATCCCAGGGAGAAATTTCCATACTGGGAAGGCAACTTGTTTCCACTACTCCCTTACCCTAATGGCTCTAACTTGAATTCCTGCCATATAATCCCTTGAACTCTCAGGGGCAAGCTATTGCAAGCTGCATCACAGTATCCAACTCAACACATCACTCTGACTTGCTTGGAAGATCAGGGGTTTGTCCTTTGCAATATCATAATGTTACTTTAGAGGTCTTCTCTTGGCAGTTCTTCCACTTAGTTATTCCACCGGGACACAGGTCAATGAACTTGCCTCTGGGATTATGCCTTAATGATACACATTTCTGCTACATCACAAGGAGTTTAGTTGCTTTTGCTACCTTTTTTCAGCCTGTCTAAACCTGTAGAGCAAAGTTTTTGTGCTAGAGAATACCTCTTAGAAATTCACAGTGTAACCATTTTCCCCAGTAATTTGTTTGATTAAATGAAATAGTTTGAAACAACAAAAAAACAGAACTAGTAAGAAAAAAACCCATATGGGCACACACACGTGTGTGTGTACACACACCCACAACACAGATGGAAGCCTTTTGGAAAGTATTTGTAGTACACAATTTAAAAGTGTACCCTTCAAGCTACATAACTTGGACATACATGAGAAATAGTTTCAAGCTCTTAGTTTTTCTGTAGCTTTCTTTCCCTTCCTAAATCATCTATCTGTAACAAACACGATACTACACAGATTTCTACAAGGTTTGCTTTGTTGAGGAGTGTTCAGTATTTGATGTGTTATGTTGTTTTCAGTGGACCAGGAACACCATTTTCAAGACAAATACTTATTTTATCGATTTTTGGATGATGAGCGTGAAGATGCCCCTTTGCCAACTGAGGAAGAGAAAAAGGAGTGTGATGAGGAGCTACAGGATACTATGCTGCTGCTCTCTCAGATTGGGCCAGATGCTCATATGAGGATGATTCTCAGGAAACCGTAAGCAAAATATTGAGTTCATATTATGGGTCTTCCTTGTGATATGGAAACAAGAGAAACCTACATTTATTATCAGCCTTTTTTTCAGCCAGGTCAGTGACTTCAAAGCAACCAGTATAAGCTCTGTTTGACCCTCCATTGAAGGCAAGCATTAAGCATTAAGACAGGGTTTAGTGCCACAGCAGACGTAATTTACTGCTAATTAAATGCACTGAGAATGAGGAATAACTTTAGCTCACCTTCACTGAAGATTTACATGTAAGGGGCCATTCAAGACCAGCAAGTACACAGGGCTGGATCTAGCTACCTTGAGGACACTGGCAAAGGTTGTCTTTGCTATGGGACTGGTGTGGGCCCTGCCTAGTGTGAGAACATTTTTCATAGTAAAAGATTTTTGAATCACCTAACCCAAGTGCTTGTTCCTGTTCTGTTTCCATCTGTATCCTTTCCCAGCTCCATTTAGATAGTTTAGATTGTAAACTCATTTTGACAGCACTTTTCCAAAAACTTTATAAAAACATTGAATTTCAAAAAGTGCCATCAAACACTTGTGCATATAAGAACAGGAAATGTTGCCATGCAGCAGTAGTTTTGAAGTATACATTCTATTTCTTCTCCTTGCTAGAGATCTAGTTAACACAACCAAAAGAGCACTTGCTTCCTGTCACACAAGACACGTGGAGAAGCCAGAGTGAGATCATGGTCTTTCCATACATCCTTAGGAAGTCATGGAATTGAGGTCTTGTTTTCCTTGCAGACATGTCCTGTGCCTTTCCCACTGAGGAGCAAAAGTGAGCTTTTGCACCTCTGAACAGACACCACTCATTCAGAGACTGAGCAGTGCTATGTGTGCTGGGACCCTGCTTCTCTGCCCTCTCTCCTTTGCCCCAGGCCAGCTGAGCAGGTCATCTCTTTGAGAATTTCTCTTTAGGTTATTTTGGTTTTTGGCTGCCTACTACATTTGCTTTCTGTCATGACTTCCAGAACAGCTCGTGCAAGTTTACACTAGCAGGATAAATATTGATTACCATCTGGTCTGCTTACTGAGAGCTGAAAGGCTGGAAGTATGCTGTGGAAAGTACTGCTTTTCTGGCTCTGTCATCACTTGCACAGCATCACCTGAAAGAATACTAATAGGAGTTTTTTCATGGAATATAGTGAGGAGAAAGGTTTTCTCAAGAGTGATACTCATCTGACATCTTTCCCTATCCCTGAAAGCGCTTATTTTTGCAGCCCTTTGCCCACTGAAGTAAGCTTGTACTGCCAGGGACCATATTAACTACTGTTCTGGTATTCAGTTTACATACATAATGCTTTTGTTAGTTGAAAATCCTCCCTGGACTAAGCTGCAGCAAAGCTGTTAAAATCTCCATGAATCCTCAGAGTCCTGCTAGTTTTGACTAGACACTGTTACAGCTGCCAAAAGTTCAAAGGAGTTGTCAAGGCTTCAGAGATGCTGACTCTGGCTGACCTGAGCAGGACCCACAATTTTCAAACCAGCACAGCTGCATTTTGTAACAGTAACCGTTTCCAGAGAGGTTGCAGAACTCAGATAATTACCCTGAAAGAAATAAGACAATATTCTTTGATGAGAAGATTACTTTGAGAATTTGATTGTATAATGAAGCTGTTGCTTTGAAAGGTACTTTCTATTGTTCGAAATCTGAAAATCTCTAACAAAAAGTGTCACTTGTTTTGACAGCCAACTTAAAAAATTCTCTGTTTATTACATTAACTGCAGCATTTTAACTGTCAAACTGTGAAAGAATGTTCTATAGTTTAAAAAACAGAATAGAGCTCAGGGAAATTTTTGGCAGGCTCTTGTTGCTATTGTGTTTTTTTTTTCCCCTTTGGAAACACATATACTGAATGTGAAAATAGCTTTTTGTGAAGTAGCAAACACAGCTCTCTGCTCCTTATAATGGCTGGAGCACAGGTGCAGACCTTGCTCAAGTCCCTGTAAAAATTAATGCAGAATTAATACAGCTCCTCCTTAAATGATTCCCTCTTTCTGTATGAAAATATGTCCTGATGGTAAACTCTAATTTAATACGATGCTACAATACAAAACTAAACACAATAATAACAGGAGTCTTTAAAGGAAGAGTTATATTCATCAGACAACAGTATTTATCTCAGATGATGTTATGGATTTCATTCTTTTTTAATGCCCTAGCCTAAAGTAAGTTAGCAGTGTGACTGAAATAATAAATCTGTATTATATGTTCTTGGTGGTTTCACCTAGCGCATTTTTTTCTTAGTAGAGAGCATTTGACACTTAATCACGATGTTATGGGGTCTCTGATCTTTTCCCTTGTTCTTATTATCTGAGAATTTTCTGGTTAGCTGTATAATAAAAATAATCAATGATACTGTTTGGACATATATGGCTTATCAATGGCAAAGTACTATGTTATTGTCAACATCCTAGTCACAGAGAAGCTCAGTGTCTGTGACCTTGGTAAATTCTCCAAGCACTGAACAGTTTTTATTGATCACTTAATATCACCTGAGTTCTGTCCATTAATGTGTACCCTTGTTCCCTACCTATTCCATTTATTATCCACTCTATAACCAGCTATTGCTGTTAGAATGTGTCCCCTGCAGAAACTAGGTCTTTACACAGCAGGATCCTACAAATCAACATCACTGGGTCACCACACAGGTTTTAAAGACACAGTCATGCCTAATATCTCTCCACGTGACATCTGCAGGAGCAGAAGTAAAGACTAGGTACAGATACCTGCTACAGATTGTCAGTCCTCCCAATGTGCTAACATAGGAAGCAAATGGACATGCTGAAAGAAGAGTGTGTCCTTTTGTCTTGATAGAGATCTGATCTAGACATCATCCTTTTATGTTTTGATTTAATGTAGAAATTTCTTAATTTGTTACGCTAGATTTTCCAAGATATGCTGGTTTTGCAAGCATGTAATAAAATTAAAGTTGCTACTTCCCTATTATTTGTTAAAGTCCCTTACCTTTTGTTTGCTAGCTAGTACTGGCTTAATTTTATGCCGTACTTAATTAAGCTGCTCTGCATAAATCATTAGGAACATCAGCCTTGTAATTTCAAGCCAGATTCAGAAATGGTATTTTGAGTCACTAGAGGGCATAGCAGTACCAAACCAATTTCTGGTTTTCTCTTAACACTTTATTTGATTCTGTATGAGAAGAGTAATTTAATCCAAAATGGTTTTTAGTCTAAATTTGCCTTTAATCTGGGTAATAATAAATGCATGTCATTGGTAAGTGAAGAACAGAAGAAAAATAAAGCTTGCTTAGCAGAGATGTCAGTTGTCCTTCTGTTTTCTGTGACTTCTTCAGTACTTCTTGCATCCAAAAGAAGTCTCCATCCAGCTGCTTTTATAAAAAGAAGCAATATAACTCCAGAGTGACACAGCTGAGTACTCCCTGTGCCTCACACTTGATGTAGGCAGACTGTTGAATCATGAGGTGACTAGGCAGAAAACCTGTAGAGCACAGTATTTCTTCATATGGCTTTCCTGATCCTCTAGGTGCTAGTCTCCTGTAATACTGACATTTTATGAGGAAAACTTCTGTCCAAAAGGTTCATTGTAGTTTTTCTTTTAGGACTGTCCAAAGATTCTACTGTGCTGTTAATTCTTTTGACACCACACATTGCAGAGAGCAGGGTTTAGAACCGTGCTTATAATGGTGGAGCATGTAAACCTTCTCATTTGGAGGTCCTGCCCTCAGACCGGACTTCCTGTATCCCATTTCCTCACATCTTAAATTTATCCTCTTCCATATGTCTTTGTTGTTCTTTTCTTTTGTTCTTCACCCATTGAATTAATTACTTGTAATCTGCTTTTCACAAATCTAAACTGTATTGTTTGGAAGGACATAGTCCTATAAAAGTAGTTTGAAATAATGCTTTAAAGGAATTTTTTTTCCCCATGTGCGTCGGTATGTCAGTCCAGTGTGCTGTCAGAAATTATATTACAGGAAAATCTGTTCTTTTAGCAAATCATGTTGTATTAGATACTGTAACTGAAGAGAATCTTGTGAGTGGAAAAAAGATTGGGAGTTTCTCACAAGTTCCCACAACTCCTCCTGTGTGCTGTTTATTAGATCCTCCAAAGCATCTCTGACACACTGCAGTCCCCACAGTATTTGTGTTCTTCTTTAGCAATCAGAAAATTTTGTGTAGCTTATAGAAATGGAATTATTTCAGCCACAGTGCCAGCCTCCTTACTACTCCTTGTGCTAGAGAAGAATTATTCCTTCATCAGTGCATGCTTTTCAGTAACAGCTGCTTGTATTTTTCAGTGAGAAAAGCTGAAACTACTGAGTGGTTCTTATTTACCTTTGTGGCTAAACAGCAGCACTCAGCATTAACTGTAGTGCAGTTGTTAACTGTCCTCCAAGATGCTCTGCTGCATCTCCAATTTGTTCAGCAGAAGTTCACACACTCCTTTACAAACCTACTGTGTTTGCTACAAATAATTAGTGCTGCATGTGAAAAATAGTGCATGCCCCACACCCAGGAGTCCTTTTGAAAGGAACAAATTTTTATGTACCATTTCCGATTTACGTGACCATTTTATACATCTATAGAACACTTGATTTAATCAGAAAAGCTGCCTAATCAGGATCTCTCTAAGGTGGTTGCCATGGCTGCTGCTCAGTGTCATTCAGGTAGCATTCACAGAGCTTCCATCCTTTGTGTATTTCAGTCCTCCAGCCAGAAATATCATTTAGTCCCTGTTTAGTGATGATGTACACTTCACTAGAGAGTACAGCAGCATTTTGTGTTTTTCTGTCCTTCTGTGAAGTATTTATTTTGGGCATTTATTGCATTTAGTTGTCCCTTTTATCTTCTCTCTATAGCCCTGGCCAGAGAACTGTAGATGACTTAGAATTTATATATGAAGAACTTCTCCACATTAAGGCCTTATCTCATCTTTCTACCACAGTAAGTAATTTTAAAAATTTTAACTCATAACCAAAAGAGAGGCTCAATTTTTGCTTCTGGTTTTACTTCTGATTTTATTAAAGTTGGAGAGCTTATAACCATACTTTCCATACAAAGAATTTATCCCATCTGTGAGGGTCACCCAAGCACTGTGCAGGTGTAGGTTGTCTATTAGAGATCAGATGTAATTGTCTTCAAGTATTTCTGCACAGCCTCTGTCTCCCTGACTTGGCACAGGTGCCGCTGTCTGGATCCCTGTTGTGTGTAAATGTAGGTACTGGTACTACTGAATTGATCTTGCAGAATTGATTTCTGTAAGGAGTCTTGCCTTGAATCAGTTAGGAGGATGAATTACTGTGGAGAAAAGTGCACTGTGCAGTGCTTGCTGGTTGGAGTTCGGTCATTGAATGAAAGAATGCTCGTCAGACACGGTCTCCCTGAAGTGGTCAAGAACAGTGCAGAGAACCAAGGATAAATGGAATAGAAGGGAGACTGCAGCTGTCTAATGTCTCACCATCATTGATACACTGTGTAGACAACTGAAACAAGCTAAATAGCACTTTACTTGGTAACAATACCAATTTTCTGCATGCTTTCAGAGAAAGGAAACCAGTCAGAAAGTAAATCCATATTTGACGATATCTTCTTCAGAATCTCTTGTTATTTTCAATCATTCTCAGTTAACTTGGACAGATGCAGATAATTATGAAGCTGCATTACTGAAAGACAGTACTCCATCCAACATACAAAAGCCTGTACAATGTTTTTCAAAAAAAAGTAGGCATTCAGAGTTGAATTCAGGTATCTGAATTACATTGGTGTTAAGGAAGCTTCCCAGTTTGACCATTTGTGAGACTCTGGCAGTCACACTCCCAGCATCAGAGACTGTCACTGCTGGGGCTGAAACCCCTTCTCAGCGGGCAGCTCCAGTGACTTGGCAGGTCCTGCTGGACTCCTGCACATCCCCCACTCACACAGCCAGACCAGGCTTCCTCACTGCTTCTACCCCAGGTTTTCCATAGCAGAGCCTTGTATCTCTTGCTCCATAAAGCAAATTATTCAGTGTAGTAACACAGAAGCAGTTCGAGCTGGTGCCTCCAAGGAGGGACCCCCAAAAAAAGGATCCCCTGTGCATCCAAGCATTCATAAGTCTCATTCTTCTTCCCGTGTCCTGTGCTCCTGCTGTGTCTTACCCATACCCAGCATAGATGGAGATTGAGAGGGAGTGGAGAAAATTCTTGATGCTGCAGATGTAACCCAGAACAAAAAAACCTGAAACGCAAAATATTTTCAGCTCAGATGAAAATGAGTTTTGAGGTCAGGTACCACAACAAGTACCATATGGAACAAGTACAGCAAGTGATACAAACTGCAAAGAATACTTGGCATTTTGAAGTACAGATGATTCCATATTTTTAGTAAGAATCTGGAAATGCCAGCTTATTACGTGCATCATGAACTGAAGCAGAAGACAGAAACCATGACTAGCTTAGAGGAAAAATCTTCAGAGGAGCAACAGACAGCATTGCCTCTGTGAAGTAGAAGATCAATAACTAATGAACTTGCAAGGAAATTGAATGTTTCATTTATTTTAAGTAAGGCATAAATTCTGAAATATTAAGTTTTCTAGATATGGCACAAGCAGTAGAAAAAGAGATAAAGCTCAAGTCTCATGGTGGTGAACTAAAGCCTGCTAGAGAAACCTGTGAAGTTAATGTACGAAGGTAAAACATCTAATACAGTGTTGAAAACAAGTCAAACTTTGGTCTTCATCAAGTGGAATCATTCACTGCAAAGGCCAATGACTGAATCAACTGAGAAGACATCTGAGAACATAAATGGATAGGAATGCTCTCTGCTATGTGTTGACAGTGCTAATGTCTGCATTGAGGTTGTATTTCCTGGCCTTATGAAAGTATCATTTCCTTTGAGCAGAAGTTATAAAGGAGTTTGGTGCGCTAAGTTTTATAGAAATCACAGGCCTCTGAGTGTGTTCACTGGTCAGTGTACTTAAAAAAACCTGACCAAACACCTCCATTTATCTCTCTTTTTCTCCAAGCTGCAAAAAAGGCGTGCTTCCTGATAGTCAGGAAAGAGTTCTAGGAGAGGTGGCTGATGTGGTATGTTTGTTCTTGGTGCCTGAGCACCAAGGTTGGGTGGGTGCCTTTAAGTACATCAATGCCTAGATTTTTCCACCCATCTTAGGAGATGCAACCATCAGATTCTTATCTGGATTGTGTCCAGAGCTTGAGAGTTCTTTCCCAAGTCTTTCTTTGTGGCCTAATTTTAATTTTTTTAAAAAAATTAAACAAACGAGACAGTGGCACAAAAATACTACTAGTGAATACCTGTTGAAGCCAGCTCTTGATCTGTATTTGGCATGGTTAAGTTCATGGTAGTACCTCTGAAAAATGGCTTGTCACCAGCTGTCATTCTCCAAATACATGAATCCTGCTGCTTGGAAATTGGCCTCTAAGTCCTTGGAGACTTGTTGTATGAAGAGAAACATAAAGCACACAGAAGAGCTCTACAGTGACAAAAAGCAGTTTTAAGCAGTGTCTCACTAGAGACAACTGCCCAGTCAGTGAGAGCTGTTCACACCAAGGGCAAAACAAGTCCAGCAAGGAGCAGGCTGACACCAAGGGCAGTGTCACGTTCTCCAGTTCCTGGAAGAGGTAATGAGCAGGATGCTTTGCCTGGGAAACTGTCAGGCAGAGAGGGGACTTAGCAAGTCCAGATGGCTGTGCCTTACAGCATAACACAGCAGAAGCAGACAGACTTACGTCAGTCTGAACCAGATTTCTTAGGAGAGAACAGGAATACTTCCAGTGAGTAATTTACAATTTCTAGCTGTCTTCTGTAACAGATTAACTATTACCATTTGAAACTTTCTGTGGTGTTAATCGTTGATGATCATTTCACATGTGTGTGTACAAAGATGTGAAGACCCATGTCTTAAAAGATGCCCTTGTCTGAGTCATTTGGAGCCAGGAAATGGAGCTCTGTAAAGCCAATCAATAGGAATTAGGAGATCAAGTGAAGTCATTGATCAGTCATTGATCAATGATGCAGAGGGAAGGAAAGTACAACGGGGCTATATTATGTGACCTCATCACCAGGAGGAGTGAGACATGTATAATAACTATAATTTCTCTCTCTATTTTAAGGTAAAACGAGAATTAGCAGGTGTCCTCATTTTTGAGTCACATCCCAAAGCAGGAACAGTCTGTAAGTAAATGGAGTTCTGTCAGATCTCTTTCTCACCTGTGCTATGAACATTTAAATTCCTAATGTTTAAATGACATGAGCAAAACTTGGATGCATTCTTCAAACTTGATTGTCACTTCATGTTTAAAACCTAGGGTAATAAGTGTTAGCTTAGTCTGTTGCCAAATGTGGGGACAACACCAAAATTCTGTATCCTTGGTTGAGAGTATGTATCACCTATGATTTGGGTGTGTTTTTATCTAGAATTTTTGGTATGACCAATCTCTGTTTAAAATGTATTTTAATATAATCCTGTATTTTAAAAAATCCTCCTGCACAAAAGAAAGAATTTTAAATGGTGGATTACTCAGACATGTTAATACTGAGATGCTTTAGCAAAGGAATATTAAATTCACAGTCACTAGAGAACTTGGTTAGAATGTGGTGCTACTAGTTTTATCCAGCCTGTGTGCTAATTAGTAATTGATAACCTATTGTATTGATTTATTGATGTATTGATAAAGTAGTTGTTGGAACTGTCATAGAAAAGAAAAGCAACTTTGACATCAGTATAATAAAATAATAACTATATGGGTACAAACTGTTTTTCTAAATTCTGAAGGCAATTACTTTTACAACACAGTAGGCCTTTTTTAAGGTAGACATTTATATGACTGTAGAGTTACCTTGAATTTTATTGGGTGCAGAATCTGGCCCATTTATTATTTTGAATAACTATATTCTAACCATAAAATCTTTTCTCTCTTGTAGTATTTAATCAGGGAGAAGAAGGTACTTCTTGGTACATTATCCTAAAGGGATCAGTAAACGTAGTCATTTATGGCAAGGTATTTTTTTCAGAAGCTATTTTATATGATTGTTATTATTGAAATTGTAAGAGTAGACTTTGAAGGAATACAGTTTAATTTAGAGCAAAATTGCTTTGTCTGACAAAACAAATATATTGTGCTTTTATTAAGAAATGATCCAGTGGTTTCACTGATTATACTTCCAGTAGATTGCTCTATAATTTTGGGATATATTACACAGTTTCTGAATATAATCCATCAGAGTTACATCAGTATCTTTAGGACAAAGTAATTTGCTGGAATTTGGTGAATTGCCAGACTTCTCTCTCATGGGGGTTTTCCTCATCCCTTTACCACCATGTTGTCATGCATTTAGATGACTAACTGTTCTCATGCACTTCTGACAAAAGTACAGCTTTGTGACTGGTGGTTCTCAGGTTGGATGAACCTCTTCCAAATTTATGTCTGCTATTCTTTTTAGTTAAGCCATAGACCAAAAAGCATCTTAATTAAATTTCCTGTTTATGAGAGGGATTTCTCGAGGTAAAAAAAGGTAGATCTTGGTATGCAGGAATCCCTTGAGACTTTAAAAACCGTACTTCTCTATTGATTTCTCATTCAGTGACTGAGAATCCTCCATTTGAAGACAAAGCATTTCACCAAAAGCTAGCACAGGGGCCCTATTGCTAAGTCTGTTCCTAAGTAACACGTTTAGCCATGAGTTTTACATCACTGGGTGGGCCAGATCTTCTGTTACTGTAAATTGGAGGAAACGGAGCACTGCTGATGTACAACAGCTGGAGATGTGCTGTTCTGTGTTACTTCTGAAATCTTGATTTTATTTTTTAGGGCCTCTATAAATAAAAAACAAAATAGTCAACAACTTTCTGTCTTCAGCAGTCTGAGAAGAATCCTTTAAGCTGAATGTAATTTCAGAGAACAAGCTGATTCTTTTTCGTTCTTGTCTCTCTTTAGTAATAGTAATAACCAGCTATCAAGTATTGTTTCCTAGTCATTATTTTGGCTGTTGATTTCCTGCCAAATAGATTTGTTTTGGTATTTGATTGTGAAGTCCACTGTTTGTACAAGGACTTTCAATAGAATCCAGAGTAATGATGGGTTTCTGCATGTAAATGTTTTGCTCTGTGCAGGGTGTGGTATGTACTCTACATGAAGGAGATGATTTTGGCAAGTTAGCACTTGTGAATGATGCTCCCAGAGCAGCATCCATTGTTCTGCGGGAAGACAACTGCCACTTCCTGAGAGTAGATAAGGAGGACTTCAACAGGATCCTTAGGGTAAGAGTGGGAAGGGCTGCCCTCACAGTGTGATATCAGAACTTGCAAGTTTTTCTAGAGGCTGTCATTTCTATGAATATATTAGTATTAATAACCTTGTTTGTAGCACGTCTAATTGCGGAACAGAGACGTGACAGTCTAGGAGGTCAGGTAAAGAATATGTTCATCATCTTTCCTCTCTCAGTTCCCAGCTCAGACATGAAAATTCAATGGAATGGAGTCTTTTCTTTCTCACATTCTGTAATCTAGCATTTACCCTATTCAGTTTTTCCTTATGCTGCTCAGGATTTCTTGGTGATATTCCATCCAAATATTTAAAAAACCCAAGACCCACATAGGTCAGTATCAGGTACATTGAATTCAAGACTTTCAGGGCAGAATCAAGTGGAAAATGGAGTAAGTTAGAGATGTCTTTAAATAGATGTCTTTATCAGAGAACTCTAGAAAGATATTCTCAGACTAATTTTAGTTATTCATTTTGGGGTAAATGTGTTCCAAAGTCCAACTGTAATTCAGGCTATTTTGTGGTCATTCATAGTAGAGGAAGCCAGAACTATTATCATCCTGTTTTTAAACCTAAATATGCCCAGTATCACAGCAGTAAAACCATTCCAGAAAGGGTACTCCACTAGAAAAATTTCTTGTGGTTACTGTACAAAAGGAATGAGGATCCCTTTGGCAGTACGGTTGGGTTGGCTGTGGAGACTTAAAACTGATTATGCTTTGGTCTGTATTTCAAAGAAAATCCAAGTCCATTGTCTTACTAATTTTTACCTGTGTTTTTTGAATGCACATTATACTTAGCTTTTTTCTTTTTCTACTATAAGTGAGCTGGTAGTTGAAAATCAACAATTTACTGAGCTAAGACTTCCTATTCTTGTCTTTTTTATTATTTCATTTTAGAAAGTCAGATTATAGAAAATAGTGTTCGTATGTAAGTGGGGATACAGATTACATTACATACAACAAGTCGTGGAGAGACTGTTTTTCAGAAAACTTTTTTTAAAATTTGACACCTCCATAAAAAGGAGATCTTTAACATAGTTCTTGCTCTAGTCTGTCCCACAATTCTTTGCTTCTTGCCTTGGTGCCAGTGCTTCCTTCTTGATTCTGCCTGAGGAAAACAGAATAAAGACAGATAAATACAGGGGGAAAGAACCAACATCAGTTGTTTGTGTTTGAAAGTCATGCAGTTTATTAGAGTAAGTAATCAGCCAAATCAGGTGCAGTCACATTTATTAAAAGTAACTTGTCTTGCAGGATGTGGAAGCAAATACAGTAAGACTCAAAGAGCATGACCAAGATGTCTTGGTGTTGGAGAAGATCCCAGCAGGAAACAGAATTTCTAATCAAGGAAATCCACAGCCACAGCACAAGTATGTTTTCATTCAGTACTGCAAATGTCAGACAATTATTAACCTTTTTAAATGGTACTATTATCCAAACAATAGCATATTCCATTTCGGTGGAAGACTGCAGCGCATATAAAGTACATAAAGTTTTCTTTTTTTAGTCATCAGCACATGCCACATACTCAATAATATATCCATTTCTAGCAGCATACCAGCTCTATGTCTTTACACAATAATTCCCTAAAGATCTCCGTGTAAATACCACAAGTAATAGCTTTGAAATAGACTAAGCATGGAGATTGATGAAACCCTGTTAATCTGAGTTACTGCATAAAGATGTGAGGAAAATTCATTGTTTTATTGTTAAGTACAGATATTTTGTATTTTGAGCTCTAGATGCTAATAAGAGTTTGCTATGCACAATTTATATACAAAACAAAGATCTCATACAATGAAAGTTGCAGAGCTTATCTTACAGAATAGTTTAGCACAGTAATAACAATATTAACTATATTTTCCTTTCTTACTGAAAGGGAAAAAGTACAATTCTGTTTGGATACTACTGTGATAAGAGTAGAGTGAGGCTGTTATCATTCTGAACGTTGGTAAGACCCCTAAAGGCTTTATAAATGTGTTATTTGCAAATGGATACACAATTTTCTTCAGAAGCATTCAAACAATTTCAACAAGTTTTGAATCCTTTACCCTGAACCTCACTTTCTCTCAAAAAAGAGCCAATTTATTGTGCAATACTTTGGGTACTTTGGTGAGTTTTTATCTCATCTGGGATTTCATATACTTGTTTTATCTGCATGACTGAATGCAAAGATTTTTAAAGATCTGTGAAGGTCGAATAAACCATTCCTTGTATTTTATATACACTTCTCACATTTTTCAGGAACTTTATCTAATTTTTCACTTTATTTATTAAAACATCAGGAAAAGCAATCCATGCTGCCAGATGTACCCTTACACAAGTTTTACTTTGTCTAAAGGAGGGGAATTTGACTGTAGCTATTGGATTTGCATCAGCAGCTGCAATGCACAGCAACTTGCTCATAGATTTGAATCTATTTTCTTGGGTCTGAGACATTTTTCGTGCTTCCAAAAGTGAAAGTTCCATTTGAACATTTTGAAACATTGTCTTCCTTGCAAACTCATTTCACCAGTGTTACTTGTGTCATTTAATATTTTCTTTGTCAGAATGTGATAAAAATACCCAGAGATATTTATGGTAAATGGTAAAGTTAGGCTGTATTTTAGGTCTTACATGCCAGGAATATTTTCAGGTAAAGCTCAGAATTTCACTTCTGTAAATATTTTACTCATTTGTTTGTTTTCACATACTATAGATGTGCCAGCAAGGGAGCTTTTGCTGGTAACTGTGGCCAATAGACATCAGTTACCCAAAAGAGGAAGTTACCCTGAAGGTTCACTGTCTGCTTTTCACCAGTTGGATTACTTTGTTAATACTGTGTTGGTAGTGTCTTTATGTTTAAAGTCTTCAAAGTGAGATCAGTGGGTTTGAGGACGAAATTTATTTTCTTACTCAATAGAATAAGTGGCTACATTTATGTTTGAGAGTCCAAACCAAAATTACTAATGTTCCTTGATTTCCAGAATTTCACTGGGATGTGTTAGTTGAATGTTTAGTACTTTTAAAAATGACTGCCCAGAAGAGAAGCTCAACAGGCACCTCTTCTCAGGAAAAAACTGATTTTCTCATCTTGGCCTTGGGGAAAACTTCACTTTGGGAGCAGATCCTTTTGGTTACAGTTTGGATTCCACTGCCTCCTCTATGGAGGAGACAGAGCTCCTACACAGCTCCCTGAGCTGTGCTTTCAAACAATGACAGTTTCACTTGGGAGGACTGGCTCTGAAGTTATCACTCCCAAGATCTAACTCTTTATGGGTGATCACACTCATGCAGGATGAATTCAGCAGCCCTGCAAGTCACTTCACTGTTCATTTTCACTTTCATATTCAGAGTACAGCAACCTGTGATTTCTCTGCTTCACTCACTCAGATACTTGGTTAGTATCTCTGTGAGAATGTGCACTGGCTTAACAAGTGTTTGTGTTCTTGGGACATCAATACAGTTCTTCCAAAGGGGTTGGCAGGTAAAAGAACTGTGACGGTCAGTGCTCAAAGTGAGGAGGAGCTCCCAGGAGCTCAGCTCCACCACTTATTTCTCAGCAGGAGCAGAGTATCTTCACTTCTCAGGGTTTTTTTCTTTCTTTTTTTTTTTTCTTTTATTTTTTTTAAGTTTCATACTTTATCAGTTGAATTCCAAAAAAAAGAAAGAAAAAAAAAAAAAAGATGCAAAGATTGAAAGAACGGAGGGAAATATTAAAAAATCTGATCTGTGAGAAAAGAGAGAAAAAAAGATGATACAACAGGTTTTCCAATATCATATGATATTCTGCTGGTACTTAAAATCCTGCTAGCATTTTTGCATGAAGCAGAAAAACCTGGCTGTTGCACTAGTTCCCTCACCTCTCTAAATTAATTCCAGGAAATGGTACAATCCTCAGTTTATCAACTTGAAACACTTCAGCTATGCAAGGTATTTCACAAATTGGAAGATACAGTGTGCTATGTCATTATCTGCCCTCACCTTCCCAACCAACCTCTGTCAGTGATGCTGAAGGAAATTGTTTCCCTGCTCTGACACTGATACACTTTCTTATTTCAGGCTCATAGTGAGCCTGTTTAAGCCCCTTTAATGACTGCAAGTTGCTGTTGTTACTGAGATGTTTATTCTCAGTGGAGGAGCATTTCTGCTTGTACTTCTCTGAGTTTGAACCATTGCAGCTCTGCTGGTGGTGGTGTAACCATGGTGGTGTTATACTGAAATACTCGTGTGAGGAGGGAGCTGACTCTCATCCCTGGGCAGGGTGGAGAATGTGCCTGCTCCTAGGTTTAGAGGGGGGAAGATTGTGAGTGGTTTTGTCCTAATCACACAGAGATTCTGGTCAGGTGTTTGCAAACAGCAGCACAGCAGTCCTGGTCTTCTTGCTGGCACACAATTCTTAATTAGCTCATTTGGCTGTGAGATGCTAACTGCTCCTTTCCCTTCCTCAGGTATATTGTGATGTCAGGAACCCCAGAGAAAATTTTAGAGCACTTTCTAGAAACTATGCGCCTTGAAGCAACTTTAAATGAAGCAACAGGTATCTACATGGCAGAAGCTGTTTTATTATTATCTCATCAGATGGATTTGCTGGGGGAGCACTGCAATGTGATGCTTTGAAAAGCACCTAGTGGTAGTTTTTCCCAGAACTGTCTACTGCTCTGAAACAACCCCAAGAGAATTAAGGAAACCCAGAATTAAAAATAGCAATCCACTTTTCCAAGCCTGCTCCATTGTATTTGTACTTTAAGGTCATAGTAGTAGCAAAATCCTCCAAAGAGCCAGACCAGCAGTTACTGGCACAACCATGAGGCCTGGACAGAGCACCCCATTAGTGATGGTACTTCTTGTTCTGGAGGTCACTTTAATACTGTGAAGTAGCTTGATACCTCTAGATGTTACATTGTGCTAGTATAAATATTCTAAAATCTTCACATCACATGTAAAAGTATCACAATATAAATTTTGTGTTTGTGATACTTTCCCATGTGCAGGGAAAAAAGAATTGTTACTCAAAGGAGAAGAACTCAGCACAACATGGGCTGAGTCCCAGGAATGCAGGT
This sequence comes from Cyanistes caeruleus, assembly GCF_971803275.1. NCBI lineage: Eukaryota > Metazoa > Chordata > Aves > Passeriformes > Paridae > Cyanistes > Cyanistes caeruleus. Next base: position 20,975,773 of record NC_141707.1, on the reverse strand, counting down.
TGCTGCGTCTGCACTTAATGGGCTGCTTTTCATTAGTGTTAAGACAACAGAGAATTTACATCTAGGGATATAGATACTTGCAGACTTACATTTAATAAGTATTTTAATTTTCTAAAAGAGTCAGGCACAAAAAATCCTCATAGTTCTGATAAAGTAATGCACAGACATATATTAAACTATGTAACTTTGCTTTTTCAAGTTCTTTTTGCACTATAGATGTCTGCAAAGTATGTATTCAAAGGTGTTCTTAAATCCAGTTAATCTGTTATTGACCTCGTAGTATTGGAGAAACCTGTATAGTAGTCCATAAATGGTGGAATAATTAAAAAATTACAGAAATCCTTTTTAAGTGTATGTTTTCACTACTTTAAAGACAGAAAAAAAAGAGGGATCCTTTTTACAGGTACCTGTTTACTAGAATTGCAAGCAGAATATTGTTCTTCAGGCTTGTTGCTGTATAATCACAAGTTTGCCATCCACAGTATGCATGTGTTTTGTGTTTTTCAAGACCAAATTATTTTAAAAATATTTTTAAACCTTTTGCCAAGACATCTAGTGACAAGATTGTACCTATATCCTGATACAATATAAAAGTGCTGCCATTCCAGAAGTGAGTTTTGTCAACTGAGAAATACTTTCATACAGGAATTATACAAGTGGAAGAAATGATGTAATATATTGCACAGTTATTTTCATATTTCTTCTACCATCCCTTACAATGTTTGTAAGTGTTTCTGTTATATCAAACTGTAGAAATTATACCTTGGGGTATTGTGTTCACAGTTTCTCAGTGATTCCATATAAGCCCACCAAACTCATTCTGGCCTCTGCAGCCAGGCTTTATAAATCCTTCTTGTCACAAATACAAAGATAAAGCAGACTGGGACTTACACCAGCTCTACCACAGGTCATTTTAGCAGAAAAAATAGCTTGCTGGGTTTTGCTAGAGAAAATGTCAATCAATGTTCATATATGTTTTAATGTGAATGTAGTAGCTGTGATATTTCTGAATCAAAATAAACCCAGAAATTTGACTGTCCATTTACCTCTTTTAGGCATTCTACTCACTGCTAGGAAATCCGCAACAAATGAAATTATTTGCCTTCTTCTGTGTAGGATATACTAAATATTCTGCCTGATATTGTAACTCCTGAAGTCAAATGTTACAGCTCTTTTTAGGTAGCCAGGTGTGAAAGGCCTAATTCTTCCTTGCATAGTACTCCACACTTGTGGAGAAGTATATTCAAATATTTCACTTTAGCACAGATGTGGAGATTTTTGCTGTGCCAGATTTCTCTTTGACACTGGCAAATGCCTATTGATGCAAGTGCAATGAAATTCATGCAGGCAAGACTAGAAGGCTAATATTTTAGCTCATATTTGTTCATTACCCTTTTTTATACCCAATGGCAACAAAGAAAGTGAAAAAAGACCACTTTATTACCTACAGAAGGCTAATAAGATAGTTCAGGTGAAATAAAACTCATTCTTGAAATCCCCAAGCTGTTTGCAGAGGCTTGATTGACTGTTTTCTTTCTTTTTTCTTTTTTTTTTTTCACAGATTCTGTTTTAAATGATTTTATTATGATGCACTGTGTTTTTATGCCAAATAGTCAGCTCTGCCCAGCCTTGATGGCACAATATCCTTTTTTAAAGTTAAGTCTCTTTAGCCATTGTACCTATCAGTGAAGAATGTGGAGTTTCCCTCTTTCAAGGAGTACATCACGTTCCATGGAAGCCATGCCTTGTGAGTAGATTCTCAGTGTCTGACTAGCAGCTGTCCATAGCTCAACAACTCTGAAATGGATAGTGTATAAGCCATGATGAGATACAGTACAGACCATGAAAAGTGTTTATTTCCTGTGCTGATTACTGTTCCAAGGGAAATAAATGTACTGCCCCTCCACCAGATAAGTGAAATTACATAAGAGTTTGGGTTACCCTTCCTGTATCCTTCCTGTCTTTCTTGGATTTTGCTGAACTACAGCATCTACATTTTCACCAGGATAGTTATGTTTTGGTGATTTCAGTGGTCCACTTTATAGATTGGAAGCTGCAAACTGCCTCTAGCAAGAGGCTGCCTGAACTTGCAGACTAATGGGTAACTAGTTCCTAGGTGCTGTCCTAATTGTTATGTAAAAGTAGTAATAATCTGTAATAATGGCCTATAGCAAATGCAAATAAACTGCAAGGGACTTCAATTGGATGTGAATACTAGGAGATGAAATCTTAATGGTGGAGAGCATTGAGACCTGGGGGTGATTCTCATAATCTCTGCATGTTTCACAGGAGTCTGTGAAATGTCCATCTGTCAATTACTGGCAGGTTATTTAGTTTGGGGAGCTTCTGGGCACTGAGGGTTTTCCTTGTGCACAGTGACTTGAAGCTATCAAGTGACTGGGAACATTAAATAAACATATAATGTTTTCTGTTTTATAGAATTCTGACAGGGGTATAATAACTTCAGCTCCCTATTTATTTGTTTAGAATCGCAGTGGTGTGAAAGTGCTTTCCTTCAAGCTCAGTGGGGCGAGTGACATCTGGGAAAGCTCACCTCCTGAAACCACAAAATATAGCATTGTGTCCTTGTCTGGCAAGCTTGAGAATCCATTTGTGTTACTCCTAGCGAGGAGAGTAATTGTTTTGAAAACCTTTGGACCCATGAAACTGGTCTGTTGAAGATTGTTCGCACACCTGAAAAAAACACATTTTCCAAAATCACATTGTTTTGGGCATCAAAAGTATTATGAAATGCTGTTGCTGACAGCATTGAGAGGGGAAGAAAGGGCAGCACTTCTAATGTTTGGGAGTCTTTGTCTTGATTCATTTAGCTTACATTATTCAGTCAGCCCATTTGAGATTCAGGCTTCTCCATCCTCAGTTATAATTGAATACCTCTATCCAGTAATTGGGAAAATCAGTCCCATAAGCAAAATGTACCTCATTCTTTATAGGGGAAAAGCTTTTCTGATAGTCAAAGTTAAGGATAATCACACTTAAGGATAAATATTCACTTGTGATGAAATCTGTTCTGGAGAGGATGCTAAGACCATCTTCTTAAGTGGGTCATGGCAAGCATCATGTTAATTCTTTTCAGAGAGGAGGTGGAGGTAACTGGTATCCTACTGCTTTAGTGTTAGCTTTTTCCTGGAGCTGAATTATTATTTATTTGGTCCATTCTGAATATGGAAAAGCTAACTGTGCTTTGTTGATTGTACCATTCAAATTTATTGTTAGAGTTGAAAGGTTCCTAACAAAGCTCATCTTTTTGGAGCAAAATCACTCTGCAAAAGTGCTCACCAGTGCTGTGAGACTAAGGAGAGATTAGTTATGCTCAATGAGGAAATTAAAATAGAAAAAGAAGAAAGGTGATTCAGTCAGCGACTTTTTGCTTCAGCCCCCAGTTTTGAATCAAAACAAGTCTATTTTCCTACACCCACTTAGGATACTATTTTAGCTGGCAGCATGCAAGTATGAGTAAAGCTAGACCACTGAAGTGCTTTCAAGCATAGTAGAGGGCATAAATTATTTGGGTTTTCACTTCTTTTACAGCAGTCATTTATAAGTTATTTTAATCCTAAAAGGAGCAGACTGGTGCACAGTTTTGTCCAAGTAACATTATTACTTGCTGTGGATTCCACACTTATTCTGTGCTGTCCTTTGGCAAACCGAGTCTATTTCAGTCGTTAAAGATTATAGATCCTGAAGTATGAAAAAAATGACTGTTTTATAGGGAAGCAAAGGGAAGCAATGCTCCCCTGTCCTGGCTCAGGATATAAGTTCTGTGTGTTGAACCAATGCCCCTGTTTCCCTGTTCTTCACAGAATGGAAATGGACAAATTCTCAGAGCTACAGTGTGTCAGAGGGAGGCAGGACAAGTCCCAGAAGAAAAGGTGAAATAGAGCAGCAGTGCACTTGGGTTATTGCAAGTGTGTGAGCTTGTGTGCAGGGGTGCACCTTTAAGGGACCACTGTCTAAATACTTACAAAGTATAAACTCCTCTTTCGCTCTCTGTAGATGATAGTTCTTCAGCACATTTCTCTATGACTGTTTTGCTAACCTCCTTTACCATCATGCCACCAAAAAAGTTTGCATTCTGTTGTAGCAATGATCTTACACAGCTCCTGATATAGCTGAGTCTTCCTATGCAGGGAAGAACAGCCTTGAGAATTGCTTCAATTTCTTATGCTAGAGAAAATAAAAAAATATATGTATCTATTGAGCTCTAACCATATTGGTGTTGATAAATATTTTGCAATTATCTGACACTTGTTGCAAGTATACATCACATTTTATTTCTAATTGCAGTCTGTAGTGAAGCTGCATCCTGAAGATCACATAAAAATGTGAGAACCCTTCATTGACTTTCCCTGTGATTATGTTAATGAAAGAAATCAATATAAATGAGCAGTAAAAATACAGAAAAATTACCAGTGCCTGTGGAGTGTCAGTTAATAAGAAAGTAAAAATACATTAAATAATTAGGGTGTTTGAAAGGTAAATATGGCATGAGAAAAATGACTCAGTAGAATGTTAAACTTGCTCCCCAAGACATTGGAGCACATAACTTACAATGAATTATTTACTTCTTATGACCTTCTGACTTACTTTCTGCCTTAATTATACTGTCATGTTCAGTTCTCTACTAATTTTAAACCTTTCCAAGTGAAATTAAAATGCAGATTTCTAAAAGTTTGTCAGTCAAATGAGTGCCCCAGTAACCTTGGTAGAATGTCAAATCTCTGCAGGGACTTTGGGCAGCAAGATCATTTTGAAGTGTGATTTAATAGGTACTTTTCCCCATTGCATTTTATTAATAGTATTGTTAGAGAAATTTTTCTAAATGAGAAACTGAAAATAAATATCTTACATAATTTGTATTCCTCATTGATGTTTTTATTTTCTAATTAGTATTTTAAAATATTTTGGTACAGCAGCTGAAAGTTCAGCTTGAAAGAATGCAAGGATGCTGGACATGGCTGTGAGGAAGAGTGTCAGTATTTTAATGTTACATGTTACCACATAATTGGGAATAGCATTACTCATGACAGTCCAGAATCAGAATTACAGTAACTGGGAAGCAAAGTTGAAGATGTAACTGCACTCATTCTGTGCTTACTTCCCACTCAGCCATCGGTTTATTTGGAAAAAAACCATTTTTTTCAGTAATAAATAGACACACAAATTGTCATATCCTGTTTCTTCAGGGGATACTTCATTTTCACACAGGTTAAAGGCTCAAATTATCTCCATTTATTATCCATTGTCCCTTTACTTTTTTTCTTGGTTTTTTTTTCCTTTTGCTAAATGTTACTTTTGGTCTTTTAACTATTTGTCTATTTTTGTAATGTTGACACTTTGTCTTTAAAAAGGTCAATGAAATGTTTCTTATTTTTTCTTATTGTTCATCACAAAATAACTTACAAAATATTGTGTCCTAAATGCACTTTATTTGGCATAGTGGAATTGTCTGATTTCCTCATGACAATGAGGCTACTACAAAATTTATTATTTTACCCTGTGTTTCTATAATCAATTTAGACTATAAATGTCAAAGTCCCCCTCCCTTAATGGGACTGAGGTTCATCATGAGCTACAATAACTTGTAAAGACAAAAGGAATAACACTGGTGCTTCATTCTGGTGGCCTTCCTCACAAATGGAAAATTGGAATTGTTAGTAAACACAAAGTGACATTTTTCTTTTTCTTCAACTCTTTCCAAAGAGGATAAAGGAGAAATATCCTTCTTCAGTCTCTCCATGGTTAATCCTCTTTGTTGCTCCAAGTGTCATTTCTGTTCTGTTTCCCTAAAGCAACCATCTCTGTTGTGGAACTGTGATTCTTCCTGTGTTCTTCAGAAAATTCACTGTCATTTTAGTATGAACATGAAAAGTTTGCAAATAGTTATGCTAGTGGATGTCAGAATTTAGAAGTATATTGGAAATTATGTTTGATCACCCTAAAAGTGGTCTGTTGGAAATCAGTTGTTTGTGAATTTGTACTGGGTTTGGTATTTTCAATCACTGAATGCTTTCCTTGACACTGTGGCACCTATCATGCCCAGCCTTCTCAGGGTACAGAGCAGGAGAAAATGGATTATGCCCTCAACAATAAAAGGCGAGTCATTCGACTGGTTCTGCAGTGGGCTGCTTTATATGGAGATTTACTGCAAGAAGATGAAGCAGCAATGGCCTTTTTGGAGGTATAAAGGAATCATTGTATCACTGAAGTGGAAGAGGTCATTTCAAAGTGAGAAGTTTATTTCAGTTTATAACTGTTTTCTCAGGTTTGGCTGCAGACAAAAAAGGCACCACAGCAATGTTTGAACCATTGCCAGCCTTTGGACCTCTGAAAATAGTGTTGCAGATCCCTTTCAAAGCACTGCATGGGTAGCTTGCATTATAGCAGTAGCTGAATTTGCTTTTTCTAGTATTTTCTTGTGAATGCTTATGGGGCTCTACAGGTTGAACTGGAGGCCTCTTTATGCCTGCCTGAGATGTGCCAGGAAGGAGCTGGAGGGCTGCCACTCTAGAGAACCAAAAGTCCTTCCCATTTTAATGAAAGCTGTACTGCAGCTGTTGGAACTCAAGGTCTTTGTCATCAGAATCGTTGTTAATTCTTTGTGGTAGCTGCCATATCCTTGGATTTCTAAGAAAAGAATGCACTGCCAATGTCATGTTAAATGATTGTAATTGCCATTCTTATTATATATTGTGTTTATGGAACAGAATCAGTAACATAACTGCCCATATGTTTCTGGCTGAATGAAAGTTCTTGTCCTGAAGAGCTTAAAATGGATTCTAAGATTTAGCAGAGGGGAATAGAGAGGGTAGACACCCCATGAGCCCACGTGGGAAAGCTTTTCAAGCTTTGGAGATCACATAGTCTTTCATTAGTCCAGAAGTTAAAGAACAGTCACTAGTTGCAAGCACAGAGATCCTTCTTTGGGACTGTTTTATGTAGATATAACAGGAAGAGGTTTGAGCAGGGTTTAAAGGCGGGTGATAGTGTAGTGGATTAGAGTAGCTGTGAGTCAGTGACTGAGGAGCAAATGAAGCACTGAAGACTACAACAGCAATGAATAAAAAAACCTATCCTGCTAGATTGTTTGAGGATTTTTTTAGTCTTTATCTTTGACAGTGTGAAAATGCAGGTTTTATACATGCAGTCAGTGGTTACAGAGTGAGCTAAGGAGCCTCATCAGGCTTCCCTTCTGCATGTATAACTCTTGCTTTAAATCAGCTGGAGATAAACAAGTAGAAGTAATAGAGGGTTGGGCCCAGCATGTGTTCCTCTATGCAGATTATCATTCTTTATAATCATTAAGCTATCAGATGTCATCTCATAATCCTCTCTCCTGAGTACTGCTCATTTACCCTTATAGTTATTTAAAGACTATTCTGTATCATTTACAGGAATTTTATGTATCTGTATCAGATGATACTAGAATGATTGCAGCACTAAAGGAGCAACTTCCAGAGCTAGAGAAAATTGTAAAGCAAATGTAAGCATAGTTTTTACTTCTTTCCTTCCCCTGATCTTTTTCTCAGTAAATTGATGAAGAAAATTTATTGGTTATATACATTAAAAAGCCATTTTGTGAATAACCCTCAGTTACATGAAATTGAAAGTTTGCATGCAGGCTTATTTGAATTAATGTCTATGGCTCTTTTATCCACATCGTTCTTGCAAACACCATACCCTCAATGAGAGACTGACAGAAGCTTATTTCATGCTTACGTGAACTTTGTATAATATTTTTTCTGCCTTGGTCATAGATTAACTGTGGTATCATCTAGGCTTCTCATATATAAATATGATTATATTGACATGCTAGTTTGATGAGTGGCCTATGTTCTATAAGCAATTTTGTACATAAAATCTTCCAGGCAATATTTAATTATACATTTTATGCTTTACCTTTTTATAGTTCTGAAGAACCTAAAGCACCACAAAAGAAGGTAAGAAAATTTATTTGTCCTTCTTCTCAAATAAAATCTTAAGCACAGCAAATTCATAAGCATCTTCTCTTTAGTAATCATGCATATACTAAAAAAACAGATTGAGAGATAGCTTTTAATATTGTCAAATTTTGCATTGCTACTCTTTTTCCTGCCATTGATAAGAGATGTAGTGTAGCTCATGTGTACCACATGTTTATTCTTGTATTAATGTGAATCTCGATGGTTCATTTTCAGCACAAAGTTCTTCTCCAGCTGTTCAACACAAGTGATGACAGAGCACAGAAACGCCAGCCTATCAGGGGCAGTGATGAGGGTAAGCTTCTTCTCTGCTAAGTTTTCTTGAGCTAGTGATATCTATATCAATTTGTCAGTCTCAAAAAAAGGTGTAAAAATAAATGAAAGTACCTATCTAGAATTTTGAAGTCTGGCCTGAATCAAACTCTCTTTGATTTTGCTAGCCCACTATTCTCCATCGTTGGTTTGAGGTACTCCTGGTGTTTTCCCTTAGTTACTTGTGCTATCAAACACTGCTTCCTCAGAGGAAGATGTAAAAAACTTTAAAATAAGGAATGAACAAAATAGAGAAGAGCCAATAAGGTAATGGCAATACAATAAAGAGTGGAAGCTGAAGGTCATGTTTGAGCCTTTGTCTCCCCCATGTAGTTTGAGCTAACATGTACAGCTGTTCCTTTGCAAGGTAGGAGGGGAGCAGATAATCATGCCATGGACCATGGACCTAGAATCTGAGAATCTAAGCACACAGCCTAAAAACCAAAATATTCTGGTTTGCCCTATTGCTGTTGTTTGATTCTCTGAAGTGATAAAGGTAAAATTTACAGCAGTGTATCAGAATGTCATTTTCAGATTACTCGTAATACTTGCTAAGGTACTCTTAATGCTTGTTTTGTGGAACTTTATCACCTAAAACAGCTTCTTCAATATGTTTGACATTAAAGGATAGCTCTTGTTAATGAAGAGCAGTAAAAACGAGATAACAAAATTCAAGGTCATGTAGCTGAGAAAGCTGATGGCATAAACGAAACCAATAGAAGAACCATGTTTAAAGCTGGAACTAACTATATATGAACAGCAGACATCCTGCCAGTCATGCAGGACATGCTTCTGTTGTCCATGATGGTGTTTCTAGGCTTACAAACAGGAAAACAGTTCCTGCTGCCAGGGAAATACTACCGCTTGTGTCTGTCCCAGGCATAACTGCTCTTTTCATATGGCTGCACCTTTCTCATTCATAGGACAGGCAGATCACTGAACACTGAAAATCCAAAATCCAAAACCCTGGAAAATCAATTTCTGTATTGGAAACTGTAGAGCATCTGAGGAATGGGGAGCTATGTAGTGATTTATTATTGCTTTGTTTCATTTGTGAGAAATGGTTACTAAAGGGAAAGTAATTTGTATGGTAAATATCTGGTTTTTACATGTGGAATAAATGGTGCAATGTTTTTTTCTTTAGTTCTGTTTAAGGTGTACTGCATAGACCAAACCTACACCACTATCCGTGTGCCAGTGTCTTCTTCTGTGAAGGAAGTGATCAGTGCAGTAGCAGACAAGCTGGGCTCTGGAGAAGGCCTCATCATAGTAAAGATGAGTTCAGGAGGAGGTACTGTACTTACATCATCTTAAACACTCCTCAGTTATGGTCAAGCAAAATTTTTGGAGGGATTGAAAGTTCAGTCAAGGTTTTATAACCATGTGCATGTTCAGCTCTCGCACAAGTCCTGATTGAGAGGCAAGTCCTTTCTCTACTTCAGGCACACAGGAGACAGAAGCAATGGAGAAGCTTGCATATCTGCATGTTACAGAGCACAGCTACTCCAATTTTCCTTCACTGTTAGACTTGTAAGAGTTTTTTAACAAAAGTAATAAAAGGTAAGCATGAATAAATTCATGCTAGACTCGGGAATTAGTAATGTCAGAAGACACTGCAGTGCAAACATTCTGACAGTGGTCATTACCATTTTGGCTGCTCTGTCTGTGCAAACCACTACAGAGCAACTTGATGCCAAACACACTGACCTGGTGTTTGCAGAGGGTCAGGGATCAGGCCCCCGCTTTAGGCTGTGGAAATGCAAGAGTAACTGGAGGGTGAATTCTGCAGGAGAATTGGTGTTGCTCAAGTATTTTTGGTTGAGTATGACTATGGAGACACACAGAGGTAATGAGAACTGTGTTGGAAGGTATTTTTGCAAGCAGTGGTGCCTGCCAAAAATGGGTCACTCTCTGAGAACTGACACCAGGCAGCTTTACTTTTTGCAGTTGAAGCAATTTTTTATTGTCAGATTTGTGGGCCACCAAGATGTGTTGGAGGAGACTGTTTTGTAAGCTACTTCATTGTCTTCTCTTCACCTGTGATGTGATGCTCTTTTAGAAATGTTGTAATGCATTTCCATCACCTCCTTGAGCAGTTACTGCCTTCCAGAGCAATCTCTATTAAGAACAGCTCTCCACATGCTTTCAGCTCAGCAATGAATGAAGGGTCTCTTTCATTTGACTTAATTTTTACAGGTAGCTTCTAGTGACAGCAGCACAGGCTTCTTCACCTGTCTGTACAGTTTGGGACTGGGATTCTGGTTCTGTAGGAGACTGTTTTGGGCTGAACTTACCACATTTCGTCAATAAAGAGGATCTTACTGTTTTCTGTGTCCTGGACATTGGGCTACTGGGAAAAATTTGTTCCCAGGAGGATAATCTGTGTATCTGGTAGATCAATCCTGCTGCAAATTCTCTCTCTGTGTAATAAATAATAATTTGTTTAATTTTTACAGAAAAGGTTGTGCTCAAGCCTCATGATGTTTCAGTGTTCACCACCCTCAGCGTTAATGGCCGGCTGTTTGCTTGCCCACGGGATCAGTTCGATTCATTGGTATGTATGTGTGCAGTGCTCAGGAGTGTCAGGGCTTTGCTTTATTGGAACACCTGGCCCTTTTTGCGTTAGCCACACTTTAGATAAAAACTATTGATAAAACATTCACAACAAAGGGCTTGTCACACAGGATGAGCCCTGAAAATTAAACAAGCTAATGTTATAATTCCCTAAAGTCCATCCATCTGGTCCACATAACAGAACTTGATCTCAGTACTCTGTCACACTGAGCATTTAGGGAGAGCTGAGTATTATCACCAAGACATGCAGTAATTCTTCATTAGAGTTATCTCCTCAAAGTCAGAGATACATCTTCTAAGATAGGTGTTACCAATTTAAGCATTCTGGAGATTTGATTCCAGCAGTAAATTCCTTAAATTTAATTTATTTCTCATCCCACAAAGTACTGTGTCAAAGTCTAAGATAATTCAAAATAGAATCACAGAAAATATTCCTGGTAGAAAGACTGTTTTTTTCTTAGGTAGAATTGCTCATAAGTACTTACAGTTTATACAGTCATTCTAGTGATCTCCATGGGGTCTGCTTTTATAAGAGTTTGATTTGACTGTACTTTTTGTTCCTTTTATTTCATTAAAAACAAATGTCATTGCCAAGTCATGTCAGCATGAACTCTATTACTCCTAGCCTTGTTTCAGCCTCCTGTATGCTTTTAACAAGCCACTTAGTATGTATGCCTGATTTCTTTTATGGATATGGTAAAATCTATGCTTTGCTGCTGCTTTCAATTTAGTAACCAGGGAATGCACATCCAGCATATGTAGTTCCATGCAGAGATACCTCTTGTTCAGCTTATTAAATTCTGGTGTTCCCTTAAGGTTAATTAATCCTGCCAAGTAGATACCCTCATGGGGCATGCTACTGTAAAGCAGGGGTGTTGCATCAGTACAATTGTGCTGGGTACTTATATATGGCTTTGCATTGTCTGTGTACACATAGCTTTGGCAGCAAATTGTCATGGCTTTCTGTGCCTTTTCCCTGTGCTATTTACCATGCATCAAGTACTCAAAATGCTGCAGGGAGCTCTAAGATACAGGGCTGTAATGTGCTACTTTTCATCAACTAGACTGAATTCAGTAAGAATTAGGGAAGTACATTCAGCACCTTAAAAGTGGTCCTCAGCACTGCATAACAAATTACAACTCCTTATCAGCTGCATTTTTTCAAAGAGGTATAAACAATTCGAAAAATGTTACAACTTAGCTGCCTCCCAATTTAACTCTCACATTCTGGTTTCTGGCTGCTTCTTGTTCATGAACATTTATCCACATTACATTTGGCAATTCCAATGTGAAAATTGTTCTGGATGAATTTTCAAATATGCTGTTCGTTTGCATCTAAGTGCTTCTTTCCTAGCCTTGGAAAATATGTGTTTGTTATGGTAACAGCTATGTTGTGTTTATTTCCAAATGGGGGAAAAAAGACATCTTTCAATCTGTAGGCAATTCCCTTTCCACAGATTTCCACGGATTTCTTATGCTGTCATAAACTAAAGAAGTTTTGTGTTTGTGCAAATGCCAATTAAAAGCGATCTGCAGTTTTATGGAAGATTAATGGCTTCCCTGGATTTTTTTTAGAGAATACATTTCTAGTATTTTTTTAAATTATAGATGAAGCTTTTAAGGTGATAATGTTCGTGATTTATTTTAGTAATTTTTAATTTGCTTGGACGATGATGATAATTGAACGGAAAGTTTTGCCTAGGGTACAAATCAAGAATTCATACAACAATAAAGCTCCCATACACTGTGTTTTACTGAGAAAGTGATTTGATGTATTAATCCAGTCAGACCTATTTCTGTTGCTGATATATTACTCTTATATAAAAGGGTATTCATTTAGTAGGCTCTTTTTTATGCTGAAGCATCTAAATACGATCTGTTAATCTGGCAGACTCCAGTGAGTTTGTACTGAGAGAGGAGCCCGTTGACAAATCCGTGCTCCATCATTGGGTGTTTAAGGAAGGCGGTGAGGAGTTGGGAAACTCGGGTGTGAGCTCTGCCGCCCTCTCCTGGAGCAGAACCAGTGACCCGCGCGCTCACGGGCGGCTCTGTGCGCCTTTCACCCTCCTCTTGCCAAGGGGCTTGCTTGGTGGGCTGTATTTTAGCAGTGCCGCTTCAGACACTTCACCCTAATGTGTACAACAGACTACTTCAAATCTGACTTGATCTCAAGCCGTGTTTTAAATCCCTGTTTAATACTTCACCTGTGTGTCAAATCATAGATCACATCTCATTTATTGGGTGGCACGGAAGTGCCTTTCAGAAATGTTTTGTACTTGGTTCTTTTGCATAAGACTATGTTTATATAATTTTAATTGGCCTAGCCAGGAATTTGCAATCACAAATTCTGCATCAAATTTGTGTACTGTCAAATAATGAGATTTATTTTTTAAGTGATCAGAATGTCTTGCAATCACTGCAGATTTCTGAAGCATGCTAGATATAATAATTCTCTTCATTAGACTCAGGAATATGTAAAAGTATTTAGCTTGTCCTTGGTGGCCTAGTTATTTGTGTATGTGAAAAAGGAAACATAAGAGTTTTTGAAAGATCTATGCTCCTAAACAAACACACATGCTTTAGTAAGCACAACGTGTATTGTAGATTCAATTTTTAGGAAACAATGTTAAAGATAACACACTGAGAACAGTCTGTTTTATTTCCTTACAGTGTCTCTCAAGAACTTTCAGAATTTTCCTGGCTATCCTGTACATACTGGATACTGATTTTGCACAGGGCTTCTCATTTCCTAATACCTGTCTGTGGTTAGAAGCAAATTTCAGTTTTACTATTAGAAACATGATTAGGAAGGTGATCACACTGAAAAAAAAATAATTTAGAAACATGGAATAGAAGCATCAACCACATGATTTAGCATGTCTAAAGTATTTTTGTAATATTTTCCTGTTTGCAGGCACCATTGCCAGAACAAGAAGGACCATCTACTGGTACAGTAGGAACATTTGAACTGATGAGTTCCAAAGACTTAGCACATCAGATGACAATTTATGACTGGGAGCTCTTCAACTGTGTGCATGAGGTATGAGGATCTATCTATTCAGCAGGTTAGAATCTATTCTAACTGTAATTGTACATTGCAGGTTTGTGCATTATTTCCAAAACCTTCTCTAAGCTTGATTTTCAAAAATTCTACAGTAAAGCCACCTACAATTTTTGAAAGTATAAGGCATTCGTAATTTTATAGGCAAAACAGAAAAATAAAGTTAGACTTCTTCTGGACATGTGCTGCTTGTTGAATTACTTTTGTTTGTTTTAAGGTATTAAGCTGTTTATATATAATCTGTAGTTATGCTTTTACTATACCTCAGCTATTGTATACTGCATTTGTAACCTGAATCCTTGTCATCTGTACAGCTACAAATATAAACTGCAGAGCAGTTTCAGGCTAGATACTTACCTGGTAATTCTTAGCCTCTTTCCTCTGTCCAAGAAACTCAGCTTCAAAAAAAAAAACTTCCGAACTGTTTTCTCCTTCCTAGCTGGAATTGATCTATCACACTTTTGGGAGGCACAATTTTAAAAAGACCACGGCAAATCTGGACTTGTTCTTAAGAAGATTCAATGAAATTCAGTTCTGGGTGGTCACAGAGATTTGTCTTTGCTCTCAACTCAGCAAGCGTGTTCAGCTGTTAAAGAAATACATTAAGATAGCAGCCCAGTAAGTATACAATCGCGTGGGAGCTGGAAGTGAGGTAAACCTCATATATAATCAATGTGCTTTTATTTTCTCTTTTCAGACAGCCACACAGAGTAGAGGTTAAAACATTCTATATTGGGTAATTCTGTCCACTTTCTTATAGGGCTGTATAGAACCTCGTTAATATACATTCTTTTCTGTGCTACTCTCCATTACTTCTTGATCTGTGATCTCTTAGGGCCATGTTTCAAATTTGTGAGAAAATATATTTCAGTTCATTAGAAGAATCCTTCATTTACCCATCCATACGTTAGAAAATATTAGTATATGAATTAGTAAATATTAACAAAACTAAGCCTAATTTTCCTGAGGATGGAAATGTTCCTGGTGCTGCTCAGGACAACTCTCAGGCAACTCTGAGAATTGCCCCTAGTAGGAAAACCAAGAGGGGAGAGTAAAGAGCTGTAGCACGGAGATGATGACACTGATGCTACTTTCATTCTGTTTGGGATTTGCAGCAAGTTTGCTGATGATACAAATTGTAGGGTCCTGCATCTGGGGAAGAGTAACCCCAAGTATCAGCACAGGTTGGGGGCTGACCTACTAAGGAGCAGCTCTGCAGAGAGGGACTGGGACTGTTGGTAGATGACAAGGTGACCATGAGCTGGCGGTGGGCCCTGAGGGCCAGGAGGGCCAGTGGGATCCTGGGTGCATCAGGAGGAGAGTGGCCAGCAGGTCAGGGGAGGTGTTCCTCCCCTCTATTCAGCCCTGGTGAGGCCACATCTGGAATGCTGTGCCCAGTTCTGGGCTCCTCAGCACAAGAGAGGCAAGCTACTGGAGAGGGTCCAGTGGAGGCCACGGAGATGATGTGGGGTCTGGAGCATCTCTCATAGGAGAGCCTGCAAGAGCAGGGGCTTGTTTAGTCTAGATAAAAGTGGACTGAGAGGAGATCTCATCCATGCATTCAAATATCTTGAAGGATGATGCCAAGAGAATAGTTCTAGACCCTTTTCAATTGTGTCTAGTGACAAGATGAGGGGCAAGGGCTTTAAACTAAAACACAGAGACTTTCACCTCAGCATGAGGAATAAATTTGTGTTGAGGGTGACAGAGCACTGGAACAGGCTGCCCAGGGAGTTAATGGAGTCTCCCTGTCCATAGGGACATTCAAAACCAACCTGGACACATTCCTATGTCACCTGGTCCAGGTGACCCTGCCTTGGCAGGGCTAGGTAGGACTGGATGATCTTCAGAGGTCCCCTTCTTCCCTAGTGATTCTGTGATTTTTTTTCCTAATACTTTTGTTTTAAAATGTAGAATAGTAATGACTTCTTTTGTTACTGACTGCTGGGTCCGAGGTTGGATAGCAGGCATTCTTTCTGTCTTCCTTTATTCCTATCCAAATTTAAACTGGAACCTTCATGCCAGAGATGTCAGCCTTGATTCCCTAAAGTCAAGAGCAGGGTAGTGACTGACTTCAGAGGGAGCAGGGATGTATCCATGCCCTGCACAGGTACAGAATTCTATCATTGTTACACTCTCCCTCCCTTTCCAGCTCATGGTGTATTTATTGCATTCATTGCTGTCTGAAAAACAGTTTGCTGAGGTTTGTAGTGTTCGTCTAAAGCTCTGGGCATTGTAACTAGAAGCCTTTAGGCAGTTCTACCAACAGAGATATTGTTACTTGCAGTTAAACCAAGACTTTAACTTTTTTGCATCATTAAATGGAGTTGTGTAAAGGAAGAGATTACTATTGCTACTGTGATGCTGCCCTCCTCCCAGTTAGTGACTGCACATAGCTGAAGTCTGTGTTCACATCAAAACTGGGGATCAGTGTGGTTCCTTTCTCCAGGACACCCTGCTCTGCAAGTACCAGATCCTTCTGGGAGCTACATTGGGCCCTGTGGTTGGATTACAGTTGGTTAAAGCTGAAGATTTTAAAAATCTGGTGGCGGGCATGCAGGATCAGTTTTATATTTAGAACAGAGGACAGAATTTACCTCTTTAGTTTCTAAAAATACACACAGCGCATATTTCATTATCTCACAGCACAGGAGTGGGAAGCAGCTGCCGGCCTGGCGGGCTGTGCCCAGGAGAGGGCAGTGGCACCCGCACGGATGTCGGGGTCTTCCTAATCTCAAGCACGAAACGGGGAAATGTTGAAATGTGGTCATTAAGATACAATAGTAATTTCCACAAACACTTGAAATCAAGTATCCTAAAAATTACAGTTAAATATCTCCTTAATAAACTGCTCTAGCCTGCGAGTTCCTCGGAGTCATGGGTTTAATCTTGTGCTATTTACAACAGCCTGACAACCTCCTGTTTACTTCCATGTTTCTGGTATCACTACAATGCTAAAAATAAATAGCTAAAAGCGGTCTGCTCTGCTGGGTCCTCTTTGTCTCCTAAAAGCAGAGAAATCCGAAGCACAAGATTTTCCTCTGTACAAACCAAGAGGGCAGGTTTAATTCCAGCAGCTGGAAAGGCGCTGGGAAGTTTTGCCAGGCTGCTGCCCTCTGTGCAGTGCTGCCATGGTAACAGCTGCTACACATGCACTAAAACAAACACAAAGTGCACCGAAGTTAGAGGGGAGAAAAAGCCCAGACCTTGAAGCAATATCTTTGAGGAAGTTTTGCCTGTGAAGATCCTTGAGACCTAATGAGAACTTTACCCTACCTAGGACTACTAGACTCATTAGAAAAGTGTTCAGGGAGAACAGCTCAGTGCTGCACTATTAATCTTAGGCATGACTGGTGGTAACGAGATGCCTTGCACGTACTCATTTTCAAAGGTAACCGCTACTGAGAAGCTTTTTTCAGTTTTGTGGCTTGAGGTGCAGATACCATTGCAGAAGGCACATCATTTTGTGTCTGCCACCCCACACACCCTTGATGTGTGCTCCCCATCTGTGCAGGCAAGTACAAGGCCAAGTGCTGGCTCCAAGTGCTGTGCACATGTGCTTTCAGCTCCAGGAGCCAGTGTCACTTTAGCATCTGCTGGAAAAGGATGTAGAGGTTACCAGGTTCATTTCTTTTCTCCAGATGTTGCAGGAATAAACTTTCAAACAAAGGAGAGAAGTGAACTGTATTTCCAACAGTGAGTTCTTCCCATATTAATTGTATAAGGGCCTTCTGGGATGTGCTTGCACATACTCTTATGGATACCTGCAAATGCAGTGTGTGTATATTTCCTCTTTGCAAATATATCCACAGGCTACTTAGAAGCCTTCTTGTGTATCAGTGTACTCAGACACATTTATTCAGTTTTTGAAAATCATTCTTTCCATACATGTGTATATGTTATAAGCCCAAGGAGCCTGTGAGAAATTTCTGAAGTGTGTGTTTTTAGAGAAAATGCCAAGATGAATATGGCTGTGTAAGTACCAAGATATTTTAACCGCATACACATTTGTTTTGAAGACCAGTGTGTGTGTGTGTGTGTGTGTGTGTGTGTGTGTGTGTGTGTGTGTGTATTTGCTGTTTATCCAAACAGGAAGATGTTTCTGGTACAGTCCATTCTGTGAGGCAGAGGGTCCTCTGCTCTGAGGTGATGCATTGTGGTGCTTTAGAGGATCCACTTTTTGACATTTTACATGCAGTTTATATGCAGTAGAGCCATGCAGCACTGTTTCTAGTGCCTTACAGGGTCCTTTATCTGGAATCAAACTCTTTATTGTAGACCCTGTCGAATTTACAGAATATCTGGGGTAGAACATCATGTATCTAGATGGATTTTAACTGGACTTTGTCAGGTTGTATTGCTTAACAGGGTATTTGGCAAAACATTTCCTTTTTTATACGAAGATAGATTCAAAGTAAATATTGTGGATACAGTTGCAGCTGCCTACTTTGAGCACTAGTGCTGTGTGTTACTAATTATTTTGCCCTGCCTTAATTTATTCCTAATCCTATCATGGACTGTGGACAGATATGCCTTTATGGATTTACTTGTGCCTAGAGAAGAGGTTATCACTGACAGCCTATCCTGTCTGCTTTTCATCTTTATCTCCCCTCAGATTCACCAATGAGGCACTCTCTGACCTGGACTAGTAGATTAAGTTGGTGCAGCTTTAGCATTTCAGTTTATAATTTCTACCCTTGTTCACTGCTACTCATATGATGTGGGAGAATTGGCATGAGCAGCTCTGCCAGAAGATCTGAGAGGGCAGCAAGCTCCCAACAGACGGAGCAGCATATGGGAGAGATCATTTATTCACATGCTCAGTGTTCACACAGTGCAGACACAAGTGAGGCCAAGTTCTAAAGGACTCACCCACTCAATACATACAAGTCTGGTAAAATGAAGGTACAAAAAGAATAGAATGGTGTAGATGATGGATGATGGAGAATAGGATGATGTGGCATCCTATCAGTAGGATAGATTGATGATGTGGCATCCCATCCTATCCTATCCTATGTGGCATCCAGACACTAGGATGAGATGATTATACTAATTTTGTCTGAATCTAAAGATACCTCAGAGGAACTAAGAGCTTCAGTGATGAATAAAAAATATGAGAATCATAGATTGAATCTTGTTAATGTTTTCTTGGTAAATCACAGAGTCATAGAATAGTTTGGGTTAGAAGGGACCATAAAGATCATCCAACATCCTTGTCATGGGCAGGGACATCTTCCACTAGATCAGGTTGCTTAAAGCCCCATCCAACCTGGTCTTGGGTCCTTCCAGGAGCAGGGCATCCACAGCCTCTCTGGGCAGGCTGTTCAGTGTCTCACCACATCATAGTAAAGAATTTCTTCCTAATATCTAAACCTATTCTCTTTCAGTTTAAAGCCATTCCCCCTTGTCCTGTCTCTCCATGCCCTTGTCATAAGTTCCTTTCCAGCTTTCTTGGTAGGCCCCTTTAGGTACTGGAAGGTGCTCTAAGGTCTCCTTTGGAGCTTTCTCCAGCCTGAACAATGCCAGCTCTCTCACCCTGTCTTCATAGCAGAGTTTCTCCAGTTCTCTAATCGTCTTTGTGGCCCTCCTTTGCACTCACTCCAGCAGATCCATGTCCTTCACATGATGGAGTCTCAGAGCTGGACACAGCTCTGCAGGTGGGATCTCACAATAACACGGGGAGAGTCGCCTCCTTTGACCTGCTGCCCATGATGTTTTTGATGCCTCCCAGGACACAGTTAACTTTTGGGGCTGCAAGCACTTATTATCAGCTCGTCCATTCTTGTCCACCAGCACCCCAAGTTTTCCCCAGGGCTGCTCTCAATCCGTTCTTCACTTAGCCTTGTTTGTGCTTGGGATTGCCCTGTCTCAGGTGCAGGACTTTCCACTTGGCCTTGTTGGATTTCATGAGGTTCACACAGTCCCACCTCTCAAGCCTGTCGAAGTCCCTCTGGGTAACATCCCTTCTCTCCAGCATGTCAACTGCACCACACAGCTTGGTGTCCTCAGCAGACCTGCTTAGGGTGCACTCAGACCCACTGTCCATGACACTGACAGAGATGTGAAACCCCAACAGTCTCAGTACCAAACCCTAAGGAAAGCCACTCACAGCTGAAGAAACAGAGACTGAGGTGTTGAAATTGGATGTTGGCACATCAGTTGAGAAAAATAAGAGATATATTTCAAAAACCCAGTGAAACACAGTTTTGTGAGGTTTTTTTTTTTGATAGGCTTTGTTCTATCTCTTCACTTCCCTATTGAGTCAGTGAGCCACTGATGCAGACCCAGCTGCACAGTTGCATTGACTATTCCTATATATGGCATGTTGGGTCTTCCCAACAATAGTTGGGAAGTACAGTAGTACTCAATTACATATTCCGATTGTTCCTGACTGATTGCAAAATCCTTCTTTGCATTAGAGATAGAATGTGATCTGGAGCTCCTTTTGCCTGGGACTTCTTCAATGATGCTGGTAACAAATGGCAGTTCTTTTCCTAGAAGTTCCAGAATCTATAAGTAATAGGAATCCTATACTGCAGGAGAGGTCACTGGCATGGAGCATCTCTGGACAGCTGGTCTTCTTCCTTTAAAAAGAGGGTCCTGTGGCCCTGTAATCTGCAATGAAGATTGCCTAAGGAGGCAATTCAAGTATTCATTAGCTGTTCAGAAGCTGTCAGCAAGTTCTGCAGCAAATGAGGTTATAAACGGTTGTTTACACTGTTTGTGGTGTCCTTTGGGACTGAATTGAGCCCAGTTTCAGGACTGTGTTTCTGGGTGGGGAATTGCTTCAAAGACTGGAAGTCCTTGCAGAAGCCAGCACCTGGTGAAGTAAATGAAGGGAGATCCTTTTAGGAGGGAAGGGAAAGAAGGCTCCAGAGTGTGGTGAAGTGCTGACACATTGGTGAAAAGGTGTCTGCAGGCATGCTGGCCAGGACTGCCTAAATTCAGTCACTTCTAAGCTAGATGCCTGGGTTCAGCTCATTTAAGGTTGTCATAAGTGCTGTTCTGACTGATAATATACAACTTAAAACCTGCTTTTTATGTTTCAGCTGTAAAGAATACAAAAATCTGAATTCCTTTTTTGCTATTATTATGGGACTGAGTAATGTTGCTGTGAGCCGTCTCTCATTAACGTGGGAGGTAAGTCTTTTCTAAAACCCCATTCCAGGAAACTTGATGGGGACTTCTGCTTTCAGTTAGCAAAAATGTGAATTGGGCCTTTATTATTGATAAGACTAGATCTACTAATTCAGCTCCTGGCCATAAGCCTTAGCTAAGGCTGACAGCATTTATTAGTAAGGCAGTATGCTACACCCATGGACAGGCTGAATACTTCCAGGAGTTAACAAGGGTGACAACAGCGGCTCCTGTTGCTGAGCTAAACTGCCCAACAGGATGAGCAAGCTAGCCTCTTACATCAGCCCATCCTCTGTGTGCCTTAACTTTACTGGTGGTTCAGTGAGATCACTCCACTGATAATTCTCTTAAATTCATTCTCTGTTTATACATATTATTTTCTGATCTCCACAGGAACTCTGTTGCCTTGTTAAAATGTGGGTTTTTCCTAATCAGTTCTGGCTTTCTCTCTGACATGCATTTCCATGCTTACTGTCAGTTTGGTCTTCATTCTCAGAGCTTCCACCTTTTTCTGTGGCTTTGCGCTTTTGTTTATGAGTGTGTAAGGGTGCAGCACAATGAGAACATACTGGTTATCAAAAGCAGTATAGATTGAAATGTGCATGTATTTTGTTCATTAGAAATTAAAATAATTTGCATGAGGAGGTTATGGATGCAACTGAGAGCAAAATTTGAACACCTATAAAAATGTGCTCTGAAACGGGAGATGAGACTAACACATCTGAGAGTACACCAGTCCCGTTTTCAAAAGTACATGTTTCATATACAATCAGTGCTACAGGCAAAGATTTTCAGTTTCTTAAAATAATGACCCTTCATTTGTGGCTGCTGAGAGGAGTTGGGAGAACTGAAACAATACAGGACTAGAGAGAAAGGAATTGTATATATATATTACATACAGCAATGTGGAATGGGCACCAGGTCTGAGCTGGGGTGGTGCAGATCATTTGTATGTGTAGAGGATTAACTTGAGATCAAGGAAATGTTACCACACTCTGATTCTGTAGAGCATTTGATTTATCAAGAGAATTTCTGCAATCTGATTTTTAGACAGATATATACAGAAAATACCTAAAGACAAACATACCAAGACCTGTTTTTTTTCTATATTATCATGCATTTACATTAGTTGCATGCAGAAATTAGATATTTGCAGGTGCAAATGTCCAATTATACCACTTACTTCACAAATACCTAATCTGCATGCATATGCAAACTAGGCACACAGTTGTTGACACACATCATTAAAAATTAGGCCCTTGCTGTGGCACAGTGTAAATAGCTTGCTAGGGTACACACTCCAAATGTAGAAAGTATTGCAAAAAATCATTTCTGCACTATAAAGTCTCTATTAATTTTTAATGTTATGCACTGCTAATAGTAGTCTGAAAAATTCAGCAGATACAGAGCAATTTCTTACTAAAAATAACTGACATATTCTGATTGTACATAAGAAATTACAGTGATCACTGAAACCATTTCATAATATATCTTACAGTCTTTATAGTAAAGTTATTTAATCTGTATAATATGTTTAAAATGTATAATATATATATATGTATATATGTATAATATATATAAAAATGTATAATACGCATGAGGGGGAAATAAAGCCTATCTCATCTCAATCATTGCATGATCAACTGACCACCATTTGTTAGTGTAAGTATTGTGGACTGAAAAGTATTATTAATTTGTACCCCAGAAAGTGACAGAGGATGTTTGCTGCTGAGCATGTCAACAATTTTACCAATAAATGCATCAGCATGAGTTTAAAAACTTCCTGGAAGTGCCCAGGCATGGATATGAATGTTTGCAAGGGCAGTTTATCCTAGGTATGAATAATTAAGCTGATCTGCCCCTGTGCAAGCTGTGTGTTAAATTGTATTTTCAGATAGGCTATAATCAGGAATGTCCTGAAAGCATTCCCATGAATTTCCACTAACATTCTGAATTCAGTGATTGCTATGTGAGCCAAACAAAAATCTGAATCTAAACATCCCAAAGGACTAAATTCAAGTCGGGGTTTAAATCAGGATCCAGGTTTCATGGCTGGTCCCATCTCTATTTTTAATCTGGTTGCTAGGAAACATGTTGTATTTTAGATTAGCACATTGTTAGAAATATCTGGCAAAAAAAGAGCACTTTCCTGAGTTAGGGCGTTGTAGATGGAACTAGCATTTACAGTAAAATTACTGCACTGATCAGATTTAATTAAGGTTTGCTATTTTTGTTTTTATTAACAGAAACTCCCAAGCAAGTTCAAGAAGATCTATGCAGAGTTTGAAAGCTTAATGGTGAATAGCAATAGATCCCTTATTCTATGCACAATCTGAGATAATTCAGTTTCTGATTTGAATTCCTTGATTCAGAACATTTTATATGTCCTTGTTTGACTTTAAGAAGTTTATGATCCCATTTTAGAGCTGCTAAAACAAGTATGTATGACTAATAAATTATACTCTTAGGAACCTACTCTGAGAGAACTTATGTACCACTCAAAGTTAATCTGGGAACTCAGAAAAGCTTTATCACATGTTTTCCAATAGTACATATGGGAAATTCTATTTTTCAACCTGGATTTTTCCAGGCAATACATTTTTGTGCTACAATGTATGCAAAACTGGATTTGCAGCTGTAAGGAGGGAGGAAAAAAAAATGTGTGGTTTCTTTTATGAAGAATGTTTTTATAATCATATCTTACCTCGCTATTTGGCATGAAAAAATGTTTGTGTTTAGTGGTTACATTCTCATCATGTAACCAGTCCAGGAGAATGATAAAAGGTGTCTGATTTGCAGATACACTTTTAAAATCACAGGAAAAAATAATGTTTTTAATAAATGCCATGACATCTAAGTGAATGCATATAGTGTCTTGATACATATGATAATACATATCAGTAATTATTTGATTTCTCTTTTTTTGTAAGGATCCATCAAGAAACCATAGGGCCTACAGACTAACTGTAGCTAAATTGGACCCTCCAATAATTCCTTTCATGCCATTGCTTATAAAAGGTAAGCTTGGATGTTACCAGAATTATTAACTTGAAAGCTATTTGTCAAATATTTGAAGGCTAAGAGTAGCAGCAAGAAAAAGCAAAAATCAGTCTCAGTGTGAGGTATGATCTTTTTCCATTATGAAAAGCATGACACAGAGAAAAGAAAAACTGCTTTTGTACATCTGAATATCATACCTCAATTTTATTAGTCTCAGAAATGCTGCAAATTAAAAGCTAAACATTTTACTTTTACAGCTGCTACGATTTTTGTAAGGGTAGATAAAACATTCTGCTGTTTTGTATGGCCAGGATTCAGAAATGGCTTTTATATGTCTTTTATTTCTGTACAGACATGACGTTTACTCATGAGGGAAACAAGACATTCACTGACAATCTAGTAAACTTCGAAAAAATGGTATGTATATGTATATAAACCACTCCATATGACATATATGAAAGAACACTTAAAAAGACCTCCCTATTGACCTCTTCAAGAGCGAGCTTCTCAACAGTGACATCCAGGGCTAGAGAAAATGAAGGCAGGACCACAACCTGACAAAAATAGCCTGCACTGTACACAGAGCCTAGGGCCTCTGGCTTTCTGGAAAACTTCACAGAGGTGGAGAATAAACTGCCCAGTGAGCCATGCACAGCCAAAATATTTCCTAGGAGAGGGAGCATCAGGGATAGGAAGCAGAGAGACACTTTTTGACAGCCAGTGTGGGACCAACCTGTGATTTTAACTGCTGTTCCTTCAAATAGGCCTGAACTGCCTCAGGCTGGGATAGTTCTGCATTGCTCCGTGGAGAATGAAAGAAGCATTGAAAATAACTTGCACAACATCATATTTCTTCTTTTCTTTGCCAAATGAAAAGAGTTATTTGTGGATTGGTTGCTCTCATACTGGAAAGGGGAATCAATGATAAAAGGCTAGAGTATGCTCAAATTTGATAGAAGTCCTGCACCTAAGGTGCTATCATTTCAAACACCATTGTCAAAATCTGTAGGCAGGCAACTTTCCATTGCAGAAGTCTCAACTGAAACTTGAGTTTCTCAGCAGTGAGAACATATTTTCTTGGTTGCTAAGGCCATGTTCCTCATTAGTGTGGTTAATGACACCTGTATCTGAGAACCTGTGCTTGCCAAACCCAGCTATGGCATCTGCATAGCAAAACCAAGCCTGACTTATTGCACTGGCAGTAAATAGTAGAATCACAGAGCCACTAAGGTTGGAAAAGACCTCCAAGATCCCTGAGTCCAGCTGTTAGCCTAGCACCACTGAGTTCCCTGGTAACCCTTGTCCCTGAGTGCCACATCCACACGCTCTTTGGACACTTCCAGGCATGGTGATTCTACCACTTTCCTGGGCAGCCTTTTCCAATGCCTGATGCCACTTAAAGTGAGGAAATTTTTTCTCACATCCAGTCTAAACCTTCCATGGCACAACTTGAGGCCGTTTCCTCTCAGCCATTCAGCAGCCATGCTAGAGCATATTTCCTCTGGCACCTATATGTGCTTGTTCTTAGTAGTACAGTAATCAGAACCACTCCATTCCACTGGAGTTACATAACTGCAGTTATTTCCGCTGCACTGTGGAGGCGTTTGTCTGACCCTCTGAGCACTGGTAACTGCAGAGGAGAAAAAAGGAGGACTCTTAGCTCTTTAAAAAACTTCACAGAAAAGTGAAAATCGTCACTCTGTGTGAATTCTCTTAGATTTTAATCTTTAGCTCCAGGACAGCCTCTGTCCATGGGTGAAAATAGCCCTTTACTAGGATGAGATATTTTGTAAGTAAATGGCAGTGCTAATGCCTGAGTAAGGGCCTGACCTCACTTTGCAATAATGGCATTCTGTAATTGCATATGCAGACTGTGTTGCCATCTCCTTCCAAAGGCCTTGAGCCTTCTACCTGCAGAAAAGGACTTTTTTTTCTGGACTGCCTGTTCCAATTTGGTATAGATATAACAGTATAGATAGTAAATACTTTGGGGAACACAAAGGGATCTCAGACTTGGTTGGAACACCTCCAGTCCAGAAGGAATGGCAGCTGCATTGCTATAGCCATGGTTCTGTGGCTGGCTCCAACATCTCCACCTCACCTGACCATTTTACACCTCCTGAGCCAGAAGAGCCGGTACATCCACAGGCCACAGAGCTCTGTGCTTCAAGCTCTTTATGCTTGATTTTGTGTAAAAGCCATTACAGGAGGGAGGAGCTCTCCTGTAAGCACTTCCCACAGACAGAAGTTCAACACAGGCTTGTCATTTAAGAATAGTTCTGCACCACTCTGTACCACATTTTGGCACTCCCAAGGCCAAGAGTGAACTTTATAGCAGCTTAAACTGATCTATATCTAAGTTGCTGCAGGTCTGCCCTCTTTACCCTAGTCTGCTTACTGTCTTATTTTCAAATGAATGTTACCCCCAGAAAAAGAGTTTACTAGTAGCACCCAAAAGTTGTAAATAATATTTTATGCTGCAAGAATGTAGTACCAGTAATCTCAGTTTTGATCATTTTCTTTAGGAGAGGAATGTGAAGATCAGTTGGTGTATTTTTGATGCTGCATATTTTTTAAGGAATCAATATTATGTCTCATGTTCCTTAACTCACCAGAAAGAGAAACATTCTCCCCTTTTAGTATTCTAAGCCTTTCTTTTTTTCGGTACTCCACCTAAAAGCTCACTCTTGCTTTTTCTCCAGGCCTTACTACAAGTATATCTTTTATGTTTTTATTGTTCTTCACTAGCTCTTCTGCATGCTTCTATGGTGCTTTTACATCCTCTCTCAACCCATAGCTGTTCAGAGCAACCTGTATTCAAATTCCACCCACATAATTCATTCAAATCCTACTGTGGACCTGGCAGTTTTTAGCTTTTTGCATGTGTCATCAGGTCAAGCAAAGAAGAAAAGCCTACTGTTAAACCTTAGTCGCTGCCGCCTACTTGCGTTAAGCTTAAAACTGTCATATCCACACATAATTGCCAGATATTAAACTGTGAAGACAAGACCACTCAGCCAGATAACTCTCAGATAAATTCTCCTCTCTTTTAAATAAGAATAAGCCCAAGGTGTTTTTGTGATGTTACTCTGCTATTTTCAGTAGAAAAGTAGAAACCAGATTTTCTCAAAGGAATCACGTCCTGTTTGTTGTTTCTGTCTGTTTGTTCTGCTGCATGATGTTCTGTCATAAGCAGAGGGAGATTCCTTAAGAGTATTGCTGGGAGCCACTCTTACTGATGTTTCTGAAACATCTTGGATCTTTGGAAGATTGTTTCCCTTTATGTTTGCTGAAGTTTATGAATAAAAATATCTGGGTAGTTGCACTGGTGGTGCCACTTGCCACTGGAGGAGGTGGGTCCCTCTGACTGTCATGTAAGCACAGTGATGAAACTAAGAACAGCCACTGGCATCGCGTCTGCATTCTCACCACAGAGTTCTGATCCCGACAGCTGATGTGCTGCTGACAACTTTATTCCTGTAACTGGCAGCCAAAAGTAGAAGTTTGATCTAGTGGCATCTCTTCAGCTGAAACAGCTTCCTTTAAATCTTTTCTTCTTTGTGATGTTTCTGTTATTGTTTATATTAAATGATGCATCTTAAAACATGCAGGAGCTGTCAAGCAGTGTCTGAGCCAGGGGCTCTCTGAGTGCCAGAAACAGCAAGGCCTGGTTTCCTAAACATTTGTGTTTCATGGCTGCTTGAGCTCTCTCAGATCTCTCCTCATGGCTGGGGCATGTGTTGTTTCTTCATAGCTGGGGAATTCTGTGTGAATAGGCTTTTGTCATAACATAGGAACTTGCACTACAGCCTTTTTCCTGAAGGAGACAGGAGGGCACATACACAATCTTTCTCTTGTCCACAGCCATCTGTTTTCACAGAAATTTGGTAGGAGTTTTGTTGTGTTTGAAAACTCTGGGTTCTTTTTTCAAATTGAACAAAATTATATAGAGAAGAAGGGGAAAACAGACAGATGGTGTTGAACCACATTAGCCTAGTCTTTTTTAGCAACTCGAGCTAACAAAGAAAAGACTAAGTTTTTTCCTTCTGGGCTTTCCTATATATTGATCTTTTCAGCGGTGGAGTGACAGAACTGAGGTATTGGCAGTAGTAGGGGGACATCACTCTGCAGAGCATTATTGAGCTTTACCTGCTGCTGCCTTTGTGACTGCCTGCACTTTCTTCCCCTTTCCCATCTCCTGATCCCCATCGATGCCTTATCTGGAGGAGGCTGTGAGGAGTGGGAAGACAGGGTCACCTGTCTTCACCTAGCCAGGAAAGAGAGTAACCACGTGTGGCAAAGCCACAGCTATGGGTAAAGAGGGAAGTTTGTAAACAGACCCATTTGGTTTGTACAAGATGTGGGTAAACAGAACTGAACGTGTCAGAAATAGGTATGCTCTTAGTCTTTGTACTTGCACTGTATTTGTGCTCTTTACTCATGCCATTGCATGAAGCCTTAAAATCCAGCCTGGAAAACGTTATTTATATATTTGTCAGTAAGTAGACAAAACGACTAAATTACTGGTCTTTGTAGTGTAAGTCTTTAGTAAACGGCTTTGTCTTCAATAGCAAACAAGACATGGTTTCAGAGAAGTATTGAAGGTCTTTTACTTACCTTCGCTGAAGGTCTTTTATTACCTCACTGCAAGAAGCTGATGGGGAGAGGTTGCAAGCTGTTTCCACCATGGTGTTGCTCAGATGTACATTCTAAGTTTGGCATATATGCCATGACACAAAACCACCTGCATCTCTTCTCCCCTGGTGAGTTGACAGTGCATGTTAGTTGTAAGCGTGCATTTAGACGACTCATCTGTGTAGTAACTGAAGACATATTTGTTACAGAGGAGCAAAACTTATAAAGCTTTTTAAATACTGTCATTTTAGTTTGGCAGGTGGGGAATGTTTTGAGAGGTGCAAGTACATGAAAGATAGAAGGATGGCAGTAGGCTGCTAAAACAATTAGTTTGTCATCTAGAATGACCCACTTCTCAGGCGAAGGCAAGCACCCAAACAGCACCAGTAGTAATAGTTCCTGTAAACTCTGTATCATTTGGCAGATACAGGATAACCTACAACCTTCAGCACATGGCAAAATACACCATTTAAGTGGCTATATATTTAGAAAAAATTTGCAACTGTTTCCATAGAATTAAGTCTTGGCAGGGTAAGAGAGGAAAGTGAGGAAAGTACTGACATGACTTTCCTTAGGGACAGGCACTATTTCATATTCTTGACCACTTACGCTCTTTCTCAAATCATCAGAGAGCCTGAACAGAAATTACTTTCTGTGGCACCTTCTCCATATGGCATTACCCAGCATTATCTCGGGAATAACACCTGTAGAGGGAGTAGAAGTCAGGAAAAAGCTCGGAAAGTGCTGACCTGCCATGGCAGCACAAGATAGTGCCATGGTGCTGACCACTGATGCTTCTTTCTATCAAGCCTCTTCACCCTTCAGGTGCAAAAAGAGGATTAGAGAATCTGTGCATATTTGTTTTCAGGTTTTGTGGAGAAGAACAAAAGGGAATTCACACTCTTATCCATATGCAAAAAAAAAAGGCAAACATTCTTTAATTTTTGGAACATAAAGATTATGCAAAAAGTGTGTGACTAAAGCCCTTAGTAGTTTTCAATGGCATATATGAATATTTATAATATTTAGCAACCTGGGTTTGGAAAGGATTAGAAGATAATGTGCTGGCCTGCTGCCACAATTCCAGACTGTAAAACTTGAAAAGATATTGTTGTGTATACACAACATGCTGGTAGTAGCCATTACTTGTTATATTATGCAGTTGGTTCTGTTTCAGAAAGATCCAAATTTAGGTTTGTATGGCTTTTTGATTGTGGTCCTGCTTAGCATTGTGGGTAAAGAGAGGTTAATCTTCGCAGGCATTGACTAGAGGTAATCCTCTATTTGAAGAAAAACTGTAAGGAGCAGGCAATTAAACTTCCATCTGAACATTTTTTCTGTACATGTTCCTAGTTTTCTTGCATCAAAAGAAGACAATCTAACTTATCTACAAGATACAGGAAATTTCACTTTTGTTTCATAACCTGTTTGTTCACTTTGTACCTTACAAAGAGGAGCTGTTAGGAGCTTAGACATTATGAGACAGTAGAACAGCACTTGGAAAAAAAAGTAACATGAAAAGAGCTCTTCAAAGATACATAATGGTCCCCACTGGCTTGTGATGCTGTCTTTGGGCCACAGTTTCTCCATTTATTCAGCCTTAACACCCACTTTCTCATTGGTTTGTATTTCATCATTGCCAGGATACTTCTGAATGCACAGAATCACATTATCCTCAGGAAAAGGCAAAGGAACCCCTTGAAATGAAGTCTATCAGCCAATTGAAGGAAGCCAGGCAGTTCAGCCTTTAACCATAAGCCAGACAAGTCTGTTGCCACTTCCATTTTCCTTGCTTAGTAGAGCCCACATAATAGTAAATTTGAAAATAGCAAAAGCTTCTTTAAAAACCTTCACTACACACTCATAATTTTTCTTTCTGTACAGTATTGTATTACAGTGTTTATTTTGAATGTTCTGTGCTTTTTTGAGAACAAATTCTCCACAAGAGAAAAAAGAGTTAAATTATTCCAAAGAACACTTTTTTTGATAAATCTAAATTTTCATATATGAAGCTAGATGATAATATCTCCAAAGATTATTATGAGATGAGGCTTCAAGTCCTAAACACTTACAGGTATGAAAAATTAGGGTGTGTATTAACAATCCATCTAGAAAGCACATCAAGCAAAGCTAGCTATCTTCCCAAAGATTAAGTGTCCTTAGCAAAACTTCCTTTGAAGCTAGGCAGTCTTGAAACTTCATTGTGTTGGCTGATGCAGTTCAACTCTATGACCTCTCCTTGAAACAGTTATTGTAGATGAGTATTTTTTGAACTATAAATCAAAATAGAAGCATCACATAACAGAGCCAAATATGAAGCCATAGAGATGTGAAGCAGTCATGTTTATATGCTTGCGTTGTTTCGATTTACATTTGATGGGGTCAGACTGAAAAACCGACACTGTTACACGTGGTGTGTTCTGTCTCAGCCCAGTTATCTTGAGCATTTAAGAGGTTCCATTGAAGTCAGTGGAGTTTATTCATGTGCTTAATGCTAAGCACCTGTGAGAATGTTTTCAAGGTAAATGCCTTAGAAAATCTGCATAGTAATAATGGCTTGAAGAGAGGTATGAAAATTACCATTGGATAAAATTTACTCCTACTTGAATTATACATGTAGATACATATGA
This sequence comes from Cyanistes caeruleus, assembly GCF_971803275.1. NCBI lineage: Eukaryota > Metazoa > Chordata > Aves > Passeriformes > Paridae > Cyanistes > Cyanistes caeruleus. Next base: position 20,944,442 of record NC_141707.1, on the reverse strand, counting down.
CTTAAGGAACAACATAAGCAGATCCATACCCAGATTCCCTAAATCTTTTGGGAAAGTGTGTTTTGAAATGAACATATTTTAGATCAGTTTCATTTCATAATACAAGGTGTAATCAACAAACATTTAGTACATGATATATCATAGTGTTTCTTAACGCTGACCAACCAACCCATTTTTGTATTTGACAGTACATTAAAATGTCTGAGATGGTGCCATGTGTGTGTGTAAGGAATGTCTTACACTGGTGCATCCTACTTCTGGAATGAAAAATTTCATAAACTTATTTCATTTGTAATGTTTTCATTTAAGGTTATAATTGTGATTTCATTTAAGATTGTAATGAATTTAGAGGAACATATACCCCAGGCTTTATTGTTCACTAGTAAGAGATATATAATTCCATTTTGTGAGAGTTTATGACTAATTAGCTTGTTAATCTCACACAATATTTCCATAATGTATGAAGCAGCCTGGTGAGAGTGTTAGAATATGTAGCTGTGTTGGAACACAGACATTAGAGTCTGATAGAGAATAGCATTTCCCTCCTCTACTTTTTCTTAACCTAAACAAAAGAAACTGAAACAAATGTCCTTATAACAGGGGTTGAATCAAACTGTCTAGCTTACTGCTGAAGTTTCAGTTTATTTGACATTACATAGTACAACTAATTCTGCCCCATACTAGTGGGTGAATTATTTCTGTGGAGCTAATCACAGAAACCTGTTAAAATTCTACAGTCCAGAACTAATGTTTTGCTTTATGCCTTGACTTAATTTCTTTTCATAAAAGGTGTTGTAAAATAACATCTGATTTATCACAGCAAGTGTATTGATTGAAACTGAATTGAATTAAATTATGTCTTTTTTGCTGAAGAGGAAGCACAGCCAAGAAGGACTGAAGGGACTTCTGCTCGTTTTGGTGAATTGTCAGTAAAAGGGTCCAGCAAAAGTGAATTCACTTTTCACATTGAGTTAGATACACTTGAGCAAAGTAACACTGTGTAACAGTTGTTTATGAAACTCAGCTGCAGGCCACAGTACTGACAGTGGCCTTCTCACCTGGGGACTGAGCATTCTGCCAGTGGAATCACCCTCACGTGCTCATTTACACTGTCATCTTCCAGAAGGACCACATTTTAAACTCAAGTTTATATAGAAAATGAAAGCTCTTTAATTGCTGAATATATTCTAGAAATGGCTTTGCCGTTTGGAGCTGATGGTCTTTAAATTAATGTGTATATACTCCATGGTATTCCTTTTACTTTTTAATATGATAAGATGTTATCAAAGAAATGCACATTGAAGGGGCTGATTTTCATTCTTACTTAGGGCCTTTTACAGCATTCAGGCAAGGGAAAGAGTTCTCTGAGCGCATGTAAATTATACTCATGCTGATTTAAAGCCTGTGTAAATGCAAATCACACCCTATATATGAAAGTATCAGCATTAAAATTATATTTTCATTCATATGACTGCTTTTATTGGCATGTGTCTTCACATTCAGGCACGGTTAGGTGCTTTGTTTAAATGATGAAATACAGTGCTTCTCTCTGATTGCATCCCATGTTTTCCTTCCAGCGCATGATTGCCAACACTGTCAGGACAGTGAAATTCTGCCGAAGCCAATCTTTCAGTAAGTGTATTACAACATCTGTACCATTGGCATTATCATCAGTAGCTATAGTAATTACAACTAATGCTGTGTGTACCAGAATTGAAGAGCCTGCTTTCCAGTGATTCTTCCATGTTTGGATCCTGTAATGTTTCACAGGGAGAAATATCCCTCAGGAAGCTCTAATAAATCCCTTCTCCTCTATCTCTTTTCCATGCATGTGAAAGAGCTGAATATCTGTGAGGTGTCTACCTGTCAGATTAGAGCCAGCTGAAATTAGCCACTGGATTCAGAAGTGGTTGAAATAAGTCTAGCAGGCAGCAGCACACAGATACTTGCTTAGATAAATGCTGTTTTAATATGAAACCAGTCTGGAGACATGACCTTTTTAAATGACATAACTGCATAAGGCAGTGAATTTAAAACCTGTTTGTCAGTATCATTACCAGAACTTGCTTGAGGCCACGTAGGATGACAGAGCTGTATGGTCAAACAGGCTTCTCTGTGGGCCTCATCCCATCGAGGTGCACTGCCAGTCTCAGTCACATGGGCATTTCCTCAGCACTTCATCCATTTTGACTCACAGCACCCTTCCTCTTTCTCAAACAACAGAATAAATATATAAAACTGTATTTTTATTAAAAACAGTTTCTTTCCATATGAGTCAAAGCTTAACTGTAGAAGATCTGTAGAAATTTTTGTAGAACTGTAGAAATTAAGAGAGATTTTTTTTCCCCCTCCATAATCCAGGTTTTTCTGGCTTTGTGTCTTTAATTTTGATTTTTAAGCACGGGCGAGACCTCTACATATTTAGAAATGGAAGCAGATTTTCAGTATACATGATACAACAAAATGTCAGTGTATAGATCTACTCTATCTAAATTCCATGTTTTTCGTGTATGAGTACATGTAATGTATTGTAGATGCCTCAGTATCATTTTTAGTTGAATTTAAATTACCTAACAGGTAGTACATTACACTGTAAGCTGTTCCCTATGAGGCTGAAGATGTTTAAAATTTAACTCCGTAGTATTCCATAACTGCTACTGGAGTAGGTATAATGTGGTTAAGTAATGTAAACAGGTAGTAAGGCTTGAATGGGGCAGCCACTAAGCACTACATTGTTACAAATATTTAATACTGAGCTAGAAATGAGAATATGGCATAAAAAGAGGCTTAAATCAATTACATAATTTTGAATCTGCGAAAGTTGCTGGTTCAAAAGCAAATGAGCAGCTTTAAATTGTACTCGTTAGCTGTATAATTTATAGCTAATGACTGATAAGGTGATGTGTAAAACTGTAACCAAGGACCATCAGTTTTACTAAATTTAGCCAAGGATGTCCAAGAGAAAAGTTAATTTGTGGGGGTAGTAACCAGAAAGACCGTGAGATATGGAGGAAAGGTTTCAAAGAGAGCAATTTCTAAATATTTCCTTTTTAACTCACCAGGATCTAGTCTTTTCTCTGGCAGATTGTAAGGAGTTGTGCATTTTCTTCAGGCATTTGTCCATTTATGTGTATCAATCCTACATCATTTCTCTTTCACCAGATCCTGATGCAGCCCTAACTAATAAAAACCATCAGGATGTTCGGAGCTACGTGCGGCAATTAAATGTGATTGACAACCAGAGAACTTTATCACAGATGTCTCACCGACTGGAACCGCGCCGAGCGTAAACATTTGAACCAATGATGAGAAATGATCCTTTATCCTCTCAAGGTCACTTGTTAAGAACTTCACTTTCTCTGCTACTGCACTGCCACTACAAAAATAAGCAAAAACATACTCTAAGGTCTTAGGCAACGCACAATGTACCAGCCTGCTGGAGAACTTTGGCTGATGAAGAATTTATGCACTGTAGGTATATGGGTGGCCATGTTGTGAACTGTTAATTCATCTTAAAGTGTAGTAAGTGATATCTCATATGGACTTCAAAAAAGGCAAAAGATAGAATAGTTAGTGGGAAATGCACAAAAACTTGTAACAGTTCATTTAGTAGTAGGTAGTGGGTTCTTCTCCCTAATTAAGAATATGTATTTCATGATTTATGCTTCAGATAAGGACCAAAACTGATCATCAGTTTAGCTTGCTCAGCTACTTTTAACTGCAGTAGAAGATGGATTTAATGATCAGATGGAGTAATGTATGTTCAAGAGCGGTCCAAGGTATAGTTCCATTCAGAGAAGACTTGCAAATATTTCTGTTTTAAATACAACAAATACTAAGAAAAGTTCCTAATCTTAATCATATTGTCTGCTACTACAAGCAGTGTGGCCATTTCAAAAAACTGACAAGACTGAAAATATTTTGAATAAATAGATTAATCAGTGTACACATTTTACTTCCTTCTTTTTAAATTAGCAATCAGGTTTTTAAAAAATTCAGTTAAAAGGTAGCAAAGGACTGGTTCAAAAAGAGCACAATATCCACAAATGGATTTCAAAAGAATATTTTCCTGGACATTAAAATCTTAAACTTCAGCTAGAATTAATCATGGCTGGTTAACACATTTTCTGGTCTTACACATTTACAAATATCTTAGTTTTCAGCCAATTATTTGCACTTTCAATAGACTGTAAATAAATGTCAATTTATTATGTTCTAGAATATTTATTTGTGTAATAGTTATTGTGCCAAAATAATTCTGGTTTATTTATTTTGTTTAGCATGTAACGAGTGCAGCTTTTGTCTTCACACTCTGTGTGCATTTACATGTAGAATTGTGTGATCTATCTTTTCTGTAAATAACATGCAGTACCTTATTAAATGTAATTGCTGGAAAGGTTTAGTCACTGGCCTTATTTGCACTTTCAGCTTCATTCCTGCATAAATACCAATTCTACTAATTGGCTGATGTATCAGACTTGGCTTGTCATTTGCTGGTCCTCAAACCCACAGTTGGCCTTCGTGCACTGAGAGGTGGACGATGCGATTAAAGCCAGTCAGATCCATCCCTGCCACGGGGGATGGCAGCCTGGCAGTGAGGCAACACCATGGTCTTGTTAGCTCATTTGTTTCTCAGGAGAAAACATTTTGATTGGAAGCGTTTAAATAAAGAAGGGATATATTCTTAATTTTAGCCATCTGACTTATTTGTCCTTTAATGTGAGCACTACAAGTTATCTTGGGCAGATTTTACCTCAGGCTGGCAAACTCAAGACCTTGGCTAATATGGCACTTGAGAGAGCTCTGGGTTTGATGGCCACAGGAGGGAGGTCTCTAGAGCAGGGCCTGCAGCCATGAGGGGAGAGGTGGGCTGGCATGTGCCCTTTCCCCTCCTGAATGCTCCTGGGGATGGCTGTACTGCTGCTGGGCAAGCCCAGATAGCAGCCAAGTGCATGCCAAGGGAATGACGATGCTCAAATGGCAGAAGTCTTTCCTATTGCATTCACACTGGTTCTGCGCTGTTAAGCTGGATGTCATAAAACTGATTAAGCCTGAAATTAGAAGTTGCAACTATTATCTCATAATTAAGCTTCAGAGATGACCTCATTGATATAGTCTACATTTTGCTTTGGACACAGAGTATATTTTTTTTGGCATTGAGCAGGACTGTGTAACCAGTATACGCACATAAAGATTTTTTTTAATCTATAAAAATAATTGCATTATTTCAGTAAAAACAAAAATTCTGCAAAAGCTAAGAGTCACTGGGGAAATGGTGACACATAGAATCACAATTTGCTTGGTACCTGCATTCTGCAAAGGAAAGAATTACACAGTTAAGAAATATTCTGCAGCATGATGAAATAATTTATTTTAACTTTGCTGTCTGACTAGAAGTTCAAGATGATTCAGAGGAAAACCAGCTAATAACATAGAGACAGATTTGTGTCTTATTATTTCAAGTGAGAAATATTTATTTCCATTTCTGCTGTTCAATGAATATACTTCATATGGCTTTTTCAGATTCAGAATCTTGCCAGAAGCAAAGTTTGCAGTAGAATAAACTATAGGGACACAATTAATTCAACAGGCATTTTTATCTTTGCAATCAGTTGGTAACATTTCTGAGTTCATGATTTTATTTGTTCCAGGTTTGTTCCTATTGTTTGGACTTGCATTTATTTCTGTGTTAGCTGGTTTATAAAGCTGCCAAGTTTTGGCTTGGCTCTGCATGTAGACCAATTCTTCATCTGTTTAGTATGTTTTTATCCCCTAGGTTTATTCTTTTTTTCTTCAGAACTTCTAACTCTTTTACTTATTTGTTGCCAACAGTTTCTATCATGTAGTTGTATCCTAGTGATACAAAAAGAGGTTTTATGGCACCTCCATATCAACAAATGAATGCAGTTTACCTGCTCAATGAAACTGGTAATTGACATTTTTTAATTTTCCAATAAAGGGTGCTGTATAAATAACAAGTATTGCTATCTCTGTATCTAACTCATTCAAGTGGCTCAGATAGTTGCTATGGTTCTGATCACTGTCTACATACCTAGAGATTAGATGAATAAAACTACCTTCTGGCTCTAGGATCTGTCCCGAGCTTCCCTTGCTCCGTGTTGACTTTACAACAGGAAGGCAGCTGTCAGTGTATTGCTCTTGATGTAGGAAGTCTAAGCAACTGTTGCACTAGAGGGGAGAACAAATAGGAACTCAAGAAACACCGAAATGTCGAAATGTCCATCCTGACTCACCCTGTGCTCGCAGCTGTGAGTCACAACTTGTTCCTGCTTCACTGACGACACCCCCTTGCTGCTGACTCTCCGGCTGGTCTGCAGGCTTGGCTTCCAGGAGCTGGGCAATCTGCAGCACCACTCAAGGTCCATCCTGCTGTAGTAGCAGCACTTGGCCTGGTTTTGGCCCGTGCCAGCCACCCCTGCAGGAGTGCCCAGCCATTGCATGTGGGGGATCGTGCAGGAGGGCCATTTCCAGGGGAAACTGCAGAGCTGTTGCTCCTGTCTCCGTCCTGGCCCTGCAGTCCTCCAGTGGGACCCAAGGTGCTCTGCACCTCCATCACACCCACTTGCATGAACAGCATAAATACTGCAGCACAGCCCCCTCCTCATTGCAACACTGCAGGCTAAACAAATGCTAACTTGTTCTAAATTATGATTATGCCTGAGGGTCACAGGCCATACAGTGCTGCTATGGCTGGTTCCTGCTGCTTGGTCTCAGGGCCCAGAGCTCCTGGTCCTGTTTTATTTACTGTCAGAGTCATAACTGTACTATGAGTTTTCAGGTGAGATGGCCAGGCGGCAGTGTCCATAATAAATATCTACTGCTGGGGACCACTGAGCCAGGATGGTGACACCTTGGGCATTTTGGAAAATGTTCTGCATTACAGGGTTCCACCGCTGATGTTTATTTCCTCAGGCAGCAGTAGAGAGCACAAACACTTCAGTTTAGGGCTGCAGAAGCTAAAGAATTACAGAGTACAGCTCTCCCTACCCTGGCACATTTCACTATTGCTTATTTGTTAGGATTTGTTCTTTTTCTCAATGACCAGGCCCAGTGCTGACAAAGGCAGGAAACAAAGGTTAAATCCAGGGAGGATTGAATCCTGCACACCAGGAAGCTACAACTGTTTGGTAAAGACAGGATTCAAAGTATTTTCCACGGACATCTTGTTCAAACCCGGTCTGCCACAAAGATATGATAGTGCCAGATAAAAGAGTTCAAATGTATTTGCAGGACTTTGCAGATGGAGGGTTTGGGTTCTTTCTTCCTAGGTAAAATATTGTGAGGGCACACAGTCTCTTCATACCACATACAAAGAGACAGAGACAAAAAAATGCTTCTTTTCAGAAACACTGGCAAAACAACCTTTTAAGTAGAAGAAGTTTAAATATAATTTAGAAATCTTACAAAATGAGTTTGAGAGAAATCAAAAGATTTAACCTTCAGGGGTGCAAAAAGAGATAATGAATTTTGCTTGGGGGAAAAAAATTTAACAAAATTATAAATCTAAATTGTTAACACAGCTTCTTAGTAAGGTCAACTGCATAATATAGAGCACCTTAACCTCTTCCAGCAATTTTTAAACACCATGCAGCTTAAATAGACTGCTTCTGAATTCAGCAGTATTTCTTCTGGGAGCTCTGAATGCAAATCAAGAGGTAATAGTAGAAGGAAATTAAAAGATGTGCTATTCTCATTTCATTTTTTGTACTGATAATAAGGAAAGCAGCATAGAGTGATATGGCAAAGTGAACCTCTAACTTCAATAGCTTTTCTTTCACTGTTAATCTGAAATGCATTACACTCTGCCTTTTCAAATAATCATAATGTTCTTTACTGTAGCCTGCATTAAAGTTTAGCAGGTATAAGCAGCAGCTGTCACCAGAGGTCAAGGTATTAGCAATCAAAGAAAATAATGACCAGATTAAAAAGTTACCATTAAAACTGCGAAACCAGAAACTTCTTTAGCAGTTTATCTTTGGAGCCCTGCCTCCAGGGCTGTAGCTGTGCCCATGGAACCCCTGGCACCCACAGATATCTCCCCATTGCAGTGTGGTGGGGCTGGGCAGCCCTGGGCTGGGGTGATGACATTTGGCCCCAGCGACTGCAGGAGGCTGCACCTTTCTGCCTCTCTTGGAAAGGTGCAGCACTGCCCCAAACCAATTCCCACAGGACAGGGAGCTCTCTGACGTGGCTGGTGGCTAAAACCTGATGTCAAGCTGCTCGCTGTGGTCTGTGTTAGGGGAGCACGCAGGGTACATCACCGCAAGCTTTTACCTCACGCTGTCCAACAGCATAGAGAGACTGGCTCCAACCCACCTGCCCTGTGCACTGCTTTAGCAATTACAGCCCTCAGACATCTTCTAACTAAGGCAGCAACTAGCAAACCCACAAAGGAGTGTAACCCAGCCATGGTCTTGGCGGTTTATGACTTGAGTGATGGGGGGACTTCTGTAGAAGGGGGGATTCTTAAAAGGGAAAAAAGAGCGTGTACTGCTACAAAATCTATCACTTACATCTAACTGCTGAAGGGTATTTCACAAAGGGTTGCTTTTTAATAGGCCTGGCACTCAAAGGTAATTTCTGAATTCAAAATAAACTCAGAAACTGACACGATAATGCATAAAGAATGAATAATTACTGACGCAAATTGGAATATTTTTCTTGGAAACTCCATGAAATAAAAACGTGACACATGGGGGTACTGATAAGAGCTTGACCTTTATTTCCTGGCCCTAATCCATTTGGGTCAGAGTGACAAAAAATGAACCCTTTCTCACATGGTAGGGGTCAGCCAGTCGTGTTTAATTTTTTCCCTCTCTTTGCTTTCAAATGCAAATAAAGCGCATTACCAATGAAAATAATGATTGTAAATGAATACCTCAATTAAAGGAAATTTACATAAAGATACGTAGGATAGAAGTGACAGTAGATATTCCAACATCCTAACAGACAATAATCCATTTCTTAATCAACTTCTGTCAATAATCATAAGCTTTCTGCTCTCCATGGTTTCCTCATTATACCACCACCTCTTGTGTTTTTAAATAGTTCTTTCTTCAGATGCTGTCCGAACCAGCAAGTGAACCTGCTATCTGTATTTGCCGACTCTTTGTGTTTTTCACAGGTGTACATTATTTCTGCACAGGACTACTGTCGGCAGCATTGTGGATGTTCTCAGATAACAGAGAGACAGTTTTGCCTTGGGTTTTCTTTAGATGTCCTCATTCTCTGTAGGACTGACCCTTGAGGGCTGCAGTACTGGCAGGTTGCTGTCTAGTGTCTGTTTGAAATACAACATTTCCTTCCATTTGTAATTCCTGCCCTAGTGTTTCTCCTGTTCCTCTTGTCTGGCATGTAACTCCTTTGTGGTGCTCCTGATCAGTTAGCACTGTTGCCAAAAACTAGTAAGAGGTTTGCAGGGATTTTTGTTTCCTTCCTGTCATAACTAGGAACTGTTAATAGTGTGCTTGTGTTTTGGGAGAATTGATTACTTCTTTTTGGAATCACAGGAAAAGGGACTGAGATGATACTTGCTTTTCTGAGGCAGTCTAATATTATGGATGTTTTCTAGTCTTATTTAATCTCTAAATGCAAAGAGAAAAAAAATATGATTTCAAATAGACAGATTTGTTTCTAATTAATGTCTAGTGGGTTAAACAAGTAGCAAAAATTACAAGGAACCATATACTATGGTACATTCATTAAAAGGAATTAAAATTATCTTTGTAATTCAAACCAATTCCCTGCTAATCGTGGCCAAAATTTTCATTATTCCAGTACCTGCATTTATTTTAGAAGAAAGGTAAATGACATAAATAGTTTGGTAACAATTTGTTTAATAAAGAAAATGTTATATTATGCTTCAAATCATTTGTTGAAAATTCTGTGTTGTTATCTTCCCTTGGTGGTCCTCAGAGGTGGTGGAATTTTGCCTGCCTCTCCCCAAACTCTCTGTGATAGAGCAATCTATTGGGAAAAAATTTAGAGAGAAATGAAGGCGCTGTTGCTTCAGTGGAGCTCAGAGTGATGTGGATTAGAAAACACAAATGGGCACAGCTACAATAAACTCAGTACATCTCTAAAACAAAGAAAACAGTGTTAAGCTGTATTACATTCTAGAGAAAAAATCTGCCAAAATTAGAACAACAAATTAAGTCCATTGGACCAGAAAATTTAATATAAGAAGGAGTATGAGCTATATATATACAATTAAAAGTATGTAATGAAAAGGTAGCTGAGCAGAGTAATAGTGAGTGGATTACAGCTGAGTGTAATGATCAGCTAAAAATTGTGGTGCCAGAAAAAGATAAGAAAACCATTCTTGTAAAACAATCAAGAATTGGATTTCTTGTTAATATTTTGCCATCTCATGGCTATCTCATTACTAATTATATTGACATTTTTGTAGAAGTTATATGTGCTTTTACACTGCACATGTGCCTGATCAAAAGATAGTGAACAAGCTGTAACCTGCCAGTTCTGAAAACCATTGTGCACAAAGCAGGTATTTGATCCACACCCATTGCACACAAGCATATTCTGACACATGTCTATATTTAATAATTCTGGTCTATGTTAAATAATTCTGAGCTTAATAATTTATAATTAATTAATATTTAATAATATATTTATAATTTCATGTTAAATATACCATATAGGCACTTTCATAAAATGCTTATTTAAAAATTTAAAAAAAAAACAACAGATAAGAAAACAACAACAACGATGGGTCTCGTAGATGGATGATGGTTGGTACAAGCTCTGTCTTCATTCCCCATGAAGGACAATAAGAAGCCATTTCCCACAGGGCACCAAAGACTGGGCTGCTGAAGCAAACAGGAATCACAGTCTTGGCTGTGCGAGCATGGGGACTGCATGTAGCATCAGGGTGGTGTTTGTGGGTGCATACTCGCTACCTCATGTATACCAGGAATGGCAAGGTTGCCTCTGAGCCACATTTAAAGACAATTCCTTAGACTTTCCATGTGCTATGACCCAAAAAAAGAAAAGGCAGCTTTTTTTGGCTAGCAGTACCACGCAAGTTGTCTTTTAGTTGTGAAACCAATCCTGCAAGTTATGTTCTGGGGTGTAACTGCAGAGGTGTGTGATTGCAGCATGTGTGGACATACCTGCACGTATTTCAGTCTGGAAAGCAAGCAAAAATAATGTAGAGAGGGCTTTCAGGTGAGCTATTTGTTTACCTTTTCCAGATCACAAACCTGATGGAACAAATGGTATAAACCTATTGCCACCATGTAGTTGCAGCTAACATTGCTCAAACAAGCTAGATTAACACAAGCATAAACTAATGCTACATCTTCTACAGCAGTGTGTACAACTTTCCAAGCATATCCCAAGCATGACTTCGACCATGTTTTCTGGCCAATTTTTTAAGTTAGAAAGCAGCCATGCTTCAAAGAAATGTCCATTTTAAGCCTGAGATGAGCTCTGGGCCAGTCTTGGAGAATTGAAAAATATGGAGCAGGTGTCCACCTCCAAATTATCTGTGTCTAGAGTTCCACATACAGTTTAAGCTGGTATAAACCACCACACTGCTAAAAAAGCACTACCAGGCTCTATCCCCACTCAGCTGCTTTTATCAGACCTTGCTCCTTTCCTGGCTTTGTGCAATTGCCCGATGACCTGCGTAATGCTCTGAGTGAAAACTGATTTGTTTTCTCTGCAGTAGCTTCTCCTGCACAGCCCAGTTTCCTGTGCAGCCGTGCAAACACCATGCTGGCAGAAGGTGAGATGGGCAGCGCAGCAGCAGGAACAGGCCTCAACAGGCAGGGCAGGGCTGTGCCTTACGCTTTTGGCAGGCAGGATGGTTTAAACCACCTGGACATATGCATGACACTGTATTTTCCATGTTGAAATGTGGTGAGACGTCATTACACAACCTGTGATGAGATGTAAAGAGACAATTCATATGACTACTTTCAACTCTAAAATTGAGTTAAAAGTTGCTAGAATTGCCTTCGTCCTTTGCCAATTGTTGTGGCTTTACAATAACTTTTGTTAGCTTTTAAATATTTTCTTTTTCTGCCTGTTCTATATCAATTGAAGAAGCCTGAGGTTAGGATTGAGCTCTCCAGAGGTAACTTTTGAGTTTCTCTGAGTTTGCTGCCTCAGAAAGGAGGGAAAACATACCACCATGTGCTCACTGTTCTATAAATAGTATGACCTCCTCAGAAACTGCCATTATACCGGTTTCTGATCTTTTCTAGCTATTTTTAATTTAATTTTCATGATAATGGAAAAACAACTTGAACATATCCAGTCTTACTAGCCAGAGGGCAGAAACAGTACGAGCCCCAAAATGCACGTTTAAAACGTTGTTGTAATAGTTTCAGCTTCACAACAGTGTAGCACTTGGGCTGGACAGTTCTTGTGCAGACTTTACTTTCTCTCACTTGTCCTCTACTAGAGCAGGTGCAACTACATTATTTAAACAAGTGGCATGTTAACACATTACCTGGTGCAGACTCTGCACTCCTACTCTTGAAACAGGAAGTATTAACCACCCCCTCATTTCTCATGTGCTTCTGGAATAGTTTATTTAGGCCCTGATACCAGGACCTGAAGTTACATATGGTAAATCCCTGCTCTACAGATACATAGCCATGAAAAAATCCCCAGACAAAGCACTGTGAAAGCATGCACTCGAGGAAAATGCCTATTAAACAGGTGATTTAACATTCAAAGAGATTTTTAAATCATTTGACTAATTGACAATTGCCTCTGACAGGAAGGACAAACACTTCAGTTACAGCATTTAAGATACTAAGTATGTGGCAGCTCTCCTCCCCCAGAGCATAGTTTCATGTGACTTGTGTTTGATATTTGTGTGCTCCTTTAAAATGTGGCACTTTTGACTGGAGGCTCATTAGCATATCAGTTCATAAGAAAGCACAAGTGCTTGCAGATCAGACAAGAAGTGCATGAAACTGCAGTATCCAGGGCCTGCTGACCTCCTTTGCTGCTTGTCCTGGCAAATACAATTAATGGACATGGTTCAATGGGATGCTGCACAGTCCTTTGTGAATTATTGTGCTACACAACTGGTTTTATATGGCACATCTACACATGCATGTGACAATGGTCAAATATGAGAGAGCGAGGAGCTGCAGTTCTCCAAAGAATATAAAATCCCAATGTACAGTCAGCAGGAGACGACCTGGGAAGTGCAGAGTAAAGCAGCCCTAGACACTGAGTTTTGTATGATGAATTGTATCGTACAGAATATGTGCTGTCACAGCCATGTTATGTGCTTACCTCAATAGAAAAACTGTTTGTCTCCCAAGTCTTTTGAGTCTTTTCCTTTAAGTGTGATACCAGTAAATTGTCTAATTGAAACAGTAATAAGCTGATTCTATTTGCAAAAATTTTCTCCAACAGTAGAATACCTCAATGCCATTAAAATGTCTGGATAAGAAGCAGTCTGTATGGCTGTTTCATTTCTGACCTGGGCAGCCAGGGAATACGTATGAGAGATAGAGGGGGTTACAATTGCAAGTCAAGTTCTCCTCTTCTTCCATATTCCTGAAAAGAGGACTGGCTGTAGGAGCAAACCTGTTCCCTTCCTATTTCTTGGGACCTCCAAACCCTCACCCACAGCATTGTGGCAATCCCAAGTGACAGGGCTTAATATGCCACATCTTGGGAACACACCATCCCAGCCCCCATGGCACAAGACCAATGAAGCAGGGGTTTTTTTGTTACCTTCATCTGGTCATTTTGGTAACAAATTTAGCCATACTACCAGTCACAGAAAAAGGAATCTTGGAAGGAAGAAGCTTGTCCTTCCAAACCTGTGGCCATGGCAGTGCATCCCCCTGCCTGGACTCCCTCCACCTGCAGTGGCTGGGCTGCACTTGCCCCATGGAAACACCTGAGAAAACAGGCCCTGCTCAGTCCAGAGGTTCTTCCCAGGTTTGGCACAGATGACCAACAAGCAAACAGCCACTCTGCCAGAGGCTTTCCTCCCTGGCCAGTCCAAGCCAGGAGGGCCAACCATGTCCTGGGGTGCACCAGGCACAGCATCGCCAGCCAGGCAAGGGACGTGATTGATTGTCCCACTCTGCTCTGCACTTGTGCGGCCTCACCTCGAGTGCTCAGGGCAGTTTTGGTGCCACAATGTCAGAAGGTTATAAAGCCCTTAGAGAGTGTCCAGAGGAGGGCAACAGTGATGGTGAAGGGCCTTGAGGGGAAGCTGTGTGAGGAGTGTCTGAAGGCACTGTGTCTGTTCAGCCTGGAGGAGACTGAGAGGAGACCTCATTGAAGATACTGCTTCCTCGTGAGGGGAAACAGAGGGACAGACACTGGTCTCTTCTATTCTCTGTGGTGACCAGTGACAGAACCCAAGGGAATGGCCTTAAGCTGTGTCAGGGAAGGTTTAGATTGGATATTTTTAAAAGGTCCTTCACGCAGTGTGGGGTTGGGCACTGGAACAGGCTCCCCATGTTAGCACCATGCCTAACAGAGTCCGACAAACATTTGGACATCACTCTCAGGCACATGGTGTGATTCTTGGGGATGTCCTGTGCAAGCCGAGGAGTTGGACTTCATGGTCTTTGTGGGTCCCTTCCAACTTAAGTCTGTGATTCGGTGATTCTGAGAAGCTGATGCTCCATCCCGCCCGCCTCACGCCAGGCGCACACAGCGCTCCCGGTGAGGGTGCAGGGTGCGCAGGCCGTGAGGGGCCACGCGCGCTGTACGCCAATGCTCCCAGGGCGGGGGGGCCGCGCTCGCCCCCGCCCGCCTCAGCCGCAGCCCGAGGGGCCGCTCCGCGCCGGCACCGCCCGCCCTGCCCCGGCACCGCGCCCCCTACAGGCGGGGCACTGCGCCGCCCGCACCCCCGAGCCGGCGGCGGCCGCGCCTCCCCGCGGGGCCCAGCGCGGAGCGCGGGGTGGCGCCGCTGCGAGGCGGTGCGGGGGCGGCGGCGGCGGCTTCGGCTCCCGGCACCAACCGGAAGCGCGGAGGACGGAGCGGGAGACGCGATCGCGCCGGTTGTAGTCTCCCTCGCCGGCTCCGGGATCGGTGCCGCTTGGGTCCCGCCAGCCCGGAGCCCCTCGGGAAAGGTGAGGACGGCGAAGCGCCCTCCGCGGGGACAGCGCTTGGGGCGGCGGCGCGGTGGGTGCGCATTCGGCTGGGCGGAGGGAGGCGGCGGGCCGGGCCGGGCCGGGCCGTGGGTGTCCCCTCCGGGTTTGACGTTCCCCGTGCTGAAGCAACTTCGGAAGCCCTGTGACGGGAGGCGGCCGGCCGGGCACACCGCCTGACCTTGCGTCGCCTTGGTCCCGCCGCGCCGGCCAAACGCCCCCGTGGTTAGCGGCGCCCACGCTTGGCCGCGCGGTGGGACGGGGGTCGGGAGACGAGCCGTGCCCCGCCGGGAGGACAGGGCAGGACAGAGCGGTGCCCCCCGAGCGGGACGGCCCGGCGTGCGAAAGGTGCTGCCGGCGGCGGCCGCCCGTGGGGGAGGAGAGCGGGACATGGGCAGCCAGCGTCCGGCCGGGGGCTGCTGCTGCCCTCGGACATCCCTGCGCTCCTTAGAATGTGTTTCAAATGCAGCGCACCTGCTGCATTTTGCTGTTGTTTTGGGCATAAAATCCGTCGGGTTGGGATTTGAGGTGTGACTTTCATTCCCTCCGTTTTGTTTTTTTCCTTTTTTAAAAGTAAGCCGTCGTTCTTTGGTTCTGGTGTATTTGCTTAAGTTAGCTCGTTTCCAGCAGTATGATCTTTTATTAGGCACGCGTATGAGCCATCTATTACCCTGTATCCAGCATGCTCTGCTGGGAGTTTTAGCGACAGAGCCATCGGGAAAGCCATGGATCATTACTTTTTCTAAGTTCCAGAAGCAGAAATAATTTGAAAGCACTGGATTAACTGGGTCACTGCCCGAAAACATCATAGCTTTCTGCAGGAGGCATGTGGCTAGATGTTTTCAGGACTTTGTCCTGGAATTGTAAGTCCTCTGAAGTCTACTTATTTTATCTCTCCCTAATGTGCTTTGCATACCGGTGGCATTGTGTGAGTAATGGTAACCCTGGAGAGCCTGGCTCACTGTGAAGGGAAGACAGAAACATGAACAAAACTGAGGCCCAGGTCCTGCAGTCTGGCCTGTGCCAGGACCAAGCTGTGCTATGGGCCTGGATGCAGGCCTAGCTGCCTTGTCTTTCTTGTGTGCTGTTGTGTATGTACTACTGGCAGGCATCACTCACAAGGTACAGTGTAAGCAAAGTGACCATTTCAGGGGTTTTCTGAGATAAAATGTTTTCTATTTAAAGCAAACCCTTTGAAGCCTTCAGTCTCTGCCATTGACACAGCTCAGCTTAAATATGATTCTTTTCCTTCAGTACTCAAACGGTTTAGGTGGAGTTGAGCTCTTTTTCTGTAGCAATGGTTATATAAATTAAAATAAAATTAGAAATGTTATTAATGGAAGTTATGCAGAATTCTTAGGTTCTGACAAAGGACAGGCTCAAATCTTGTTGAGTCTGTAACTAAGGTAGGCAGAGCCATGCCTCCAGTCTCACCATCTGCAGGACTGCTACTCAGTCTGATTAAGAAAGTTTAGGAGTTGTAGGGGTTGTTGGCTTTATTTTAACTCATTGGGAGATTAGAAGATTAGGATATATTTAATTTGGATTTGTGCTTGGAGTTTGTTTGCATCTTATCCATCAGCAGTTCATGATATGATTAAGTTTTTATTTATAAAACCTTCTTTCTGCAGTATCTTTTGTAGCTTAATGTCACTCCTTTTCTATTTTCTATTAGGACAAGACAATGGTTAACCATGTTTTCATATGTGAGGGTGGGGTTTTTTTGTAGGACATTTTTATGTGATTTTTTTAAAAAATATATATATATATTTAACTGTATAGATATACTGCTGAAAAAAATCCAGGTTGGTATGCTCAAGGACTGCAGGCCATGTTGGATACAAAGGATGATTTGGGTCTAAAAATGGATGGTCAAAGATCCTGAAAGCAAATGGGCTGTTTTGCCAAATAAGGAAACTTGGCACATTCAGCTGTGTATTTTAAGATAGCACAAGTGTGGTGTGCTACTACTTTATTGGCAATATGTTGGCAGTGTGCCTTCCTGCAAGAAGCACTGAATCTTACTTTGTGGAACCACGCAGTAAAATGAGGGGCAGGGAGTTGCATGATTGTTCCCCATAATAAATTACAAAGGCTGTTCCTGCAGTAATTGAATACTTGAGTAGCGTCAGGTGCACGTGCAAGATGAGAGATGCAATTTTTGGTTTCACAGCCATGCACTGAACAAAATATGAGTTGCAGTTACTGTGCAATTTGTAAATTCTTTCCTCCCTCCTGTCTCTGTGTCCCTCAAGTGGAAGCTCTCTATACTCCGGGAGCAGCAGCTGAATGACAAACAGAAGGGTCTTCCGTTTTGTAAGTGGAATAAAGCAGAGTTCTGGGCATGGCAGCACTTCCCCTGCATTGCAGTTTGTGGGGAGCTGGGAGGTATAAGTGAATATGTTGGGTTCTTCCAGTGGTGGTGTGCTAAGATGCAGGGCAGCCTGCAGCAGGGTTGGTCTGCAGCCTGTGTGCCTGGGGGTTCCCTTACCTTGAAGGATCTAGGGGAACAGCAAATGTTCCCCTGCCTTAGCAGGGCCGGGACCCTCACATGGGTTAATCCCTTAAAGTTCTGTAATTACAAGAAGACAGTGATGGTGGATGGTTTGCTACACCTCCATCATTGGAGCACACATCATTGGTGTGCTGAACTTGTGGTGACTTTACTTGCTACAGAATGGCTCTGTGTAGTGGTCCTGACATGTTACATACTAATGATAAATAATAATTTCAGATGTTAAACACTGCTGAATGCAACTCAGATCTGTTACTCTTTGGTATGAAATGAACAGCTTCCAACAGCATGCTCAAATACAAGTTATTATGTGGAAAAAAAGTGCTGGGAGAAGATGTAGATGTTGCTGCAAGATTACAAGCTCATGCTAACTATTAGAAATAAAACAGAAAAAGGAGAAAATTCTTTTACCCCAGGAAGATCCCATAGGAATAACTGAAATAACCAGCAGTTAATTTCCTGAAATACCTGTCATTCTCCGTTTCTGAATTGTCATGTTTTCATTTAATCGCGAACAAGCAACAAAGTCAGCCAGTGTTTCCCTGCTACACAGTGATGGTACTTAAACACCCGAAACTGTGAGTGGGGAAGGAGGGTGTGTGTGCCAAACCCTCTTTCACTGTGTGCAGGGGAGTTGCTGTAAGGCCCCAGGCCTGGAGGCTGTGTTGCAGAGGGCTGCTCTCCTGTCTGCAGAAGTGTAAGGTGCAAAAAAGTGCTGCACACTGTTGGAATGCTGTGCAAGTGGAAGACTATGGAGTTTAATGAAATACCTGATCTATTTTTTTTAATCTTAACCAATGTTATAAACTCAGATTGGTAAATATCTTTAAAACAAGTTAATAAGTGTGTGGATTTGTCACTTGCAGCTGTTAATCTAAACAGTTGTTTTCTCAAACGTAACACAGAGATTGATCTTTCTAATTGAGGATTACCTATCTCGAATCCAAAAATATGGAGTGATGTTTAAACAGGTCTGTTGTTTCATCTAGAAAAAGAAAACAAATGTAGGCTGTTTTTAATTCCAGATCTCTAAAGAAAGAGTGTCTCTTGTAAATCTCCTCTACTTTCTCTGGGAAAAAAAGCATCTGGAACAACCTGGTGCCAACTAATGAATCATTCTTTAAATAACATTAACTTACTGTGTGCTGGTGCCTTATAGCATCTCTACAACTACCTAAAAAGAGGTTGTGGTCAGGCAGGGGTCAGCCTCTTCTCCCTGACAACCAGTGACAGGACAAGAGGATGTGGTGATAAGCTGTATCAGGGGAGCTTTAGGCTGGACATGAGGAGGAATTTCTTCACAGAAAGGCTGATTAAACATTGGAATGGACAAACCAGGGAGGTGATGGAGTCACTGTTGCTGGAGGTGTTTAAGGAAAGACTGGATGTGTTACTCAATGCCATGAACTAGTTGACATGGTAGTATTCAGTCACAGGTTGGACTCAGCATTTCAAAGGTCTTGCCACCTGATTCACTGTGTGGTCCTGTGATCTGCAGCTGGTTGACTGCTGTAGGTAAGAGAAGGTGAAACTGAAACTGAGAAGGTGTTTAAAGAATGAATGGTAGCTTCTGCAAGTGCTTGTGAGCCAGGTACTGCATTGTAAGCCCATGAAAATTTAAAGTTTGAAGCACTAAGGAGGACCCATCAGAAAAGCACTCATTTGTATTTTTCTGGTGTGCATGTTATTCTCCGCTAGTGTAATTTTCAGAAATCAAATAATTTACTTGTTTGTACAATTGACTTTGTGGTTCTGGGTGAGCAATAGTATTAAATAATTTGACAGTCCTTCAAAGCTATTGAATTCAGATAGTGAATTATTCTACATAATAACTTTCCTGGGATGTGTTTTTCTTCTCACTTGGTTTCCTTTTCCTTCTGCCATCCCAAATGCAATGATCTGTTTTCAGCTCTTCCCACTTCCCTGTTATATTTATGGTCTAGTCGATGCATGGGCTTTTGCCTGTGAGTAACATCACTCTTCTGGCTAATTCTGTTGTCAGTAAGGAAATTGTTCACTCAAGTGTGACTACCCCTGTGCATAAATATGTGCAGGGCTGTGGCCTTAAATTGTGAGGTCTTTGGGTTGGGAAGTCAACCTGTTCTGTTCGTCTGTAAAGTGTCACATATGCTTTAGACAGCATCAACTTGGAGTAACTGCTGGAGTAAACGATGCAAATGAACTTTCGTTTCTGAAGATCTGCTAATTAAGCAGCGCTGGCCAAGAACAAAACATTAAAACGTTCATTACTCTCTTGATTTGTAGGATTGACCAATTTCCTTTCCTTTGAGCTTTCTCTAAAGACAATGTGTGCAGGCTGTGCAAAAGGTGACTCTGGGATGGCAGGAAATTAACAGCAGCAGCAAGGTTAAAACAAGAACAGAAGGTTAGCAGGACACTTCAGACACTTGTATTAGGAAAGGCTGCAGAGTACTGGAAGAATGGACTTTATTTCACATCCCACTGGTAACCCCTGCTCTGACTTGGAGCTCTGGGGAGAGAGCATTCATGTTCCCTCTCCAAGAGCTCAGTAGGCTGGCTGTCAGTGAAAGGCTTGAAGTCTGCTCCTTGCTAAAATGCCTTCAGTACACATAGTAAAGTTGTCATGGACTGGTCAGCATTTGACTTTATGGGTGGTCAAGAGGTATAAAATGAGGCAGGCAGTTTCAGAGAAGGCTCTATGTTATGTTGTATGTAGAAAAATGTTGATATCTTCGTCTCTTATTTGGAGAATAGCTGCAACTAAATACTGCTAGAAATTCCTGATCAAATGGTATCTCAAAATTTTAATCAGAGTAGCTACACAATCAGGAGAGCCAGGGGGCAAATAATGCCTTTGTGTTTGTTACAGAAGGGATATAAAGAAATGTTACATAGAGAGATTCTGTCAGTCAGCAGTAATAGGAGTTAACACAGGTGTGTTTCAGAGCTCTGGACAACACATAAAATATGTTTTATCTCAAAAAACCCTATGGAATGGGGGGGTCTCAGAAGACATTGTATATTTTTGGTACTGTAATCTATCAGTGAAAATGTTTGTGTAGTTTTCACCATCAACCCAAAATTTCTGGTTCTTTTTTGGCTTGTTTGGTTAAAACTCATCTCTCATTTTATGTGTTAAATTTTCTGTCATTAATAGCAAATATAGTAACTTTTTGCTGGTAAATAAAACAACTTTGTCTAGGCTGGTGCATCTGAACTGAACCCACAGCAGACTTGCAGATGGTTCTGGAGTGTGTTGTGTCCTACAGTCCCACTAAAGACATGAGCTTTCCGATTTTAAATAAAAGAAACCTAAAATTAGTCATTGTTCATGTATTTAGGTGATAACGTTTCTTGAAATTCGCTACAGCCATAAGCTTTATCACCGTGAAATCTCGGGGAAGGACATTCTGTTCCCCTGTCAGCAGATTTGGGATCATCTCTTGAAACTGCCGACACCAGTCTTGGCACAGGCTGCAGAATTCCACATATTGTAACCCAGATGAATTACTCTGTACTTGTGCTTTGTTACAACGTGCAAACAGAACTGAGTCACTCAGGAAGAGAGATTTACCACGGCCAGGTTTTTCCACATCCTTGCATGAAGTGGTCTGACCTCGCCTGGAGCGCTGTTAAGGCATGCAGCGTGTGCCAGGGTGCCACTGCCCGCTGGCCACCGCTGCTGGCCGCCGAAGGCAGCCTGCCTGGCCAGGGTGGCGTGTGCCTTGTGCGTGGCCATCGCGGCAGGAGGATGGCGTGCCTGGTGTGCCTGAGTGGGCAGGCAACCTGGAGCTGAGAGCACGCTTCCTGTCTGTCCATGGAGAAGGTAGCCACATGCCTGCCTTTTGCTTTTCCAAGGCGTTCAGGAAACGTCAGGATAGCCCTGAGGAATACTGTTAGTTTTTTCTGTCCCCCAGCTCCTCCCAATAGCTTGTGCAAATTATGCACACTTTTGCACAGCCTGTTGGAATGCAAGTTCTCGGGCTCTTTTCCTCCTGCAGCCTGTGGATTTTACTGCATTGTGCTTATGGTTCTGATTTTGGGGTGACTGAGCATGGGTAAGAAAGTCCATAAATTCTTGGAGCATGTGCATTAATAAAAGCTTTTCTCTTTACAGGTTTTGCTGTGGTATATTTTGTCATTATGAGATGTCGTCTACCAGTGCTTCATTTGTGCAAATTAAATTTGATGACTTGCAGTTTTTTGAGAACTGCGGTGGAGGGAGTTTTGGGAGTGTCTACCGAGCCCGATGGATTTCTCAGGACAAGGAGGTGGCAGTAAAGAAGCTGCTCAAAATAGAAAAAGAGGTAAAAGCTTACTTTTCATTCACTTTGTCTGCTGTGGTAACAAGAACAAAAATTCTTTTCTAGTGTTTTCTTCTAGGTAATGCAGGCAAACTACCTTGGGATTTTTGTTCATTTAATTATGAGACTCTGTAAGTGATGAGGTTACAGTAAAAGCATAATGAGTAGTCCAAGCTGATGAAGTTGATGTAAAAGCATTATTGATTTACTGTTCACTGTTCTCTCCCACTTTTCTTGTTTTGCAACTCTCCTCTGCTTGGTCCTGAGGAAGAGGAGAGCTGGCTGCACCTGTGGAGCTACTAATTTCCCCTTGATACCACCAGTATGCTGCTAGATAGGAGGGAGGTAGTGTTCCTGTCATTACCTGACTCCATTTTCTTCTCTTGACGTCTGCTCTGTGGTTCACGTCTGTATGTTCACTACAGGCTTAGAGTTGTCTGCTGAAGATTTTGATCTAGGGCTCCACTAGCTCCTAGTTAGTCATAGCAACATAGTCATATCTCGGTCTTACAATGAGGTAGTTTTAACCCTAACTG
Organism: Cyanistes caeruleus; assembly: GCF_971803275.1. Lineage (NCBI taxonomy): Eukaryota > Metazoa > Chordata > Aves > Passeriformes > Paridae > Cyanistes > Cyanistes caeruleus. The sequence continues at coordinate 20,921,986 of NC_141707.1, read as the reverse complement.
TTCTGCCAGTCACCTTCCCTTGGGGTGTCTTGTGACCTGGAAAGGCAAATGAGTCCTTGGCAATCCTGGGGGAAAAAACAGAGTTCACTAAATGCACCTTTATCCACTGAGGTTGGTTTGGTTTTGTTTTTTTTTTAAAGCATTTGAAATTTGCCTAAAAGTCCTTTTGACCCCTCAGCTTTGTACAGTTTCAGCAGAGATATGGTGTTTGTGGTCCTCACAGTGCTCCAGTGTGCCTGCTGGTCAGCACCACCGATGGAGCAGTGAGCACACCCCAGTGTAGCGATGGACAGCACAGTTCCTGGGCTGCTTTTCCATCATGACTGTATGTAGCTTGTAGCCTCAGACTGTTGTAGGAAGACAGGTACAAACTGGAGGACAGCAGAGCAGCACTAGGCATAATAGACTTTGTAAATAATCAGACATCAAAGTTCACCCACTGCTGCAGCAGCGGAGCTGCCATCATTGTGTCATGCTTAGTGACATGATAAGCATGTTTGATCATGATTAAGCATGTTGCTGTCTAAAATAATGAAAAAGGATCTCAAGATTTTTCTAGGACAATGGAAGATTTATACATTCTGTCCAATGTCAGTTTCTGCTGCCTCTTTATTTCTACAATTTGTTTATATCAAGAGATACATGTAAAGTAAAATTTGTGCTAAGCAGTATAAGTAATGCACTTCTCAAAAATAACCTGGCTTGCAGATCTCAGTCAGGGTCAGTGAAATATCTTTATTGAACATGTATGTTTCTGAAGGGGTTACACCTGTGTCTGTGCTAGACCTGTTGTTACATACTTAAAGCATTTTATGAAAGTAAATTTGAAAAAAATATTACTACATCTTACGATGGCATAAAACTTAATGGAATGGGAAAGAATAGAGAAAGGAAAATCCTATGTATTACTTGACACAGTTGGACCGTTCATCAAAAATACATTTTTTTAAGTTAGTGTCACACCAAGTTCAGCTTGGAGTAGCAGGGAACACAGGTTGTACAGTAGGAAAAGGAAACCATACGCCAGAAAGAGTTTATTATAATTTAGGTGTTTATTTAGGGATTAATGAAGACTTGCAACTCAGTAAGAGCTCATATCATGGTGCTGTTAGGCAAATTAGGTTACTTGTTTTGCATATGCAAATCAGGATCAAGTAATTTGTAACAACAAGGCATGCTTTATCTTGGTATGTAGCACTGGGAAAATTATTGTTAGGCACATGTGGTTCTGTTGTGTTTGAAAGTGTAAATGAACTGTAAGGGCAGCCCAAGGGAATCTGCAAAACACAGAGTGGAAAGTTAGTGAGAGTGGGGGTATCAAGATGGGCTGATGAATATCATCCATCAGGATGAGCTGACAGAAGGGGAGCAAGTGCTTTCCATCACAAATTTGGTTTATTTCAATTTGCAACTTGAACTAAACAAGACAGGTTATGGGAGCAGCTTGTTATGGGCACTTTCTCTTGAAAGTTTTCTGGAAAGGCAGTGGAGAGACAAGTGGTGATGCTTTAAATAAGTCTGACAGGCTTTGGCAGAACTTTTCTGTCAACAGCCTTAGAGAATTAAAAAGTAAGAGCTTTTACAAAAATTGCATTTTCGTATGGAGAAAATGATGGGATAGTTTAATCTAGTGCAAAAAGTTATTGCAAGAGCTAGTGCTTGGAATTTGTAGCCAGAAAAATTAGAATGGAAAGAAAAGCACAAGTTATCAGGAGTCAGGATGAGTAACACTTGGCACAGGCTACAAATGAAATGAGTGAAGATGGAGAATTCTTGTCTTCTCATTGAGATGTCTTTTTAGGCAACTGTTTTTATCAAGTTGTTGAGCTGAACACAGGAACATTTTGCTGAAGTATAATGGCCTGTGCTGTACCAGAGGCCAGCTTGGTGGCCAAAAGGTCTTCTGACCCTAATGGCTGTCATGTGTTTACATATGTAGAATCTTCATCTGTAGTGATGACAATAATGAATGTCTGTGACTGAGCTGCACTGAAAGTCGTGGTGAGTTAATGATTCTGGTATCAATACAAAAATAACTTGCTGTAACTCTTGTGTATCTGTGTTTAGTAGATACTTTGATGCAGTTAGTCCAGAATACTAATTATTCTGTGCATTTGGACAGTGATTTCAGGCACTCTTGGGGATGGTCCTGTGTGGGGCTGAGTTGGATTTGGTGATCTTTGTGGGTCCCTTCCAGCTTGGCATAATCTGTGATTCTACTCTTTCTAGTTTATTTGGAAGGAAGTGTCCTTTTATCTCCATGACTGCATGTCTTGTATTTCTGTTAACTGCTGCCAATAATCCATAACAACTGATTAGAGGGAAAACACAGGAGAGTTGTGAAAAACTTGCTCAGAGGCATTTTATACTAGCCAAGTCCAAGGGAACAAGCCAAGTCAATGGAGCTATGGTATCATTCTGCAAATATGTTGTATCTGTGTGTCATTTTATTAAACAAGCCAATCACAACCAGCAAAGATCGTGAAGGTTTTATATTAGCCAAGGGGCTAACAAGTTCTAACATGTGAAACAAAGCAATTTTTGTTCCAGCATAGCATACTCGAATATGTGCTTAGAAAAACTTACAAATACTTGGAAGTTGCTCACACAGATTGCTTTGAAACTCTTTGAAATCTGAGAAATACTTCTGCAAGGCATTAACTTTTTATATATAGGCAGTAAAATGCAACTTTATGGGAAGAGATGTGTGTTTACATGAAAAAATACAGCTAAACAGGTCTGCTAGGAAAAATATATATATATATATATATATATATGCTTACAGGGCCTTGATTAGTGTATCAGATGTGAAACTGGACAAGAATTGTGCTGATTAAGTAAAATGTAGGAATGTGGCCTGAGTGATTAAATAGCAGCAAAACAAAAATTAAGTTGACAATTTACCCTCTAGTACAAGCACTGTAGTGATTTGAGGTTTCAAGTAGGAAACAGGAGTTCCTAGTGAATTGTTTTATAGAAAATTAAGCTGTCAGCATGATGTTTATGATGCATGTGGCAGAGTAGAAGTGCCTCCTGTAGCAGGATCTGTCCTTTTGCCCTACGTGATAATTGTGTCCACTTGTTGAAAAAAATTGCACATCTACTACTCCGGAAGTTGTTTGGTATTTTTGTGAGGAATTTATATGAATTATTAGATAAACCTGTAATTTGTTTCCCACTGAAATGAATGGCAGAGACTGGAGCCAGGGGCTTTATTCAGCAAATTGCTAGCAGTTCTTTTGACTCCATTATCTTGAGCAGATAACTGCTGGAGTGAAGTGTTACAAATGCTGTTTTATGCCTTGCCATGTTAGCTTTTCACTGAAGAGCACTCACCTCCTTTGATTGCCCATCTCTGAAGTTCACCTGTTATTTGTCATTGTTTTTGAGGGCTGTGCTGTGGGTGGCAGTTTGTTGGTAGCTGGTGTGTGGAGTGTGGTTCTTCACCAGGAGGTTTACTACTGCTAGAATTTCACCTGAAATTTGAATTTAATTTTAATATCTCAGGTCTTTTGAAGTACTCCATGGTCCATAGGCTGTCTCCATGCTATTGATGGGCAGCCGTATGGCTTCAGCCATTACAACCAGGGCACTTGGGTACAAGATCACTTGATTTCATGCAGGACATATGTTCCTGGACTTTTTCAAAATGCTGACAATGGTCTGTGCAAACTGCAGGAGCGTGGTGGGAAAATAACAGTAAAATGTAATTGTAATCTTGCTGGGAAATACTTAAATATTTCTGGTAAACTAACAGAACTAACTTACAGATAGAAGTTAAATTGGGCAGGATTAACTATGCTTTGTTCAGTCATGTCTGTAATGCATTTGAGTTTTATGAGACTCAAAAATAAAAATGTGCTTTCTCTAGTTTTGATGCTGTATTGCCTGGAGTCTTACTACCATGAAAGCTAATTTTATATTGTCAGGGTTTCTTGTATATAATATGTGTGTTGTAAGCTTTAGAGGATATTTTAATGCTTCATAAAAATTTTCATATGGCATATAATACAGCTTGTTCACTTTTTTGATTTTTATGATCCACTTCTGGAAAGAACTGTCCAGAAGATATAGATTGTGCTTGTACCTTCTGAGGGGGATGAGTTAAGTATAATCACATGCATGTCACTGGACTTACCTCATTCATGTTTGTAGTGCTAAAAGAGAGCATGTGATAATTTTAATGTGGGTCATGAGAGTAAGGACTGGCAATGATTTGCAAGAGTAACAAGAGAAAAATAACAGAGTAAAATAAAGCAAAACAAAACAAACTGAAATTGATACTTTAGTCCTGATAGGACTAAAAATAGTAGATGTTCTTTTTCTTCGAAGTTTGTAGCTGGTATAGGCGTTCTGGTGCTGGCCTGGAATGACTCTCCACACTGGGTCCTGGCTGTAATGAAGGGCAATATTGATACTCTATTATTTTATTAGCTCTTTCTAGGAGCTTTTACTCCCTTACCTCTCTCAGGTCTAAGTCAGCAAGTATTGAGAGTGATGAACAGTGAGAGAGGTCTCAGAGTGTGTGCTGTATGAAATTATGCGGGGTGTAGGAGTTGAATATGAACTTTCCAGGGTTATCTGCGCCTATACTGAAAAATTATGAAGTTCACATTAACTGATCTCATGGGAACCCATCAAGCCCCATATTCATTCAAAGAAAAACTTAATCACAGAATCAGCTAGATTGGATGAGACCTTTGAAATCATCAAGTCCAACCTATGACCTAACACCACTTTGTCAACTAGACCGTGGCATTGACTGCCATATCTGGTCTTCCCTGAAATACCTCCAGGGATGATGACTCCACCACCTCCCTGAGCAGCCCATTCCAATCCTCAGTCACCTTTTCTGTGAAAACCTTCTTCCTGATGTCCAGCCTAAACCTTCCCTGGTGTGCAGTTTAAGTCTCTGTCCTCTTGTCCTATTGCTAATTCCTCAGAGAAGAGGCTGACCCTCACCTGGCTGCAATCTCCTTTCAGGTTTACTATTATGTGGTGTTAGCTGTTAAGAGGACATAAAACAGTATTTATTATACCAGAGGAGTGTCTTAAAATGTCTTAGTTTCTGTTTTACAGAATGGGTATTTTAAAAGGTTTTCTGTTTGGGTTTTTTAATGTATTTTGGTAAAGGAATTGGCTTAGAGCGCTCCTCTTGGTGCTTATTAGGGTGTTCTCAAAAGGTATCAAGATAATACTTAGAACCCTCTATAGACTGGAACTTGTCAAAATTGCTTCAGATGCTCCAGCTGCTGTGTATTCTGTATCTTGCAGAATAAATCATTTTGGATAGGACAGTCTGCAGTTCTGCAGTGAATCTGACTGATTATTTATTTGCCCTATTCTTGACTTTTATTCAAGGGGTAATTTTCTGGAGGATTTTATTTTGTAAATGAATGTCATATTTCCTGGAGTCAAGAAAGTCACTGCATGAGATTTTCTTAGTGGATGCTTTGGATAAGACTGTGTTATTAGTGTTGTGGCATATATGTTGCAACCAAAATATTTGGGAGACACCAGTATAATGAAAGATGATGTAACATGGCCAAAATACAATTATTCTTGCGAAGAACAGGCTTTAGTTTAATTTTGTCTGTTTTAAGATACTTCATTCCTGTGTCTCTTCCTCCTAAAACAATCTTTGAAACACAGGAATCCAGACATAGAAAAGTATTTGTTTGTATTTTGCTATGTTTTATTGTAGTGGATTTTTTTACTCATGTATTTAAACGTTTTTATACCAAGTTTTTCACTGAATGAGTAACAACTTAAGAATTGCCTCATATAAATGATGAGTATTTGTAGCAAAGTTGTGTGGCTTACTGGTTTTTTTGACCAACTTAATTCAAGATTCTTACTTACACTGGCTTGTATATATGTGTTTTTTTAAATCAAGCCAGTTTTGGGGTTAATTTGATAGGACATCAGCTTCAGTGAAACAGGTTTGTCAGGGCCATACTGGCAGTATGTGGCTTCAAAAGTTATTTTGAATCAGTTGAGACATAGTAACTGTCAGTGGTGTAAAACCACTAGATTTTGTACTAAAATTGAAAAGGTACAAATGCTCATGTCCTCTTGACTGGTGGGTCAGTGTTGAACAGTTGCTATGTAAACAAATTTGATTAATAGGTAAATTATTAAGATGAGATGCACCAGATATGTCCATTGTTTCCTTTTGCTTGTCTTTTGAATTGCCTTAAACTTTGTGAGAAGTGAAATTACCTTGCATGTCCTACTCCTTAGGAATATAGGTACAGCTTCCTTAGCTTGATTGAGTCACATGAAATTACTGTGTGTCTGATGCCTGAGTTAGGAATATCTCTGTGAGGTTTGGACCCTTTTATCTCAGTTATCTTCAATTTCAGTGGTTTGTTGTTTTGTTTTTTTTTTCCTCAGAAGGTGTAACATCTGCAAGTGAACAAGTTTTTGTGCCGGTTTCCTATAAATTATGAATAAGTGTTGTTTAGAATAGGAAGAAAATCTCTGATTATTTAGAAAACATTCTTTCTTACCCTCTTTTCCATCCGCAAAATGCTGTCTATTAGGATATTATTAAATATTATTTACTTTTGTAATTAGTTTAATTCCATTCCACATTGTCTTAAATATTATTCTGTCAATTGCAAGTTTTTGTTTGACAGTGAGCTGCTCACATTTCCAGTAGATACTTAGTTGCAATTAAGGGCATTTTTTCCTAGGATGGTTTATTTTGTTTGTTTCTTTATTTTGGGCATTTTTCTGTTTTTTTTTTTCTTTTTCTTTTTTTTAAAAATTTTCTTTTTAATTTTTCTCTAGATATGTTTCCCCTGTTTCTTTTTGCATGGGCTCAGTTGCTATTTATAATTTGGAGGAGAGGTTGTGTTGCATATTTTTTTATGCCAGAAACCCTTGACATCAAATGGCAGCTCTTTTGTTTCCCCTCCCACGACATTTTCTGACCCTGAGCTTCTGTTGAAGTGATTAACTGCAAAATGGTATTTTTGGATGTTTAAGCTGTCCTGAAGCTTTGCTGTGGAAATCTCATGGACACAGAAGAAATCCTTTTTTCTCAAAGTGCTGTTTTAGGCTGTTGCAGGCTCAAGCAATTGAAGATTGGTTTAAGTTAGAATTATGTAGACATTTATTTAACTATATGGTTTTCTGAAACAAGGTTACAAGTAGAAAATCAAAATGACAGGTGAGTGGTAACTTGAGAGATGATAAGTGATTGCACCTTTGAGTCTTAAGTGCTTTGAGGGACAGCTGACAATTTTAATGTCTGTGACCCACATTGAAATTTGTTGGTGCTGCAATTCGTGGGGGTGCTAATTAAAAAGCTTGCACTCACTGCAGCACACAGAGTGACAAGTTGTTTCTGATGATCTCAGAGTAGCTCTTCAGGTGTGTGGAAGTATTGTTTGAATCTGACACAGTTTCTAGGTTGTTGCACTCCTGTGTGATGGTTCAGATGAAGTCAGAGACTTGTGCTGGAGTTGATGTGATCTGAGTCTGGGACCATTAATCTCCTGGAGACCATTTTCCACACGAGTATTCATAGCTGAGCATGGGGGCCACAGTCTTTGGCTGGGTCCCCAAACTACCCACCACACACACGGTGACAATGGAAGTTTGAACAATGTGTTTTGTGCTTTTGAGAGGGCAATAAAATGCTCTATAGAACTAGATAGGCCCTACTTAAGGGTCTGGGACACAAGATTTCACTCAAAACAGAGTTGGAGGAAAAAGAAAATATATCCTAAATTGAATGCAAGCATCAAAATCAGTCTCTTTAATTGTAATGAAACAACTAAGACTGTAAAAGTTATTTTATATTTACCTATTTCCACTTATTAAGGTGCTGATAGAGAAAGTTTCCTTTTTAAGAGGACAATATAAACAGTCACAGGGAAACATTCAGATGTGTTTATGTTAGCTGGAAGCTGCAGAGGAGCCCAGAGAACAGCTTCAACATTAACTCTTTCTCTAATACTCAGTTAACTGTGCTAACACACCAGGGAGATGAGGCCCAGCAAGGGCAAACACAGAGCTGCGCTTCTGACCCAACTGCCTCCAAACTGCCCTGTTTCTCTTTTTAATTGTTTCATCTGTTACAGTTCAGCTACTGGGGAAGAATCCTATTTGAAAATACATGTTTTTTATTAGACTAATGCTTAGATAATGTGAATTATGATGAATTATGTATTCAGCATAATTTCTATTTAAGAAAGTCAGCTCCTCTGGGAAACTGGGTGTCTAGCACACAGGAGGGGCCCCGTGTGGATGCACATCCTTGGCAAAATAGGGCCTGGCCCTTGGTTGTCATTGAGGGGGAACAGTGCCACATACCTCCCCACTTATGGGGAGCTTTTTACTCCAAAACTCCTGAAAATTGAGGTTTCTTGAGCCTAAAATGTGGAGGTGAGGGAGAAAAAAATCCTGTTATAATATACACGACTGACCAAATAGCTGTGGGTTTTGTGTATTGAACACCTGATTTACCAGAAGCCACATCAAAAATACTCATGGCTTGTGAAATCTCTTGTGCTGTTGTGGGAGAAGTGAGGAAGCTCTTGGTAGACACCAGAATATGAGATGCAGTTGCTTGTACCAAGGTGCTCTTTGGAAGGTGGTAAAACCAAAAGACAGGCATACAGGCTGGGCAGATGGCAGCCTTTCAGTGAAAGCTGAGGCACTCTGCACATTATTATCTGGCAGAGACCAAATAGGAAAGATGAGTAGGTTGTTCTGTTAAACTTGTTAAAACCTGTTAAAATCAACTAGTTGATGCACCCTTGAGCAAATGAGTGACATTTTCTGAGAGGTTATCTTTTCCTCTTGGAAGAATTGTAGAGCTGAGAAAGTGTCGTGTATGCCTATGTGAAATTAGAGGGTGGGAAAAGCACAGAAATCACTTCTTGTCTAATCTTGTAACAACTTTAATTTTAGTAATGTTAGATGCATTTGAGGTAAACCTTTCAAACATGAAGGCTTATAAGTAGTGATTGGTGGGTTTCCATTTTTGTGAGCTGTGTACCTTTTATCTCCTAACTCAAGGAAAAAGCTTTTCGACTTCTCTGTGATATGTCCCTGTGTTCTGAGGGTGATGTGTGTGATGTAAGTATGTAGCAACTAACGGCTACAGTTTGGAGCTGTTGAATTCCTCTTTCTTTTGGATGCTGCCTTTCTTTTACCCCCAGAAGTTTGTGAGACCCTAAAGGCAAATGCAATATCCAGACCCTATTAAAAAGGACAACACCTTTTGGAATTCTGCTCTTAACTTTTGGGTTCTCAGTTGTTTATGTAGCAAAGTCTTTATTGTCAAGTCATCTCTCCAAGCCAGTGTCTCATCTGTCCTGTGCAGAAGCTGGCAGTAATGGGGTTTCTGGCACTGGGTTCCGAGTGGTTTACTCTGTTCCTATTGCAGACTGATTCCCTGTACGTGCTGTAATTCTGGAAGGAGTCCTGCAATTTTCACTGACTGGGAACCTCCTAGGATCAACAAGTGTTCTGTTTTTACTTAATAAATTTGAAACCTGCAGTAAGAAATCTGCCTTTTCAGTAGTATGATTCTGTGCTATACTGTGAGAATAGGAATATTCGCTGCCTGTTACAGCTGTTACTGAGATGACTGTGAAGTAACTGCACTAACAGGGTGCCTGACTTAAGAAATTCAGGGCGAGTGACACTTGATTCTGTAGCAACATTGGCATCAGCTGTTAGCTCTGGTGACATGGTCATTGCCTTGAAACTGTGACCCGTGTTCCCTTTTCAAGAAATGAAGAACCTGCAAACTCACTTCAAAGACCAGGGCAGCTGCTTTGTTTGTCTTTTAAAAACCTGTATTTCTGCCTTTTTGCTTGGTCAATGTTTAGAACCATTGAAAAAGTAAATGTGACATGGGGACTGAGGTCCTGTAGCTAGAGCTCCTTTATAATTACATATTCAACCACAACTGCACAAAGGAAAATGAGAGTCCCTTTTCCTTTATGTACCTTATTTCAGTTTTCCCTTAGGTTTAAATTGGCATTTTAGGCTATATTCGCTTGAGCCACTGAAGAGCTTATCAGAAAAGGAAGGAAACAGAGGGAGGGAAAGAAAGATAGATTTCCAAATGATAAGCGTTTGAATAGTCGAAGTTCAATCCCTAAAACAAAAAGTGGAACCTTTTTTTTTTTCTAAATAATGTGCTTTACAGTCTCACCTCTCATCTTGAGAAACATAAAAGAGCAAGTAAAAGAGATGACCCAAATCACAGAGTCCTTTGAAAGAAGAAATTCAGCTGTTTTGAACACTTACAATCAAAGGAAGTGGTTTCCCTAATTACATGAACTATGTGAAAGCTCTCAGAATAGCTCTTCCACCCCAGGATTCCTTGCACTTTAGAAGTTTGCATAAAAGCTCACATGGAGAATCAGATGCAAAGTGTTTGATTCAAATTTTATTAGGCAGAAGTGAGCATACATTCCTGTCTCTGGGTTTGACAGCTGCTTGGATTTGGACCACAAGCCTGGGTTTGATGGATTTCAGTCCTGTACTTAAATCTTTCACTCTTCAGGTTCTCTGGTGAGACACCCCTATCGAGAAAAGTAGAATTGAAAAAATGGAGAAAGGATAGAGGGATTTCTTTGTGAGCTTTCAGCTGAGGATTCTTTGCCCTGATTAGGCCGTTCATTGTTGTGAAAACCCCTCCTTGTACACAGCTTTTATGAGGAATTTTACTTCCTCACATTTTAGAGAAACTGTATATCTTAAAATATATATATTTGGAAGAATTGCAATCTGAATTCTACAACTTTAGTATTATTCTGGCACCATCATTTACTTCAATCCACCAAAATTCTGAATTCATTAGAGACTTTGAACAAAAAAGCAGTATTTTCAAAAGACTTACACCTTGCAGTTTCTTTTTGTACATACACAATAATAAAGGTATGTTAGTCTAAACTAAACAGTGAGGACACATGAAAAGGTGCAGGGCACTTCTAAAGGCTTAAAATCTCTGGTGCTGTCTCTGAGGATACAATATGGACTAATTAATGGTTTAAATATTTAAAAATAATATTTGCAATGTTTGCAGTAATAGGCAAGACTATCACACTTGCTCTGTACAATTAGTGCAAAATGGTCCCATTCTCCCCTCAGAGCTAACTTCAGTAATTATATCCAGATTTGACAAAGACAGAGGCAGTTGATAAAATTGAACTTGAGGAGAGCTCTTAAAACTCTTCCAAGTGCAGCAATTCAAACTCAGGAAGGAAAAAAGGCAGGAGGGTTCTGACAGCCTTTGGCATACATGGAATTGGCCAAACTCTCTTTATGGTAACACTTTATGCCAATCCTGAGATACCGCTAGCTCTTCTTGAAGAGGAGGAATGTTTCTCTAGGTAATTTTTTTCCCACCAGTACTGTTTTGTTTTTTCCACCCTCTTCCCAGGCAGAAGGAAGGACTTTACATGGAATAAGGGCATTGTCTCCTAGAAGTAAACACCCTCAGGAGGCCAGTGGTGTTGCAAGTAAAAGTGGGCGGCACAGTAGAAGCATGTGTAGAAGGGGAATGGAAACGTCACATAGCCATATAGCTGTGATAAATTGGAAAAGAGTTCTTGCTGTGTCTTCTAGAGAGTTGTGTCTCAAGCAACAAAGCTTTATTAGAGCATGATTTTGCTTGGTTGAAGAAGAATGCTTGAAGTAATTCCAGCCTTGCTTGATCTGAAGGTGGCATGGAAAATTACATCTGCTTGTGTCTGATCCTTGATAGGAGTCAATTTGTTAGGCAAGGGTTTGGGTATGCCTGGCACTGGAAAACGGGAAGCTGTGATATATGTGCTGCTGTTCTTCCACACCAAAGGACCCGATGCAGGTTTGAATGTACTTTGTGCCACCAAAACATCATGAAGCTCCTGGAATCTGGATCCAGCTTGTGAGCTCAGTTCATTGTACTGAACTTTGCTAAGCTAATCCTTGTCATGCTTGGAGAATAAATAAAAAGTTAGTAGTTATGCAAAGACTACAGGCACTTCTGGAATAGGAAGAGATGCAAATCCTCTCTGCTGCACTCAGATTCAGATTGGAATCGTTATTAGCTGAAGCATGATGCCTTCTCTTCAGCTTTTTAGGTACAGCCCAGGAGAAAGGTTTTGTTTGACTCTGCACATGACCCTGGTCCTGAAGGTTCTTGTGGTCCCATATATACACAGTTCCTACTTCCTTTTTGCTGTTTCTTTTATTGCAGGTTCTCAGCAAGCACAGTGCAGGGCGATGGAAGAAGTAGTGCAGGCCAGTGGTTTTGTTACCACAGAACAGATGATCTTCATTTTGTAACTGGCCTTTTAAATGTTATTCCCCATTAGGTATGTGTGATGTTCCTCTTGTATTAGTAAGTACAGACACGGGTAGCAGTTATGGTACTTTGGGTCATTCTGCCGTAACTTGGGGAGGGGACTGGCTAGAGATATTGTTGTTGAATTGGAGGAGAGCAGTGAGAAAACAGACCTTTGACTTAATTTGGTATCCTGTCGTGGTACAAAACCCCTGTGAGTTCTCTGCTCCTTGTAGGTCTGCAAGACTCAAAGCAACTGCCTTCATAGGTCACTCTGTTTACCTATCTTCTAGATAGGTTCTTCTGGATTTCCACTTTCTGCAGAGTTCAGAGATACTGGTATTCAAGTTATTAACTTCTTAAAGATGCGTTTTGAGGCTGACCATTTGTATTCGTATATAACAAGGACTGGAAATGAAATAGTTTTTACTGCCATATCTGTGTAAGCCGAGAGCTATAAAGACACCTACATAAGACAGGAAATTCTGTGTACAAGAAATCCATCACAGAGAAGTAAGGGAAAAGCTGAAGTTACATGTCAGAAATATATAGTAGAGTAACACTAATAAATGTGGATTTATGACAGTAAAAGCATTTTAAAAATACTGCTAGTTTTTCCTCCAAGTTTTTTTTATCGTAGCCATTGTTTTACTTGAAATTTTTTAGTTCCAATGGAAAAAAGATTGAGCTACCATAAAGACAGCATGAAGAATCCCAAGAAAAAATGAACATTGGGTCCATGTTTCATAAAGATAAAAGCTTAAAAATTGATGAGTTTTATCTAGTTTTATTTTCTGACCATTGCTACCCATTAGAAGAAGCATTTGAACCAAGTTTCTAAGTAAAATACAATTTTCCATCTTAGACAAAGAAGAGTGACTTTTCTGAAAAGCAGATAGAATTCACCATAATTTATGCTGGATTTTTTGGACAGTTTTCACATAAAACCATGATGTGTGTCATTCAGATAATGGTGACAGCTCATTTTCTTGAAAACCTCAGGTTGTGCTTTGGGGTAGGTGTCAGAAAAATGCCTCTCTTCCATGGAGGACTCTCATTCACTTCAGCAGAGTTCCAACATCTGTAGTTTGCAACTACTTTCTTTTTATGCCTGCTGGTCACAGCTGTAATTTCTGTTTTGAAAGCTTTTTAGAGTTAGGTGGACTCCAAGTAGGGAGCTATTCATACCTTTTCTGTAGGGGCAGCTCATTTTTGAGTAACAGCAAAGCTCCAGCAACCCTTGTGGGTAAAAAAAACCTTGTGGTTTGCTGTTAACATATAACAGGTAACACATTTTGTGAAGTGTTTTTTTCATAAGGGTGATTTCAGCCTGCCTGGTTGAGGAGCATTTTCTGGAATTATAACATTCAGTAGGATTCCAGTAAGAGGGATTCCCATCAAGTGTCCCTGTCATGAGCTGTAGTAGGTTTGATTTATCCATTCTAAGATAGGCTTTAAGTGAGTGTTCATCAAGAGCAATAATGGGTTTTTTTCCTGTGGTTAAATTAAAATCTTCATGATCAAGATGGAAAAACACATAATTGTAAAGATCATAGCTGCTTTAGAGGAGTGGATCAGGATACATAAGTACAGCTGTTGCTGTCTCTGTTGAGGTCTATGCTAATTGTTCAGCAAAAGCCGCTGTATAATGAGTTTGATTTGTTCTGGGTTATCTTATCCAGATTCCTTAAAAATACCTTGCAGACCTCAGAAAACTCAGTGCTCTAGTTACATATGTATGGCCATGGCTTCTTGAGAGGGGATTAGTTTTGCCCATCACTTTCATACCAAAATGCCTTTTCAACAAGGTGCTCGTGAAACCTTCAGTGACTTTGATCTCAGAAAGAATTTCCTTGGATGATTTTCCATTTGTTGGGTCTGGAATAATCCCTGTGTTGCATATTAGCTATGATATCTTCTCCCTTGCGTAGTATACCAGGAGTCAGGAAGTTTCAAGGTTTGTTACTATGTTTTGTTTTAGGAATGTTGAGGATTTTGTTACTGTTCTCCATAGTCAAAGACGGTTTGTGTTGTGTTTGCGAGTAACTTGGAAAATTTCCCAACATTGAAAAGAGAAATGATGATTGCTGAATATAAACAGCTCTATGGGAGCTCAGGTATTTCAGCCTGGCTGTTTAATACACTCATCTATTGTTTCTACTCAATTGCTGGTGTTGCTTTGCAGATGGAGGTACCTTAGTACTCCAAATCTGCCTGAATTAAAAATCACAAATATTGCAGACATTGCTCATTTCTAAACTCTTAGACCAGTGTAAATACCTAGTTTATGTGAATAACTGTAGTGAAATCCAAACTAAACTTGTTCTTGGCAGCTCTGCCTTTATCCGATACCTTAATATTAAATGCTAATACAATTTCACATTGTATGCTGAAAAATGTAACAGTCCTGTGGGTGTACTTCTACTTGAAATGGGTATGAAAAATTAATTATTTTTCCATAATCTTTGTTTCATTTTTTTGTTTGCTTGTTTGTTCATATATTTTTATAAATGGCAGTGCAAACGTGACATAGAATTTTTTCAAGCTTACTAACCATTCTGTAAGGATTTTCTGCAGAAAATACCTCTGCTTAGTTTTGTCAGTGTGTTAGCAGCCTCTTCACTCACAGATAGCAAGTTTTTGACCCTCCTTATGAGCAAAACCAACACCACGATCCTGCAATTTCTTGGTTAGTGCTGTGTGGGCTCCACACAGTCATTGTACTGAGCTGATGGAGGTCAGGGGGAGGATTGAGACAGTCAGCTTGCTGTCACTCCCTCTTACTGCACAAGGCAGAGGGTCTGCTGCCACATCACAAGGACAAAGCCCCTGGGGTTTTTAGAGGGACCAACCTGCTTTTCATGGGCTGAGCAAGCCTTTGCAGTGTTTTGACAGGCACGTTCTGAATTTGTTAGCTAGTACTTTTCATCCACTAGCCTTCAAATTATCTGTAACGTACCAAGTTCTGTGCAAAGGTTGCTATAAAGAACTATAGTAGAGTATAAAACTCAGTTTTCTTTTCAAATGGTCAATATCCATTACATTTTACTACTAACGAATCCTATGATGTTGCATGATGAAAATAATTCTTTTAAAGTAAATTTTATAAGATGGGGTGAGCCTAGAACAGAATACAATAAATTTATGTCCATATTCCTTATCTGTGGTACATTATGATAATTTAACAGAAGTGAGCTGTCTTCATAATATGCTTCTTCTTTCTTCAAGATTGTAACCTTAGAATCAATACATGATATTTAAAGTGTATTTTTCTATCACAGTAACTCCAAAAATGAGATTTTTTTTGGTGATACACACCAGTGGATTTAAAATAATGGTAAAATGATTATATAGCAATGAGAATTTATTAGTTTCCTGTACATTTCCACTTTTAGTCTCTGGGATTTGTAACAGTGTAGGACATAATTTTGGATGCAAATTTGATGCTTTGAAAGATTTGCTCAATCAAAATGCTTTAAAGTACAAATTTTGTACGTCATTGTAGATGTACTTATGAGAATTTAATTCTGTTATTTACAGAAATGCTGGTGACATCAATCTGAGAATGTAATTTAACTCTTTTCTGTGTGGTTTAAGAGACAGGATACTCCTTCTTAATGCAGGCTGAATATAGAGGCTATGTTGTAAGAGGCTATGAGTGCTGATAGTTTTAACATGTAAATGGCCTACAGAAACCAGTTTTTTTTTGATAAGTTATCATCAAAATGAATACTAGAAAAGAAGACAGCTTTAAGTGCCATGTAGCCATAGTTTTAAAACACTATTGCCTATGAGAAGAGGTGGTAACCCATGGATGCTGGGTGGCCATTGAAGCACTTGGTAACTGCTTATTTGCAGGTAAAAAAATCTCACTGAGTAGTCCTTGGCTTTGCCATGTTCGTGTGATTTTCCTCTTGCATTGTTAGTATTAAAGACAGTTTAATAGGTTTGACAAAAATTCTCTGAACTGGACAATCAATTTGGGGCCCCCAAAGCACAAAATTCTTGTTTGTATTTTTTTCCTTAGAAAACTTAATGGGAACAGAAAAAACAGTGAGCAAAGTCCTAAATTTTTATTTTGTATCTGCATAATTTTCTTTTCAGTGTTCAAAACTATAATAATTAGCATCCCTGCTATATAATTCTTGTAATAATTCTATGTTTCTGAAATTCTCTAAGTATCCCCTTATTGCATATTGGGAAGATAATTTGTTAGCAATGACAGATGCTAATTGTTGTAGTATTTCATCTGTAAAATGATGTTTTGGGCTTGTTCACCTAGAGAAACTGATACTATAAGAGGTGTCATCCTTTATTAGACATCACTAAATTTGCAAGAAAGGATTAGTGAGCCACTAAAAAAGGACATAGACTGGATATATTTTTGAGCAGGAGTCTAGAAATAAAGTGGGATTTATACATGTTAGCATTCTGTGTCTTTTTTGTATGTGGTTGTCACGAATAGAATGATTTTAGTGAAGCATCAACTGGCCTCTTCCAGCTGCCCTTGTATTAGACAGCAAAGCCCCCTGAGAGTAGCCAAGTTGCAGCTCTCCCAAGAACATGACAAAGGTCAAAGCCTTTAAAATGCTACAAGACTTTCAAAAAAATATCTTTCCAATGCTGCCTTAAGCGTATCTAAATATCTTCTTAATAAACATGGCAAACAGTTCTCTGGAAAATTAAATAGCCAGACTTTTGCACAATGCAATTATAAATATTATATGGCAGTTAAGGAAGTTGTGTTAATCAGATTAAGTAGCTAACCATGTGTAACTCTGTAATTTTGCATGGAGTGAAGGTGCCACTTGCTGTGCGGTTAACTGATTTACTATCAGGAGAGTTGGTTGGCTGCTGGCTGATGCAATGATCTCACAAGGGCTGCAGATATTTCCTGTGTTAATCCTAAACCACTGTGCTCAGACCAAGGTGGAAAGAAACTTTACTCTTTTCAGTCAGCTGTTCCAAAGGCACCTGGAAGAAGTGGTGGTTGAGTTGCTTTGGGCTCAGTTTGTCAGTTTTTGCCCATGCAAAAAAGTCTTTTGATATTGAAAAACTCTGTGAACAGATGTCCTTTTACAGTTCCAGCTGTGCTGCTGGAACAGACTGCCCAAACCCTTGATCACTTCTCTTGACTACAAGTGTGAGCGTAACAAATTCCTAATATATTTCCAAGGAGAACCGGAGTAACTGAAATATGCTGAGTCGTTTGGACTTTGCTAACTTTAACTGCCTTGAGATAGGGAGCTCTAACAAGAGCAGCTGCAGCTGCTATGAGTAGCTGGCAAGCAACAACACAGCTGTATGCAAAGTGCCTCCGTCCACATCCTTACTGTCTTTGCGACTGCAATTAAAGATCTGACGATATGGCCTTGTCTGATTCCCAAGTAATGCCAGCTCAGCATCAGGTGGCCATGGCCCACATCTGCAGTCAGCACCGACCTTGAAGACCTCATCAGAGCTGAGCTGCACTTGCTGCTTCTGCTGCACTGGTACAAGGCAGAGCAAAAACAAGTGTGGGCTTGGGTCATCCTTCTGAGCTGAGGCTTGTGCTGCTGTCCAGCCAGCTTGCTTTGTCCCCTCATGTCCCCACGCTGCTGGCTGTGCTTAGAATTTGTGTTTGTGATTTCTGTCCAGCAATTGCTGAACACAGACAAGACCTGGAGGAGGACCTTGTTTTTACCTCCTGAAACACCTGAAGATATGTTTATTTATGCATGGTTGTTTCTGCTACAAGGTTAAGAGCAGTACTAGTGGGTCTACAAGCAGCTCTAGGGTGATGTCAGTCTTAGATGATGTAACTATGGCTTTCACGTATGTCAATAAGTAGAGATTAAACAGACATAAAACTAAATTACCTGTTAAACACTGTGACCTATACCATGGTTCTTAGGACAGATTTACACTGTTTGTACATTTAGGGATTACCTGAATTCCAAATTCTTATACTGTAATTGTTTTATGAATTGGGTTTGATTTACATTAAGCTAATAAATGAGAACTAAATTTAAAAATTTTCAATGTAATTTGTTCTGACCATGGATTTTGTGATATTTGAATTATGTAAGCAGTGGATTAGGATTGTTTAGAAATCTGAATCCCCTTGCCTTCAAGAAATGGTGTGCAGTCTGTAATCCCTTCAGCAGGACTCAAGGCACATAATTTCATCCATACCTATGAGGTAAGTTTAGTATGAACAATTTTAGTATAGTTTGATGGTCAGTAACAGGCTGTTATGAAGCTTATCATGGCACTAAGCATAATATTCAACTCTACTGCAGTTAGCCTGTGTGTCCAGGGAGCCAGCCCTATGTTCAGGGAGTTTGTATTTATGTGTTTGGATATCTTTCCTTCAGCTGAACTTCACTAGTTCAGCTTCTGCTTCAATCCAATCTTAAAAAAAAAATAAATTCTGCCTTTCACACAAAAAAATTAATGTAATGAAGTAGTTGAATACTTGTTACTTGTCGTCACTATTTAGGAAGTAAAATAGTGCTCATTTAGCTTGTATAAGATAGATAGCAGCTTTACTGAGGGAAGAGTGTCATGCCCAAGTCAGCAAGGGCTGACTTCTTCAACAGCTTTTAGACAGACAGATGCATGACAGGATTTTCTTCCAAGCATTTAGGCATTTTGGATTAAAGTACAGTTTTGATGCTTAAAGGGGATTCTAAATATTCTTGTTAGTGTCTGAGAGACCTTTGAAATACCAGTCTTTAACCACCAGTTTGTAATTTGCGATCTGAAAGTAATTTTCATTGAAATACGGCACCTTCTTGTCAAAGATAGTACAAAAGCTTCAAAGATATGGACTGGCTTGCATCTGATTCTCACTGTAAGGAATAAGTGCCTTTAAATTGGCTAATAGAGTTCACAGCTGATCTGCAGCAACTGAAAAGAACAAAACATGAAAGGAATAGTCTAGAATCACTAGTGCTAACAACAGCAGAGTGATTAAAAGTGTTTAGAGAGGATTTCTTCCCGATATAATGATCCTTAGGTAAAGTTTTTTTTACCCCACAATTATTCGTTGTCATTTCTGTGGGCAATTAAAAGGTGCTTCTTGGATTTCTTAGATGGAAGCTTGTTTTGGTTATCT
Source organism: Cyanistes caeruleus (assembly GCF_971803275.1). Taxonomy (NCBI): domain Eukaryota; kingdom Metazoa; phylum Chordata; class Aves; order Passeriformes; family Paridae; genus Cyanistes; species Cyanistes caeruleus. The sequence continues at coordinate 20,902,589 of NC_141707.1, read as the reverse complement.
GTTAAATCCCAGATAAGAGTATGAACATCAGTGTGAAGGTGATGGGATTAGCTGTGGTTGACAATTTCCAAATGATAAAAGCACTGTGTATCAGTGTGCCTGTGGCAGTGAAGTACTCTTCTTCTTGGCCTGATACTCATACTTTGATTGCAATCCCTGCCATGGTAGCACTGGGTGATCAGTCGGTTGGAGTTTGCTGCAGTGCAGCCCTTCCTGTTGTCCACTGACTCTGATGGGCTTTCACTGAATCCAGCAGCATCTTGTGTGAGATGGAGAACAGTCACTGGGTTCTGCACGTAGTTATGGCAGGATAGGGAGCTATGGGACTTGGATTTGTCAATAATGAGGCATTTTTAATCATTCTCCAATAGGATTAACCTAGTACTACTTTTATAGCCAGGACCTAAACATATTATGCTATGGGAAAATTAAATATGAGACCCATCAATTTAATTCTAATGACCTGTTGAAGTACTTGTATTGTAAACACCACAGCAGATGATATGCTCATTGCTTTGAAGACATGGTGTGTTTTAAGTACTTTACAAGAAGATGGTTTTATTCCATTCCTCTGACCAAGGGTGTTAATGAAAAGGTGGTTTAGATAGTTTTTCTAATTATTTGCGTTACTCTTGTCTCACATGAGAATATTAAGATAGGCACTTGAGGAGAGTGAGGTCTCCTGGTAATCTGGCAGTAGTGCTGGTAGGAATTCGAGAATTCAATGCCCAATAGAATATTTCCTAAGGAATATACAAACGTAATACAAAAGTTTCTGAGATGGAGGTTTTAATTACTTGGTCACCTGCATCCTCCAGCCTTGGGAAGGAGATTGGAGGTACAACTCAGGCTTCTGCTGCTGCAAGAGTCCCTTGTCTTGGGAGGATGGTGGGGCTGCAGTTGTAGGGCAGAGCTCCTTCTGCTGGCACATCCCTTGACTGGCTCCAGGAGTGTTGCTGTTTATCTGCATGTGAATCTTCCCACATTTGCTTAAATAGCTGCCAATTAAATTATTTTGTGGCTTGTAGATTCACTGAAAACAGGAAGGCTGTAGCAGTTTTTATGCAGAAACCCATAGTATATCAGCTACTGCTATTCTAATAAATGTAGAGCTATAGTGAACCGGTATTTCTTTGGCCTGTGTTTTATAGGTGGTACCATGATATACGTGCCTAATTGGATGATTACAGATAAAGGCATTAGATGACTCCATTTTTTGCTGTTGTTGTTGCTTAAAGGCTTTTTTTGAGTAACTTCAATGCAGTTTTGAAGACCTTTATCTTTAGCTAATGCTCAGACATTTGCACATATTCAATTTAATCTTAACTATAGTTTTGAACTTGACTTGCATTACACTCTCTTCATGGTGCTGAGCCTGCTCAGCAAGAAAAACAGTATGACTGTCAAGTGACTAATCTTTTTTCACCATACTAGGAAATTAACTTCTAAAATGTATGCTGTTTTCAGCAAATCCTGCTGCAGACTGACTCACCTGTAAGTCCACAAAATAATTTAATTGGCAGTTATCTGAGAACATGTATGAAAACTCACCTGTGGATAAATAGCAACACTCCCACTGCAAGTCGAGGGATCTGTGAAGGCATCTGTCAGATTCTTCTGATAATTTCTGAGGAGTTAATTGTGATCTTGTTTTTTGTTAGATGCTCTTGTCTGTTATAAAGTTAACATAATCTCAAAGTCTTAAAGTAAAGCATTACTGTGGAGAAAAATATAAAATGGTACATATCTGTATTTACATAATATGTATATTTGTGTAAAAATGTGTCTAAAGTCGGTTGAGTATTTGTTTTGATACACTGCAGGGGTGAAACTGTTGAGACATCTTCCAGGAGATACCTGACCTTTTTTCTCAAAAACTACAGGGCGCATAATGTCTTAATTTCTGTGGATACAGTCTCATTGTCTTGCAGTCTCTTGCTCAAACCCAGCAGCATTGTTCAAGTGGAATTTGAAGGTTTTGTATATTTATCCAGAATTGCCAAACATCTGTAGTCTGCTTTGAGGAGCAATTTCAACTGCACTGCTGGGTATTTGGCAATCTCAAGCATGCTTGCTCTTTGTATTTAATCAGACTCCACAGCGCATGCCTGGAAATTCCTTGTTTCCAGTAAACATTGGATGGAGCTGTGTGTGCATGGTATGCTGTAACAGCCTGGAGTGCTGGACTTGCCGAACCCATAGTACTTAGTACATAAACACAAATTCTGGATAGGACTGATTTGGCAGGCTGATGCTCTGCCAAAAATCCCAGATCTTTCTTGGAATAAAGTTTTCCAAGATCTTCATTCTTTTCCAAAGGCTTAACTTCCCACATCAGTGTCTTGGCCATGAAAGAATAGTCTGAAATTTATTTTTCCCACCCCCCAAAACATACAAAACGTTCATCTGCCAGACTCTCACACTAGGTTTTCAAACGCCAAGCATTTGTGAACAGTCTTTCCTAGATATGTGTGTGTTTCTCTCTATATATAATTATAATACATGTATTATATGCTGTATGTGTGTATATCCACTGGAGTATGAAATAAACTATCATAGTAAATGACCCATTCTTAATTGTCTAATTTGTTTGTTTTTAACAGGCAGAAATACTCAGTGTGCTCAGTCACAAAAACATCATTCAGTTCTATGGAGCTGTCATTGAACCTCCAAATTATGGCATAGTTACAGGTAAGGATTTTTGTCTGACCCTTTTCTTCTCTGAAGCTGCAGTGTTACAAAGTTGTCTCCAATGTTGCCCAATTAAAGTGTTTCACAAATTGTCCTGGTCTTTAAATGTAAAGAGTGCTTGGCACCACCTGCCTCAATGTAAGTAGGAGTGCCAGAAGGCTGGGAGCATAGCTGGAGGCAGCTCGGAGACAGGTGGGGCCTAGGGTGCTTTTAGTGCACAAATACAGAACTCCTTTAAACAGAACCTTTCTCTGTGTTCTCTTACTGTGTTTGGAGAATTGCTTTTCCATTTTAATTAGTGCATCACAAAAGTAGAGGTTTTCATGATATAAACTTCTGGCTGGTTCTGTGAAGAAGGTGGACTGGGTGTCTGCTCAGAGCAAAGCTGCCCCGTAAGTTCTGTCTGCATTGAAAGTAGGAGAATTTGTGTTGTGAGAGCTTGAAATAGAGTCAAGGGTTTTTAAGACATTATAAGACAACTCCCTTTATACATGGGAAACTAGGTTTCATTTGTTTTGACATTCCATTTGACATTCCTGGAATTATGTGGAAGTTGTTTTTTGTGGTATTGTTGGGGTTTTTTGGTGTTTGTTGTTGGTTTTTTTCTATTACCACTTTAAGCTTCCTGCTCTTATCTTGGGAGATAGTCCAGATTTAGAATTTTCTCCTTTTTCTGTATGGGACAAACTACATAAGATAGGAGTAGAAAGTAAACCCAAAGCAAAGAAATTTCCCAACTGCTCAAACAAGTGTTTGGAGAGATAAAACTCATGAAAGCGTGGATTAGGACACATGTCACATGTCTGTAACCTTTCAAAGTTTAATGTGAAGAGTAGTCTTTTGCATGTGGCACAATCAATTGCATGTGACCAATTTGAGTCACTGCCAGTCAGTTTTTTATTGGTTCTTAGATGGTGGTCACAACTAGTGAAAATGCAGTTATTTCTACCTGCCTCTTAGACTTCTGGTTATCACAGCAGATGGCAGTGTAACCCGGTGGGAGCACATCTAAAATGCAGCACATTTCAGGGCATGGGGAGCTTCGCTTACTTCAGCAGTATCAGCCTACTGGAGGTCATGGTGTGGCAGCCAGCATTCCAGAGGTGCATGGGGTGACCACAGTCCACACCACTCAGAAATGCACTGATGATGGCATGTAGACAGGAACTTGAATTCCTTCTGGAAGCAATAAAATTAATAGAAAGCTAATAAATTAAGTAATATAATTTTACTATCCTTTTTAACATAAGTGTAAACCAGAAAGCAGAGTAGCAAAGGAGAGGTGTAATCAATGACCTGGGATGATGTCTGGATCAGAAGTCCTCAGCTTGATCTCACAAAAGGTCAGTTTTGACCTTTGTTTGGAGAACATATGACCTACTTACCAGTCACAGGATGGACAGCAACTAAAGTAATTTACCGTGCTATTGAGAATGGGGACTCTTTAACTGAGTGTGAGAAAGAGACTATGGTGTGTAGTTCAACAGCTTTGTTCCAAAGGGAGCTCTGATCACACCCAGCTGAAGAAGAAAGAGGTTTGGGGATTTTTTTATCAAACTGTTGATTCTCTGTGCAACTTCTAAGGAGACTGGAGTCCTGTGGATTGGCATGAAGCAAGGCTCCATTTCCCCCCACGATTTTCAAATGAGAGAATGGGTAATTACAGAAGAATAATAAATAAAAGAAATGTTAATTACACTTCAAATGTCTTTTAGAGGGATTTTCACTTTGTGATCTATTATTGACAATACATTGTCCTTACAGTATATTTGCAAATCCACAAGCTCCTAGTAAATATCTGTGGCACAATAAATATATACAAGAAATACTAACAGTGGAGCTTTGTTGATAGAAGCTTACTTGCCTCTGTTCACACAAAGTGGCAAAGGGCTGGAGGAGCTGAGTTGTCCCTGACCCTGGTGGATCAAATTATGCATTGTAAAGGCATGCAAAGCATGCAGCCAACCTATTCCTGAAGAATCCATTTATAATTCAGATGATGACATCAAGGGTAAAAAAAGCTTCTGTTTTAATTGTGGAAATGTGCAGGTCAGCAGCTTACTCCTCTCTCAGTGACATCAGAAACAACATGTCTGTCCTTTCAGTGGGAGGTTGTGCAGCAGTGATCCAAAGCTAACTTGCCACTTGAGTGTTTACTTTGCAAGCGCTTGCTATTTTCTCCGTTTCGTTTAGCTCTGGAGGCTTTCCATCTAGCTTACCATGTTCTGGGCTGCAGTTTCAGTTTGGTCTCAATTTCCTTCCCCATGCAGGAATCTCCCAGTGTTTTTGATTTCCTTGGTTAGGAACAATGGAAGTTTTTGTATTCATTTACTCTATCTATCAATCATTGATTAATATTATTATTAAAAAAAATCAGACACGTTTGATGTAGTCTTAAAGGCAATAATTTTGTGGCTGCTTTGAAATATGAAGATTTTGCGAGTCTTCTAGATAAGTTCTGAATTTTGCCTGATGCACACTGAGTAGCCTTGGGAGAGAGGGACAAAAGGCTTAAGTTCCTCCTTGTATACCCCTGGTTTGTTCTACTTGGGCTGCACTGGGTGGCATCTGCTTGCCCTGCCACTGCAAACACATAAAATGTATCAGCTCCTTCATCTTATGAACCTCCTGTTGTGTTTTTGGTGAAACACAAAGGAATTCTAAATAAGATAAAACTTATTTAATAAATACTGAGCAGAGGACCTACAGCCTTTAAACTGCTGTAGATGACCTGCAGCACAAGGAGGTCTGTCCTGCTTGTCACAGTGTTAGATTTCTAGTTTCATCCTTCTGTTTTTTCATGAACAAATTATTTGATCTGCTGTTCTGTTTCTCCATGGGGAAATAGGAAACTTTCTACTTGCAAAACTTTACTTTGTAACAGAACATTATATATTTAGCATGTGACTTTACCATAAAATATAAAAGAAAGAAATTTTTTTTTGTTATGGGACATCATTTATACACAGTACAACTTACCAATGGGGAGTATCCTCTGATTATGGAAACAATAAGATGAATCTGATACCACCAAACTCATCTGTTAACTGTTCTTCTGATCAAGAGTGGCAGATTCACTGTCTAAAAAAGTAAGAATCTTGGGTTATATGAAAGTGGTACTCTAGTGAGCTGTCTCCAGTTTCACACCTAAATGTGTGTAGGGCTAAGTAGCTTGTTATTCCTGCTTTAAGCCCCACAGCTCTGATAATCAGACTGGATTCCATCTGCTACGCTTCCAAACACCAGTGGGCCCCAAATGCCCTTGTTTGTACCCACAGCATCCTGCTGTGGAGTTATGTAGGTATAGTTAAGGGAAATTAAGAAAAACATCTGCTTGTCCTGAATAAGGAGCATGCAGAACCTTTTACTCTGAAATCTGAACTGCTTTGCCTGAACTTTCTTGATGCCACACTTTCTAATGCCATTTCATTTTAATGCCTGTTTTTCTATAGGATTACACTCTTCACTTTTTTGGGTTGGTTTTTTTTTATATTTTGTTAGTAGTAGGTTATGTCTGCATTGGGATAAACTCTCCTACTACACCAGCAATCATATTAGGCTGTTGAACCCAAATGCTTTGTCATTAAGCCAGAGGTTGACTGCTTCCTGGAACTGGCAGAGTTTCTATCATGTCTTTCAAGTTAGGTGCAATGTTTTTAAATGTCTTGTTTGTTGCTGTTTTTTAACAGAGTATGCTTCTGCTGGCTCACTGTTTGATTACATTAATAGTAACAAAAGTGAAGAGATGGATATGGATCATATCATGACCTGGGCCACTGACATAGCTAAAGGTGAGCAAGAAGAGCGGTGTATGCTGCCCTTACAAAGCCAGCAAATGTACAGCTTTCCTTAGAAAGTCAGGAAAGCCTTCCTAGTCTTCCTTATTCAGATGGTAACAAAACAAATCAAACTTATATTAATAAAAAAAGCAAAACCCATTCACTGTTCTTCTTAATAAGTTCCTTGTTTGTTATGAATCCAAAATATTCTGGAGTGAAAACGGCTTCTCTGAGCTAGTTCTGGTGTGCCCCTAAATCCCGAGAGGATAATTTTGCTGATGTAGAGTAATTATGAGGTAAGGTGCATAATTGCTCTTACATTTGATTTGATTTAGGGCATTTAAGGAAGCTGAGGGCTTATTCTCAGCAAACATACTGAAATTCTTCATATAATAATGTAGAATAAGCTGTTCCATCCTTTGTGTTCTCTGTGACTGACCACACAAGAATTAGTGTAAACTAATGGAAAAAAGTAAATTCATATTGAGCTTAATTGTGTAGACACCTCATAAGCTAGAAAGCAAATAACTACATATGACGTTAAAAACCATTAGCATATCCATATAGATGCTTTGAGAGATACATGAGCTTTGCTTAGTGCTTCTTATTCAAGGTGGATTATGGGAAGCTTTGTTTCTCCTTCAGCATGTCAATATGGCACACTGGTATGGCAACTCGTGATGAGTACAACTAGTGGGAACCAGGAATTATGGTTGCAGCTAAGTGATGGCCCTGCTCAGCCTGTCTAACTAGATTGTTCCTTTGTTTTGTGTAGGAATGCACTATTTACACATGGAAGCTCCAGTCAAAGTTATCCACAGGGACCTGAAGTCCAGGAATGGTAAAGTAGCAAAACACTGAAACACTGCATTTACTGTTTAGCTGTTAATGTGGTATTTAAATCTGTGCCTGAGCTTTGTGAACAAGCAGAACTAACTAATGCCTTGGTTGTGATCAAAGCTGCACTTGTTGAGGCACAGAAAAGCCTGTTCCCTCCTCCCCATCCTGAGCCTGTCTGAAGTTCATTACAGACCTGGCATCATCTACAGCACTGTGGAGAGCTCTTTCAACTTGTGTCTTGCTGGCCATGATTGGCCGTGAAAGCTGATGAAGCTTTCAGATACTGCCCAGACACTCCTTACTTCTTTTTTCTGTTTGGAAAGGTTGAGTACCAGAAAAGGCTGGCAGACACAATAGAGTAGATAAGGCCTATTATTTCCTATCAGAAAATCTTGTCTTTACTGTGGCCTTTTTTGAGGTTTGACAGATATTCAGGCTTTTGAGTGATACACATTCAGTGTGGAGTCTGTACTTAGCAGCTGACAGTCATTTCTGAAATTTGCTGAACATTGCCTTTTAGATGAAACTACTACTAGTAGTGGTGGGATAGGAGAGGCACAGATTTTATTAATGTACATAGGGAGATAATAGTCAAGAAACATGCAGGTCTCACCTTGGTTGTAGGCTTTCTCCTTTTATTAATGACTCTTCCAGAGAGCTTCCTGTTAAACCTAAGTGTACTGGGGAGAATGAAATTCATCTGTGTTGCTGTCTTTTAATTCAGTAAGGCCTGAAAGATGTTGCACTTCTTCAGAGCCTTGCAAGTATTCAGCAGATGTTCTGTCAGCTTCTCAAAGAAACCAGAACAAGTACGCACATTCGGATGCTGGCTCACCTTAGGGTCATTTGTCTTACTGAAAAATGAAGTATTTTGCAGTAAAAATGTATTTGGCTTGCTTTTTGCATTCTTGTAACCTTTTGGTTTTTTTCATTTTCAGTTGTTATAGCTGCTGATGGTGTGTTAAAGGTATGAACACTTTAATTATTTGTAAAGAGATGCTGCTGCTTGACTGATGTTTCTATGTCTGATGAATGAGGTCATTACTCTTAATACCAGTTTAATATTTTATTTGTTTTTGCCAGATCTGTGATTTTGGTGCCTCAAGATTCCACTCCCATACAACACACATGTCATTAGTGGGCACTTTCCCATGGATGGCCCCAGAAGTTATTCAAAGTCTTCCAGTGTCTGAAACATGTGACACATACTCGTACGGAGTGGTGAGTGCCTCATCTCACTATGCATTGTGGCAGTTCTTCAGTGTGACAGAATTCACATGGTGCAAAAACAATTCTGAATAAGAGCAACAAAGCATGCCACACGTCCTTTTAAGACTGACCCATAATTTATAATTATATGCTTGAAAATGATAGGAAGAACATAATATCTTGCATGTTTAGTAACATCTGATTAGATTAGCAGCATGTCAATGTAGGAAGTGTGTGTTTTGCCACAATTATTCAGCATATGTCCAAAGGCTTTCAGGAGCTACTGAACAACCTGCATCATGAATCTCTGCTTCTGGCTTTTTTAGTGGAACCAAGGAGAAAAACCTTGTCTCATAATAGTGGTGTAACAGGATGAAATCATTAGCATTCCACTTTCCCCAAAATAGAGTGTCACTGATTTTCAGTAAAAAGCAACTGCTCTATACTCAATTGTTTAAAAGACACTGCTATCACTATCTCTGAGAATAGAAATATTTGAATTCTGAATATTTCCATCTGAAAATACAGAAGCCCAGCACTGCTTTGCTGGAGGGTGAGGAATCAGTTATAGTTCATAAGAATGTCAGGTTTTCAGATTTAGTAATGTGAATTACTTTACTCTGTCCACACTTAAACTCTAATTTAGTAATGTGAATTACTTTACTCTGTCCACACTTAAACTCTAATTTAGTTTTGCTCTGCAATATGAAGTAGGCTGGAAATACCCCTACTGGTCACAGCAGTTGTGTGCCTAACTCCATGGCCTTTCTCTAGTAGAGGACAGTAAAGAGTACTTGGGGGGAAAGGAAAGGAAGTGGGGCTGTAGTTTCCATGCATATTGGTGCATTAACCATTTTTCTGTTTGGATTCAACAGTGGGTGGCAGAATGAGAAATTTTTCACTACCGGTCAAATATTGTCTCTGAGGAATGGGAGGAGATGGATGTCAGGGAGGCAGTGTGGTTTTAAGCTAGCACCTATGGCTATACATAGCTAAGCTGATGTCTCAGTGGAGGGTGGCTTCAACTTTTTGCCAAACAGTTGTTTGTAGTGAGAAAAAATTTTGTGACATGATATGACATCACTTAACAGTGAAAGTTTGAAAGTTTGCGAGGAGCCTATATTGTCAGATTCAAAATCCATGCTTGCCTAACTGAACTAGATCAAAAAGAGTAAGAGAACATAAGCTAACAAATGTGGATGTTAATGTAAACTGTTACTGGAAGCAATCACATTATCCATGAAGGGAAACATTCCAGTTTCAAAACAGAACAACAGTGTTAGAGGAAAAATTCCAAACATGGTATTATAGTTCAAACTGCTCACATAGTAATCTTAGTTTGAATTGACTTTAGGTAATGTTTTCAAAGTGGGAGAAGGTAAGAAATTGTTTAATATCTTATCATGTCAAGTATTAACAGTGCCTTGGGAACAGTATGTTGCACAAGGTTTATTTTACCTCATTCAAAAAATCAGTTTCAACAGTTCTGTGCTTGGAGATAGAACTGAACCCTCCTTATGAAAATAGTTCACTGTTAGCCAGAGTATTTTAACATTGTTATGGGTGTGTAAGTGCTACTTTAGAATGTCCAATAATGACCCACAATTTTTTAATATATTATTTTTGAACGAATATGCTATACTGTGGATAGAAGCTTATGAATTCATAAGCACTTAGAAATAATTTATCTTTTTATAACTCTAGTCTTGTAACACTTGTAACTCTTGTAATCATTTTCAGAGGTGATAGAAGGGTAGAAATGAAGAATGGCAGTGGCCAAAGTTCTCTGTTTCTGAAATAACTGATGTAAGGGGTTATACCAGCAAGAAATGGCCTGAATATAACATAGAAAGTTGGATTCTCCCTATAATAAGTGTTATGACTACCAGAGAATTAGCTAGGGCTATGAAAACAAGAAATGAGAAAGAGTATTTTTGTCTCTTTAAGTTATTATCATCTATAAAAACAAAATGTAAAGAATTCCTTTTTGAAGCATAACACTTGCCAGGAGCTTTTGTGCTAGAGACAAATCTGCTTTATTTCACTTAAAGTCCTCTTAACAAAGAACAGAATCCTTTCAAATGTAAACTAGCAAGATGCTAGGAATAGATATTTCATTTGTAATATTTGTCATCTTTCCCATGGTTTTCTTTAATTTCCTTTCTTCTATTTTTTTTGTCTGACAGTCTTTTCTTTCTACAAACCAGTCTGTGATTTTAAATATTCTGCTTAAGCTATGCGAGTGCTTTTTTTTCCATGAAGTGTTGAAGCCTTTCTGCAGCCTCATAGGTCTGAGCTGCTTCTCAGCTGAAATGAATTTTCCTCTTTGAGAACAGTTGTATATATGTTTATAGCTAATGTTGAGATTAGCTTGTCCTGCTCCTCATGGATGGTTAAACATGCCTATGTATTCTCTGAGATACAGTCCATAATTTATAATACTGTCATGAAATGCTAAAGCTAAATTTTCCAGGATAATTTATTACCACACAAAGACAGATCTTACACTTTCCTTCAGCCATGGTGTAGTTCTCTTTTCTGATCCTTTTCCAAGTCTCTACTCTAAACAACTGAAACCAAGTGTTATGGTGATCAACCCTGAAACTGACTTGTATGTCGTTGTGTGTTGCTCAAAAATTATTCCTTGCCATCTCTGTCATTCCTTGCTATCTCTGCCAGATAGGAAAGTGTATGTGGAATGACAGTGTCGGTCTAAAAGCTGTTTGAAATCATGAAGACATATGCTCAGAATATGTTATCCTGGTAGAACTGTTTGTAGTGCACTGCAGTGTGTGTTTGTGTATCAGTATAAATGTGTTTAATCGCAGAAAGCTTATCCAATGTAGCTGAATTATTTTATCACATACAAGAACAAATAAGTAAAACCATTAATTGGCTATTGGTGGAACAGAAACTGCCATTAAATGTAGCAGCTGTTCAAGTACTGCTTTAGTTATGAGAACATATGTTATTTATAGACGGAATGTTGGCCAGCTCCAGGGGTTATCCCTTACTCTTTTTGAAAAGAATGATGCGATCTTTAACTGCGGTTGGATCAATGCAGAGAAGATGGACCTAATTTTCATGCCTAAGGGCGGTACCTCTGTGAGTGCAATGCTAATGCTTATGCTGTACCTCTGCTAATTGTGGCTCCTGACCATTTTCTGTGAACAGTTTCCTACCAGACAAAGCATATTTTTTTTCTTCAGAGTGTTTTCTTTTTCTCAGGTTACTTACTTGGATGTTCCCCCTATCCAAATGACACTTTGAATCTTCATTGGCTTTGCACCAGTGTGGGGATGGGGGATGGGGTAGAGGTGTTGTGGGTTTAATTTTTCCTTTGGGTTATTGTCACATAGTTGAGAGGATAGGAATTGAAATGCACAGCTGAGCTGACAGAAGTAAGTGTGTGAGCTTTTTCTGAAGACTACGTATTTCTTGTTCTCAGGTTTGTGTATAAGGTGAACATTCATACATTTATCTCTCCTGTCTGTTGCTCTATATGCAGAGATGAGTCCAACATTCAGATACTGCAGCTTACAAACCACTATATTAAATGGCCTTGCTTTGTTTTTTTATCATTGCTTTTCACTGGCTGTTTTCTCTGTGAGCACCTGCTGTCCATCCTCACAGAGATGTGATGTGATTGAGAAAGCAGGTGATCCTCACCATCACAGGTGGGAGGGGAAGTGAACCATGTCAGTCTCAATTAGATTATACACCAAAAAGGAAAGATAAATTGATTTCCATATGAAGTGAGCTGGGGAGCCAGTTCTGAAAATTAACAGTGTACCTCACAATAAAGAGGCTTGGGTAAGTTAGGTTGAGGTCCTTGTCTGCTGTTGAATTACCCTGGGGAGAGGAAGAGGCAAATGAGAATGCATGATGGTATCCATTTGCTGCTTTTTGAAAGACTGCTGATGCAGTCATTCACCTTAGCTAATGAGCCAGGATAGCTAGTCCATGAGAAGGGGTTGAAACTCCTGTAAAATGGAGCAGAGAGTCACTGTTGGAAGGAAAGGCCTTCTCTATACACTTGGCCTGAATATGAAAATCGCATAGTTGTTAAAATATTTTCTAAATCTGTGTAAGTAAATACAAAGGTTTCCAACATCCCACTTTTGTATATTTTAGTTTCATTTATTAGTTAAATGAAGGCATCAAGGAAAATCCTTTATGTTGTGTCAAATTTCTGGTTTTCTCTTAAACTATATGCAGTCTTGGAAGAATTTTTTAGCTGGCACTGTTGGTTTAGGGAGGCAGTGATCTGTTTGGGCAGTGGAAATAAACACTATAGGTGTCATGATAAAGGAATTCAGTGCAAAATGTTCTACACAAGCATACATGCATGAATGAAGCAAGACAGCTCTTAGAATTTACAGTCTTCTGATAGAAACGTAGCACAGCAGTAGTGTTCCAGCTCAAGGTTCTTGAAGACATTTAAGATGTATTTCATTATGTTCTTTACTCAGAAGTTTATTTAGATACTGCTCTATCTGATGTGCAAACTTGAGTTTTTTCCTCTGTAGTTTCATGGTACAGTCCCAACAGATGAGGTTGTTCTGCAAGGCTGCTCAACTGCATGTCTGATTTGGTCCAGGGACCTGTGTTTTAAGCTGACTGTTTTATACACTGTTTTTTTGTCTGAAGTACATGGGACTGATAATTTTTTTCCTTTTCTCACAATTAAATTTCCTTCTCTACTAGTGGAGAAGTGAAATTTGAGTTACAATTGAAAGTTGCCTTTTTTTCCTTCTGAAAGGATTGAACTGAGGCTAAGAGGATGATTGAATATGTCGGTGGTAGTTCTTCCCATATATTTTTTATTCTCAGAAAAACTGTTCTAATTTTTCCAAGATACTCTTACCTGTACTTATCAGTCTTCTGACTCAAGAAGAATTATTCAAATAGGTCTATTGTTGGAGTACCCTGTTCACTTGATTAAAGGCCCAACTCTGCTTCAATGCATTTTTTGTTGCTTGACCTCCATCTGCCATATTGTTGCATTTGCTGTCCCATTATTTTCATAGCTGTCCACAATCCATTCAAAATGTTGCAGCTGGAATAAACCTGGGCACTAACCCAAACAGTCAGGATACAGAGACTTGCATAAGGATCTTAGTCCATTTTGGCAAATCCTGCATTAAAGATTTGTTGTTGTTGTTGTTATACTTGATATATGAGCAGAAGAAAAAGTTTTTAGATATTTGCAACAAGATGTATATATGACAGTTCTGCTTTTAAAAAAAAGGGGACATACACAAGTGGAGGTACAAAGTGCTATTAATTTGGCTGGGTTCCAATATGTTGTCCCATTGGCAGAAAAAAAGTTGGATACATTGACTTGAAGCCTTTTTGATGATGCCAAACTCTTTTCTACAGAGTAGCTTAGATTCTTGGGTACTGTGTTACCAAAAGGCTAAAAGCATGCAAAATTAGGAGATCTTTCTATATCTAAGGACAGTGTGTCTATAAAAACTCAAGGAGAACAGAGTAAATTTTATATGTTTCATATTGCTTAGTTTAACATGATCACATACTTGGAGATAAACAATTGCAGTTTTAATTGAAAAAAAAATATTTTTATAGACATCATAGGAGCAAAATACCTTCTGGATCATATTCACTGGTTGCAATTACATAGAATTATTTTTAAATGAAAAAAGGAAAGATGTCTAGTTGGAGCTGAGAAGGAGAGGAAGAGTTCATTGTCTTCCCAAGTCCCAGTTGCCAAATGTGAACTTTATAATGTAAAAAGATAGTAAAAAAGCAACACAGTTTTTCATCTTGGCTTTTCTATAGAGGAAAAAGCAGAAACATTCAAATTAATTTTGTGAGAGGATCTTGCACACAAACACTGGTCCAAGTTCCTGCAAATGAAAACTGGTTGCCTGGTAATTGGATACAGAATAGTGCTGTATCAAGGTTTAATAATGTATTTAAAATACAAAGTACAGAAATAAAAATGCTTTTCTTTTTTTCTCTTCCAGGTTCTCTGGGAGATGCTAACAAGGGAGGTCCCCTTTAAAGGCTTGGAAGGATTACAAGTAGCTTGGCTTGTAGTGGAAAAAAACGAGGTAAGACTACGTTTCTACATTCAGGTACATAGATCAGAAAACAGTATTGGGGTTTTGCAAAAGACTTTTTCATCTTCTTCAAATTGAAAGTAAGTTCACGCGTATGGAAAGATTAGCAGTAGGAGCTAACACAAAGGGTCAAAGTGATGTTATTCCTCATGAATGGACCCTTTACATCTAATTGTTGCAGCTTCACGTCGTGATGCTGTAGATCAAAAATTGTACAAGTACTGTACTAGTTTCTCAGTCTCAATTGTAAAACCTAGGGGTTTGTTCTTAGTGATGAAAGAAGCCATTGCGTCCAAGGTAGGGGAACAGTTTAACTCCATCTCCTGCGTTTAGGACATCTTTTTACTGGCCGGGAGTTGATATATCTGTAAGAGACCTTCAGCTACTTCAACTTAACTCTCCCAGCAGGAGTCACTATAGTACAAGAAACTGCCGCTTAGATGAAAATTTCAAAAATAAAAGAAGAAAAAATAGTTTTAAAAAAAGAGAGAAATTACAGTTTTGCCACCTACGTTCAACACTACATTGAAGATGAGCTCCTCACTGGTATCGGCAAGGCTGTGGCATAGCTGCAAGCCTCCTCATGCAGAGTCTTTCCATTTCAAAAGCACTTCAGTGGTGTAAACACCGTTTGTACAGTGTCCCCAGCCTCGCTTTTCTTCTCCTCACAAATTGAGGCTTTCAGTTAGTTGGACATGTGAGCGTATATCTGAACACATAGTCCCTTGATATCAAAGACAGTAACTACATTTAAAAAACATTTAAAGTTGTGACTGTACCACACACAGACAAGCATGGAAATCCTCCACAAAGATGAAACCTCCTCTATCTAGACACAGCGGAAGCTTGGGAAACATTACAATGGCGAGGCACTGGCTGTACAATACAGATTTCTATTATTCTACATAAACTGTTTCTCAAAATGCTTCAGAGTTAAACAGAGGAGTTCGGTTTCCTCCTCTTAGTTTAATGTTTTTTGTTGGTGTTTTTTCCCCTCTCTCTTTTTTCTTCTTTCTGAGGACTGGATTAATTCCAGTGAGTGACACTGTGATATACCAATTAGTTGGAAATGCTACACTAACAGTGTGAAGATTGTGAGTGTGGTCTTCTACTGCATTTATCAGAGCAGGGGGCACAAAGACACTCTTTCTCCTAGTTTAGGAAAAGCCTCACACATCATTTTGAAGGAGAAACCATAAAGCCTTCCATCAACAGTATTTGGTTCTGGTGCATACCACACACAGTTTTATGTAAGGGGTACAGAGTAGCATTGAGAATGTTAAGAGATGCAGTCACATGCTGAAACATGTCAGAGAGTACAACCCACATTTCTCTACAGTTTTCAAGAGCAAGGAATTGTGTAAAATACAGTATGAGCAAAATGTGGATGTGACTATTTTATTCATGGCTGAAGAAACCTAAGGTGTGGCATTCCCAGAGCCTGTCGGGTACCACTAGCCTGTTACTACCACTTTCCTTAGAGGGCTGTGAGGGAGCTCAGAGGGCATTGCATACATTTAATTTTTTCTGGCCATGAAAGAAAGCCCTGTAAAAGTCAGCTTGTGCTACTTCTCTTCTTAGTTTTCTGTGTCTCAAAACAAGTGTAAGGGTTAGGTTCTGCTCTCAGTTCAGTCTGTTGATATCAGTTGGGATTGCATGGTTCCAGTCCACAAGAGGATGGGATCACTGTTGACCCACTCCTCCATTTTTTGGACTGCGAATCTTTTGTTTAAATCAGTGAGGGATTGAGGCCAAAGCATAATTGCATAAGGTGAAAAATCCCCTTTGTAAAGCCTGAGGCCAGCAAACAGACTAGATTCTAATGTATGTGTATGGATCTCCTTTGACACTATGCATAATTTCACTGTGTTATTTTTATTCTGGTAGAGATATTTTTTAAAGTCATTTTTTAAGAAAAGCAAAGCATGAGAGTTCAGGTTATACAGACATGATCCCATAATAAATTGCCACTGAGAAATGTATTCTTTATTATAATATGACATTTGGAATCTGCTATTTCTATATTACATATTATATAGGCAACATTCTTCACAAGTGAGACAAGTGGTGATTGCAACTGATTGTCTGCCTCCTGGAACAGTGAGGGTTACAGACAGTACTGCAGCAAGTAGCCAGTGTATTTTTAGGCTAATGACTCAATTAGAGACCAGACATCAGTACAACTTATTTATGCCTTGTAAAAATTTCTGTATATTTCTTCCACAGAAACTCTTACATGTTAAGTTATGACATTAATAATCAGAATTCTGCAGTGCCCTGCCTCTGTATCTGATGTTTCTAGTTCTTACAGGGTTCAAATACTTTTGGAGCAGAATTTTTTAAGTCTTACTTTTGGCTGCCATGTCTTGTAAGGCTTTGCAGGTCACGCTGCAGTAATGTAATGGTACAGAGTGACATAACTTGCTCTACTTTGGATTGAAATGGCAATAGTAGAGCAGATGACAGGGTCTTCCTGGCAGGTTAGTCTGAACAGGAATGTTCTCACCTGGTTCTCACCTCTTAGAGGACAAGAACCCTTTTTCCAGCTGGACCCCTCTTATATTTGGACTCATTTTCACTGAGAAACTGGTTTTCTATCTAACTGTTAAAAATTTATTTATATAATGTGAAACATCGGAAGTCAATTAACATCTTTAGTGAGAGCAGAGGGATCTCCTTCAGTGTGTAGTGTTGGAAGCATGTGCAGTCAACTGGGGAGGTATCAGTATCTGTGTATGTAAGAAAGGACTTGCTTTCAGGCTTTCCAGTCTGGAGGCAGGCTGTTAATGTAAAAATCTTCTAATCTTTCAGCAAATGAAACTAAACTAGCTTCAAACTAATTCTCTGTAGTCAGTGGTCCTGGCTATAACTAGCAACTCCTTGTCTTCAGTCGTTAGGAAATATTTATGAGTTCACTGTGCTCTGTGAGTGCTTTCTGAGATCTGCATGTCCTCATTAATCCTTCTGACCACAGGCTCATGAAATGTCTCTTGTGTCATGTAGAGCTTCACTTAACTCTTTTTAACTCGCTTAATGTAATCTATATTTCAGCTATTTGTGTGTCAAAAGTGATTATAGTATTGTACAGCTAGATCATTTATGTGGGAGAAAGGAATTAAGGCAGGCTGTACATTATGCCTATCTGACAAGCATCTTAAAATACTATGCAGTAACCTCCACAAATTATTATGTTTTGGAGTTAAAAGCTGTTTGTCTTGGATTTGCTTCGTCTCTCTGAGCTTTCTTAAGGAACATTTGTGCATTTGATACATTATTTTCTTATAGATCTATTTAAAATTATTTGTGCTTCTTGCTAGTGTTAATAATTTTGATTTTTCTTTCTAATATGTCTCCACATTTTTTGTATTGTGCTTAAAAGAGAGAGTGTGCTTTAATTCTTTGAAGTCTGTTGGTCTCATAGGAGATTGCGTAGTAGCAGCTTAAAGGGAAATGCTTCCAGTAACTGGTATATTTTCTTTCCATTAGAGATTAACCATTCCAAGCAGTTGTCCCAGAAGTTTTGCAGAACTGATGCACCAGTGTTGGGATGCTGATTCAAAGGTAATTAAATGTGTCTTTGATTTCTGCACCACCACCCCAGCCTTGTTTTGCAAAGTGTGTTTCTCTGGGGGACAAGTCTGAGGTGACACCGTTGACGCATTTCTTCACAAAGATACCCAGGACTGTCTTTTTTTTTTAGTGGGTTTATATATTTATATCTAAATATCTCTCCCTTTTAATCAAGAATTACTATGCTGCTAACTTTCCTGACTACTAAAGACAATGACAGGAAATATGGTAAGATGATAAAAATGTAACCATTTTGGAGCAAGTGGAAAAATTGTGGGTTTTATGTTTTTCAAACGTTAATACTTAATCCCTCTTGGATGTATGTGAGCATCATGTTATGAAATACAAATGTCCAGGCCCAATTCTGTGCCCTATTTGTGTTGAAAACACAAGTATAAGTAAAGAATAAGTTAATCCATGAAACATGGGTAGGAACAGCAGCGACACATTTTAAGTTAACATTAAACCTTTCTTAATCTGTTCCCTTAGGGCTTGAATGGTGAGCTTTATAATGACTGTACTGTAATAATACGATAATAGCAGTGCTGTTTAACCATGAAAACAGAATAAAAAGTTAAAAGAGCCACACCGTTGTCACTATTAATCTGCTGCTACAAGGAAGGGATTAAATAAGTATTTAGAAAGCTTTTGTAAATTATGAGAGTTGCCTCTTTAAATGGACTTTGTGACCACCCCATTGTACATAGAACTGACTGAAAAGAGCCTGTGGGCATACTAGCTTTAGTACCAAGGATTAACATCTATTTCCTTTGCCTGTGTAAATATTTGAGACATTGAAGAATAGTTAAGCAAAGAAAATTGTGCTCTTTTTCTCAAGTCAAGGCCCCAGGAAGAGCTTTGTTTCTTTAAACTCAAGAGAAAGTTAGCTACTACTTCAGAGAGAACAAGATTAATTCCAAGACAAATTAAAGCCTATAAATTAGGCTTTAATTTAAATTATTATATTATTATATTATTATATATTATATAATAATAAAATATTATTATAAATTATTAAAATATAGGTGTTCTAAACTAGAACTTATTGCCAAAGAGTAGCCATAGAAGGATCGTATGAGAAAGGAAATACCCGTTCTTTGTCTCTTTTAAAAGAAAGGGGTTGCTTTTCTTCGGAATGGATCTGAAAGACTGAGATCCATCAACTGCTTAAGTTCTAGGTCAGTAATTACTGAAGAGGAATTTCAGTGCCAACTGCTTATCTTTACTAACTCCACCCAAGTGTCAGCATCATTTCCAAAGGCCTCAGAATAAGAATTACTGGAGCTTCTGTAGCACATCCTAGATCAGCTCACTCCCTGCCTTGTTCAAGCCACATCCATAAGTGTCCAAAAGACTGTTGCTGTTTCTCAAGGAGAGGGAGGGATTTGCATGTTGTAAAAGAATGATGCCTAACCATCAGGCTGAGTTCTGTCTGACAGAGTAATTTATCTGGGTGTGGGCTGGTTCCTGGGGACATTGTTCTCTGATGCATGCAAAGCGTGAATCTCATGTGAGATGGGGTTTTTCTGACAGTCTGCTCTTGTCTAGTGTTTTTCATGCAGCTCTTCTTCTGCGAGGCAATTACAGCTTTGTTCACATGACTGAAATGGAGTAATCTGTGGTCACAGTTTGGACATGTGACTTACTTATTCAGTCACGTGCTGGGAAAGGTTTGCTTCTTACAGCTCTCAAAATGCTTTGATAAAGGGCTGTGTGGCCTGCATGAGCCAAAAGATGGAGCACGCTCCTCTGAAATACTGCTCTGTGTAATATTCCCTTTTTGCCAGGGTAAGCTTTAGAAAATCAGATCATTGATGCATGAACAAGTTACTGAAGGTCAGGCAGGGGTGAGCTTGAGTATGTCAGCTTCTCAAAAGCAGTTGCTAAGGTGCATACTTCTAGCCCACAGAAAGCATAAGGTAACTTTTGGTGGCTTACCCCTGAGAAATGAGGGATATGCATTTATGGTGGGGCTGAGGAATACACTTGGAGAGCTGCTGCAGAGCACTGGAGTGTCAGACACTGCTCACAGCATAATTTCCTCATGGGAACAGACAGAGTTACTAATGCTGCTTTGAATTCTTAAGAATTTCTTCACACATGGAGAAAAATACCTGTAGTGCTCCATATGATACTTGGAATGGTAGTCTTTATGCCGTTTAAACTGCTAGTTGAAGCAAACAGTTCACACCTTAAAATTTCTACCGAACAAGTTGCTTTTGCTTGGGTATTAGGTAATTGTAGAAACAAGGTTGCTCATCACTGATGTCTTTGTTTACTGGGGTTACTTGCTTTTGAAATACGGGTGAATAATTCTTTCTCATTTCATCTGTTCTTTCAGTTTGTCTCCACATCAAAGATGTTTATAAATTACAGAGTATTTTAATGGAAATCAGAAATCTGGGACCAGAGAAGAAACAAAAAATGAAAGACATATGGATTAAATATCCTGGTTTTATGCAGACCTATTCAGTAAGAAATACTGAGTGGAAGGAAACAATGAAAACATTAGCCAGAATTATTTCTAGAGGGGCATATATTTTAAAGATTTCAGTATGAGACATCACAGATAAAAAGGGAAACAGTTTTCAAAGGCGACTCATGCCTTGATATTTTAAGAATCCCTTATAAGGGCTTTCTAGAAAGTGCTAAGCAGTTATCCGCTGAAAAGAGGACTTTTTTTTGGGTTTTTTTCCAGGTTTCTCAGCTCAGGCTTCCAGTTTCACAGATCATTTCTTGCTAGTTTTAACCAAGGCACCACTCTGCATTTAGAGTGCATTTATTAAATCTGAAATTATCCTTTCCTAGGGACAAGAAACCAACAAAACCCACATGATAGTGTAGGCTTGTACTTTCCTGTCCAGTTTGTCTCCATGCAAAGCTGTTACTTGTAAATCTGGCAGCTGGCAGGGTAACTGCTGGTTGTTTACAGAATTTGCACAGCCAGATGTGCAGTACTTTGACAGTACCATGTGAGTCTGCATTTGTTCCATCTCCAGTTGCACCAATTCGGTAACTCCTTTGCTTGTAGTGCAGGACCCACCAGTGATTGTTGCTGCTTCTCCCAAATTAGTTGGTTAATCCTTTCGTCTGCCATTAGTAAAAGCCCTGTTCTCTGTCATTGTCTCCACTCTGGTTACTCCAGGGAAGCCTGACAGTAGAGTTGACTGTGCTTACTTAGTGTCAGCCCTGCCCTGTATTTCCCAGTATACACCTGAGAAGAAAGGAGCAAGCAAAACTCATAGACATGCTTTGTAAATTATTCTGAATAGTCCATAAAATATTGTAGATAATGCAGCATGGGAATGTTTGCCCTTGATGTCTTCTTGAAAACAGAATTTATTTAGTATAGGCACATTATGTTCCTGTCAGTCTGTTGGACAATGCATAGCAGTTGCAGTACCCTGGTAAATTGCAGGGAGCCATTATCTCCTGTCTGGCAGCTTCCTCACCATTTGGGAGGCCCTTGAATCCCTTCAACATCCACTGGTGTGGTTACAAGAGATGCAGCTGTAGCAACAAAAAGGGTCTGAAAGCCGGTCAAAGGTTCTTCTAACCCAAAACTGCACTGGAGTTGGTGGTGGTGGTGCCACAGATGGATTTTGTGCTCTGCATTCAGTGCACACTAATGCATACTAATACTCTGATACACTCCTGACTGGGGCAGTTCGAGCTCTTTGCAGGGCATGTTCAGAGGATCTGCTCAGCTGTGGCAGGTTCAGCACCATCGTGCACGTGAGGGGAGGACTGCTGCCTCCCCAGCTCGCTATAAAGGCAGGGTGACCCTGCTGGGTTTCCATAGAAGGGACTATGTCACCAGTGCAAGCAATGTGCTGCTTAACAGGTACCTGTTGCTGTGAAGCTCTGCGTGCCCAGTTTGCCACTCTGCATGCTGGGCTGGGGTACAAGTTGTGTAAGCACTTGTGGCTGGGGCAAGCGTGTCTGTGGCAAAGAAAATCTGTGTAGCTCACTGAACTGCCCATTGCCTGAAATCATGGAGGTGGACCAAAAAATGACAGACAAAGCCTCCAGTTACAGCCGAATAGTGCCGCATTACAGTATAAGAGAGCTTGTCTCCTTTTTTGTTATGCATTTGACACTTTTTCATGCTGTTTGACATTTAAAATAAAGAAATTGTCTGTCTTTTATAATGTGGAAATCACTTGGATCTTCCTGAGAGAGACACCTCAGCATTGTTCCTAATTGTTTTTGTGCTCCCAAATTAAAATGCACGTTTTAATTGCGGCATCTGTAATTTTAGCAGAAATGGTATAATTAAAGGCACGGTGGAGAGAGAATGTGCATCATCCCCTTATTATGTATCTACATTTTGTTTCAACCTTTTGTCTCAACCTTGTCTGGGGTCTGTCAAACAGACTAACAGAGTCAGCGCTCTTTCAAGAAACACGTTTAACTGGCTTTTTCAGTTTTCAGTTAATATCCTACTTCATAGCTTCCCCTTGGGAACTAAGGGAAAAGTGAAAAAAAATAAGAACAGAAAAGTTTTAACTGGTCTTTCTGACTTGTGAGTGCAATGGGTCTTGGATGGAGAGCCCTGGAACAGAAAGTTCAGTAAATGGGCCCGGGACAAATGAGCAAAGAGTTCACTAACGTGAGCTTAGCTGCCAGGCAAGATGTCCTTCCCTAGCCTCAATCTTCACTTCTTCCCTGGCTGCTTCTGAAATAGCTGCGTGAGAGTTTTTCTGAAACTATCTCCTCTGTAAGAGGGCAACTGCAGCCAGAAACCTGTTTTTGATAGGCAGCTAAATGGCTTGCTCACACACCAAGAGTTCATGTCAATACCTATAAAAGGCCATCGGTGTAATTATCAGTTGCTGATGGTCCAGCCTTCTCTATTTGGAAGCATTTTTCCCTCTTAGCTTGAGAAGTTATTCTTTCAAATGAAGACTATAGATGATTATTGATGATTCTAATGTTTAGTACTATTGTACTAGTAGACGTAGGAGACTAAGCCTAAGACTTGAGTCCTACTAGCCTGTGTGGCTCTTCTCAAACTTTTCTTTGATGGAAGACCTTACAGTCCTTTTTTAGGGTGCTGTGGTCAAAAAGAAGTGTGGAAATTCCTGTAAATTGTGGGGTTTCGGTTGTAAAATTCCTGCAGATAGTTTTAGCAGTTTTATACAAATGCAAATACCCTGTTTCGGTTTTCTTTTTTCTTCAGAAAAGACCATCTTTCAAGCAGATTATTTCCATCCTGGAATCTATGTCAAATGACAGCAACCTTCCAGACCAGTGTAACTCATTCCTGCATAACAAGGCTGAGTGGAGGTAAGTTTAGTTTTCTTCGTTTCAAGATGATATGATGTGATTTTACATTGAAATGGTATGAGTGGGGTTTTTTTTTTTCAGAAAGACATCAGACTCCGATGATGTACTGGTAGAAAATATGTGTGCTTGAAGTATTTTTAGAACGTAACTTACCTTGTTGTTTTTCAGGAATGCCCAGAATGTTGCGAAACTTGTATTAGGAGCCAATGCACTTAGCTGTACCCTATATTTATTATTACATTGGTTTAGGTATAATGATATTTATGGTTTTGTGATTCACATCTTAAAAACAATTGCAAGTTTTCAGTCAATAGTGTGGGGGCAAAAGAACTCAGATACATGTAGGTTTGATGCCATTTTCATAGAAAGTGTATCAGTGATATTAAGACCAAAACAAAAATATAAAGGGCCTAAACCTGCCCCCTTCCAAGTCAAGTCTCCATTTGTCCTCGCTTGTATGCGTTCTACCATTTTTTATGTGTTTTCTCCTTTGTATCAACTGTGTGTTCTCACATCCTGCATATGCCCAGGCCAGTCCTGCTTTTACATCGTGTTCCATTGCTTAAGAATACGATTTTAGATATTGCTGATTGTAACTGTAATTCAATGAGTGATTATAAATGGAAACGAGATTTCAGACAATTTTATTACATTCCGGTTTTGCAGTAAAACTTCCAGCCTCTTTTTTGGAATGTGCCAAAACTTTGAAAACCTTCCCCTGAAGCTTATTTGTGCTTTAGAAAACTTGCTGCTTCCCAGTATAGCCTTCTGTTTGATTCGGAATATTGAAAACAGGTCTGCACAGGGAGATGATTTTTGCAGAGGATCGTGCCTCAGTCTGCACTAAGAAGCGCTGGCTCTACGCCAAATAAGCAGGGAGCAGAAATACCGAAAGATTGCCTGCATCGAAGAAGCCGGGACGGGGCGGAGAATGGGGACGAGCACATGGAAATGGGGCTTGTGTCAAGCGCGGCAATCCCGCGTTTCTTCCGCTGCCTTCCAAGGAAAGGCAAGACGTAGATTTTTAATGGGGCGAGTGGAAAAACTGAGCTGTCTCTGGGACGGCCCGGTCACACGGCGGGCTATAAATAGCCCGGGCCGGGCCCGGCCGGCGGCGGGGGCTGCGCGCCATCTGCTGGCGGCAGCGCCGCACTGCGCCCCCGCGCCGCCCCCGCGGCCGCTGCTGCTGCTCTACTGCTGCTCTGCTGCTGCTCTGCTGCTGCTCTGCTGCCGCTCTGCTGCTGCTCTGGTGCTGCTGCTGCCGCTCTGCTGCCGCTCTGCTGCTGCTCTGCTGCTGCTCTGGTGCTGCTGCTGCTGCTCTGCTGCTGCTCTGCTGCTGCTCTGCTGCTGCTCTGCTGCCGCTCTGCTGCTGCTGCTGCTGCTGCTCTGCTGCCGCTCTGCTGCTGCTGCTGCCGCTGCTGCTACTGCTCTGCTGCTGCTGCTGCTGCTACTGCTGCTCTGCTGCCGCTGCTGCTACTGCTCTGCTGCTGCTCTGCTGCTACTGCTGCTCTGCTGCCGCTGCTGCTACTGCTCTGCTGCTGCTCTGCTGCTGCTCTGCTGCTGCTGCTCTGCTGCTGCGGCTCTGCTGCTGCGGCTCTGCTGCTGTGGCTCTGCTGCTGCTGCAGGCGCTGCCAGGCTGGGGCCATGCTCTGGGGCGTGGGACCAACAGCAGTATTTGAAGTGCTCAGGCTTCATGGCCACCGTTGTGGATGCAGACTCTGAGCATCACGTTGTGGGTTTGACAGCAGGTGGTACAAGGAGGGTTGGAAAAAAAAGCACACCCTAGTAAGGGGGTGCTTATACACCCCTATGTAATAAAACTATTTAAAAGATTAGCAGGTACTCAAATGGCTTTAGGAGAAACGAATAACTGCTTAAATCTTGCCAATAAAGGAAAATAAAAGCTGTACTAGCTGACATTTGGTAACAAACATTGTTTTACTTAACCAGTTTATTTCTTGAAGTTTGACTCAAGTGGTCCAAGTATTTCTTGCAAATTTTGTTTTGACTCATAAATTTCTAAGATGAGGAATGTCAGAAAAGGTGTGAAAGAAAAGCCATGTAGCAGCACAAAGCTCTTTGGTACTATCAAGTAATTGAAAAACTTCCTACTATTGAGACTTGTGTTAAAAATAAATGTGGCATTTTTTGTGGAAAAACAAATTACTTGGAGACAAGGAAATATGAGAGAGAAAATAAAAATTCATGATGGGACATTATTTGCCTAAAAGCTGATTTTTGAATTGAGCTAAAATGAAAACACAGCGAAAGAGCACAAATCATGTGGGCACTTGTGTGGAAGCTGGAGGGGTGCACTCCTATCCAAATTCTGGTAACAGCTTCCTGCCCTGATGCGAAAGCCATGTCTGTATGGAAGCTTTCATTAATGTTTAGCCAAGTAAACAGAAAGTATGCAAAAAATCTGCCACCTGAAGTAGGTGAAAGATGCATAAAGTGATCCCAAAAGGATACACTAAAAGAAACAGTTTATTGTTTAAAGTTAAGTTTATTACTAAAAACAATTGCACAGAAGTTTAATGTGTTTTAACTTCTGCATTGAAAAATCTTTGCTTTTACTGATTGCTTTTTTTTTTCCCCATGTTTTTTTATCCAATAGTAAATTGCATAGATATAGTGGAACCAGAAGTGGGGAAAGAATGAGACGTTTTACCACAAAATAGGGAATTTTAATGAAGCCTGAATATCAGAGCCCTGGAGAAGAGTGGGTAGGGAAAAGCAAAAATTTTGCTTGTTCCATTTTGCTTGTTCCTTTGAGGGGCCTCTGAATTAATGATCCAGATACTGCACTTTCACAAGGATACTGCACTTACCAAAGCAAATCAAAGCTCAGACAAGCTGGATTGCATTTTGCCCCACTCTTAAGAAAAGGCAAGCTGACGTTCTTTTTGTATAGACATGCCAAAATTGTAGCTATAATGGCAAGTAACTGGAGTCAGTATCAGTGACTGGCTGGTATGGAAACTGAGTGGGTTGAGTCTATACATGACTGCTGGAGTTGATAACACAAATGATGCTTTGACTTGTCTATACAGTGCGGTCTTATTGCAACATTTTCTGGTGTTAATTTTTATATTAATATCACATTTTGTTCTGCTCATTCTGTATTGCCTTAAAATAATTCAGTGTCTTCTTTCCTAACTGTTCTGCACGTTTGGCACATTTTTATTATTAATAAAGTAGGGGCACTGCCTTATTCCCAAGTTGCTTAGGTCTGCCCTATGTTTAAGTTCATGTGCTGTGATCTTTTTGGAGCCCTTTCTGAAGTCACTTGTATTACAGTCAGAAAAAAATTACTGTAGAAGTAATGATGTTCCAATTCAGTGAGAGATCACATTTGTCTGCATTTAGTCACATATACTAACGGCATCTCTCCTTCCATCCTCTCCCCATGAGTGGCTGCTCCAATGACTGAAATAGTTTATTAGTGATACTTCTATTAGTGTATTAGTAGCAATTCAAGATATATAAACAAATTCCAGTCATGGTTTTTAATCTTTGAATGTTTATCATTATAGTTTCTAGCAATGCAGTATTTGTTCTTCAGTGTCACAGAATGAAATTATTCTAGAAAAACCAGTAAAGTCACACTGCAGAACTACAGAAGCAAACAAATCCACATGTCCTACCACGTATAATGTTTCAAGCTGCTTCATTTATGGAGTAAGACTCATTAACTGGGCAATGTACAGTAGCTTTCTTTTTAATTACACAGTTTCATTATGCAGTGGAATTATTTTTCAGAATGCAACTGTTTTTGCAGACTGACCTTTTATTATAAGAGAAGTTTCTGTCTAATGAAGAGAGATAATTACAGTACAAAACAGACTTTTGACATAGAGAAAACTATTGTTACCAGGACTCCCCTAGCACATAATGTGATTTTAAAAGAGAATGTAATTTACATATTTAAAAAATTATAGTGTTGTGTGTAAGTAGCAGCGATGATGAGAGACAAACTAAGAAAAGCAGTGCTTGCAACTGCCCTCAAATTGCTCTGTAGTTTCCACAGTAGATAGCATAGTATGTGTTGCACCTGACAGAAAGGGTTCATGAGGAATATGTGTGTCTGGGGAGGAGTCACTTTCTGACCTTCGGTCCAGTGTCTTTTAGTTCGTTCCCTTGTTGTCTCTTGATTATGATGTGTGACCACTTTCTACCCAGCACAGGGGTCAGTCTTAATCTATGCATGCCTAAATATGATAGAGAATTTTTCTTGAAATCTGAAGCATGATAATTATGAGGGGTATTTGTTCTGACCACCACATAGAACAGCTCACTCAGCAGGACTCAAGTGAGATAAATGCCTTTGCCCCCAGGTGGCTGATTTTTGCAGTAGAATTAAGCATGGTGGTAAAGTTTGCAGTGGGATTTGCTGGTTATTCTAGCTCTGAATCCTTTCATTGTACTTTGTAAGCATTATTCTCTGACAGAGATGTCTTATCAAAATGAGAAATCCATAAAATTTGGAACATTTCTATTATTTGATTTGTTTAAATAGACACCTTGGGTATGCTTTTTTCTCACATTGAGAGGCTGAACTCTTTTAGTGGGGAAGAGTTAATCATTCCATGCCAGGATGGGAGATTTACAGAAACAATTAATTCCCTTTCTTCACCCAAAATAGGAATGACAACTCTGTTAGTCCTTCTGCTTTCTTTTTGAAAACATCAGAAGGAGCATGTTTTGTTCACAGTGTGTTAACACAAGAAAAATAATGTGGAAGCATGAGCAAAATATTTGCAGAGTCCAAATAGCTAGGTTTGGAGCTCTCTTTAGGAACTCTTGTCTTCCTAAGAGCTCACTTTTTCAAGGAGAAAAACAAAACACTCTGATTGACTCTTCCCACAACTGTCAGGATACAGGTGGCAGGCAATGCACAGTCGCCCAAACAGGCACAGAAATGTTAAATGCAAGTACAACCTCTGATACTAATTGGAGATTTTTCTTTGGTTTCCCCACAAGCAAAATATGTCTTGTCTCACCAAGAATTTGGTGAGAGAATTGTTGTTCACCTTTTGTGTTTTTATGTATTGAAAAATTTGTTAAACTCTTTTCCAAGAGCAGTTCAGTTCATGTGTTTAAAATATACCATCCCTCACAAATTATGTCAAAGGAAACTACTTTGTTAAGGGAGGTATGTGCAGTGAAACCAAATAAAGATGGTATCTGCAACTTTGAATGCAGATATGAATGAATGTAGTACTGCCTTCATTTCCTGCCCTTCCTACTTTTCATAACTTGGGATATATGGTGAGAAGGGGAGAAAAGCAAACCAAATCTTTTTCACAAACTTGAGAAGCTTTTATTTGTAACCATTTGCAGGGCTGGCTCATATCACAGTTTGTTTTTGCTATTTTATCTTCACCTAAAGAAACAAGAAGGTAAGTGGGGAAAACATTCCCCCACAAAATGCTTCTGTGCATTTTGAGTGTAAGTCGAAATAGTATTTATAGTCAAGTTATAAAACCAGACAGATAGGCTTCTTGGACTGTGTCTGTATTGTGTTGCTAATGCTTGTCCCATTACCAGTACTTAATGCGGTTTCTTTATGGATCAGCTCA
Organism: Cyanistes caeruleus; assembly: GCF_971803275.1. Lineage (NCBI taxonomy): Eukaryota > Metazoa > Chordata > Aves > Passeriformes > Paridae > Cyanistes > Cyanistes caeruleus. The sequence goes on along the minus strand of NC_141707.1, from coordinate 20,873,543 downwards.
TGTTACATGATATTGGGGAAAAGAAGGCATTTTCATTTTAAAAATGTTTTTGTTATATGGTATTTTACTCTTTTAAATGTTATTTTTCTTCAACTGAAGGTATTATGGTTGTTCTGAAGTATAAACATTACCATTTGTTCCTAAAGCTGTGAAAGGCTTTGCATTTGATAATTAAATGAACTGCTTGAGTTAGTATTGTACTTTTCAGCCTTTCACATTTAATTAACATTCAAGTGGGAATTATGAACAATTTATATCTGTCAGGAAAAGACAAGACGTAACAAATTGTCTCCGTGCAGATGTGAAATTGAGGCAACCTTAGAGAGACTAAAGAAACTGGAGCGTGATCTGAGCTTTAAAGAGCAGGAACTAAAGGAACGGGAGAGACGTTTGAAGATGTGGGAGCAGAAGTTAACTGAACAATCAAATACTCCTGTAAGTAGACAATAATTCAACCTTTCATCTTGTATCAGAATTATTTGGAGCTTTATCTATGTAAATCTCAAGACATACCAAGGAAGTAGTGCTCCTGTTTTTAGCTGTTCCTTTGGGCCAATTTTATTGCATCACTCCAGATAACAATATATTTTTTAATTTCACCTAATACATTAGATACCACATATGATTGTTCATATTGTGACATGGGCATTTTAAGTAGTGTCCAATTGATTTATTTAGAGTTTTCAGCTTTAAAAATTGTTTACATTCAATAAATTCTTTTTTCAACTAAAATGTTGCTGACTTTATAGGTTGCAAGATTTGGTCTTAAATGTAAGAATCATTTGTATGTTCCAGAAGGCATGTTGTGAAGCTTCACATGTCATGAAAAAAACACAGATTTTTTTTGTTTCTGTTCTTTTTCTTTGAGAAGAAGCAAAACCCCATTCTGTGAAAAGGGGATAAAAATTTGAAGTATTAATTTAAGGTTTTGTTCATAATTATAGTTAACATAACTTTGACTGGCCAGTTACCAGCTGGTAGAATTCCCACATTGCTATTAGTAAATTGAACAAACAACCTTCCTTGCATTATCTTGAATTTCTTAATGAAATACTATGCTCTTCAACCACTGATTGGCAGAGGGAGGACCACAGGGCACAGTGCATGGCGAGACATATTACAACGGAGTTGTTAAAAAAAATGACTGTCATACCTACTTGTTTTCAAAATACTAGCTAAAATAAATACCAAACTGAGATTGCAGTAACATATGATTTTTCTTATGCTCAATTTTGTCTTACTTATAACCTTGATTCCAGCCATTTACATATGACTTGCTTTAAAGGCATAGCTTATTTCTGTTCTTTGAATGAAGTTGCATTTATGTTCCAGCTGTGAACATGCAGTAATGAAATCACGGAGGATAAATGTTTTCCTGTGTGCAGATTCTGTATGTTTTCAGTAGATATCTGTGTGTCTGCTTTAACACTTGCAAGATTCCAGTAACTGAGCTGTGGGCCATCCTCTATCCTGAGCACAGCATGACACACAGCCTTAATGAGCAAACCTTTTCACAGCAAGGCCCTAGGGTTTTTTTATGCTGTACTTGCTTATGACTTGTACTTTTCACTTAGAGCTGGCATTGCTGCAAGAATAAAGCATTGTGCTAAGGCCTATTGTGCTAAGCATGAACTGTCTTTCTGCATAGTATTAACCCAACTCTCCTATTGCATTTAAATACAATTTCTTCTGATAGAGAAATATAGGTTTGTTTTTTCCATGCATCTTAAGTGAACTGTTACACAGAACATATATTTTAAAAAACTCTTTTATTGGAAAAAAATTGACATACTGGCAAAAAAAGAGTTTGTTCAAGCAGGATTGTTGGTTTTGGTTTGTTTTTTTTTTTCATAGCACTGGGTACACACACAACTATATTGTAAATTCATAGCTGTAAATCATTTTCAAAATATCTTTGGGCATTCTGTTTGAAAGCTGTTTTCCTTGGGAGTCAAGCATCTTCCTCCATTAGTCCAGGCAGGGTCTGCTCAGCAGCATCAAACTCGAGGGTTACAACAAGGAGCTGTAGTGCTTGACTTTAAACTACCTTGACTTTAAAAACAAGAATAAAGATATGGCAGCCAGAGCTGTGACACATCTTAGAGTTCCCACTAGGCATAAGGCTGGTTCTTAGCCAACACGAGGCCTCATTGTGTCTTAGCTGGTACTCTTGTCTCTGCCCTGTGTTCTGCAGTCACCTCTTCACTTGGCTCTGCAGCAAAGACCAGAGGCCAGCAGTGGTGTGCAGGAGTAGAAACTTAAACCAAGTGACAGGAGAACAGTGAAGCTGTCTCTGCCACTTGATTCTCCAGCGTCGTAGGGTTGGTAGAGGCTTCATCCTGCATGATAGGTAACTATGCAGGCTGCTCCTGCTCCAAAGAGTAAATAGCTTCACACACTTCAACATGAGGGAAGGATGAGGCCAATGTTTAGAAATGCTTCTGTGCATTTCTCCCTGATCTTGTTTCGACCCTATTTCTACTGCACCTTATGCAACAGACACTTTGAGACTGATCTGCAAATTCCTTTGTGCGGCTCTCCAAGAGCCTCTAGCACAAAGAAATCTGGAGCATTTTGGTGGAGTAAAATACATCCATAGCAGTGAAATGGGAGACTACTCTTGAAATAAGATTTGACTTTATGAGGGTAGTGTTATGTAGCGAGGATGAACATCTTTAGAGGAATACAGTGAGCAAGGCATGAAGTCCGTATATCACTTGTGACGCCCTCTACCTGCAGGTGGTCATTTAAAAACTATGAAATTTAGAGAGATTAGTGGATCCCAGCCATTTCTGAGGGTCTTTTCTGATAGTCATTATATGCAGTGTGTCACTAAAGGCATGTCCTGTCCCAACAAACTCTTTAAATTCTCCAGATAACGAGATGGCAAAATATGGAGGAAGTAAAGTGATTATAACTTGCAAAATGAGCCATTCACAGCTTGCCCACTCTCACACATTGAACAGACCCAGAAAGATGTTTTAGTGAAAAGATGATTTGCAGCTTTGTTGATTTTTGTAGGGAATCCTTGCCATATGTAAGGGGATGCTCTTCTGTGGATCTAAAGTGACTATAACTACTTGGCAATGAAGCATGTGTGCTGTGTACTAGGTCTTGTTTTTAAAAGATTCCTTCTTTTTATCAGGAAGAGCTTTTGGTGATCTTTGATCCAACTAGCACAGTGTTGATGGTATAACTGGGGGGTTTTGTACAGAAGCCTAGCTGCAGGTTCTTTCATCACATAGTGGTAAGATGCATGAAGAGCACTTAGGGCATTCCATCATCCCAACTTCTTAGTTTTATTTTTGTTTTTTAAACCCTGATCACTCCTTAACCACAATGCAAATAGTCAGTCTGTATAAGTAGGGAAAGCTCAAGTAGAACAGAGGACAGATACTGTCTCTTAATGATAATAAATTAGTCAACGTATGTGGTTTTACCAAGAAATGGTCACTCTTTGAGCAACCCTGGCTGCGAAGCCTCTTGTGTTACATACCAGAGCATCACCATAATCACCCCTGTAACCTATTGTGATCAGCTGCCATTGACTCTTCAGTCAGTTTTCTGATTAGGTTAAAAAGCATATGAAAACCCATGAATTTTGGGTAAGTAGTTTTACAAATGCTTCGGAAAGAAGGGCTAGTGCCCTTCTAGTGTGTGTTAATACACAGCTCCTTTGCTGTTGTTTTAGTGGTGTCTCAGTTCAACACCCCAAGACAAGTAGGTAATTTAATTTAGGGTGAAACTCCTGAGTTTTATTCCCTGTGAAGCACAGGCAAACATGTCACAGAGGTTACTAGCCTGGCCACTCTGAAGAGGCATTAATCATTTAGCTGAAAAGGGCGTATTTCATTTGTTACTACAAACAGACTGGGTCAGGAGAATGCCGTTATCTGTAGGTGAAGATTAGTAGAAATTTAATATGTTGTACAACCAGTTGATGGAAGTCTCTTGATACTACTAAAGGAAAAAAAAAAAAGGCAAAAAAGAAGAAAAAAACCCCAAACAACAAAAACCAAAACTGAAGAAGCTGACAGGCTGACCAAAACCACCCCTCTTCCCCTGCCTGCTGGTCCCTGGGATGGCTTCTGAAGATGTGGTACTGGTGCAGGCTGGAGGGCTGTTCTCCTGTCCTTTGCATTGGTGAGAGACTCATTTCTGATTGTGCCTGTTGCAGGCTGACCCTTTTTCTCCTTTTGAGCATACACTCAAAACCAGTCTGCTGCTGCTTTCGTTTCTGACATTTAGGGGCTGCTACTTCTGCATCAAATTGCAGAGCTTGTTTGGGTTCTCTGGTCTTAACCTGATTTATTCTTCAATTCTGAAAGGTTGAATTAAGCAACTCCAATTGCCTTGGAACCAGTCTACCTGTTTGGGAAATGTCATACTCTGTTTTGTGCTGTACAAAATGAAGGGTTGAGGAGTTTGAACCTTCTTTTGTCATGAAAGCTCTGTTGCCTGTGGTTCTTGCCATGTCACTCAGTGATTTTGCACTTTGGTTTAAGAACAATGACCCCAGAAGGACGCTATCTGTTTTAATGAATTCTTACTTGACCTCCATGTTTAGATTCACTAATCGTATTCTTTCTGTTGATTGCTGACTAATCTGGTGGTGTCTTTTTCCTTGATTTTTAAATTGGTTCTAACTTTCACTTTTGCTCTGTCCTTTCCTCCTTTAAATAGTTTTTCTTACCTCTTGCTGCAAGAATGTCTCAGGAGTCTTACTTTGAATCTAAAACAGAGGAGTCAAACAGTGCAGAGATGTCATGTCAGATCACAGCAACAAGTAACGGGGAGGTAGCTGGCATGAACCAAAGTCTGAAGGCCTTGATGATGACGGGCTTTGGGGATATCTTCTCTCTGAATCAAGCAGGATCTGTCCTGCAATCTGGAATGCAGATAAACATGCAAGCCAAAAAGAATTCTTCTAAAACCACCTCTATGAGAAAAGGGAAGAAAATCAACATGGCTTTGGGTTTCAGTGAATTCGACTGGTCAGATGACGATGATGATGATGATGATTTTGATGACACAGATGATAGCAGTGAATGAAATAAGTTGTAGAATTAACCCTGAAATTGTTTTAGCAAAGTAAAACAATAAAGTTTTAGAACAAGAATCCTGTCAGTTTGGTCTGTTTAAATCCTGTAAAAGAACAAAAAACAAACAAACAACAACGAAAAAGATATTTACCAGGCTGAGCATATTTCTATGTAGAAAGATACATTGTTTTTGTTTCAATTGTGCTGACTTATTTCTGCTTTAATGAAATTTGGAACTAAAATTTCCAAACTAATTGAGATTATTATTATTTTATGATTATATCTATAATTCCTAGTGCCTGATTACAGAAACTATTGCTTGATAAATTTAAGATCTGGAAACACTGGGAGAAACTTCAATGCATTTAATGCCATTAATGTACTTCAAATTTTTCTTTTGTGTTTTTTGTCATTTCCCTTACCCCTTTAATTGTCAATCATATGCATATGCTTGTACTTCCAGATTTGCTATTCTCTACATCCATTCTTTCTTACTGTTGTAGTGAATGGGTTTGCTGTGTTTCTAATTTAAAGCTTTTTTCAAGGCAGCATCGTGGGAAGTCACAAATAGGTTTCTAGGAAGAGAGAAGCTTGGAGGGGAAGAGAGGGATTAGTTAAATATATAGTTTAAAAACCAAATAGCAGCAGAACCCAGATAATCTCTATTAGTAGATGATTTGTATAAATGTTCTTTTTTTCCCCCCTCACGTGTATGTGCATGTGTATATAATTCACTCTAGCAAAGTAAACTGCAATCAGACCTCTGCATCTATTATCAGATATTGTGATCTAGAAGCTAATTTTCAGTTATGTTGATGTGAATCCATGAAGCCTCATTAATTTTGATGGACTTATTCTTGTACCTGAGAGCAAAAAATTGGTGTCTGTAAATTTGGATTCTGTTGTGTCTGCTAAACGGTGTGTGCCATCCTTAGGAAAAGACAAAGAGAAGCCACTGTGACATTTCAGCTTGGGCACTACTACTGTGACTTATGTGAAATTCTCCATAGTAGAATCTGGCAGTAATGTCAGGAATTTATGAGTCTCTGCATAACTGTTTTTTGCAGCTACATTACTTTTAAAGTATTGTCACTGCTCTTACAGCTTACCATAAAACTCAGTGTGTAACAATCTGCTGCAATAATTGCCTGCCAGGCACTTATGTTGAGAGCAGTGAGGATGTTTCTCCTGATGACCCCTTTAGTGGTGATGCAGAAGGAGGGAGGGAAACCAGTGCGAACACAGATGCAGGTTAGAAAGGAAGATGTTGTAAAATATTTGCCAAGGAAGAAGGGCAGCATTTCAAAAGAAAAATGTTACTGTGTAGTTCAGCAGTAGTGGGAATATGCCATCAAAATTCCATTCTCAATTACTAGAAGAGTTTCTTTTATAAAACTTCTGTTTTTGAGTGGCTTCTTTAATTATAGGCTTGCCTGTTACACAGCTCTAACCTACATATTATGGTGCTTTGTGGATAGGTTAGAGAAAAATGGATCCATTAGATAACAGCAGGCCTGAAATCATTACCTGTTCACTCAACAAAACAAAGTTCCTTGAAGGAGTTTTTTGAGAGTGGGCACCTCTTTGGGTTATGAGAAAGAATAGTTATATCCTTTGGTGTCAGCACTGGTCTGGTCATCTGTAAGGCACAAGTGCTGTGCTTCAAGCTGGCCTACTCCATTCATCTTGCACAGGATTAGACCTGCCCATAGGCAAAGATGTGTAGTTCTTGCAGGATGTCATTTAACCTTCTTCCAAACACTCCAAAATCTACTGACCTGAACTTAACCCTCTTGTATACAGAAGCTTTTATCAGGATGAAATGATCATTTAAATGATGCAGTATATGTTCAAAGTATCCCAAGGAAAAATTCCTTTGGCTCAGGTGGGGACGGCTTCTTAGGTCCATCAAAGCAACCTGATCTTAGGGAGAAAAAGAGACTTGGAAGGACAAATAATGAAATGGAAATGAGAACAAATAGCCTTCTCCAGTATAGATTTGTACTATTTTTGTTAGTCTACGTCTGCTAAGACCCACAGCAATGATACTATTTCTGTAACTGCCACTTTGCACTCAGCAAAATTTGACAGATTTGTGTAATGTAATATGTGCACTTTAGGTCTTAAGTTGCTTATCATTGTGCATAAATTACTGTACCACGTAAGCAGTGTAGTGTTGTACAACTGAAAACAAAATTTGGTTCAGTACATTTTGAATTCAAAATAAAAAAAAAAAATCTGTTCCTAGCATTAATATTTTGCACTTTTTTGGTGTTTGACCATCTTGGAGCACTTCATGCACATTTATGTTTGTGTGAGTTTTAACTGAATTTGTAAATTCACTCCTTAATCTTTACAGAAATAAAAATAGTTTTAAAGTAGTATAACACAGATTTTCATAGTTGTGACATCACATGGTTTAAGTCTGTGTTCAAGGTTTTGTGCTTACCCAGGGGTGTAACTTATATCAGCAAATAGCATCACAATGTTGTAATGTGCTTGTAGTAATTTCTACTATCCACTTGTTTCAGTATTTTTCCATGAAGCAAGATTTTTTTTTTCCCTTTTGCCTTTTTTCCCATGTTGTTTCTCAAAGCAAATTAAAGTATATTAAGGCAAAATTTGGGCTCTTCTAAAACTTCTTTGCACATTTAAAGTAGCAAAGGTGACCTCTGAATTGTAGACAAGGTGATAATATGACAAACTCTTCTGACTCAGTTGAGATAGTGTTACACTTAGGATATGGCTGTGCTTACTAAAAAAGCAGTGGTATTAATTGCATTTTTACTTTTCTGTGATGAGTTTCATAGCAGGTATCTCCAATTTACAAGCCCGTTATCATACATGAGAATCAAGCTGTGTTGTTTCTGCCTCTGAAACGCTTCTCACTAGATAAAGGCTTTGACAATGGCTCTGTTGGGCAGGTGTGGTTGGAGGAGAATTTCATCTTCCACACCTGATTTTGCTCTGCAGTGTATGCCAGTCCATCTTCTGCCTGTCTCATCACCAGGTTATACAAATCTCCACAACAGTCCACAGCCACATAGTGTGTCAGCTTGTGAAAGCATCCAACCAAACCCAGAAGGCATTTCTCTGGCTGCTCTGAGCCAAAGCCAGAACAAACCACCAAAAGCCTTCCTGTGCCTTGTACACCTCTCAGCTCACTAGGCCCTGCCAGGCCTTTTGGGTTCCCAGTTTCCTCTGTCTTCCATAAGGCCTGAAGGCAGTAAAATAATATCATTGCATTTGATGGAGGGGAAAGGTAAGAACCAGGCCTGAACTTCGTGTTTTTACCAGGCTACTGTACTGTAAACATTAACTTAGGTGGGTAAATGGCCTCAGAGAAGAATGGGAAGCATCTTTTGGCTTGCTTAAAGATGTGTGGTCAGCTGGGACCAAGACAGGTTGTCCAACTCCCAACTTTCTTTCTTTTCCTTCAGCAGTAGTGAAAAAAAAAATGGAAATGGGACTTCATGAAGGAAAATTTTTGATCTAGTCATTTTTGTGATGATGACATCACTAATTTCTTGGAGTAGCAAGTGCCTTAAGGTACGGTGTGTGGGTGTGCTGCATCGCCAGCCATTGTGTGCTCCCTGACACAGTGCTTGTCCCCTCTGGATGGGAAGGGCTTTCTAGAGGTGAGGTCTGGCCTGGCCTCTTGTCACACAGTCACGTTCATGGCTTGTCATTTGCTTATCATTCCAGAGGTTTTCTTAGATGTTGGTTCTCTTTCCTTCTGGGTTTTGAAGTGTTTATTCTGAGTTAAATATCTGATGCAGTAATGATGGGTATTGTTCTCAGCAGTAGCAATAGATCTGTATGTGCATATAGCTGTTAAGTATCGAGCAGTGTTACTGTGCATCTTTAATGCTGTACTTCCTTTATCTGTAATCAGGCAGCTTTTACAGGTTTTTAATCAGACCTCTGACTTGACAGAGGTTTTAACTACAGTCCTAGGTAGAATGTTCAGGTAAAAAAGTAAGTTCATTCAGTAATTTTCACGGCCCTTAAAATGCACTGGTAGGAATCTGGAGGAGAGACCTTTCCCCTTTCCCCCAGACTTCAACTTAGTGTCCACTGTAAAATCTGCACAGAGATTTCTGATGTGTGAAGATTTAATTTTAAAACTGTAGAACCAACAACTTTCTTTTAACATTTTATATTGTGTGCTAAATACTCATATGCCTTTTAAAGTCAGATATAGTCCACTGCATTTCTTGCTTTTGCACTACTGAAGAAGTTTTGTACTGAATAGTAGAAGTCAATGCTACTTACACTTCAGGTTTGAACTGATGGAATTTGAATAGAAAAAAATATTTTCACAGTGTTAGAAAACTTTATTTTCCCTTCTGAAAAAGCAAAGCTGAGCGCAATGCCTATGCCAAGACTCTTGTGCTGTAAACTGAATATATCATTTGTGTGAAACATGCAATGTTACACTTCTGTGTGGTAAAATCTTGCAGTGTCAGTTATCCTCTTTATTGCACTTGACATACCATGTCTTGTTTTATTCACACTGTGGATTCCATTTTCCAGTGTAAAACCAAAGCAAACAAACAAAAAGAAATCATACAATGTATTCAATTTCCTCGATTGGTGTCATAACCTTACTTTTGGTGTGAACTTTTCCCTTGCTTCTCTTTTGTTCCAAACTTCTATTTTGCAATAAACATTTTGACAGTAAATTTTATGCATTTGTGTCACTGTGTAAAATGCTGGTGTTCCAAGAGGTTCCTTATTGTCTGCTGGTTTAAGTAACTATTTCTAACTGTGTGACATTTCTCCTTTATTCTCCCATTAAAAAAAACCCACAAAAAAACAACCAACAGAACTATCTTGCCACTGGTTATATTTAAACATGAAGAAAGCTGAAAAAACCCACTGTACATCTAAAAATGCATTATTGAGCTTCTGCAGTAAATCTTTCAGTTGTACAAATTATTATACCAGGCTCCTGCTGCAGCACCAGCCTGTTTGACTATAAGTACCTACAAAAGGCACAGCTCACGGCCTCCTGAGGGTGTTGCCCTTCCTTGTGCTTAAGTGTTGCCCCCAGCACTAGTTTTGCCCCCCAGCATTCTGCCCAGGCTGCGGGTCACTGTTAGTGTGCAGCTGGAGGTGCCAGGGTGAGGGCCTGCCGAGGGGACATGCTTGGCTTGTGGGTGGGGTCTGGGGGACCTGGGGGTGCCAGGGCTCTCTGAAGGAGGTGACAAAGCCATGGGGGCTCAGGGGTAACTGAGCTGAGTCTCTCATAAATCACTGTTACCTACATCAAAAGAGTTTGCAACAACGTCATGGTATTGAGCTTCTGGGAGACAATGACTGTCCAAATACAGATCTACAACAATTAATGCTAACCCTTTAAGCTGGATAAAAATGCGCAAGAAGGTGATGCTTGGGTACCATATACTTGTATGAGTAAAATGGTGATCACTGTTAGAGTGACATCTTCTCCTCTGTCCGTTTTCAAATCATCCCAGAATTTTGTTTCATACAGCCATTCCTCCATGGTTTCCTAGTGCTTCAAGAACTAACACCATCTTGCATCCAACAAAATGTAGGAGAAGGCTGGGAAGTGCTGCATTCCTCCAGCCTTACCAGAGTAGTTACAAAGCAGTGGCAGAAACCAAGAGAGACTTTTCTGTACATGGGTGGGAAGAAGTCTACAGTGGCCAGACTCCAAATTCTGTTTTCACTGTTGTCCAGTGAAAGTTTTCCTTCCTTTTGCAGAAAATATCCATCATCTGGGAGGGAGTCATAATCCCAGCATTCTTTTCATTGCAGAAATCAAGTGGTACCAAAACTATAGCAAAAGCCTTCCTGTAGTGTCAGAACTAAGGGGAGAGGCAGATAGAGCCCCTTGCCATCAGATGGTTTACTTTTGCTTCCTAAGTTTTTTTTTGTTGGAGATCTGCTGGTAATTTTATCTGCAGAGAGGGACAGGATCAATTTAACACTGCCAACATTCTAAAAAACATTTTTTGGAGCTGGCCCAAAGTCAGTGTCAATCCAGTGGTTTAGTATATCAATATGAGTTGCAGCCTAAGTCCTGCACTTTGCAGGGAAAAAGGGACAGATCAGTATCAGCCACCAGAGTAGAATTTGGGTGGAGGGGAGAAAAATGGTCAGATGGTTTTCTTTTCAATTCATATCTCTCACACAGTTGCTGCCCTCCTTTGATATTTGTGCATGGACTGAAGAAGATGTGGTGAGTATTTTGTGTTAACGTGGCCAGGGTTGTGATGCTGTAACTCTAACAAATTACAGTGGGCATGGTGGGAGGGAAGGCCAGATCAGAGCATCTAGGGAAACTTGTGTCCCAGAAAGGCTTGAAAATGACCAGAAGTAAATTAAGGATTTGAATTACCTTCATAAAAGAGCCACATTCTCCAGTGTCCAGAAAACAGTGGGAGCTGAGACCTGACAGCAGCCAGGAGGGCATTCCTGGGTTCTTGTTTAAGGAGTATGGAAGTGCCCAATGACCCAACCCTGGACAGGACAAAATGAGTTCAAAGGTTTTATCCTACTGTGTGCCAGCTGGATGGCAATTAACTGAAAAAAACTTTAGGGCTTTCTAGGGATGAGGAACCTCTCTTTCATATAAAATAATGGCATTGAGTATTTTATTCCTTTTTATTCAGTTAAAAGGATAAACAAGACACATCATTGATTTATCTCTGGCATAGTGATGTGTCAAAATGATTTTAATGTCCTATCAAGCACTCCCTTTGTGTGTTGTGCATCATGGGGTTGTTTGGCTGACATTTACCAAAGGACTGTCTGGAAAGCCAGTGCAAAAACCATAAAAGCCCTGGCTCCTTCACTTCAGCCCTTTTAGCACGTGACATTTCTCAGCTTCTGCTTCAGTCATTTCATTTCTTGATGACAGTATATGGAGAAAGCTGGCTGCAAAATGGAAGGCAGTTTGGAAAAGCTAAATAGAAGTAATCACTTGCATTGGTGAATCTTGAGTAATTTATCCCAAAGTGAGAAATAATTTTAAATTTTGTTTTAAAAAGGGTGATTACTTGTGACCTCCAAATAACTGTAATACAAGATCTTGATAATTTGAACTTCAAGATTGATTCCTCTTTTTTGCAGTTTTTCTGGATGCAACAACTTACTAGAAAAGGTAACAGCTATTCATATGTCCTTTCATATTCACATTTATGAACTAATATACATTTGTTCATTTTTTCCCCTCCCTCCAATAAAATGTCTTGTGGATTTTTGAATAACCTCTTTTATCTTAAGGTGATACTTCTGGTGAAATGAATGTCTATGCTAGCTTGTTTAAGGAGCATCATATCACTGGGAAGCAGTTGCTTCTCCTAGAAGAAGAGGATTTAAAGGACATGGGAATTGTTTCCAGAGGACACATCATCCATTTAAAGGTATTAGCAGCACATATTGAACGTTGCAGTAGGTTGTAGTGTGAGTATTATGGAGTCTATGGGGTTTCAGTAGTATTAGCAACAAAAAAAGTTACAAAACTAAATAGAGAACATATTTGGTATCTAAATTAAACAGAATTATAGCTTCATCTGGATCTAAAACTCAAAGCAACCTGAGCATTTTATGAGACATGGAAATGTGTTGTGGCCTTTATACTCCTCCGTAGTTTTTAATTTTTTTTGTGAGCTGGATGGCAGTACTGCTCCAGATTCACCTAGGAGGGCCATTCTCCCAGCATAAAAGCTTGGGAATCTTCAGAGAGAGCTCTCTTTAGCTGAAGAAGAAACAGATACAAAAACAGTTATTTGAACTGAAATCTTAGCTTCTCAACTTCCACATCTTATTCATAGTGTAAAGCATATTTAGACTAACAAAACTCAGTTGGACAACTTTAAAACAGATTGACAGACAGGCTCCTTTGCTCTTAGAACTTCACTGTAAAATAGTGTTTTAAATATCTAATGTTTGTAATGAGTTAAGAAAATCATGGTCTAGAAAATGTGATCACAACAATAGTAATGGTATTAGTACTGCAGCCAGAGGAGAGAGTTGAGTTTTCTGGCAGTCAGCTTTGGAAACAGGATTCTATAAAAGCGACATCTGTAATTCTGTTGTGTCTCAATCATTTTAGATCACAATTTACTAGTAAAGAGATACTTGTATTGTAATTGCTAGTCCTGCAAATTTAGCTTTGTAAGTCACACAGATTTATTCCCCTTTTGCTCATCAGTCATATTTTCCATGCCTGCACACCATTACTGATATATTTAATTTACATTTCCTACAGGGAAGATTATTGAAACTTAATAAAGTCAATAATGTCCAAAATGAAAGATCTTAGCTTCCTGGGTTGATTTGAGCATAAATAAAAACAACGAAAACAAGCCCCCGAACATTTTTTTCTCTGGTTAAGCAGATCTGATTCCGAATGCAAACCAAAGCCAACCTACCGCAACAGTTTCCAGAACAGGGCTATATTTTAAACTCTTTTCACAAGCCCTAACCTATCCACAGTGGAAAACAGAGGGCACTTGGGGTTGTGCTGTTTTTCATGCTGGTGTTTTCAGGATGAGTTACTAAATAACTCCCATCTGGTTTTGTTGATTTTTTTTTTTTTTCCTAGACTGCTATCGAGAAGCTAACCCATGACTACCTAAATCTATTTCATTTTCCACCATTAATTAAGGCAAGTATCAGTGTTAATATAAGGTGTATTTCTTGTGATGGTATGAATATTTCACTGTTCTCATGTCTCAACTTTCCCCCATTCAGGGGGGCTGCAGTTCCTACACAGGGTTGTAACAAATGTGGAGAGTCAACAGCAGCAATGGGTCACATCAGAACAAATAACAGGATAATAGAAGTTGTTTTCAAGGAAGTTCTAAGTTTATATCATGGAGCTGGTAGAATTAAATTAAAGGACAACTGGTAGCAATATGTTTGCTGTCATTAATTAGAAACTACTTTGAAGAGCCATTCTTCCAAGCTGCTGCCACCAACTGGTCCCCACTGAAGAACAGCAGACCCCTGGCCCAGAACATTCCCCAGTTTGCTAATGTTATAGGAGAGAAAGATGATTCAGTGTCTTGTCACCCTCACATCAACCAATTAGTTTTCTGATATCAGTAATAAGACCCATGCAAAAGGGAGAGAGTGTTTGGGAACCTTGATGTTGCTAGAGCAGATATTTTCTTTATTCAGTGAGCTAATCAAGGAATTCTAAACTCCAAATCTGAAGTAGCTTTTTTAGTCATAATTTATTGCACAGATATAGAGTGAAATAAATCCACATAAAGTGAATTTGCATATAGCAAAGCTCTGTTCCTTGGAGGGGAAAATGAAAGTCAGAGTGTTGCTGCCTTGCTGTGCCAGCTGCAATTCCAATGGCAGAGGCTGCCACAATGCTTGCAGGGACACTGCACCGTGCCAGAGCAGCTCAGCCAGGAGCAGAAATTGTGCAACATCTCCTGGTTGCCATCCACTACCAGCGCAAAACCCATGCAGAAGGCTTTGCCCCTCTTGGAGTGTGATGTTCCTTTTCTGCTCCCTGCCAGACTTGTAGCACCTAAAGGCAAATCCTTTCTGCCACCAAAGGGCGTGTTGTGTCTCCCAGTGAGTAGTGGTAGATGAGAATTCTCACCTTTGCCTGTTTTTTTTGCCAGGATTCTGCAGGTGGATCTGAAGAAAGCATAGAGAAAGTAGTGAATCTTGAACTTGTTTTTGGTTATCACTTGAAGCCGGGAAATGGTCCAAAGGTAAGCTGGGAGTGCTAGATCAGTTGGTTTGGTTAAGAGTCCCTACCCAGAGGGTCTAGTATCTTCTGGATACAAAAGATAAATTGGGATGAGAATCCTCTTGTTCTGACTGATGTCAAGGAGGTAAATGGGGCTGCATCAGTGATGAGGAACTATCCCCCAGAACACGCAAGGAAGAAAAGAGTAGCACAGAAAGTGCTTTTGACTGAAAGCTTTTGTTTCCTTGTGAACAACTTTATAAATTGTAATTTTTGTAATTTGGGATTTCATTTTGTTCCTTTTATCCTAATGGGTGTGAAATGGTAACCCATTTATTAAAAAACCCCACTGACAGTTGAGCAGTGGCATATGCCAGATGTTGGTAGACAGACTTCCTTTAATCTCAGCAGAAAGATACTGTTTTATGCAACCAAGAGGATTTTGGAAAATACATGGTATGCATGGCTGCTAGCTGGGCAGGATAGGACTAGTCCTGGTGGAGACTGTGCGCCTTCATGGTACTGGGGAAGGAGGGAGGGGTAGTTGCAGCACATTGCACAAAACTGCTGTGCCTCAGCAATTGCCAGTGTGCCATGTCCTAATCAAACCTCAGCTCCAAGCCAAGCTGGTTCAAGGATCTCTCGTTGCACCCTGTGTAACAGGAGTGTTGATGACTCCAGATGTTCCAGCAAAGGATTTCTACCACATTGTTTTTTCTCAAGAGTGAGGTTTGTCCCATGCTTTTTGTTTGCTTTGTCCAGCTTGCCATGGACTCTAAGTTCAAGGGTTTTACAATTAATCATCTATGTGGAAATGGTGTGCAAAGCATTTCTGAGCTAGAGTCAGGGGTTGTGACAGCAGGATTTGTTCCCTTTTGTATTTGATAAATCTGCATTGTGTATCCCCCCTAAACTTGTGGGAGGCTGACTTTCATCTTGTGTTATCTGGCTGCTTTGCTTTCAGGGCATATTGTTTGCAGAAGTCTCTTGATTTCTGTACTTGGTGGTGCTTGCAGAGAAAGCATTTAGGTTTGAACCTAGTAGGAACTTGTACTCATACTGAAATAATTTCATCAATTTGAAAAAGCTTTTTCTCTGGAGATTTCCTTTTTTAGTTTGTTTCTTTTATCCTGAGTACTTCTTTTTCCTATAAAATTCTTCTTTATTACTATGTGAATTACTTAGACTTCTCAGTGTTCTTGAATGCGTGTTGCTTATGCAGCTGTACAGCTGCTTTTTTGTAGGTGTGCATTTTTCTCTCCCATGTGCAACTAACTGTTGAAGGAACTAAAAGTCTATGAAAAAGCTCCTATTTCCCTTCCATTTCGAATATGGGCTGTGAGCCATAGTGCAGGGAAAGAGCAAGAGAAGGAGCAAATAGACCTCTGAGCACTGGAGAGAAATTCATGTTGTACTAATGCCTCCTTTTGAAGGATGATGAAGATGAGAAGTTTTAGCCATAACTTTAAAATGTGCAAATGAGACTGTATGGGACAGAAGCTGAATTGTTATGAGAGGGCAGAGTTAGTTCAGTGGGCCTGTGTGGTGTTGACATAACCTCTGCAGGCTTCTGACAACCTTTTTTATTTGGTCCTGCCTTCCCTGTGAGCTCCTAATTGGTCCTGTCTGCTCTGTGTGCAGTTGGGCCCTTTCCTAAGGAAGCCATTCCCTCTGAAGCTGTGGTTGCATGCCAGGCATGCCTTCCCTGTCAGCTGCCCTGCTGCAGCACCCTGTGTGCTCAGTGATGCCTCAGCAGGGAATGCACAGTTTGTCACCTGAATATGTCTGGGCTGGAAATATCTGTCTGAGATCTGCACTGCCTTTAGAGATATTGCAGCAGAGCCTGTTTGAAAAAGTGAATTGGAAGGAGAAGATTGTCTGACATTTTGGACAGGATGCTAGGGCAAACATGGGCAAGTAATTTGCATTAAACATAAATAACATTGACAAAGACTGGTGTGGTACATACTGTATAAGAAATTTGGCTAGCTTGCTTCTTTGAGAACCTCAGCATACAATCTTCTGGCTCCCCTAGAGGCTGCTTTGAGCCAGCTACTGATGCCATTTAGATTTGTTTCCAAATGAAGTGGGAAAAGGGTGAAAACCAGGATTGAAGGGTTTAAACTTCTTTTATTGTCCCATTTTTGTAAAAGAGTGGTGCCTGTTCCTGTAGAACTGGGTCAGCAGAAGCACTTGGGATCATGCCTTCCACCATCTTTATAGCTAAAAAGCTGGCCTACATCAGTTTAAAAATAAATTTCTCAAAGGAACTTTACCCTAATCAGTCCCTATAACCAGCTGCCTAGCTAAGAAGCATTTCTCCTGTTTTAATCATGAAGAAAAAGAGGCAATAATCTCAAATCTGGGTTACACATTGAGAATATGTGTTCCCTGGGTGATGTGTTGGCTGCTAGACTTGTGTACAGCGAGGGAGGTTATTAGGCTCAGCTGGGAGGTTGTGCAGCGCAGCAGGAAGGGCTCTGTAAGGAGAACAGGTCATGCTGGGAGGTTTTACAGCAGGCTGGCCCTGTGCTGGTCTTCTGGGTTGAGTTCCCTTTAGTTATTGTAGTGCATCTTCTGGTGTAGTTGCACCTGGAAACAAGCCCATCCATGTCACTGGAGGTGGCTGTGCCCAAGCATGGGACAGGATGGACACATAAGACGAAAGCCACCTAAACTCCAAACTAAAGCTGTGGAGTGGGTGCAGCCATGGAGTGCATCATGACGTACAGAAATACCATCAGATATAAAAGTGCTGGAGAAGCCGGTCCAGGACCCAGAAACCATTTCAGGGGAGCTGGTTAATTCAGATGCGTTTGGCTGGGGCACAGATGTCCTCTCCTGGGCACTGTGCCGTGCCCATCAGTGCAGCCAACACACATTCCTTCATCAGCAGGCAGAAACTTGAGGGCCTTAGGAATGGCAGTGCCTTTTAGCAAGAATCCTGCTAGATATGCTTCAGGGGACTACATTTGAATCTTCAGCCTTTTCTGTATGCTGAATGAAACATTGACTTCCCAGTAAACAGCTTTACCAGCCCCATATTTTTTATCTAATTTAAACTGCGTCTTGTAGTGGGATTATGTTGGTTTCCACCAGCTGACAGATGCAGTCATTTCATTACAGTTTCCTTCCTTTTTTAGCTGCATCTTTGGAGGCGATAAAAGCTCAGTTGACCTTTGCGCTCTCTGAATGCATCAGGAGTGAGCACTGCAAAGCTAACCTGGTTTTTAGAGGTTTCTTTTCCAACTCTTGTAGTTCAAGTTATGTGGTTACTTCCATTCACTGCCTTTTCATGACCTTTCTGTACACAATTCCCAATGAGCTGAATGGTGATAGATTTAGAATTTTTTCCCCCCTACAAATTGAAAAAAAAGGCAGGGGACCACCAATTAAGTCCAAGATGGAGAGTAAAACAACAAACCCTGGCAGTTGTGGGTTGAGCTGATTTGCAGGACTGCAGGGGGAATTTTCAATGGCTTTCTCATCCTAGATGGCTCATTAAAATTTCCCAATCAGGGAAAGGTGCCTGAGCTATGTCTGCTCCACACTGATGAATCACCAAACCCCTTGAGAAGGATGCCTTACAGTCTTTTTGCCTTCTATTGATGCATTCTTTAGTTTTGGTCCTCAAAAGGGCAGATTTCACTATGCTGTTGAATGTTTTCATTTTTTACCGAGAGTGGCACAATTTGACCTATATCCAAACACAAAGCCTTGAAGTTGGCTCACCATTTTGCCTTATTTTTCCCCACTTACCTCTCCCTCCATTTGACAAGGTAAGGAGCAGAGCCTCTTCAAAACCATCTGCTAACTGTGTGAACTATTTTCTATCCTTGAATATCCGAACTGAGATATATTTTAATGCTATTATTTAAATGTGTAACATTTAAATGTGTTGTAACATAAATGTGGCAAAGGTAATATACTATTAAAGCTACTTTAAAGTGACGTTGTGACCAACTCTTCATGTGGAGAAGCCCAGGCTGGCAAAATGCAGGCAGTACAAGAAAACACAGTACTGAAATAGTTGTAACTGGAATGTGTTTTCACAAGTGCTTGAGACCATTTCTGCTGCTTGTTCCTCTCCACCCTCCCACTATATCAACGTTCATAAAGTCTTTCTTTACCTTCCTAAAAATAAAGCAAGAGCCAAGGTATAAAATTTGAAATTTCAGTTTTACATTTTTTCAGTCATTTATATTCTCCATGTTCTGTAGGTATTTTAACCCACTTCAGTAAGTAAAAATGGAGGAGGAGTTGGTTTTATCTGACCCTTCCTTTGCAAAATAATCACAGGTATTTTAACTTTCTAACATGGGTTATTTATCCTTATCCTTATCTAAGCTGTAAAATAAAACCACAGCCACATTAAAATATTGCCACCACCATTCAGAACAGAATAATGTAGTCTGCCAAGAAGGTGGATCAGTGCAGGTGATCTGAGCTCCTGGTATTTTCCTCCAAAGACTCTTTTCAGGACCATGTATTGTTTTTGCATGAGGTGGAGCTGGTATAATTCCGTCATCTCCACTGGGATTGCTCCAGCTGTAGCATCCATGTGTAACTGAAGTTGAACTCAAGCCAAGACCTTTAAAAATCCGTATGTAGGCAGTGCTAGACCAGGGATTCCTATTAGAAATTATTCCATGGCCCTGAAGAGACATAGACTTTTCAGGTAGGTATTTTGTTCACTTGACTTTCTAGAGTTTTTAATCTAAAAATTTATTTCTATACCTTGGCCGCTGAATTAACTTGCTGCCTTCCACACATTATCTCTCATGTACAGCCTCGGTCACAGATATGTCCGCAGAAACACAGACAGGTTCCCAGTGATCTGTAGGCTTGGCATGTGCTATCCAGACAAAAGCCTGGAAGGGGAGCCTTTGTTCCCAGCAGAACAGCAGCCCTGCCCTGCCTTTCCTGAGCACCCTTGTTCCCTCAGCCCATGTCCTGCGGAGCTGCAAGTCCCAGAGTGTGAGCAGTCACTCCACGTGCTGCAGTGGGGACATGGTGTCCGCACAGCTCCAGCACATTGTCCCCACGAGTGGTCCACAGGAAATGCCACTGGGGGACAGTACAGGAGGGCACCCATGCAGCCCTCAGGGAAGGGACTTGTTTTTCATGCTTCCACCTTTACCATGCTGCTGTTGCAAGCGGGCTGCTCATGTGGATGATGCCTGCGACTGCAACACCCCCGTTTACTTCTGATCACATGGCAAGGACAGCTTTTGGTAAAGGCTGGGGTATCACTGAGCTCTTGCCTTGCCTGCTGCAAGCCCCTGTTCTTGGTGCACACATAGCAGTGCCTGGTATTTACCATTATGTGCCATTCTGTTGCACACAGAGCTCCACAGCACTGGATGCTAAAGAAGAGCGCTGTCAGGGGACAGATATTTTTGGTACTGCTGCCTGGTCTGCGTAGGTGTTAAGGGGCCTCGTGCTTCTCCAGGCGAAGCTGCAGCCACTCAGTGCCTGTTGCCTTGCAGAGGCAAGAGAGTAAGGGCTCTGGCTCGGAGGAGGCGCCCAGGCAACTGATAACATAAATATATCTTCCGCTTGCTTTGTTTCTGTACATTTTAAGACCATCTCTCTCGCAAGGCCTCCCCTCCGCCCCTCTTTTTTTCTGCCTGCACAGCTGAAACAAAACCAGTGGTGGAGCCACCTTCTCTTGCTGGAGCCTGGCTGGCAGCAGCCTGCCCTGACCTGAGACACCAGCCATTGTTAAGGGTATAACACATTTACATATTTTGCAATAAAACATCAGTTATTTGCATTACTGTGTCAAGTTTTATTTGATTCTTTCACCTAAAAATGACTCATTTTCCTTTCTTGTATTTTAAAAACCAACTACTCTAAGCTTGTTTGAGAATAATCAAAAATTGCCCATTTAGCTAGAAGTCATTTTCTTTTCAAAAGGCAAATGTTATTTAATCTTTCAGCTGTTCATTGTGCCATCATAAATACTTTCTTTTCAGCACAGTTGTGGGGACTGAAATGAGCCCACTAATTGCCTCCCATTTCGACTGACATGTGGTGGTTTAGTGGAAAGAGAACACAGCGGGGAGAAGGAAATAGGAGGCTGAGAAAATGAGAGCTAATTATTTTCACTGCCTCATGTCAGGCTCTGTGTCAGCCTTGTTTTTACAAACTGGAAGGTTTAGCACTAAATAAAACAAACTGGCGTCATGTTTTTATATACTGGCAGTGTCATGGAAGCAGCTGCACATCTCAAAGACAATATAATGCCTGCATTCGCATGGACACCATCTGACAGCCACTGTGAGCCACTGCTAATGAGGATATCACAGTGGTGCCAAGTGAAAGGTGCTGAATTATGTATGATTCTTCATCAGTGCAGCAATAGTCCTGTACATCATTATGAGACATTGTTTTGCTGAAGAGATTAAAACATTCTTAGTTCCAGACCCTGCAACCTATACATGCTACAAGAGGTTATTAATGGAATTTTTAGGGAGAGTTTCTTGTGGATTTCTTTTTGGTTAAAAATATCTCATGGGACAAAGCTGTGGTGGGTCATGACACTATACATATAAAGAAGAGAAGCAAATTAACTGTAATTGTGTTATCTTCCTTTAAATCCAGTATAATAAAATATAGTGTAGCAGGGTGATACATAATGATAAATAACCCAAGTGCTGTCACTAGATGTTCAACTCTAATGCCTTTAAAACAGCAGGTTTCAGCAGCTGAGATAGATAATAGCTAAGAATGTAAGGGAGCTTCTGGGGACCTAAATCATCAACATGCTACTACTTTTAGTATCAGCATGGCCAACATTTTTTTCTTATTTGTTTCATCTTGCGCTACATCTTACTTTTCTTCTAATATCCAGTTATCTGCTACAATGCCATTTCCATTTTTATTTCAATCTTCAAAAAACCAAAAAAGTTTATTGCAACCACTGATTTTAAAATGAAGCCTTGATTTAGGCCCCCTTGAAAAATGAAGTGCCTCCCTAGCAAAGGTTTTAAGCTGTTGTTGCAGGATATGTGTTTGCTGTTTAGAGCCTGTGCCTGATCTTTTTCATTTCCCTTTCAGGTTTTTTTTTGCAGACATAAACGCATATGGGGTTAAAGGAGTATTGTCACCACAGTAAGCTGGAGACTTAATTTTTAAAGTGTTCTTACTTTCTGTTTCAAAGCTGAGAAGAAGCAGCTCAAATACGTGTGATATGCTCTTCTTTTCTGCAATAATTTTCAGAGGTTGTTGATTTATTGGCTTTGTCAAAGTGTTATTTGGTAATGTTTTTACACAAAGTTTTGCAGGTTGTGCCTTTCAGTTCTGAAACTAGATAATGTTTTAAAACAAAAAGCTGAAATTTTTTATTTAGATCAAAATCAAGCAGGTAGATATTGGGAGGTATTTTAATGCTTGAATGACAAGACATGGAGGGAAGTCTCTTTGAAGGACTTGTGTAAGCATATCTATCAACCAAACACTTTGAACAAGCCATTTCCAAATTATTTTCCCACATATGCCTGGCACTAAATGTAGTTTTTATCTAAGAAGTCATATGGCTAAAATTCATCAAAGAATTGAAATTCATATGCTTGGTTTTTCTAGCCAAATTTTTGCTTAAATGGATGAGCATCTCCTATTATAAGAATTCCATTGTAAAACAGGGAAATATGTCCCTTTCTTTCTGCAGCATACAAATCTTGCATTATTTACTGTGTGGTTGAACAAAATTGTTACTAGGTTTGTAAGACAAGTAACCACCTACTTAGATATTTGCTAAGTGCCTTGACTCTAAAGTCACCTACTTGCTACCTTTTATATTTCCTTCCCTCCTTCCTTCCCTCCTTCCTTCCCTCCCTCCTTCCCTCCCTCCTTCCCTCCTTCCTTCCCTCCTTCCTTCCCTCCCTCCTTCCCTCCTTCCCTCCCTCCTTCCCTCCTTTTGTTCCCTCCCTCCCTCTCTCCTTATGTGCTGCTTCTCTCTTTCCCCTATCCAGTAGTGATTTTCTAGTAATACAAAATGAAAACCTTTCCAAATAAAATGAGACATGTATTTTTGAGGGACCAGAGCAGGTAGCCTAGTATGGTATCTTGCCCTCTCGGTGTCTGCAGAGTGTGGCTGGAGAGGGTTCCAAACAGAACCAAAAGTTTGGGGGCTGGATTTGAGGGACAGAGAGTGTGTGTTTCTCTGAAGGTGCAGTTCAGAGCTGGAGAAGGCAGTGTTTGTGGAGGCCTCAGGCATCCACCCCTGCATGGGGCAGTTTGATCCATGATCACATGGAAAGGGATCCTGCCTATGCAGTGGATCTGGCAAGGGGCAGTGGCAGTGCCTACCCCCTGCCAGACCCTGGATGAACACAGCTTTTCTCCAAAGGTGGTTGGTTGATTTCTTTTGTTTATTAAAATGAGATCATATTTGTCAGATCTAGTCTGCAGGGAAATGTGAGTGAACAGCATAAAATCCTGACTCAGGAGGGCATGGGAGCCCTGGCACAAGGTGCAGTTCTAGCTCTCAAGTGCTTGGCACTGGTATTACTCAGAGATAGCAGGAGATGTACTGAACTAACTGGAGGGTAGTACTTTATGTCGTTTTTTTTTTTCTTTTCTTGGCTCAGGTGTTTTTGTAAAATTTACAAATGTCATCAAGTGTCTTGTCTCTCAGGTTTGATTTGCAGTAGCATAAATCTCCTGTAAAAATCTTCTGGCAGCAAGAATGTTGGGCAGGGAGAGGAGCACAATTCGAGAGATGAGGAGGAGTCAGAGACAATTTGCTTTGCTGTTGCCTTTCAAAGCACGTGCCCTCCTCAGTGGATGGCAGGGCCAGTGCACAGTGTTGAACCTGCCTGGGACAGGACAGGCATTACCCCGGGTCAGCTCACAAATGCGAAAAACAGGGCAGAAAAGAGACGTGTGAAGAGGTGCAGGCTGTGATTAGGAAATGGAGGCATTTCCATGGTACAGACCTGATCAGTCTGCACAAGAAGCCAATAGCAGAACATGAAACTGAATTTGGTGCCTCTGAGTCTTGGTTGGTGCCCTGACCACTGAACTGTAGTTCCCATCACTCAAATTCACACCAGGGCAGTGCAAAAACCAACCCACATGCCCTCTGTGCCTGTAAAACATGGAAGCTTTCAGAGGGGACAGATGGACACACAGGGCCGAAAGCATTTCTTGTTGCAGTTCAGAAATGATTATATTTTTGTTTTCTTTTAATTTGGAATTGCCCATTCAGTGAGTGATGGATAGCTTTGAGCCTCTGAGGGCTGAGTTTCTACGTTACGCTTATGAGAGATGCACATGCAAACACCACAGACAGTCACAGATAATCACCTGTGTGAATGGATACTTTTAAAGCTGCTGTACATTTGTCTGTGCAAATAACTGCTTATACAAGCCTGTGGCCTAAATGTCCATCTGTGTCCCCACTGAAAGTTTTTGCATTTTCTGAGCAAAACCAAGGTGGAGACTGCCTCCTGCAAGCACTGAGCCCACACCTGCCTTACAGGTGGCATGTGGCAGACACAGACCCCCAAACCCTGGGCTCCTGTCTTTGTGAAGGGAAGATTCCCTCCTTCATGTATGGAGGTGGAGACACTCTGCTTCACTGGCAGAGTGGTCCTTCAGGGGACTGATTTTTGGAGTAGCTCAGTGCGCTGCACAGTATCTCATCCCCAAAGCACTCGCCAGGCAGACCAGCAAATGCCGGCTGATTTGCACCATGCACAGGCAGTCTCTGGTCCCCACTGGGAGCCTCCCTGGCCACAGGCACGAACCCCAGCTCCGGCACTCAGTCCATGTAGGATGTCCTGCAGGATGCTGCCAGCTGTCACTTTCTGCAGGCTCACGCCTGTGCGAAGTGTGGAATGTTGGCCCCCTGTTCAGCTCAGGGATTAAACAGGGATTGTTTAAGGATACCTTTTATTGCTGTGGTTTATTAGACTCCCTGTGATTATTTTTTTAGCTGAGCTTCTTTATAATTAATAATGCAATTGGAGGCAGGCAGAAGTTGAGGATGCTCAGTGCCTCACTGGGCTCTCAGTATCTGAAATAACTGAGCTGTAATAAAAGGCCCATCCTTTTGCCCATAGTTTGAGTGATTGTCTTGAAGGTGTTGCACAGACTTTGGTCTTTTATTCCTGGGTTCACCGGGATGATGTGCTTGTGACTGGATGCCAGCACTCACTGTGACCCCAAGTGATGGCTCCCACCACTGCCCTATCCCTCCACTGCCCCTGGGGTGTGCAGAGCTCCCAAGCCACATGCTCCACAGGCTGCCTGTCCAGGTGAGGCCATTCAGGGACACCACACCTCAGAAGACATCCAGACCTGTCAAGGTGGCAGCTGCCTCGCAGGGTGAGCTGAGAGAAGAGGGAACAGGAAGACTGAGGGCTTTCCATTATCAACACTGTGCAAACATGCATATCCTAAAATATGTATATGTCCCTCAGCTTTCTTGCTGGGTTATTTTTTTCCCTTCATATACTGAGGATTAGATTTCGGGTTGTTTCGGCTTTCAGTTTTATTTCATTTTGGGTTTTGTTGTTGGGGTTTTTTTCCTATTTGTATTCTAACAATCCAGCATTCTTTTTTTTATTATTCATAGGATTGTAAATGGAAAATGTACATGGAGATGGACGGGGATGAAATTGCAATAACCTACATAAAAGATGTGACATTCAACACTAACCTACCTGATGTAGAGATTTTAAAGATGACAAAGGTATTTACAGCCTTAAAGCTTTCACGAATTCACAGATCTCAAACAAAGACATTAAAATACCACAGCAGTCGACTTTTGTGCTTGCAGAAGCTCAATCTCTTGACAGCTTTTAAATAAAATGCACATTTTAAATAGAATTGTATCATAATAGGAGTTAGGTGTTTTGGTTCTCCTTTAAGCTGACAATAAAGTTAACAATAGAAAAATAAGAGAAGAAACTAATTTATATTTTCTTGTTTTAATTCCATGTTATACCCTTTGAATTTATTACCCCTTTTAATGAAAATAATGTTCAAAAAATTGCTTTATTTTTCAAGAGAAGAAACTAATTTAAATGTTCCAGAAACTTCATGTGATTTTTCTGGGAGGTTTTGTTGGGTTTTTTCTCTTTTCTTTTTTCTTTTTCTTCTTCTTTTTTTAAATTTTTTTTATGGTTTTAGAACTTTTACCTGAGTTCTAAAACTTACTCTTCATGTACCAGTGGATTGCAAAGACTGAAACCCATGGCAGACAGTACAGCACTGAACATCTGCAATTTATCATTATTGAGCATTTTACCCTGTGTCAGAACCTGCCTGTAAATATTTACCAGTAAGCATTTAGACTGCTTTTCCCTAAGGAACAGAAGTTCTGTTGATTCAGAGGGTATTTTGTTAGCTATTATTTTAATTGTTTGTTTTTATTAATATGCTCCTCTTGATAATAGCTAACAAAATAAATTTCTAACTGAAAAAATATACAGCTTGATTGCCAATTAGAATGCTGCTCTAATGTGCACTGGTAAAAACACCCAAACTCTTGAGTGCTTTTAACTATGAATTTCTGGGGCAAAATTGGGTGGGAAACTTTTAGTACTAAAGGAGAAAATGAAAAGCAGATTGTCAACAGTCAGAATTCTAAGGAAAATGTGATACAGGTGTATTTGCAAAAAAAGATTCTAATATTTAATTCATGCTAATACTATTTTTATAGTTAGTGATTTCTAGACACAACACTTGTGATTTTTTTTTTTATTTTTATTATTATTATTATGACTTTTGTTATTACTATCATTAATTTTCTTTCTAATTTTAATCTTGGACATTTCAATTTTTCAAAAAGGCATGAAGTTAAATAAACTAACAACTAGATACAATAACATTAACTTTTCACATACTCCAACATTTTTATATTTGTCAAGGAATATCTCTGAGAATCTCTAGATTTTTAGTCTTGCTTTCCTCTGTAAATGTAGCACAAGCAAAAGTGTACATGCACAAAATTGAAGAAGGTTTATGCCCCCCCAAAAAACATCCCATGTTGTCTCATCTGCTGTGTGTTATATATGGAAATATCTTCTCAGTTTCCTTTTGTAAACCAAGAAGTAAATATTTCAAAAATATATTGCTTTGTCTCATACAATTTTAAGAAAAGTATTGATGTTAACAATATAGGAATGAATGAAAAGAGGCAAATGTTGCAAATCCCTTTTGGGTGACTTAGAAACAAGCTGGGAGATGAAGAGCACCTTACAAAACTCACACTGTTTTTTCCAGCCACCATTTGTAATGGAGAAATGGATTGTGGGCATAGAAGAGCACCAGTCTGTAGAATGTGTTGTTACATATGAGGTAAGCTGTGAGAAACAAATAAAATAGTGAATCCAAGACAAAACCTACACAGGAGGTGTGGAAATAACATCTTCTGGCTTTGTTATATCCTATAATCAAGTTCTCAGCAGCCTGTAATTAGTTGTAAAATATAAACTTCAGAGCAAATGCTGAATGAAGTTTATAGAGACAATGGCCTCAGACTGCTGCCTGGGATGGTTCTTCTTCTCAAGGATGAAAGCTCCTTTTGCTTGGAGTGCAATGGTCAGTGCTGTTTGCATTATTTGAAGAAGCTGGTTTTTATCTTTTCAATGATGTGCTAATTAGGAGAGCAGAGAAGCAACAGGAGAAGAAAGAAAATGAGAAATAAAGAATAAGAAAAAACCCAGAATACAATCTCATGTGATAGAAATGAGCTTTGTAAAAAGAGTTTGCAGTTACTTACAATACTGATTTTATAAAGACTAACTCTGTCTGTCAGAAGAAGGTTAATAAATGAGATTCCAGCTCTGTCCTGAACAAGCATTCTGACAGTGATGGAGGAATCCTGGGCCTTACTTGCTTGTCTCAGAAGTGAACAAGTAGTTTTCTTTCAGGCTGAAGTTTTCACAGGAGTCATAGGTCTTTAACAGCAAACTGAAGGATACTCCAGGAAAATTTTGTTGGGGGCTGGTCCCCCTGCAAAAAAACCTGTTTAGCCCTACATTTTTTAGCAGAGAGCAGTGCACATTTGATGCTCATTAATAGAACTAGTAAAATGTATTTTTGTGTTTGTAGAGGAAGGCCTTCAGATCTTTCCTCCACAGGGTACAAGAACTGAAGCAGTTATTCACTACCACATTTTTAGCATAATCACAAGTATCAGCCAAAATTATATAGAATCTAAAAATATTTGAGAACTAGCTAAGTGGTTTTGCAAAACAGGCTCTATATTGAAACAACTGCTGCAGGCACTGGTGGAAGTTCCCTCACAGGGGAGCTTAGTGTGTTGTGTGTTGTTACATCCTCACGCTTGTTGTATCCTTCCTGAGCAGAGTGATGTTAGAGCTCCCAAAAGCACGAGGCACATCCAAGCTATCTGCTGGAGCAAGGTGAAAGCACAGGACGAGGTTGAGGCAGTACAGCTCTTGATACAGACCTCGCTCCCCAATTCGGAGGGGAATTCACGGAGCAGATCTGACTCAGGTAAGTCAACAAATTGAACTTTATTGCTGACGTGGGCAGGGTGTATATGGGGAGAACAGCAAAAAGTCAGTGCAAAAAAGGCTGGAAGCAGTCCCTGGTGATAAGTTCAAACTCAACTGGAGTGCTTCGGTCAGCTCATCCCTCCCACCCCTAGCCACCCAGCACACAGCTTTGCACAGATGTTGTGCTTGGATAAAGGGCACCTCCAGCTAGAGATGCGTGGGCACTCTTGCTCTGGACAGTGCTCTTGCAGGGGGACACACATACTGAGGCTGTAGCCTCAGAAGCTGCTTGTGGGGCGACAAAAAGTCCCCTGTGGATGATGCACTGTTTTGACAAGTACAATACTGCCAGCCTGGCATACAAATGCTCCTGACATCCTGCTCTTCTCTGAGGAATTGTGGAGATCTTCCCACTCCATTCTTCTTCCACAGCTCAGCTTACCCATTTGAGCCAGCCCTGGCTCGTCATTGTCTGACTTTTGGAATGGTGTTTGTTATGGTTTCTGGGGCTTGATTTGTTCAGTGAGATACATTTAATAATGCAGTTTTCATTTCCTAATAAATTTATGCTGCTGACAGATTCACACTCGTCTCAGCTGACTCTAGCACAGTTCTGTCTTTAAGGTCTGCTCTTGTTTTTGTAAAGTTGTTTGTTAGCCAAGCTGTTTTTCTCATTGAGTTCACAGTAGGGCTGCAGAAATGCTTGAGTTGGGACACCTAAGGGGCAATACAGGAGCTGGAACAAGACAGTGAGCAGAGGAGGAATTTCTCAGTTTTGTACACTACAGGCAACTGTAGAAGAATGGCCCTGTGAATTGAGATGTGCTGGGTTTGGACTACAGACATATCTAACATGGGTGTGCTTATTCCTAAGTACTTGTGATTCATTTGCAACACAATTATATTTTGTAATGAAAATGAAACCTAGAGCATGTCCTAAAAGATACAGCTTTACTCCAGATCAGTTTGCAGATAGAGGTTACCCTGGTTTTGGGGTGGAGCCCTGCAGCCATACCGAGTGTGGTGTGTATCTTCACAGCTTGGCTCAGCTGCTGTAAGCCAAAATGGTTGCTTTTTTTTCAGTGAGTGGTGGGAGAGCTTGTCTGTCCCCTTGGCACACTGGAGGAGTTACATGGAAGCACTAATTTTTGTCAGCAGCCAGTTGAATAGGCACAGTTCAAAGGAGGTGGGTTACCAGCCAGCACGAAAGCTGTGCCTCAGCTCTAGCAAACCTTCTGGCCTGTCTTCTTTACCAGACCACCTATCCCAGGTTTAAAAGACCACCAAATCCAAGCACAAAGGTAAGGGTAATACCTGTCTAATAGGCTAAAGTGACCAGCAGTGAAGCTACTACTGCTGTGGGCTACCACACAGAGCACGAAACTCCCCCAGCCCATGAGGGGCAGCCCCACAGCGCTGGGAGATCCTTGCTGGGCAGCTGGATCCTGGGCTGGCAACTGCTGTTGGCTGTAAGGAACAAGGACTGAACAGTCTGAAGGGAGCCCCCTGTTCAGGGAGATCAGCACTGGTCCCATAGCGCATGTGATGGCCACCTGAGTGTTGATAACAAATGAAGACCCAAATTTGAGTACTGAGCTTGCTGTTTCCAGGCTTATGAGGTCTGTGATTTACATCCCCAGCCTAGGTCAGCGGGCATGGGGCAGAGGCAATAGTGTCTAGCAAGTACATTTCAGCATGCATGTTTCTTTTGAAACCATGACTTTCAAGGAGGTTAAGAAGCAGAGAAGGCAATTCCCATCTGTCTTTCTGTGAAAGAAGATTCACCTCTAAGTGCAGGTGGAGCTATCTGCTGTGTCAGTGTCATACACACTATGAGTTTCCTTTCGACATACTTGACAATAAGTTAAAATGATTTAAATCTCTTTGGATTCAAAGAAAGTCTGGGAAAAAGAGGAGTGGAAGAGATGATCCATTACTTTTTAACAGGAGCAATCCTAATGAGGACAGAGCTGTTATCCAGCTCCTACAAAACTCTCCATGGTCAATGAAGTGTTCCAGTGAGAGGCAGCAAGGGTTATGCTTTCCTGTCAGAATGATATTAGCAATCTTTAAGGACAAATCATTCAAATCTCTCTAGAACAAAATTATTTTAGTTGCTCCCCATGGGTCTTTGGCCAGAGCTGTGGCCTCAGATAAGAAGAATTCCTGTTCTCTGCTCTACCCACAAAGTAGCAAACCAGGCAGCCTTTGCAGTTCAAATGAAAAATTTACAGCTATTGTATTTGCTAAAGGCTTTCATGGAAACCACAGGACTGACTTTCAAAACCACTTCAGTGTGATCTCTGAAAGCTACAACTTTTGTTACGACCCCAGGGCTGTGACAGTAGGTGTAGAGGGAACTGTAATACCCTGAGTTGCTCACAGTTAAGCACTGTCTGAGCCAGCCTGCCTGAAGCCTAATGCCTCACTGGCTTTTCCACACACAGAGTCAGTTTTCTGCTGGAGCTGGATGCAAAGTGGATTGAATTCTGAATCTGTAGTAGTAACAACAACTGAAGTAGCTCTGGTTTTTATGGTATGTAGAAGTTTGGAAATAAATTGGAGCCAGGGGAGGTGCTGCAGCTGGGATTTGCACTGGCTCTGTGCTCTCTGTGCAGGGCTGTGAACAGCACAACTGTGCCAGATGGGAGAGCTGCAGCTGGAAGGCAATGTTGTAGCAGTACTGGTACCTTGGGGTGACCTTTGTGCCACCTCCCGAGGTCTTCAGGCTCTTTAGTAATGAAAGCTGTGAAGAAATCTGCTGAGGTTGCCAAGAGCATCACAGGGCATGTTTCAAACCAGGTTGGGTTCAAAAGGTGAGCAGGCACTTGGGAGTGGGAACCCACCTGAACAGACAAGTGGATGGCCCAGTAGCTGTCTTCTAGTCTAAGCTCCATAATCTGCAGTGGCATCAGAAATATTTGTATCACTTGCTATTTTAAAAGCCCAACATTATGTTCAACCATGAAATTGAATATACTGAAATCTAGGACTATTTTCTGCAAGGCTGGGAGGGGAGGGGTGGTTTGAGGTTCTTCTGAGAGAAACTCTGGTACCTAACCTCACACCTTTGGTAAACCTGAGAGAGGTTTTTCTTTGATTCACAGAAAGCTGACTCTATTGCCATTTCCTTGCCAGGCACTGACAGTCAGTGGATGCAGACCCTGCGCATGCACCAGATAGCAAAAGCCATTTCTCTCCAGCACGGCCACCCCCACAGCCCGACCACAGTCACCCACTACCTGCCCTACCTTCACAGCCAGGACTCCTACGCCGCTGCCGTCAGGAGGACACGCGCTCCCGTCAGTCACCAGCTCACATCCATCAGCCACTCGAGGAATTCCTCTCCCCTGTCACACAGTTTGATGAGAAACCTTTCGAATCTGCACTTGAACTCAAAATGTAGCAGCGCCTCCAGCACAGCCTCTGACACCCCTTCAGAGAGGGACAGGTCTGCTGGCAAAGGCAGGAAGGCCTCACACAGCGCTACCTCCCGCAGCTCCTCGGACGGCCGGCGCAGCGGGACCAGCTCCCCGGTGCCCCCTCGGCACTCGGGAAGACCCAGCAGGACTTTGCCAGCGGCCCCCCCGGCTTCCCAGCACCGCAGGTACCCCCGTGCCCCTCCGCAGCCCACGGCCATCCCTGGCATGCCCCCACAGGGGGACAGCGAGCCCAGAAGGGACGAAGGGGAGAGCAGAACCAGCGAGGGCGGGTGGATAAAGGTGCAACACACAAGGAAACCCCACAGGCAGGCTGCCGGCAAGCCGGGAAAGGAGAGAGCCAGGGGGAGCTGGCGGGGCCGGAGGATGTTCTGAGAGGAATTTGGCCCTTTAGTAACAGAACATTCAACCTAGAGAAAATATGCCTGCTCCTATTTAATTTGCTGCACCGACGTCGGTACCCACCTGGCTGGAGCCTGCCAGCGGACAGGGAGAGCTGCCACCTCTCCTCCTGTCACCGTCAGCACCAAGGGATTTGGTTTGGTTTTCTCCCCTCTGTTTGGCTGCTCGTGTTCTCAGCTGACTGGATATCTACTCATTTGCTTAATATTTCAAAAATAAAATCAGTAAGGCACAGCCAGGTGCCACAATGAAAGACTCTCTGTTTCATCCTTAGGAGAGTTGTGCTGTTACCTCTCTCCTCACCTCACTTTGCCTCTAGATGATGAGTCCAACTCTGAGTGGGGTCTTCTCACCCCTTGTCTAGTCTGCTTCTGCCAGGGCTATAGGAAGAGGTAGTATTTTTATCAGACCAGCATAGACTGAAAAAAGGGACACAAGGACGTTTTTCTTCAGGTCCACTTTAGTAACTTCTCCACTTTCAGCTTGCCATCCCTTCTCAGGAATTTCTTACTTTGTTCCTTATTAAAAGCCCCGACATTAGCTACTCAACACGACTGAGCACACTCTGTCACGTACAGTTGTCTTAATCAGAAGGAGAATCAAAAACTAGGCTTTTTTTTTCTTTTGGGGAAAAAAAAATTAAAATAAAGTGAGAAGAAGGCATTTCCTTTATCATAGTTACAACTAACCCTACTGAGGTCTATGATAATATTTATCTCTGTGCAGCTGGTATTTTTTAATTGAATTTTTAAATGCTGCCAGACTGTGTCGCTTTTGTCTTTCAGTATTCAGGTAGTAAAGATAAGGTCAGCAAAGTTTCTGATTAATGTGGTCTTTAGCTCTGCCGAGAACAAAGACACAGCTTAGACTCAGTTGGCGTCAGAAAGTTTCTTCGTGGCCTTTTCACTCCAAGTTGATTTCACACAATTAAAAAGGAGAAAAAAAAGTTTGGGTTTCACAAGATGCAAGAGAGAAAAAAAGGAAGAAACAGATAAAGGAAGCTGAACCCAAAGCAATGCATGGTACCCTCTGAAAGCCAAGGAACTGTAAATTAGAGATGCCTTTGAACAGAGTGCTGCACACCACCCATCCCAGGTGGTACCTGCTGGTACACCATTGTGGGCAATGCCAGCAGAGCTGCTGGCACGTCACCCGCTCAGGGTGAGGGGCTATCACCATAGCCCTGTCACCGGATAAAGGACAGGTAAATTTCCTGCCCCACACAAAGGCCACTCCTGTGGGTACATGCAGCTCTCCTTCCTCTGATTGCCACCAGCCCCAGTCAGGGCTGAGCCCTGGGGTGTGTTTCCAATACCTACCAGAGTGAACTGGGACTCACATTTCGTGAACTCAGAACAGGATCCACCAAAACCAATGGAGCAAGACACAAATGACACCAGGTGTCAGGAATTGGATCTCTGTCGCTCAAGTGCCTTTTCCTCTGACAACAGTTAAGAGCAGAAAAAAACAGAAGCTTTATCTTGAAGTGAATTCAGCTGCATGTGATGGCCTGTAGCAACAAAGTTTGCCCATTTTCTTGTGGCTTCAAACTGGCCAAACGCTAGTTAGTAACTCAGCTTCTGGCCCTGGTTTGCTGAGCCTGACAACTAATTTGGGGGACATGGGCAATCTAGCACTGGATGTTTCTCTGTCATAATTTAGCAGGAGACTGGGATTTTGTCTAGGTTGGGGATACTTCCCTGACATTTCCTGCCATGACCAAAATGGGCTGGAGGGTACCAATTAATAGGAACTGTGCCTGAGAGTACTTGCTAGAAATATGCTTGTGTTATTGAATTTTGGATATACATCTCAGGAATCACAGTTGGGTCTGCACTAATCCTAAGAAAGAAAATTGCAAGAGTTTGGAAAGAAGAGTTTCTCTTTTAGGGTGATCAGGATGGCGGTGTAGTTGTATAAGCCTGAGACACTGTGGGCCTGTGGTGGCAATTCAAGATTTATCAGCTGCCTGTGGTTGTTCGTCAAGATGTCCAGCAGGATTCCTCTGCTGTTTGTAAGCTATTTAATGCCATGCCTAATTTTAATCTGCAATCTACTGTTTGTCCACATCTGTTGTATTAAAGTGTTCATTAGCATTTAAAGAAGGAGCGGATGGTATTGATCATGCCCATTAAAATTAAACAATCATGCATTAGTGACTGATTAGAAATCCTTTTGCTGTACCAGCATTGCTGGTTAAAGCAGCAGTGAGTGAACTTGTAAAAAAAAAATTAGTGAGATTTAATTTTCCATCCTTTTTTATCACTTTTAAAGTGGCTACTCCCTATCTTGGTGATAATTCATTATAAATAAAAACGTGCTTACATTTTCACACACACCCCCAGTACTTTACAAAGCTGAGCCTTTTCCTTTTTTCATGTTTTACTAACATGCAGCTGGAAGACCATTCACAGCAATGTGTAAAATCAGACTGTGTTGGGCAACTACACCTCAAGAGGTGCTCTTTGAAAAGGAGCCATGTTACATTCACTTAGGGTTTATTTACAAGTCTGTAAAAGGCAACCACATTTAAGTACCAGTATGTCTAGAATTGCATGCCAGGAGCTGGACACCCTGCACTCCATCCACACACATATCCTTGGCAGTGCTGCAGCTGCTATGCTCTTCGTCCATGGCTGACTCTGCAAGTGGCACAAAATGCCACTGCTGTAGAGCTGCCCCTCAGTTTCTTGTCTTTTCTTTCTCTTGGGCTTCATATCTCCATGCTTTGATGTTGATGTTTTCTAAATCCCCAAAAGGTACCTGCATTTTCCTCTTCCAGGGTTTAAAATGCTTGGAATTGTAAGAAGTGAGCTCTGAGATGCCTGCTGGAATGGATGATGAAAAATAGCAAAGAGCTCATGAAGGCAGATTCAGAACTAGACGTCCAAAGTGAGTATTTGTGTCCAACCGAGAAAATGTTTACAAAATCAAATGCAATATTTTTTATTTTTTTTTCATGTGAGAAAAAAACCTTGCCATCAGAGCTTACACAGAGACTTTCTGTTCATTCAGTAGCATTTTACTCCAGATCTTGTGGGAATCACAAGAGCTGCCCTGCTCTCTCTGGATGCCAGACATCAGCATCTGTCCCCAGCAACTGGTTCTTGACCCTGCTGGTGAGTGGTGAGGGAGGAAGCAGTGCTCAGTTCAGAAAGGAAGAGCACGTTAACCTCAGCATCATGGTCCTTGGTTTTCTGAAATTTTATGGGCTTTACCTCCACAGCTGATGTCCTCATAGCATAAGCAAAAAGACTTCTTTCTTTTTCTGCCAAAAAGACAGGTTACATTTTCTTTCAGTTTTTATTTTTTGTGGTTAAATTTTTTTCAGGTTTTTTTTTCAGGTTTTTTTTTTGTCTTTCCCATATACCTAAGGATGTCTTTAAAAAAAAAAAAAAAGAAAAAGAGCCTGTCTTCTTGCTGTGAAATGGGTGATCTTGGACATGGTTTACTTTTTAATACAAAAACTGGCTACTGCAGTTTTGCTCTATCTTATCTACTCCCACAGATTATTTTCTAGAGTTGGCCATGTATGACAGCATGCTGACCAGAATTTGGCTACTTGTTGAGCTGATTTAAGGAGCAGAGGTTTCCCTACTGAGAACAACAATCCCCAGCCATGGCAACCCTCACCTCTGTCCTGCTCCCTAGCTCAGCTGATGCTGCTCAGGATCAAACCCTTGTATTTTAAGACTTCCCACAATTTGCAGACTTGCTGCCAAGAACATTGCACTGTACATCAAATATATGCAATTGATTTTTTTGATTGTGCTAGAGAATGCACTTTGACTTATAATAATAATAATTATTATTATTACTTTAGGCTGGGAAAGACGGGCAGTGACTTATGTAACTGTGGAAAAACCCCAAAGTGAGAGACCTCCTGGCATCTCATGTCACTAAATGGAATCAAATAGCTGTGCTACTTCTGAAAATTACATCTGACAGAATTATTTTCTGTATGTATGTCCACCATAGAAGGGTTCTCACATAATATTCTTATCTAATGAATCGCCATGCTTAGCAGTTCAAGCCAGTTTGTTGCAAAAATTTAGAGGTTAGAGGGGAGAAGTCTATTAAGGTAATAACACTAATGAGGGTCTGCCAAGATCACGTTTGAGTGAATGTAAATACGGGGCATTTGAGATGAACAACTGAGAGGACAGAGGAACGGTGCCGGCAGGCAGTGGCCTCTTGGGAGAAAGGCGAGCTGGGGGTAGAGCCGGCAGCCCTTCCCTGCAGCTCCCCCCGCAGCATCACCCACGCTGCCCTGCCGGGGCCGGAGCCTCCTCCCGGACACCTGCCGGGGCTCCTTGGCAGCTGCTGGCCCTGGGGACACGGGCACTGGGTAGAGTGCAGTGTCTCGGTGCACCTGGGACTCAACACACACATTCCTTTTCCTGCCTTAGCAAGCAAGGTGAGGGCTCCCTGCAGCATTTCCCTCATGCCGTGAAAAAGCCCAAGGGCTGAAAACTTGAGATATGCGCTGGGGACCTCTGGCAGACACTAGCAAGCTCTTAGGGAGGCTTTCTACTTGTCCCCCTCACTTCCTCCCTCCTGAGAGGTCCCTGGGGCGGAGGTTATGCCACCGCCTCTCCTCCCACTCCCATCCTCTCCCACCAGCCACATCTTGCTGAAGGCTCGTGGAGGCAATGCAAATCAACACTTGCAAAAAGTGGCAAAGCTTATATAAAAGGGTAAAAAAACAGACTACGGTAAGTATTTTGGTTAGCCTTCTGCTTCCCACAGCTATACATTCGCAGAACATTTCTTTATGATGCGCCTAAATGTAATTTGCGTTTACAAAGGGAAATAAAAATCAAAGCCCAGCAATGAAAGGGCTGGGATCTTGTGCTTTTGAAAGTGGCTACTGCATATCAAAACCAGCTACTTTCGATCAACATTTTTTGCTATGCATTTTGTGGAGTGGCTAGAGGGTAATCAATTGAGTATTGTAATTACACTCCCATAATGTGCATCATAATGCTCGCAGCTCCAAATGATCTGCTATGATTTACATTTGGAATAACCATTAAGGTTTCTATCAAAAAATATCGTATTTCAGCCATTCTCTTAGAGCACCGATGAATGTATTATCAACTGCACTGTTTCTGACACTGATTTGTATTATTCCTTTGGTTTCCCTTCACTTACTCTTTCAATTTTTGTGGTTTTGCCAGTCTGTGTCAAAAAAACACAGTATTGGATAGGATCAGACATGACCACTTTCAATTCAACATGCAGGATGCATTGGCACCCAGCCTTTACTAACAAGAAAATCACAGCAAAGCACAAGGAAATACAAACCTGTTAAATTAAAAGGAGAAAATCTATTTCTCCTTGGAGAGAGAAAAAAGGAAAAAGATACTAATTGCATTGTGGAAGTATTTTATGGAGCTGGTACAGTTGTTCTTACTAGAAACTGATTGTACATGTTAAATGTCTAAACATATTTATCTTACAAAATCTGATTCTGCCTATCAGAGCATAGTGTTAAAGTATTTACATTAAAAAGGTACTCCATAAAAATTCATGTCCAGCAAACATGTAGAGATCTAGCTGCAATTAAATCTCCAAAATGGCTATCCTCCTGCTTCTGTGTAAGAACAAGTGTGTCCTTTCTGGATTGCAATCAATAGCAGGTTACCTGGTTATACACCTTATTATGTCTTATATGGTAGTGTGAGCCACTCTACTCCATGTCACTCAAAGCCATGTCACTCAGGAGGGTGACATGTGAACAAATACATATGCTTGATCAGATTTTTTCAAGAAACACACCCTACAGGAGAGAGAAAACCAATTAGTATGTGGTATAGGTTACCAATTTACACCTTAAATCATAAATCAATGTCTGATTATTTTAATGCAAAATGTTTTTTAGCTTCATTTTATTACACTAATGGTCTCAGTAACACACTATAACTTGCTCAGATGAAGAGGTGATTGGACAGCTCTTACAGAAATTTTTAATTACTGTCATTAGTGGCTGCAAACTTATTCTTTTCTATAGAGCTAATATATGTGTTATTGCATTGTGCTACTGGTACTCTGTGGCCATGAGAATCCAAACTCTCCCTTTCCTCTTAAATGCTTAAATATGTGTCACTGTGCAAGTCTCATCACAATAAACACTAGCATCACACAAACATTAACTAATGCATCCACATGCTATTTTAGGCAGGTGTGGTGGTGCATCCCCACCCTTGGGCCATACTATGATTTCAGAAAGACTCATTAAGCCTTGGCCTTGACAAACACGACCTGGACTAAGCTCCTCTTCAGCTTATCAGAAACACTGCCTGCTCCCAGGAGCTTATGCTTTCTAGTGAGGCTGTTTTTAATGAACAGCCTTGAAAACTGATTGTTCTTGCCTGAATAACAACCCAAGTGGAACAACATTTTTGTTACCAGACTTTTAAAGAAAACTACTGACCCAAATTGTGGCCAGTATGGAAAATTACTATGACTAAAGCCAACTCTTTTGTGATCCTATAAAGAGCAGTCCTAAGTGAGACTCTTTGAGCCCTCCTGGACCACAGTGGGCTGTGACCAGCACCACCCCCCAAGTGGGGCCTCTCAGAGCCAGCCAACTCTCATGTTTGCCAAACTTGGGGGACCACCACCGACCTCCAACAACGGAGCCCAGGCCACCCCCACTCCTTGAGATTCAACCCTTTGCCCATTGAGAAGGTGCAAAGGCATCTGATGAGAGCACTTTGCTGAATTCAAAGGGAATTTTTCAAATGTATATACCTTGTATGTAGTCCTTTGGGTCTGTGTGTGAGTGTGAATATGCTATAGAAAATGTACTATGAATGTTGCTCTCCTAGATTCTTAAGTACTTTGGATTTGTAAGTAAGTTAGGCCTATTACTTAGTTACTGTTGTGCTATAGTAAATTCTGTAAGAATTTCTGTTAAATTGTTTACATTAAGCTGTCAATTAAGTGCTGTTAAGTGCCATTAAAACTTTTAGGCCTAAGCCATTTTTCAAGTGTGGGGCTAAGTTTGGCAAGGAAGCCCATTCTGAACCTTGTGACTCAATGGGAGGGTCTCCCTTATTCTTTGTTATCCTTATTCTTTCTCAGCCTTACTCTTTTTCCATGTAGATAATTTTGGTTGATTTTAGTTTTAGATTGATTTTAGACTTCAGTATAATTTTTCTGTGTGTGCTTTAACCAAATAGTAGAGTGAACCTTGCCAATGAACTTTGTCATGCTTTCACTTTTATATTAAACATACTTTTGCTGTTGCCTTTGCCAGGGGTTCTTTGAGTGTCCTGAAACACTCATTCACGACAGCAGGTAAAAATGTATTGCTTCAATTTAAAAAAAATAAAAAGGGGAAGGAGCACAAAGAGTGTTGAGTGTAGTTAAGATAGGAAATGGGTAGGAGGGCCAGGGACAGGGCAGCAGGAGTCCTGCCTCGAGAGAGACAAGCCGTGTTACAGTGCCAACAGCCGAAATCTGCGGGGTGACACAGAGGACAGCACTAGTCCTTTGTCCCAGCAGACCAAAGGTCACATCTATTGTTTCTGACAATGGAGCTATTGTTGGAGGTTCATGTTCTTGCTGCTGCTTGACGCTCCTAACACGTAAACAACTTTGATTCCCCCAGACAGATGCAGAAAATATTGCATGCTCACTGTACTCCATGTTCTCCATAGTTTCAGCCTATTCCCTTAGCAGGTCTTCCAAGGGCTGCTACCATGTACTGACAGCTCATGTCAAGGACAGACAAGACCTTAACAGATTATTTTCTTGAAAATACCTGATAAAATACTCCAGAAGATCTTTGCTGACATTTGAGCCCTGAGAGATGAGCTTGCTGGTAGCACTGGACAGGCTATGCAGGACCCTGACTGGGAGACAGGATGGGCAGGGATGTTTTTCTCCACTCACATTAGCCTAATTTAAGTGTAGCTGAAAATGCAATGTTCACCTGAGTTCAGCTTTGCATGTCTTCAGCTACTGTTAATAGCTAGATGTAGCACAGTGGTGCTGCCTATGTCTTCATAAACACAGAAAAACTTTTTTCCATTGTGGTAAAGCCAGTTGGTAAGTTTGTTCTGCCATCCACTGAGGGCACCAGGGCCCTGCAGGGCAGAGCAGGGGCATGCAGGCCTTAAAGATAAAAACAGGAAATCATAGTGTCACAGGACACAACAACCATCTGCTGAGTTACAGACCCTCGTTTTCTGGTACCCTTGCTGTGTGCGGTAGGAAGGAAAGCCTCTGCCCTTCACATACATCCCACTTCTCTTTTCCCTTTCCTGTGCTTATCTCCCCAGTCATCTGTAAAATATGTGAGCTGATATACACAATTTTCAATAAAATAATTATTTTTCACATATTAAAAAACCCTCAACAATACATGGAATACATGGAATGCCCTGTCTGGATTTCCCACAGTGTCTCTGCTCTGACCTATTAATCTGAAAGTCATTTGACTACCTACATAGTTTGAAGATTTGAAGAAAGCTGTTTGCATTAAACATTAAATGGACAAGTAAGTGCAGTCTGAAGTTCTGCTTTAGCTAGTGCCATCAGTACTCCATAACATTTCATTTGATGCTTTTGAAAGCTGTGAAGATTGGCTACTTCTCTAGTAAAATTCTGATGATTGTGATTCAAGATATTAAGGGCTTTTACTGTTCATAAACTGAATCTCTTGTTCCATGTAAGTAAACTAGTATTTGAAGATTTCTTTTTCTGAAAGAAGTAAAACTACAAAATTTTTTTTTAAAAAAATCTCCCCTTTTCCCAACTGAGCTGTCTTGTTTGGAAGCCATGTGGGTGGCAATCCTCCCTCTAAATCTAAATGTGGATTTAGAGGAATGGAGTGTGGTCTGGTCTCTGGAGGACCGGTTTAGTTCATCTGCTTTTGTGTGCGCTGAGAAGCCAGCAGTGCAGGTAAGTGTGTAATTATGGGCTTATTTAAAACGGAGATTCTTTTACATGACAGACTGCAGCATGTGCAGGAAGAATAATGCCCGCAGAAAACAGAACACCTCCGTGAGGGCTCTTGTACCCTATTGTGCTGTAGCCTATTTACAGGCTTTGGCTCAGAGATGATTCGTGGTTTGCCTTACACGGGCACAGGTTTGCACGGCCTCCTCCCTCCAGCTGATTGCAGTGGGGACTCGCCTGCTGCCGGGGAGGCACCTGGAAATGCTGAGCAGCAAGAGTTGCACTGGTATCGAGCCTGCTCAAACCACAGGATAAACAGAGGATTACAGCAAACACCAGGACCACAAATCCCTTACAGCTTCTTCAGGGCTTCTCCGGTTACTATTGCTGCCAAATACCAGGTAGCAGTTATTCTGCCGTGTTTCACGGCCGTCCTTGATCTAACGCGCTGTTATACACGTTACCAAAAATGGTTTAAAATGACTGCTCTATTTCCTTCTGGCCTGTCTTCAAACAGTATTGTGATTGCAAAGGGCAAGACAGCCAACTTTTTTGTAAAATTCTGTTGAACCGCTGCTACCCGGGG
Organism: Cyanistes caeruleus; assembly: GCF_971803275.1. Classification (NCBI taxonomy): domain Eukaryota; kingdom Metazoa; phylum Chordata; class Aves; order Passeriformes; family Paridae; genus Cyanistes; species Cyanistes caeruleus. Next base: position 20,831,997 of record NC_141707.1, on the reverse strand, counting down.
AGCAGAGGCGTCCGTCCTAACGCGGATCCGCGGGGCCCCGGTGCGTGCGCCTCCGTTCCCCGCGGGGCGGCTGCTCCGGCACACAGCCCTGGTACCGCGCTGCTCGGCGGGCAGTGCCGGGGGCTGCCAGGACACAGACCCTTCGCTTTATTTCGTGGAGAAGCCAAACTGCCCTTCAAAACTGGCAAGTTTAGGGGGTTTATTTCAGAGTGAAGCTGTTTGGCATATAAAATTATTTAAAGCAAAAAAGGCAGAGCTAGAAGCCACGGAGGCTTCCCAGCTAGCTCCGGCTAGGCACGAGTGGGCGCGGCCTTCGCCCCCCTCTCTGCACCCCAGTCCCGCCGCGTTCCGCCCGGGAGCTTTTCGCGCCACAGGGCCAGGCCCTTGCAGATCCACAAAGCTTACACCGCGAATAGAAAATTTAAAAAGGGGGCCTCCGCACTGACCCCTTCGGGGAAATCAGTGGAGATCTGATGAGCTCCTCAGCAGAGGGGGGCGCAGGGTGAGCATGCAGGGTGCCCGACCCCGCGGGGGTGTGCGCTGCATCTGCCAGGACGCGGGCGGCAACGCGGGAAAGGCGCCGCCGGCCCCGCCCCCAGGGTCCAGCCGCTTTGGCGCGAACCTTCAGTTCCCAGCGCTCGCCCGGCCCCGCCAGCATGGCCCCACCGCGCCCGCAGGTGAGCGCTGCCCGCGGCCGCCGCTGCCCGCCGGGCTCGCCGCAAGGCTGCGGGTCCCTGCCGCTGCGGAGAGGGGGGAAGGCTGTGGCGCTTGCCGCCGCTCCTGTGGCCCTCCGGGATCTTGCGAACCTGGGCAAGCCGCACTAAGCCGCGCTGCGGAAGGCTGGTGGGGTCGGGTGGGGGGCTCTTTAGTTTGGGTACCACAGGGAGAGCGACGTGGGGGCAGCCCCACCACTCGGACCAGCAGCCTCGGGTCTCCTGCCCCGCCGCGGTGCTCGGGCGCCCCGCGCATGGCGGTGCCCTTGCCCGCCTAACTGGGGTAGGGGGCTCGGCCCGGGAGCCGCACTCGGCGGGGAGCTGGCGGCCCGGAGCCATGCGGGGCCGGTCGTGAGGCGGTGTTGTGGGGCGGCCCCACGCAGCAGGGACGGGACGGGAGCAAGGGAGCGCAGGGTTCGGCGGCGGCCGGGCGGCCCGGCCGCGTGTGTGAGGGCCGGAACCACTTTAGCGGGAGGCGGGGAGAGGCGCTGCGGGGCCGCGCCCGAGGGGACGGGCGTGTCTGCGAGCCCCAGGCTGCCCCGGTCACCTGGGCCGGGCTGCTCCGCGCCTGAGGGCCCCGGCTGCGCGCTCCCTCAGCCGCGGCGGGCTGCACCAGGAAGCGCCCTTCTTGTGTCTGGGGCCGGGCCGGGCCGCTGCGCGGTGTTCGGCAGAGCCGTGAAGCGAAAAACCGCAAGCGAGAGGACGGAGGGAGGGTCCGGGCTGGCCCGGGCAGCTGCTGTTTAAGCCCTGTCTGGTCCGGCCGGTGGGCCCGTGAAGCGCCAGCGGTCTGACCGGGGCAGCGCCTCAGTGTGGGTGCTGCCGCCCGGCCTCGGTGCCAGCCTCGGGGGATAAACGGGTCACTGCCAGTAAAAACATTTCCTAGGGAAGGAAAACTTGGAGCCCATAAAAAAAAGGTCTCCTAAATCGCTGGCAAAATGAATAAAACAGCAAGCTGCTTTGTCTAGAAACAGTTGTTTCAAATCTGTGGGTAGGACGCTGGCCCTTCCTTAAAAGCTGCAGAGTATTTAGTGTTTGCCTCAAACTGCAAGTACTAAGCGAATCAAAGTAGATTTCTAGGTACTTTTCGTGTACTTGCACTTTTGTCCATCACTGTCTATGATGACTGCGGAATGGCATTTATATGCTTACTTCCACTTGTCTGCATAAAAGAAGTATTCTTAAATACTGAATGAAACTCATATATAACTCATATAACAGTGATCAGAACTATATCAGAGTAAAAACTATTGTCATTCTTAACTCTGAGATTTATTTCAAAGCTGATGTTTGTTTTCTGACTTGTATTCAAGATTGCTAAACATCTTAAAATGTTCAGACTTCCTAAGCTCCAATAAAAAGATACTCTTAAAAACTACTATGCTGCAGTAGATCTCTTCTTACTGGTGTTGCTGTTGTCCTTTTGTAGCGCCGAGGTTGTTCAGGAAGGAGAAACTTCACAGCCTTTCGAAATACAAAACTGATTCCCATGGAAACATCCTCATCCTCTGATGACAGTTGTGACAGTTTTGGTTCTGATAATTTTGCAAACACAGTAAGTACAGTACAAGAACAAATAAGATTAGATGTGCAGTACTAGTAAAGATTGCAAAAATGTAAAGTTAATAATGTAAAACTACTTGCTCTGCTTATGTTTTTGTATAATAGTTATAAACCTGTGCTATGTGCTGTAATTTCATTTCACTCTTTACTTGTGCTTCTAGGTGGTAATTGTTGGAAAAAGATTAGCTATCAATTCTAGCCTTTGATATGTCACCTAACCTAATGTGCCTGGTAATTTGCAGCCATGGTTCTGAAACCCCTTGTCAAATGCTTTAACTTTTTTTTTTTCCTTTATTAAAAAGCTATTTGTTTGTACTGCGCTTAATAATGTTAATAATTTTCTGTAAAACTTAAGTTAAAGGATATTTTATTTTTTATAGAAATCCAAATTTAGATCGGATATTAAAGAAGAACTAGCAAAAATTTTTCATGAAGCCTCGGATGATGAATCTTTCTGTGGCTTTTCAGAAAATGAGGTTCAAGATGCATTGGTAAGACAGTTGATTTTAGTTCACTATTTTATATTTAAATTCTTACACATTTTTAATTGGACGATAATGCCAGCTTCAGCTTGAAGATTCAGTGTTTCAGAAGGAAGCATAATTTCATTTAGTGAACAGTCCAAGGAACCAGAGTTTAGTTTTCTTTTCGCCTCTGTGAAAAGCACTTGAGATACTGAGCTTTTAAAATCTGCCATATGTATTTTGAAATGTACCTCTTAAAACTGTCCTTGCTGGACATTACTCTATTGGAGCCTAACATTTCTGGTTTCCTCAGTATGAAATGTTAGGGCAGCCCATGGACTCCAGCAAACCTCAGAAAAATTCCTCTGTGTCTTGACATGCAATCAGACCTCCACTCTGGGAGCATAACAGGGAATGCTGTGCATCTTTCAACATCTTGCCTTTCTACTTTTCCTTGATAGCAGTTTTATTGTTTAAAAAGATCAATTGCTGATATTCAGAAGAGAAACTGAAGTAGTACCACATTTGGCAAAACCAGGTTTGTCATAATGTCAGCACATGCTGAGCAATAACTAGAAAAGAAAAAATGTCTAATTGGAAGAAATCACATCTGAGTTAAAACACAATAGTTAAGTAGGAGACAAAACTGGAATGGATATGTCGAAAAGAGTCAATAACTACATATAATGTGTAATCAGAATCACATATCTGCTTTATAAAAAGCCTGTGTAAATAAAGATGGCCATTTGATGTCCACTGTTACTGCTGATCTAAATAAGACCATCTTGGTGTGTCTAAAAAGAAAAATTATAATCTATTACATAACGAGATTTTAACTAAATTTATGTCCTCACTGAACCACTGGCTCTTGGGAAATTGTAAGCAAGACATCAGAATTCAAAGATTAGAAAATACTGTGATTTTATTCACAATTATTTCATTGGTTGGCTCTAGAAGAAAGTTTCCTTTTTTTATCATTGGTACTGTGAGATTACTTGTACTTGGCAGCTTACAAAATTGGGTTTGACCTTGTGCAGAGAACTGCACAGTGGCTCTTTTTACAGCCAAATGCTATATGTAGCAAAATGGAGCCCTTTAAAGGCAGTTCTCTTTCTCATACCATACACACAAACTGTTCTTGCTATTAGACCTGCAAGTCACAGCTAAGACTCCTGCAACTGGACCTACACTCCCTTTTCTGGTGTGCTTGGCACAACCATTTGTGTGTCCCTGAGAGGTTTTTATCCCCTTGTCCCCGCTACTCCCCTCTAAAATGCACTAGAACATTTGGACTGGATGTCTGAATTTCAGCCAGGTAGCCTTTTAAACTGTTCCTAGACAAAATGTTGTAAATTGCATTTAACTGCAGAGCAACTCTCCTGGATTTACACGCTTTCATTTTGGTTTGTTAACAGAAATTGGAATCGGATTCAGATGAGACTGATGCAAGTGCTGAAAGTGATAGAGAGCAGAGAGGACAGAAATGCCCTGTTCCTCTGAAAGTAGCCATGAAGTTTCCACCTCGAAGATCAGAAAGAAGGAAGGGTGGGATGGAGCCGGTTCCTGAAACACCAATGCCTGCTCCAGATTCAGATTCTGACACTGAAGAAAACGGTGCTATGTTTTTAGAAAAAAGAGCTTTAAACATAAAGGAAAACAAAGCAATGGCAAGTACTCTGTCTTCCTGTGGACTGGCCCTTTTCCCCCCCCTCCTAGGGGACCCCTGTTTAAATTCACTGCAGTGGGAGTTAGGTGAATGCATTAAGATGAATTTGCATTCCTAAAATATAAATCTGATATTTTATATTTACTGGCATATGAAAATCCATAGGCTGCAAGCCTAACGACATAATAAGTTTGAGCATTTCCAAATTACTTGCAGTCACTAAAACACAAATAAGACATAAATGTAAAGAGTTGAAGAATGACTGCATTTCCTATAAGTAATTGTACTTTTAGCCAATTGCCCTAGTATTCTGTAATAGCACATAAATACCCTTTTAAGGCTCTGCTTCATTTTTCTCTCTCTTGTTAGCTTGCAAAACTAATGGCTGAGTTGCAAAATGTTTCTGGTATCTTTGGTGGAAGAAAATCGTTGCCAGCTGTCAGTCATGTGAGTATAAACTTACTGTATTTGCATTTTGATTTCTAAGAGTCAAATTCTGACATTACAGAGCAGGATTCTCAATGTAAAAACTTAATAAACTGTGCAAATCAAAGCCCAGTTAGAATTTTATGGCTTCCTAAAATGGGTATCCTCACTGTGTAATTCTCTTTTGATTTGCTATGGTATAAAGCAGAACAGATTAATTTATAAAGGTTAAATGTGTCTGCAGGCCAATAAAACCAAACAAGGTGCTGTGTAAATAAGTGTTTATTACAAAGGCTGGAGATAAGGGAGGGTATCTCAGACCCGAATGTTCTGTGAGTTTGGAGCCTTGAAAAACACCTGGCATTTAGCCTAAATTTAAAGAAGGTTGGGTTGTAAATCAGCAGTGTAATGGATTTCACTGCTGATGTATTTGTAATTCGAGTGAAGATTAGAAAAACGCTGAAAATTGCAGCTCCTCATAGACATAGGTTCTGCTGCTTTAGTCTGTTTCTCTGTCACTTGCCTAAGATGAGCTTGCTTAGGACCTTCTTACCTTACATTTTCTGACTGGAACAGGGATAGACATGTCTTTGGAAATAAGAGAGGAAGGCATCTTTAGGGCAGGAATTCAGTAGGGTCAGGAGCTGTGTTTTCACCTGTTTCATTAGGGGCTTTTAAACATTAGCAGGGACCAAAGCGGCTTCCAAGGCGTTCATTGCCCACGTGTGCCTTGAGGAGGAACCCAGACCGGAGTTCTCGGCCTCACACAAGGTCCAGGTCCTTGATTGAAGGTCCCCCTACTCTGGATCTAGAAGAGGAAGAAGATGACCGGTACATCTTAGTTAGAAGAAGAAAGATGTCTGATGAATACCTGGAGGTACGGTGAAGATCTAGTTCTCCTGTTGTGGGTTTTGGGGGTGGTTTTGTATGAAGGTTTCCCTTCAAGAAAATAGTGATTCATAGAGAGTGTGCCATATCCTTGAAAGAATTAAAAAAAAAAAAAAAAAAAAAAAGGCATTTTGTATGTGCTCTCAGTTTCCCCTTCCTTGTCCTTGAAAAAGCAGTTCCTCTTGGACTCCAGCAGAAGTGAAGCAAGATCAGTAGCATCACTGCACCCTGACAGGGACAGATCAAGTAAAGGTGCTAAAGCTGCATCCATATCATATGTCTGTACAAAGATGTATACATCTTGCTTAAATATATCATGGCTGTTTGAGACTTCAGCATTGCTGTGACACCTCCTTTGTAGAGCTTTTGCTGAAATTAGTACTAAAATAATACTAATGCTGAAAATGTTGTGTCTTTGCTATTCAGAATGAGGCCCGTACTCCCAGGAGGGGTCACCGTGGTGCCATGGCTTTTCCACATGTTGTGCGCCCAGTTGAGGACATAACATCAGAAGAGCTGGATAATATTTGTGGATCTGCAAGAGACAAAGTATATAACAGGGCCATAGTAAGTGTATTGCAGCTTTGTGAAATGTGTACTTTGTGAAGTCATTTTTTTGTTATTCCATGTTTGTTTTAGCATCAAATACAGCACATTCCCTCTCACTGAGAGAGAGGATGTGGTTTTGGGGAGAAATATGCCTGAGATCTTGGTATCCCTTCTTATTTTTGTCTGAATTTGTAGAATGACCTTTACCAAGCCAATTAGCTTGCTTTCACTCTGGAACAACTAATGCCTAAGTGATAGCAGCCAAGGGAAGTGACTACCAGACACTGAATATGCAGTGCTAGAACAGTCTTGGTTCAAACATGCAAGGCGGCTTTCTGTTTCAGGATAAGCACTGCTAGCTGCCAAAGAGATTTTGTTCAATGCTTTTTTCCCCCCAACTAAAATGCCATTTTAAATGTCTTGTTTGTTTTTCCTGTGTTCTAGGGATCCACCTGTCATCAATGTCGCCAAAAAACCATAGACACCAAGACAAATTGTCGTAACCCTGATTGCGTAGGAGTGCGGGGCCAGTTCTGTGGGCCGTGCCTCCGCAACAGATACGGGGAGGATGTCAGAACAGCACTGCTGGACCCGGTAGGACAGTGCTCAGTGGTGGTTAATATTGTGCTTGACTTGCACAGCCAGGGGTACTGGTCACTGACAGCACGGGTTTTAACAGAACTGTTTGCAGTGCTGTAGTACCTCATGCACTCCTGGCTTGAATTCACCCTGAATCACAGAACTATATTGTGTAGAACTGGTTGTGTTCACTACTTCTGCAGTTTTATTTGCAGGAGTAACGTATGAGAACAGAGCAGCAGCCAAAATATTCATGTGTTTAAGCATCAGAATAGCATTCTCTTTTTGCTGAATGCCCTATGGAAAGGAACTGTATTGTGGACAAGGTGCTGCTGCTGTGGGCTGTGATGTAGGAGTTAAAACAGAGTAGAATGCTTCCTGTCGTTTTGTGTGAGGCAAGCAATGGAGAGCTTAATCCCCTGCAGACTGAGGAATTTGTACTCTTGCACTGGTTTAGATAACTTCATGCAGTGCTGATTTTCACTGCAGAACTCAATGTGTAGCAGGGCACTCTTCTAAGTTGTGGATGTGAGTTACATCTGGCATAGCATCTCAGCTAAAATGGCTGCTTCTTGTCTCCCATGTAGACATGGAGGTGCCCCCCGTGTCGTGGAATCTGCAACTGTAGCTTCTGCAGACAACGAGATGGCAGATGTGCTACAGGTGTCCTGGTCTATCTGGCCAAGTACCACGGCTTTGACAATGTCCATGCCTACTTGAAAAGGTGAGTGTGCCATTGTGTCAGCAACGTGGCTGCATTAAGTGGGATAAGCATCTCAAAAGTGGGAGGGCAAAGATGTCCACATCCTAGTTCATCAGGTAAGTCTCAAGATTACTGTGTTGCCTCCAGAGTCTGAGATTTTGCCCTATGGTATGCTTTCAGGTTTTTACCTGAAACAAGTCATACAACTACTCTGCCTTTTAGCTCTCAGCCTCAGTGTGTATTGTCAGGGCTTCTACTCATTGGTCTAAAGAGCTTTCAGTTTTGCCACAAGCTGACTCATGTTCTTACTTGTCTTTCAGTCTGAAACAAGAACTTGGAATGGAAGACTGAAGCTGTGACTGCCTTTAAATTACATACTCTTTCACCAACGTAATATTATTGCCTGCAGTGAATTGTTTAATCAAATGACATTACAAAGTGCCTTCCCTGCTTCCCTTTCGTTTTGGGTAAAAAAGGATAAAAACCTTTCATTTATTTCAGTATAAATTAATGCAGGTCTTTATCCACGGGCCATTGTTCTCTCTTTAAACAACTTTGCAAATCAGATAGCATCAGTCCTTGTTTTCATGACAGTAACTTCTTTTCTTCTTCCTGAAAGGAGATTGGGCTTTAAGTCATTAAAGTTTAAGTTTCACTCATGCAGCAATCTATGCTGCAGGTTTACTTATGCTCCAAAATTGGTTACAAAAATAGAGAGATGTTCTGAAAACTTGGGGCGGTTTTCTTCACAGAACCAAGCAGCCAACTTCTGCAATGCAGACGCTTCATGATCAAATGGGATTGTAGAATTCTCTGAAACAGCAGCATGTTCTTAAGTTAAAAAAGGAAGCCCTGTAAGTTGCAGCTGAGCAGTCTCCAAGCACTAATAGTTGATTTTATAGAGTACTAAAGGTTCACACTGGCTATTTCAAAGGAGATTCTCTGAATTAAAAAGTGCAGTAGACACCGTTTGACGTGGCACTTTGTTTTTGCGCAGATGACAGGAGGCCACTGCTGAAAGCTTCCACAACACTAGCATTGCCTACTGGTGACGGTGATAGGAACGTGCTGGTATGCACTGTGTAGTGTCCCTGTGATAAATTACTGTTTTGGTGGACTCTTTTCCCTGTTCCTGCTGCAGCTGCAGAGCTGCTTTGCAGAGTCAGCATAGGTCCTGGGGAAGAGGGATACCTCCAGACCAGGGCTTGATCAAGTAGAGGGTTGGTAGTTCATGTGGCTGTTGGCCATCCTTGAGTGGAGGAAAGGTGGTAACTTGTTCAGTTTGGTTATCAGGAAAACAGGCAATGAATGTTTCTGTATCTGGCTCTTTGTGATTGTGGAAGATTCTTTCACATGACATTTGTGAAATATGAGTACAGCAGAAATGGAGCTGAAGAATTCTGATACACTGAGCACGTAGGGGTCTCCTGTACTCTGTTGTAGAAAAGAAGGTGCCATGAAAATTGCATCCAGAGAACCATAAAGGGTCTAAATGTGCTTAGTTTGTTAGGGAAGCTACTGTGTAAGCTTTTTATAAGGTTTAGAATGTAATGCTATAAATAATGTACAGTTGAATAGTAGAAGAATCAACATGGGTTTACACTTCTGTGCTTGCACAGTATTTGCACTGTGTGTATACAAAATGATCCACAATTCATATCTTTCTGGGAACTGCATCAGTGTGTGTGGGAAGGGAGGAGAGGAATTTAGAAACAACAGATATTTATGTCTCAGACTTCCAGTTCTGTTATCATAAATCATCTCTCCTATTGCAAATCTCCTGTCCTCTCTTTGTCTGTTTTTATAGTGTGAATAGCTGTGCAATCTGAGGTGTGGAGAGTGCTCTTCCCTCTAGGTACATTTTGTGAAGAAGGAACTCATTTTAGAAATACATGTTCTGACAGATAAAAGTGGTTGGTTTTTTTTTCCTCCTAATTGCTTGCCTTGCCTTCTGATTGCTAGAGTGTGAAAGTACTTTGCTAAAAGCAGACCCTTATGTTACATTACAGAGACTGCTGTATTTAGATATACTCAGATCTACACTGTTCTGTACAAAATTTTTTATTTTGAAAATAAAAATTTTCTGTTTTAGAATATTTTTGTCTGTGAACTGGTTTTTAAAAGGCTGTTAGAGCTGTACTTCTATTTTACCACTTTCAGGTGGACTTAGGCTGTGAAATAAAGGACTTGGTTGTTTGCATCACACCTGGGGGAGCAGTGGGACTTGGACATCTTATTATCTCTGGCCCTGTGTTCCTGAATCAGGCTTGCTCTGATATTCCTGCTGCTAGGATTGAATTGTTCGGTACCTGGTGACTAAGTGGTGATGGTCAAAATACAGAGTGCTTAGTTCAGGCTTGATACAGGCTCTAGGCAGGTGTGCTGTGTGCTTTACCCTTCTGCTTTTTCTCTGCTTTTTTTAAAGACCAATGCCTGCATCCTGAGCTGGCGAGCATGAGGATAAAATTTTGGACACAAGTTGGAGTAATGTGTCTGCCGTTTAAATTTACTTATTTATTATTTTACAAGCAAGCTCTTAAGTAGCCTCTCAGGAGCTCTTTTCCTGAAGCAGAGAATTACCTGAGGGACTTTTGGTTGCATGCTGATAGTGAAGATGCTTGTGCTGCTTTTGTGTCCTGGGTCTAGAGGCAGGAGGCGCATGAGGCTGTGGCAGAAGGTAACCCAAAGCTGTAACCTTCTGTAGCGAGAGGAAATGGGAAAGAAGTGATCCAGCTGAATGACTGAGCTGTCCCAAATATTCTTTGCTGATAAAATCCTCACCTTGTTACTCTCACCTAAAAGCTGTGTTTAGATGTGCCTTTCCTCACACTGCTGGTGATGTGAGAATAAATTCATATTTATGAATCCTGTAGGATGTTAGTTTGTTTTATGTGATGATTTTGAGCTGTCTCAATATGCCACTTTCCCCAAGCCCCTCTGCCACAGCTACTTAAGTGCTGCTGATGTGGACTTGAAAAATAGTTAATGAGTTCATGATTTATAAGTGCAGTGAATGAACAGCAATTTAAGAAACTTGAGAGGAAAAGGTCCTTTCAGCTTTAAAAACCAAAGATGCATGGAAATAGAGTATCACTGTGTAAGAAAGAAAGAATGAAGCTCATGTATGAGGTAGAATGAGTACTGATTTATAATTGAAAAGGGCTACATGAGTTGACATTTCCTCACTACTCAGCTTTAGAGCCAGGTGATCTTGTGCATAGGTCTGAAAAAGCTTTTTTTTCTTAACCTGATGCAATCATTTATAATGAATATATAGTATATACTGATTAAATTTGCCACAACTTCCCTATTATCAGAAGATTTTCTTAGGCTGGTATATATTAATATATATGTTGTTTGCTTCTTCCCCATTCCACTTTCTAATTAAGCTAAACATTGAAGCATTAGGTCTCTTCAAATCTTGAGAAAAAACATTTTTGTTTTCCTTAACAATTTTTTTTCATTGTATGTAAGCTAAAGAAGCAGCATGGTGGTGTTACTTCACAGGCTGAAGCCTACAGTAAAGGTTGCAAAGCAGCACACTTGGCTGCTTAACCAGTTATATTAGTGTAGGGAACTGCAGTGGAATTTTAACTTTGGAAACTACCCCTCTCCTTCCTAGCCTCGTGTGCTGGTACACCTTTATGTTGTCTGCCAGCAGCTAAAAATGTATTTTGAAGAGAAAAGCACAGAGATGGCAACATACTGAAGCATCATCATCATTTGCTTAGGTAGGCAGATGAAATGAAAAAGGGCAAAATGCTGATGCCTAGTTAAAGAATGACTTGAAGTGTTTCAGGGTGAGGGAACTCAGCTGACTTTGAAACCATTTGTAATACACTGTGCATCTGAAACTTTTGGCAAGAGAGTCACCCACTGACCTCTGCTGGCATAATCTAGTTTGTTCTCTTACACCTTTTCATGAGTACAGCTTTTGCATGGCTAATAGCATGAGCTAGTGGGGAGATTTTGGAAACACTGGCCTCTAAAGCAAGTGAGTGAAAAGATAAAACTGTCAGAGGCTGGCCAGTTGACAGATTCCTAAACACCAGCACCCAGATAATGCTGGGCTTTGTTGTAGGTACAGGTGAGTACATGAGCTCCAAATGCCAAAGAGAAAGGACAGCACCACACTTGCATGACTGGGTCTCACTATTCTCCCAAATCATATGCCTGGGTCTCCTAAAAGGGGGTCAAAAACCCCACAAGCCCTTTGGACTTGGGAAACAGTAGGGGAATTAAATGTTTGAACTCAAAAATGTATGACAGGTGCTAGACGGGTAGGAATCCTGAAAACAGAAGGTGAGGGGGGAACAGGGAATGCTATTTTGACTGATAGAAAAGTTGTGGATGTTGAATCTGTATGAAAATGTGTCTAGAGCATAGATATGCAGTCATACTAAACCAGTTCTTGTTGCTCTTTGGTACAGGCTTTCTTCCAGCTAGAACTGATCAAGCTCTTGTTTTAAGGATGGCAGACAATTCTGTTATATGAAAAAAAATAAACCAGAAGTTATGGTATGGTCAGGATGGAGCAAGAAGGCATTGCATCTGTCTCTGGTAGTAGTACTTCAGTAGTTTTTGTACTGATTACTTGGACTTGAAAAAAAATCAGTTGAAGTGTAGCTCCAGCTGTGTTGAAACCTACTGATACAGTCTTTCCTTTAGAATATGTCTACAGGCAAAACTTACATCAACTTCTGAAAGCAGATATAAAATGTTACTGAAATTATAGATTTGTGTTTGGACTCAAGCTAGCTTTAAATCCTTTCTTGTCTCTTAATGTAACTGCAGGCACAGAGAATGGAATTATGTGCTAGGTTGTTGTCAAGAGGTGTAACAGAAGCCTTTGGCAACCATCCTCAGTTTCTTTTAATCACATACACAATAACAAAGCAACCCTACCAGCACTCCTTTTGGCCTTCCCTTACCTCTTTTTAGCTTGAATATCCGTGTAAAAGTGGCTTGTTTGTGAATTGCTACATAAGCTTCACAACTGACTGACACTAGGACTGATAGTGAGAGCTCTCCCACAAATAAAAATTGTTATTGTTCATGTTTTCAGAGAATTACTAGTTGTCTCCTCTCTGGATATCCAAACAAACTCCTGTTTGAAAATAAAACTACTGGAAAGACTGTACTGAATATTTAAACATTTTAGACTTGAGAGAAATTTAGAAGGTTTCTACTTTATTAGATAGTTGAAGTAAAGTAAGTTCAATCAGTGTCCACCATTTTGTCAAACACCTTGAAAGTTCACTGATTTTAGATGTGCTCTAAAGTTCCAGATATAGAGGCTTAGCAATGTTCCTACTCAAATGTGAATGAATACAGGCACTCTTATCTTACATGATTGTCTTCTTATATAGCTTATTAGCAGAATTTAGCAGTAGGAAAGATTCTATTTCTTAGTGCTTTTGTGCTGTGTATTTTTTGTTGTTGTTGGGTGTGTTGGGGGGTTGGTGTTGGTTTTGGGTATTTCTTTTTGAGGCTAGTTGTAATGTGAATACAAGTGATAACAGTGAATCATCAGGAAAAAAAAAAGCCCTTTGGAAATAAGCCAGAGTCAAATTCTTTTCTCGTGCTCTGTTCAATCTGCTTCCTCTTTAAAAGAAAACTTTCACATTAGCAGAAAAATAAATGCTTAGCCAGAGTTCTTTTTGTGTCCCTTTCAGCAGGGAGAAGGGAATGAGTGTGCTGAGCTCAATGCCCATGCTGGCTTCCTCCTGCCGTGGAGAGTTAACACTCTAAAGCTTTTTCTTCCCCCTTTATTTCTCTTTCCATTTAATTCTTATGAAAAAGTTGCGATGTGTTACAATTTTAGTATTGGAAACCAAGCACAGAGTTTTGTTGTGAGGAACTGAAATGCTTTGATGTAATCCTGGTTTTTTTTCAGGAGAAGTTACTTCTAGTTTTTAAATGGTTGGTGTGGCTAGAAAACAGCATTGGTACTACAAAGCTCTGAAAAGCACCTCCAGTAAATAAAAAATATACCTGTGTGTATGATACTTATGTGCCCATTACAGAATACAAATTCAGTGTTCTGTCAAAACCCACTGGTATGATCTTAAGTCACTTTTCCTGTAGTTGCAAGACCCCATTCACTAACATAGCTAAAAGCCTGCTTTGGAAAAAAATTAACACTTGAATGTTCCTAATGTGAGTACAATTAATTTTCATCAAGACATGCAGATTTACCCACAGCAAGGAATAATGCTTTTCTCTTTTTTTTTTTTTCCTGTTTAATTACTAAGCACAGGCTGGAGACACACACCCTTTCTCTTTGCAAACAAGATTTAGTTTATTTCTTTGACATACTGGTGAGTATATTTTACATTATAGCTGATGCACCGGAGTTGAGAGTATTGTAGTCTCTCAGGTACCATCAGTTTTATTCCCACCTGGTTTTCCATTTTCTAAAAATCTTGTGTCTAGCTTTTGATTTCTATTTTTCTTTCCAGTTCTGAAGGCAAGTTCTGAATGAGATGAACAATTTGGCTGATGTCAGGCTTAACTAACTTGCTAATTAAGCCTGACTGCTGAAATGTAGCTTCTGTTTTCCTCTGTACAGATAGCACATTATACTTTTTACATATTGGGATCCACAAGGAAATGTTTTTCCTGCCATATCTTAGAGTCCCCTGATACCTCCCTTGCACCTCCCAGTGAGCCACAGCTTGCTGTGTAATATGCAAGAAGACATGGATTTTGTAAATAGCTTAGTTTCTACTAAACACTCAACTCCTCTACACACTTCAAAGGACCTCAAGCTCTTTCTGCCTCAATTTTTGAGCAGTATTTTCTTGATGTTTGCATGGCACCTAAACCATGTTGACCTTTTCCCTCAGAAAACAGTTGCTGCAGCCAGAAGAGGTACTAGAGGTACTGTTGCTAGTGCTTTTACCTGTAGTTGTACTGAGCTCTGCAATGTTGTGATTAGTGTGTTTCTGGGGACATGGAGCACCAAAAATAAAAAGAGGGGAGAGGATCTGTCTTGTGCTCCTCATTGCAAATTCAGCAGTTGCTGCCATCTCCTACCACTGGTGAGATGAGGGAGGTTATGCTTTGTTTGACAGCCTGTCTGGAAGCACAGGTATTGGTATTTTTCAACTATTGTTGGTGAGACTGAGGTTCCTTCACAGCCATCACAGCAGAAACCTGGGTGTAAAGGAACTTTATGAGAGCAAATGCTGAGTGTCCTGAAGTAGAAATGCTATTAAGTGAAGCAGCAGCTAAGGTGGATCTAAGTTCTGAGGCCCTGTGAAGAGCAATTGCCTCTGGTTTATCCCATTAGAGGTAATGTTTGTGTGCTGGTGATGCACAATTACAGCTTGGTAACTACACTGTGAGCAGCCCAGGGAAATCCAGCACAGACCATGTCCCAGTTTGGAGACCAAGTGTGGAAGACTGAGCTAACAACCTCAAGACTTCCCAGGTTTCCTTAAACTAAACAATCAAGGGAGAAAATGCAGAAAATGTGTTTCAAAAATGTCCATTAAATAGGAAATAATCCTTTCAGGTACATGAATTGCCCCTAGTGACCCTAGGTTTACCCACACCCCTTTTTCTTTTGCCCTAAAATGAAAGTCTCGTTTAAACAAAAACCTGATAGCACAGACCAGCAGTGCTATTTATTGATGTAGATACATTTACTTTCAGATTATTTAAGTAGTGCTTTAGCTAGGAAATTAGATCTATCTAATATGGTACACCATAGCTGGAGGTGCAGAAAACATTCTTACATGACAAAAATGTAAAGGGCTTCATCCTGGTCCTGAGCTCCTCTGATGTACATCCTAAGGCATTGCCACTGCATGCCTTTTGTTACAGTTCACTGCTTTGTTACAGTTTTGTGTGCTAAAGTCTGCAATTGCTGACAAAAAGGAGTAGATTATGCTGGAAAGTAAATATAATTTACAGCCTCCGTTTGAACTGTAGGTTCATGTTTGGCATATTGTATATTTCTTTATTTTTCTTAAACCTGTTAGAAGAATGTTCCATCTGACCAGTTGCTCTAAAAGCAAATGAAACACAAGGCACCAATGTTTGTTCATGTGTTAGTTCTCTGAGATAAAATGCTTTGCTGTATCCTGCTAATAAATCCTAAATTTTTTTGATATCACGGGCTTACACATCAGAGACTGCTTTCTTGAGGGATAGGAAAGACATTCACATTGAAGCACTCCTTAACCTCCAGACAAACCCTTTATCTTCACTAATGTGCATTCTGTTACTTTTTGCAATAGATACATACCCCAAATACTGTTTTGCCATCTGCTCTGCGGCAATTGAGGCTTCAGAGGGTTGGATATTTATTACTTAATAGCCATTGGTAGAAATACAGTAAATTCTTTAGAAAATAAAAATCAATACTCACTGACATACTGCATATTGAGGAAAATAATTGTTTATGGCACACAGCTTAAGCTGTTCTGGTAATCACGTTGAAAAATACAATATTTATTCATTAGATCAAATTTAATGAGGCCTCCTGGCAGTAATTATAAAAATTACTGTAGCAGTAAATTACTAATGAGTTGTGATGTGCTTCCTACCTGTGAGGAAGGACTGGGGGTTGAAAAAATTGATATCCAGACAACACTAGGGAGGGTGAGATCTTGAGGCTAGGAGTCAAGCTCACAGCAGCGCGGAAGTTGTTCACTGCACTGGAATGGTTAAACTAAAAAAAAATAATAATAATAAAAAAAAAAAAGACAGGGAAAAAAATAGCTGAGAGAATAATAATCATGAGTTTCACTTTAAATTGTAGCTCTAGGTTTGTTTCCAAACTGAGACCTATAGGCAAGGGAACAATGTTATCAATGGGAGGAACAGACTTTTGTACATTGTCTTGCTACGAACGCAGCTGAAGTGACCTAATTTACTGTAGTAGGTCTTAGGCTGGGAACAGCTTCTTGCTTTCCAGTTGGAATAAAGTTCCATGCAAAACACAGCAAAGAGGACAATGTTTTCCTAGTGCCCTTAAATCTTCAGAAGAGTCACCTAAGATGTGGAGCTAAGACAAAGGTTTAAATCCCCCACCAGCTTGCTTTCACGCAGGGGAGTTTGACCCGGATTTCTTTCTTCAGAGACAAAGCTTTAAGGAATGCAGAGGCTTTTGGTAGCAAATGGTACACAGTATGAATAATACCAGGGCATAAAGGTGTAAAAATGGTGCCACTTCTAACAAAGTCCAGGTTGCTGCTGAGTACAGGGTGTTGCTGCAGTAGCAGAGACTGGCTAGAGAAAGGGATTCTGCTTCATGCCAAAATTAATGCAAAAATGAATTGGCACATAATTATGTTTCTATCTGTAGCTTGTAAAGGTGCCATAGATGTGGCAGGTGGTCTTTGGTATTGTAAAACCTAACTGAATTGGTTGGCTTTTAGCAAATTTTTTAGCAAAAATCTTTTTAAAAATATTTTTTTAAAATCTTTTGCTGCAAAAGATTGATTCTGGATTGAAACACCTACCCAAAATCAAACAGAAAAAGGCTGTGTGTAATTCTCTCTCATGGCACAGAACTGCTCTTAAATACACTATTGAGGCTTTAAAAGGAGTAGGGAAATCTAGCACAACTTATTTACTCCTTATGTTGGTATGTTGTACTAAAAGGAGCCACTGGGCATAGATAATTCAACACACTCTTACATGTGAAGTCAAAAGGGGAGAGAAGTGTGTCCGCTCACCCTGTAGCCATCTTCCAAAACCCTTGAAAGAAGCAGAAATGCGGCTCCCTTGGACACACAGATGCAGGCTTTTGTGGAGCTAGGGGTTTCTTAAGCTGAAAGAACCCCTAAGCATTACAGTACTGAGCCTTTGTGGCTTTAGCCTCACACCTAAAAAATGTATGCACTGAAAATATATGCAAAGCCTTGGGCAAGCTAGGAAATGAACAGCAACAGGTCAGCATACTGCAGGATTATTTTTGCAGTTTCTGTACTTTCAAGAAAAGGGTACATCTTGTTCCCCCCTCTAAAAAGCAGTGATTTGCAATTTGAATTTGGCTAATTCACATTACCTGGCTTCTTGTTATTGAAATAAGGCAAGAAGAGCTTTTGCCATGATGCAATTACAAAAAGGCAACACCTCTCAGCCACCCAGAAATTAACCTTATTTAACTTCATCGCCACTAAATCCACAGACCTACTCTGTGCTGTTATGTCACACTGCAGAGAAAAACCATCTGGTTTTGGCTGTGGAGATGGTATCTCTGCTGCTCGAGTGCTGAGTTCTTTTCCTAGCACTGCCACACGTTTCCTCAGTGACCTTAGGAAATTCAGTCTTCCCCCGTTTCTCTTTTTAAAGCATGGAAATCCTCTCCAGGCTTTCCCTTGCAGTCTGATCCTGTCTGGGAAAGAAAAATAAAGTGTGCTTTTTTATTATTAGCTAAACTGAATTTGGCAATGGACAGATGTTCACTTTGCATACAGCTGTGCTGGCTGAAGATATATTTTTCTGTCTTTCTGGAGGCTAAATAAATGCTGATAGAAAATTCTGTGGTCTTCAGATAGAAAACACTTTAGAAATAAGAATTATTGTGGGTTGGATTTTCAGAATTGCTGTCAGCCACAGCTGAAATCAGTGGAAACTGTGGGCTGAAAAAAACCTGGAGCCCTGAACTACAATAGTTTACATTAATGTAGAAATAGTTAATGGCTGGCACTGGATTTTGGATCAATCTCCAGTAAAAGCTCTCAGGTAAATACAAAAGGTAGATATGGTGGAATGTTCCTATTTTTTTTTTTTTTGCCTGTGTAGTTTTTTTGATGTTTGTTTCTTTTTTCTTTTCACTGTAGAATGCACGTCTGAGGACTTACTGCCCAGAAGGCTACAAGCTTTCATCATAGGCTTTCTGACTATTGTCTAATGATGCAGAATAGGTTTTCAGTTAGTATTGTGAATTCTTAGGGCAAAATGAGAGCAATTTACCTAATGTTTCTTCTCCTACCTCTATGAAATTAATGTATGTGGAGGAAGGGGGGACACCGTGGAACTAAATCCAAAAACTAAATAATAATGATGAAGCTTTTAAGAGAGAATGTCTCACAATCTGACATAAGTAGTAAGATTGTTGCTGTGCACTATTACTATAATTAAATTACATTATGCTATTGCATTAAACTAATCCGTCAGTAATACTGTACTTAGCAGCAAGATTTTGTCACATAAACATTATGTGCCTTTAAACTTCTGCATTTTGTCTCGCAAAATGCAGGGGAAATACAGAAATTGGAGGAGCAGAATATAACATGAAAAGCTATAGCGATGGAAAAAGGCCAGCTGGTTCAACATGCCAGTCCTTTTAAAGCAGGTAAGTAGAGTGTTAGAATACATTTAGCAAAAGGGTGGAACATGAGATGCATGCGTGAGGTGCCTGCTATTACTTTGAAAATGTTAGGTACCGATCTAAAAATTATCTTTCTAGCCTTTCCCAAACTACAGAACACGTAAGGTTAAATCAGAAGCTGCTGAGAGTAAACTGTTGAGAAAAACATGCAAATAATAACTGAAATGAAGCTGCAATCTTTTATCTGAACAGAGGCAGAAAAAGAAGGGGGCTACGGATCACTTAGGCTGTGATCAGTGAAACAGCAGCTGATCAGAGAGGTGCAGTCTTTAGAACAATGTTAGCTTTTGCAGACCCAGGAAAGAGAATAATATTTTTCAAACTGAAGACTTCATTCCCATCGTAACAGATCAAACCATCTTTCAGAGCAGCAGATCTTGTCCTCTCTCTGCCTGGTAAGCTGTTGCACATTTATTCTGGTGCTAGTTCTTTTCCAAATGAGTTACTGGTGCTTTCATCCACATCCTGTCGATAGCTATCCCTTTCTCACCTTTGCAAAATACAGACTGTGTTAATTGTTCCTCTTTGTTATCATGCACAATTACTTGGATTTTAGCAAAAATTATCAAGGAAAATGACAAGCAGATTTATGTCCCCTTGCTTACCTCTCCCATAGATAGCATACAGACACACACTACCAATTTACTGTATGCCAAACTGCTGTAACTGGGACTAGAGCATTTCCTGTCCTTCCTGTATTTGCCTCTGCCTTTAAGTGTTCACTGAACCATCCTAGTCTGCACTCCCTGTGATCTAATTGTGCCAGCAATATGCCGGGATGGACATGCTGTTCATTAATGATTCAGAGGTATACAGGGGTTCTCTTCCAGTTCCTGGGGGTAGGAACAGGATGAAAACATTATGAGACTTTATTAAGTCTTATAAGACTGCCACCCCTTGCCTCTGGCAGCTTCAGGGGTGGGAATTAGCCTTTACAGGGAGGTTATCATCTGTAATACATATTTATGCTGTGTCCATCCTGTATAAGAATGCTCTCAGTAAAACTTAGGCTAGGCTGTAATAATACTTCGCACTTCTTTGTTGCCTTTCATCTGAGCATTTCATTGTGCCTTTAAAAGCTTTCATTAGCTAAAATTCACAATCCTGTTGTGCAGTAACTGTGGATTAACACCTCCACCACATGCAAAATACAGTTCAGAGAAGCAAGGACTTGAGTAAGTGATTTAAAAAGCTGGAAAGAATGGGGGGTGTGGGGGGAAATTGAATTGATTATTTCCATATCTATGTGCTAGCTCTGTGTTTTCTATCTAAATATCTTAGACTTGGATTGATGTTCTGGCTTCTTTCTGCTGCATTTTTAAATGCTGATGTGTGTGGCAAATTTAGCATTTTTTCAAAATTCTGAAGATATTCATTTGCAGGTTCATTTATTATCTGCTGGAAATCTATCCTTTGATAACTGGATGCAGATGTAGCCACGAGAGTGATATAATTGCCTGTGGAGCTAGGTATGCATTTTAAGTATTGCTAAGCTACAGGGTCTAGTTTCCCCAGGATATGTATGACTCTTGTGAATGCCAGTTACACACATTCCAGAGAAGAGAATATGCCCCTAAAGCCACAATGTCCTTCGTGCATAGCCTCCAATCCTCTACAAAGCTTACATTTCACAGGATTCAACATTATTGGTTCTTTTGGGATCAATGAGAAACTCACCACCCATCTCCAGTATCTCTGAATTACAGAGCAGAACCAGATCAAACACAGAAGAGTTCCCTCATTTATCCTGCCTCTGTAATACATCAGAGTGTGTGCTGCATTCATTTTGTGTAGGCGGGCTGGTGTCTAATGTACTCTGTGAACATATTTATAAAGGATTAACCTGTGCCTGGTGTTCCTAAAAACTGATTTAGTTAAAATACATATTTTATTCTACTTGTCTCAACCATACAAATCATTCCTGTTTAGCTTTGATGTTAGTCATTTTAGCTGCAGTGTAATGCACTGCACATTATCAGTAGTCCTGCTATGTATGACAGGCTTTTTTCCCCCAGCCAATACTTCTCAGTGCATTGTATCATCTGCCTCTGAGAATTTTAACCTGCAGTGAAAGTGTTCAATAATAGAATGTACTGCTTAGCAAATGCTGGAACACTGAGGGTTTGAATAGGGTGCTCTTGCTTTCAAAGTGTTTAGAAGCAGACTGGGTGTAGATTTTCCCCAGGAATCACAGGTGCTGGGAAGGACCTGGATGCACTTTGTACCTGGAATGCCCTGTGTGCACACACACTCTGACCTGGCACCTGTCATGCTAAGAAGGATCCAGTAAAGTGAAGCTCCTGGACTGCAAACAATTGTAGCCCTCCCTCCCACCAGCCCCAAGTTAAGTATATATAAGTATATATATTTAAAATTATTTACTTTGATGCCGGCAATATTTATAAATTTGTTTTGTATAGGAAAAGGATTAAAAGGAAATACTAATGAATAGCTTGGCAACTGGGAATTCTGACCCTCACCTGCAATACGTGAAGATAGCTCCAAAATGTGAAGGGCAGTTGAGAAGTTGCTGACTAGGAGCTTGGGATAAAACTGAAGAAGGGCAGACTTCTGATGAGGGACTAAGAGTAATTTATTAAAGTTATCCACCATAGGGAAAATGACCAAAGCAAACACTGGAAAACTGTTTTTTTCAGATGTTTGACAGCCAGACTTAAGGTTTCTTCTCACCTTGATCTTCAACCAAGAATTCAGGGCTTGGTTTGGTTTTGGTGTTTCCGTTTTTATTTTGTATCAGCCTATACTGGGATAGCAACAGTGTGAAAAAGTTCATTGGGTTTTCAGTATCTTCTGGTAGAAAGGAACACTAGTAGTTGATTATAATTTTTTTTTGCTCATCTGATTTCCACTGAATTCAAGGAATGCAGGCCACTATAAATTCTGTTCTTGAACCACAGTTCTTGTATAACTCCTGTGTCATATATTATTTGCTGCACCATCAGTCCATCTTATCTGGATATAAGAAAACACAAAAATCAGTGTGTGTAGCAGGGGGAGGAAGATTCTTCTCAGCAGCCCATCAGGCAGTTTTTCTAGTTAATTTTCTTCCCCATTGTTCAAATACTAACTCAGAAGCTTGCAAATGTTTCTGTTTCTTGCCAAGACAGTGGTGCTTTTGCCCTGGCACACATTAATGTTTTTTTCCCTTTTCTTGTGTTTTGAGTGCAGCTGAACAACAAATTTCTCTCTGTTTAACAAGCAACTTCCTCATATTAAAAGTTTTTTCCAAACCAAACTATCTTTTTTTTTATTTCAGCACAGTTCTGCATTTGTATTTGTTAATTAAATACAGACAAGTGAATAACAGCAAGTGCAGAAATATTGTGTGTTTGTGGGCTTTAGGACAGCCCCTCTGGAACCTGAGCCTGTCTGTCTCAAGCAGCCGTGCTTTGAAAGGTAGCCGGTAAGACAGCAAGTTGGTATTAATGAAACAAGAGTGGCCCCTTCAAAATAAATCCAACCTCTCTTCTGTGACTCCATGTGCATTAGACTTAACAGTACTCTCAGAAATTTTCATGCAAGTTACACCCAGTTTGCACCCCTCCCTGAAATGGAGATAGTTTTGTTTTACAGCAGCAAAATAATTTGCTGCCTGTTTTTCTCACCAGAGACTTTCTTTAAGTGGAAGTTGGCTCGGAGGCCAAAGGAGGACATGGATAGATGGATGGATGTGTGTGTACGTGCATCTGGAGTTCTTTTGTTCTCTCCCTGTTAGCTTTGACTGTTAAAACAGCCATTTCAGTAATTTCTTGGCTGGCTTTGCAGGGAATAAAATCTTGGTCTTTGCTGCTCCTGGAAGAGAGGTTGTCATAATGTTGCTCCCCCACTTGACTGACAGACACCTTTGCGAACACACAGCATGTTTCATCTCAAAGCACTCGATGAATATCCTTAACCCCCCCCTCTGGACCAGCCCACCTCTACTTGCAATGCTCCTTGTCTTTTCTTGCAGGATCGCAATCCTTGCCTTTTGTTCCTCCTTCTCAGGAGTTAATACCTCCCCACCTTACAAGTCAGCAGCAAATTCTGTCAGTTTAAAACCCCAAATAACAAACCCTTCTACCCTGAGGGCCTTTTCCTTTCAAGCATGTATTTTTCTAGCCTGTGAGGGAGTCAGTGCCATAACCCTGAGTTTTCATGGAATAGTTTCTAAGCCTGTATCTGTGTATCATGAATATCTTCCAAAGAAGGAATGAACATCCCCTCTTCTGGTAGCTCCTGTATTTTGTGCCTTCCTGCCCTCCCTCCCCACCATCCTCTGCTCCCTATATTCCCCTTCACGTAGTCCCCTCTACATGTGATGTCTCCTTTCAAATCCTCATTCACTGCTGCTTTCACCTCAGCCTGCTGCAGCTGCTGCCTGACAATGCAGTCACAGCCCAGAACCCAAACATTTTTTGCCTCTTTTAAGGCATCCCACTGTTGGTCTTTTGTAGATTTCCAGAAAGCTGGATGACCCATGACACAAGTTTCCACTATTTCTCTTTCCTCCACACTCTATTTCCCTATCTGTTGAATTTCTGTGGCCTGAAAAAGAAAGCATCAGCTTGTTTTCTTCTTTTTACCCCATTTAAGATCTCTGGAATCACATCCCCACCTTTCTAGCTGAGGGTTTTTTTTGGCAGTTTGTGGTATTGCTTCTTGCTTCCTAAAATGCTGCTGTTAAGAAATACTAGACACATCTGCCCTGGGGATACTTGAGTGTCTCTAAGCCAGAGACAGGAGACTGCTGGCTTAGATGCAAGAGGTGACTCCTCCACAGAAACATGAAATAGGTGACATATAGGGCCAGCTAATTAAGGGAAGCATTAACAGAATTTGTGTTCATTTCAAAGACACAGAAAACGATCCTGAAGATAAACTGAAGACCTGAGATTGTTAGGTGATCTGACCATTTCTGTCATTTTATCACTTGTGTCTGCTGTTTCTGACACGTTTGCTGAGCTCAACATGCTTAAACTGTGCACGTATTCTGATTTTTCCCTTTACCTCCTCTCTGTCCCACCTTACTTTCAAATGTCAGCTGCTTAGAAATCAAAGGAGTTTTTTCAGATGTCTCAGATGGTGGCATGTCAGGTAGGTATATAAGAGACAGAAGGGTTTAAAACAGGGAGGATAAAACTATCATGATGACTGAGGCCTCAGCATGCTTTGTAGCGCGCACGACAGGGAGAATGTCCTTCCCTGGATGAAGCTCACAGCTCCTGCTACTGACAATTACTATGGAGTTTTAGACATGACAGTGATGCAAGTTTTGTTTTCAGTCTCTGTTGGTTTTTTTTTTCACCTCCCCAAACCCAGGGGACTGACAGCCAGGCCAAGCTGACCACTCCACCAGTCCTGTCTATGGGTAACTGCTCTGGTGCCTCCCTTTCACCTGCTCCACTGTCCCTCCCAGTTCATGCTGTGCTCCAGCAGGGAGGCTGTCTTGGAGCCCAGCTGCATAACACTGCTTCACAGCAATGCTTTTGCTCCCTGGTGACTCACTGCATTTTGCACCTGATGGTAAAAGATAATCTGTCACCTTAAATCCTACTAGTTCTGCAAGACAGCTTTTATATAATCAGTGGGTACTTTTACCCTCTTTTGTCCAAACATGAATATAAGGTCCAGCTTGAATCCCCCATATATTTTTTTAAAGAAAGCAGCTGTGTTGTCCTTCAGGAAAACAGCTTGTAATTTAGCATTACTGTGTTATATCCCCTTGGCAACGCTTTCTGTCTTCAGGACATATATTTATCACAGACATCACAGTATCTCTATGGTGGTTTAGTTTTCCATCAAGGAAAGCTAAAAGAGCATTTAATTCCGTAAAGCTCTGATTGATCTTCACCACAATGTACCTCTGGTGCTTTTCTCAATGTCCCCTCTGCTGAACAAGATTTCTTCTTCCACTTTTGATCTCTCAGAAGTCTGAACTGATCTCAGAAGTGTGGGCTTGCTTTGCCTTCTAGCGCTACCTGTCTTTGTGCTAGGCAGAGCTTTCCTGTCCTTTGGTCAGCTCTGGAGTCCTGGTTAGCTCCATCAGCCAATGGCTCTTTGCCTCACTCAGGAGGCTACCTGTGGAGAATTGAATATATGTCAGCAAGGAAATAATCTGCCAGCCTTGGATGGCTTTCACTTCTTGTTTTCAGTTTCATTTTTGGTATATTATAAACAGTCATGGAGAGTAGAGAGATGGACACACCTTAAGGTGTTCAATTAAGATGAACAGAAACATCATGGCCCCACTACTTGCTCTGGAACTTTTCTCTGTTCTTAAATTTTAAGAATTTGTTTTTTGCTTTGTTAATTGCTTCTTCTTCTGGTGAATATTTTACCCTACAGCTCAGAGCTGTAGTGTAGTGCCCTTTTATTGTTACAAATTCTGATCCCAAAAAACACAAGAAACCAAGTTTGGTCTTCTGAGTAGCAGATACTGGGTCAAATGCAGCAGTACTTGTCAAATGTATTTGATCAGCACACACAGCTTGAGAAAAAAGCAAGCAAGTAAGGAAGAAGTGGGAATGCAAATTTTAGAGAAATCTTTCAAAGTCTGCAGTAATTGGCAAGGTAAATGCAAGGCTCTTTCTGCTTTTCATAATGCTGGTAATATCAGTTTATGATAAAAAGCTATTCTGAGTTGCACAAGAAGGTAAGATATTTGCCAAAAAATTCTTTAGTTTCAATTCTATTTTTTTATAATGGACATGAAGTGCCATCCATACTGAATGACTGTTGGCATTCGACTTACCACTGAGCAACTGTATGTTGATGGATAAGCCAGTCTCATCCAAGTGTCAGGAAGATTATCAAAAAAAAGAGCTGTCTGTAGTTGCTCCATCTCTGAGGAGATTGCCAACTCACCCTAACAAAAGAAAACATTAGTGTGCTATTTGCGTCTCACAAAGAGACTGTGATAAGATGACATGATAAATGATAGAGGGCTTTTTTTTTCCCCAGTAAAAACACATAAGGTAGCTAAATCGTCAAGTGTAAAGAATATTTTGGCTTTTGGCACTGGGGTGAGTCATTTATTTTTTAAAAAGGGGAAATAGTCAGAAAAACAAGAGTGTAGGTTCTGGGTTTTCACTCTAATTGCATTAAGTAATTATATGATATAGTAATTCATATACATACACATGGAAGCACCCACCTACGCATATGTACAGAGAGAAAATGATAAAGGGCCAAATTACTAACTTGCTTTCTGATATCCCACAGAAAATTGTACATGCAATCAAGCTACCATTCTGCTGGCTTGCTTGCACTAATGGCTGTTTGAGTGCCCATGTTTTGTTACTCTGAATTAAAGATCGAAAGGAAGGTAATTTTAGGTGGCAAAAAAGGAGGCCCCTTAAAAAAAACTAGCTCTATGAATTAGATTTTCAGTACCTACTTCTAGAGTGGTATGCATTAACTACAGCTGTGAATGGATTTACCACAATTGTCTGTGTAAATTGCTAGCAATGCCTAAGAAGCTACTTGGTTGCCCAGTTATGTGACTGAACGCATATTACATGTTAGTGCAGCAGGTACATTTCTGCTTGAGATTGCTAGATATTATGAAAATTTGGCTTTTTATGATTAAGAACATTACATGTTTCTATTCAGCACTTTGTTGGTGCTGAGAGACATACTGTTGCCAAAAATTGCCAAAGATGTGTGATGAATTACCCACATCCTTTTCACCTTGCTTCACTGCACTCACCAGATACACAGTGATGCCAGGACTCAGCTGTTGCTGATGCTGCACCTTAACCTGCACTTAATGGCCATCTCCTAATGACAGTTGAATGCCACATTCTGATGGCTTTGAGGATGTTGATCATTTAACACAATCTGAACTGTGTGCCTTTTCCAGCAGGGATCCATACAAAGTAGTGTTTGTTTTTTGGCATCAGAAGGTCTCTTGAGGCATGCAACAGCTGCCTCCCTTCTCTCCTGTGGATTGCCTAAAACACAAGTGAACATATACCATAAAACATATACCATAAGTAGAAACTAGATCTCTGCAGTTATAACAGAATAGACAAATTTCTGCAATGGCAGAAGAGAAGAATGTACCAAACTTACTTCCATGTCTGCACTGAAATGGGAATCAGAGGCCTTGCATTTTGCTTCTGAGACTGCAGAGAGAGGATTTCAGTGTCCTAAGCAGTTTCAGGATAATTTTTTCCACACAAATTAAAACAATTTGATATATGGAGATGAGTTACATGTTTGGAATAGGCAGCTTATGAAAGCACAGTTTTTAAATAAATGAAATGAGAAATAAGCTCCCCAAGTGTCACTTACAACTGACTGTTACTGGCATTTACACTGATGCTGTTTAAAGCCATGCACCCCCTAAGATTAGTAAAGCAAAGCAAACATATCTTCTGACCTAAGTTCTTGAAGAGAATGCCTTACCTTATGCATGAGTGGATCCAGTCTTTCATATTCTGGAAAAAAAATAAGTTTATGTGAGTATCATTCTGCTGGTGTTTCAGTAAAATATCTGATCTTCCTTTCTTCTGAAAGATTTCTTCTTTATGTCGTCTAGCTCTGCCTTCATCCTCAAGAGATATCATTTTGCATGAGGTAAGTGTCTCTTGTACCCAAAACTGCATAAATGTAAAGGAAATGATAAACTTTGTGTATCTTAACTTTATGCAGAGAAAGCATTTCTGTGCCTTCCTGTCATAGTATGAAGGATATAGAGGATTTATCCTGTGAAATGGAGAAGGAGAGGAAGACCTGTGTACCTGTGCTGTTAGGAAGAAAAGCAAATCCTGCCTTACTGTTTGGAAATAATGGCAGTTTTCAATCTGACAAAGGATCCTAAATGGCACAACGCTATTAATATATTCTAACATTCCAGCAAGATATTTTTTAATCTGTGGTGCAAAATAATGCATATATTTATGTCTCATGTATACTAGAGATCCCTCATTGCAATTTTCAGATTGAATCCCTGCAAAAAAACAGGTATGAAAATACCTAATTCAACTGAAATCAGTGTCCATAGGAGGAACGCCCCCCCCCCCCCCCCCCCCCAAACATAAACTCACAGACATAGGCAAAAACTGTCTTGGGACAAATTTGAAGCCTGATGTATGTTTTGACTGACCTTGTCTTCCACATCTTAGGAGACTCCTTCCCCAGTCACTCCTTAGTGACTGAGTATTTGAATTGCAGCTCTAATAGCATATGGAGCATGTTGTTTGCAGTTATTACAAAAGCAATCTCCACATTGGGGTGCAGGCCATAACGTATGGCACTTTGGGGAGGTAGCATTTTATCCATATTTTTATGGTAGCCTTCATAATCCAGGTTTGAAGAGACTGCAAACCCTGAAGCAAGCACCGACTTCCTATCAAACTGTCACAAAAATAATAAAAACCTTGTCACTAAGACACTGCTGGCAGTCCTCACTAGACAGAATAAGGAACCTGCTTAGGCAGAAATGAAATGGTTCTATTATGGAGTCATTGTTGAGAACAAGACTTTTATATCACTATTATATCCGTGGAAATTAATCTAATTTTTTCCCCATTTTAATTAGCCCCTTTATGTCACACCCAAGTTCTGATGCTTGCAAGAAAAAAAAAAAAAAAGAGGAATTTTTTAATAATCAGATTATCCTTCTGAAAGAAAACAGCAGAAAGATAACTTTAATTTAAAAATAAAGAGACAGGAATATTTTTAAAAGAAAAATGTTATTTCTTCCAAATAATGAAGTGCTGCTCTCTGGTGTAACATTATTATTCTGTGTAGCAACTTATTAAATGAAGCAATTTATGGTAGCATCTCTGAAAAATGCCATCCTTTATTGAAATGAAAGCAAGTAATAGCATAAGGACTGTAAAATAAAAAGGCAGAACATCTTCTTTTAGACCATTACAAAAATACATGTATTGTCTATTTGAAAATCAATACAGTACCATAAAATAAAATGGAGCTGCGGTATCATCATCATAATTTCTATTTCAAATGGTTTGCTGAGAGCCAAATTGTGTCTTTTATGGAAAAAGAATGACAAATGGTTTAATTCAATATCACACGCATGTGTATATATGAGCTGAAATTCTGCTACAACTCAAAGCTGTTAGGCAAATATTTTAGTATCACCACAAGTTTAAAAACAACAGACATGTGGGAGTGCATCCATTTATTTACACTTGTACTGACTTAAAATTCAAAATGCTATTTGAAGCTTTTAAAGTACTGCTGTGGGATGTTAAATTACTGCTGAATTCTTACTGTTCTGAGATACCTTTCAACCTGCCAAGATGCATGATGATGATAATAATAATAATAACAGCAGTAGTGTGGGGATCTTTAAAATAATGTGGGGCTTATTTCTGTAAGATAAATACCATTTTCACTAACCCCTGTTTTATGATTCAGCATTTCTAATACAATAAAGTGAAATAATGAAAGTAAAACAACAACAGGTTTGTGTGGGCTGGGAAAGGGAAAACGAGCACGTGCATTGTCAGAATTTCTGCAGAAATTGTAGGGGGGAAAAAAAAAGCTCATGGAAGTGGCGCTTCCCTCTCTCTTCCCCCCGGGGAAAATTCCTCCTCTTGTTTTTAGTGTTCGCTGCATTTCCTTCTTTTATTCCTTTTTCTGATCTCGTCCTTTTGTTCCCCTTGTCTCCTCGGACGCCTCTCCTTGCTCCCGCCGCGGGAGCTCCGTGCGGCGGGGCCGGAGCGCGGCGGGCGCTGCAGGTGAGCGGGCCGGGGGAGGCGGGCAGCGCTGCGCCGGGGCCGCCAGCCTGCCGGGCCTGTTGCTCTCCTGCCTCCCTCCTCGCCCTGCCTCCTTCCCGGGGACGGCGTGGCTGTGAACCCCCGCCTGGGGGAGCTTTCTGCACCTGCCTCGCTCAGGGCTGCGGGGGAGGAGGGGGTGAGATGGCGAATGTGTTCTCAGGTGAGGATGGGGGCTGTGAACCCCCCCGTCTCGGCCGCGCTTGGCTCGCATGGGCTGCGGAGGGGTTTGTTTGCTCCTTGCTTGTTTGTCCCCGTCTGACAAATGCCAGGCTCGGTGAGGAGCCCTCCGCCCGCCAGGCATGGCCACTGCCGCAGGCAGAGAGTCACCAAATGCCCCACAGATGTGGGAGAGGACTTTTCTGCCTCCCTCTTGCTGAAATACCGTGTCGCACACGGACCCTTGGTTATTATCGCCCCTTGGCCGCAGCAGCGCGGGCACGGCACTACGAGAAATCTTTGCATTGCTACGGGATCAGAGGTCACCGCTGCGGGGGACCAGGGCTGGTTTATTAACCAGCCGAGTCTGTTTAAGGTGTAATTCCTCAGGAAGAGCAATGTGCTTGTGGCCATTTAAACGAGTTAACAGAGCGTGCCCGTTCAAGCCGTGTGTGCTTTTCCGCAGGCACAAGCCCCAGCTCGACGGGCGGGCGCCCGCAGCTGCCGTCGGCCGAGTCGCCTCAGCCCCGCAGGTCTGTGACCTCCGGCTCCTGCCCATGTCACATCCCTGTCCTCCGGGTGGAAACTGCGGAAGAAAGTGCAGGATGCGCCTTGGTTTTGCTGACACCGCCGCAGCCGCGCTGGCTCCCGCACTGGTAATGAGCGGGCTCACACAGGCGCCCGGGCGGGAGGCTCCGGGTCGGGGGGCGGGTTACAGACTCTCCCCGCCGGCGCCTGGGTGTCGGCAGCGGGTGCCGGGAGCGCAGCCCTGCGAGGGGAGTCCCGTACGCCCCCATTCCAGCGTTAACACGAGCGTCTGCCAAAGGGAAACCTCCCCTGGAGGCCGGGGCCACCGGCCCGGCCCCGCGGCGCTGCCCGGGGTCAGAGGCGCTCCCCGCGGGGCTCCCCCGCCGGGGCCGGGCCCAGCCGGGCCCCCGAGCCCGCCCGCGCCTCGGCACGGCCCGCGGGGCAGCCGCCGGCAGGGGGCGCTCTGGCTCCGGGAACGCGCTGCCGCTGCCCCGGCCAGGCCCAGGCCGCCCCGCCGCCCTCGGGCACGGGCGGCTGCCCCGGGCGCTCGGCAGGTACCGCGGGCCCGGGCTGCCGCAGGGCAGCGAACAGGTGACGACCTCCCTGGAAGAGCCGCCGGCCTGGGGGAACGGCCCGGCCCGGCTCCCCGAGCGCTCCTGGGTGGGCGCGGGGAAGGCGGCGCCGCACGGGTGGAGGGGCCGGGCCCGGCCGGGGGCCACAGCGGCCCCGGCGGAGCCACAGCCGCCGGCAGAAGTTGGGGACAAACGTGCTGGGGCCGTGGCTGCAGCCACGGGTTTCTTTGTGCGTCTGTCAGCACTTTGGGTGACATTCCCTCCGCTGCGCGGGTGGCTGGCGATTTTTCCCTTTTTTATTGCTGGAAGAGGTTGTTCCATACAAGAGGAAAAGAAGAGAGGCCTTTGTAATTTTCAAAGAGGTTTTTTAGAATATAGTGCCGAAAAAGCAATTTATTATTTTTTTTTTTAATTGGTGAGTTTTTTAGCATTCAGGTGGTTGCTCTTTCTTTAATACAGATTTACGTTCCAAAGAGATACTTGATTTCTTTGACTGTATCTTTGATCATATCTTATAACCACTACCTCTACACACCTGTGTTTGTAAGAATCTTTTAAGAGTCAGTAAGAAAAATTGTTTTCTTTAAAAGCCTTCCAAAACAAAAATTATAAAGGACAGAGGAAAATGTGATAACCTAGCAGCCAAGCCACACTTTCCTCTAATGTATGATCCAAATGTTTTGGACCAAATCCTTAGGAATATAATTGGTGTAGTGAACCTCACTGATTTATCTCAGCTGAAGACCTAATTCCAGTACATTGCATACTAAGAATATGTAAAAGATATTCCAGAGACACAAAACAACATGGTTGTGCATCTCAAGATAAACCAAACTAAGCTAGATGAAACCAAAATTAATTATTGTTCTGTAGTACAGTAATTACCCGTAGTGACTGCAAATTCTTAATTTCCCATGCACACAGACAGGTTCTTAACTAGAAACTGTATGTGATGCTTTACAATTGAAATAAGTACTTTCTTGTTGGATTTTTTAAAAATTATTTTTAATTTTTAATTTTTTTTAAATTTTATTTTTGTGATAGATGTGCAGTCACTCTAGGATATGCGAACAAATCTTTAAGAAGTGAAATTAATTCTGCTTTATTATTGCATATCCTGTAAAGGCTTTTAGTGACTTTGCTGCTTCAAGTGGCTTTAAAATGAGAAGTTTAATACTCACATTTTTAAAGTTTTATTTCTGTGGTGTTTTGCTTGCCTGGTCAGATTTATCCAGTACAGCATGGCGATCTGGCAGTATTACAGGTAGTGGCTTATCAGTTATTTTAATAGGAGGTTTCCTAAATCCACTCTGGAATGAGATGTGCTTTAGGGAAAGGAGCTGGCTCCCCACACTCCAAACCAATCACCCTGCTGACTTCCTTCCCTGGTTTTCTTCAGTAATTTCTCTAATGTGTCCAACCACTTTACTACAAAATAAATATTCAGAGATAAGGAGGGAGAGGGGGGAGAAGGGAGGAAAAAATAGGCCTCCCAGTGAGCTATTGATTTGAAATTTGAAACATTTTATTGATAGAAGAAAAACCCAGACATAAGGAAGCAGTTTGATACTGCACAATATTTGAAAAAAAATTGTGTGCATCTGTTTAGCACAATACACTGCATAATGACAGCAATCTTCCCTGTTTGTATCTATTCATCTGATTATACAGCGTAACAATTCTTTTTGCTACACATTTATTTACTAAAGGATTTTTTTTAATGGATAATAAATTAGTAAATCAGATATCATGTGCTTGGGAAAATATGATAGTTGACTCCCTACATGCAAGATAGTTGCAATTCATATTTTATGTGATATTCAGCGATACTCACTTATACAGATGAAGTTATGTGCTTCTCTTGTGGCAAAGACAAAGGAAGTTTTAAATCACTATTTAGTACTCTTTCATCTAGGCACATGTTATTTTGAAACGCTTCAGTTTTTAACACCGCAGTGCAGCACTGATGTAATGAAGAGCTTTGACTTTCTTGAAGTATAACCCAGTGGCCTTCTTTTGATGCCTTTTCCACAGCTATTTCTGCTGCAGCTTCCTGTCCTTGACCCAGCCATGCATTGTGAAGTTCTCCTGAGTCAATGGTAAATTCAAACTTGTTCCCTAAACAGAACAATATACTGTACTACTTCGAGCCAAATAATAAAGTGTTCAAACAGGCATGTTCTACACACACTGTTAAAATGGCACCACATCACATGAGTCACCAAAGGGAAAAAACAGCCCTCAAAAATGCAGTTTCAATAAATCAGCTGAGCTTGGGTATTGTGCTACTTTCTGGCTAGGTATTCTGTATTAGCAAAACGCTCCTGTCTCTGAAAAGCATCCCAGAGTGAAACAGTTGATTTCTGCTCATGCCTTCCCTACATATTGCCTATATGAACATTTCAATGCACACTGAAGTGGATGTGTTAGAAATTTATCTACAGAAAAAAAAAAGAAATCGAGTTAATGTCTCCCTGAAGGTGACATTACACACAGGCCATGAAGGGGGCTTAACAGAAGTCCTTATGCTGGCATTAGGAAGTTGTTGGGTCAGAGGAAGGTTAGCAAATTTTCAGTAATCTGTTGCTTCAGTATACTTGTGCAAGGTTGATGACTTGTGCAAATACAGAAGAGCAAGCAGCTACCTCTGATTTCAGAAAGCAGCGAGTGTTCCCCAGGCAGTTGCCTGAGCCAAGCACTGAAACTTCCCTCAGACACTGAGTGTTGGAGGTGTAATGCCATCGGTGTGTTAACATCTAACAGCACTCCGCGGACAGGAAAAGGCCTGGTGTATTTCTCTGGTGTGGTAGAATTTCTAGGACCGGTGGTATTGCTAACTAACTTGTAGAAAGTTGTTTTATTTCATGGTAAGTGTTCTGTTTTCTCATCATTGTTAGTAATAGCCTCTAGTCCAGACTGATCTAATGGTTCAGAGTCGATAAGGGGACCAGCCCAGGAGATAAACAGTGTTGGGGAACAGCACTGCCTTCTTTGGAAGTTTTTACACATTTAGTTCCAAGTTATATTTGGGCTAAGTTCCCATAAATTAAGAATTACAGTTGACAGAACCTTGTGAAAAACAACAATTAAGGTGTAAGACCAGTCTCTGGGGTGTAGTATTTTATCATGACTTTTGTTTGGTAGAGATCCAAATGCAACACATGTTAGGGTCACTCACAGTACAAAATCTGTCCTTTAAAGGGCTGAGACTGGTAATACAAACTGACAGCACAAGTCATCCTGATCTTTCTGCTGCCAAACAAAGGAGAGAACTTTTCACTTTTCATGCCTTTAGAAATTTTTTCTTTCTGGACATTTCAAATCCATTTCTTTTGCTTGTTCTATCCAGGAACCTTCAGTATCTCTCTTCAAGTAACATAATTTATTTAACATTGTCCACAATTTAAAAAAATACTATGTAGAGACTGTACATTTGAGCACAAGCATGTGGATTTTAAAAATCAATGGAACTGAAGTTTTTATTTTAAAAAATAAATATAAAAGAAATTAAAAAATATAGAAATGTAGGGTCATTATTGTAGACACACTTTACCCTGATTTCTCTTCATGGAGAGTTAAAGAGAAAGTCAAGCAAATGTTGAAACAGTGATCTGTGTAAGTTCAGAATGTTCACAAAGCAGGAGTTTGTTTTTCAGTAACTAAAAGCTTTAGAACGGAACAGCTGTGAAATTAATAGAAATTATTTGTAATATTTGTCAGTGTTTATTTTCTCAAAAGCTTTGAGGTTTATTTGTGGCAAATTTCCTCATTTAAAACATTTAAAAATCATTTAAAACTATGTGATACAGCTTCTGGATATTGTAAGCTTAAATCATACACATATAGTGACATTCCTTAGAGCATATGAATATGTTCACAGCTGATTCAATGTGGCAGTTTATAAGACCAGCTAAGCCTTCACCAAAGTATGGACAAAATTCTAAACATAAAGCTTTTCTGAAATTTCTACCTTAACAAATTAAAACAAACTTGTGTGTCTTTTGTGTGTAAGCCTTTTCGTATATCAACAAGGCTAGAAACACTGAATTGTGCTGAGGAACAGTATTAATATAACATTCCAAGGTCAGTTGAACTCAGATTTCTCTAGAATAGGAATAGTTTCTATTAAGAAATTGCCAGATCAAAACTATATGGTGAAATGCTTAAAATTTTAAAAGTCTGTAAGAACCAGATCTAAGTTTTCCACTGTTGTAAAAACAACAAGAGAGCTCCACACCACTATTTATTGTGTTGTACAGGGATGTGCTGGGTTCTGTTACTTGGTATTTAATTCAGAGGTGCATTCAGCTATGTATTAGTAGTGAGCACTGAGCCATTAGAGCAGCAAAAGCTAGGACAGAAATAAACTGTTGGCTGCAATTGCCCCTTTGAAAAAGAACAGGAATTTTGAGAAGGGAGAGAAGGAGATTCCTTGGCCTCAGTGGAGTTTATTATTCTCTGGAAACAGGTAAACCAACCCTGGCTCAGGAAGATACTTCAGAATAGGAAATGTTTTGCCTTTGAAATGTACCAGATTACATGTCATTTCAAATAGTGTTCATGGCAAAGATACCCCTGGGACCACCTTACAAGAGCTTTATTTCTTGCCTGCAAATTAGTCAATTCAAAACACTTCTCCTCTCATCTCTGCCTTCAGCTCTTAATACCACACACGCCATTCGTAAAATAGCGGAGAAGAATGAAAAGACCCTGAATACAATGGTACAATTAAGAAAATAAAACAAAAGACTGTAAAAGCAAGAACAAGATGGGTTTCAGCAGACAAGGGAAAGAATGAAATTTTGGTGCATTTTTGGAGGCATTTCAATAAACCCTTTTTCTTCCGTTTCAGCAGGGGCTCATTGAAACAGCTATGTTTTCCAAGTGCAGGCAGACAGCCAATAGCATCTAAATTATTTTTAAGAAAGCACTTATAGCACTAAGCACTCACTACTACTAAATCCCATCTTAGAGGAGAAGGGTGGAGTAAGAAGAAAGGTCAACAAATGTACCAAGTTCTTTGTGTAATGCCTCACTGACATTTTCCAACTCCCTCAGCTGGCTTTTATTTTTTTATTTTTTATTTTTCTGAATCCTGGTAAAATGCAGTAAAGGATTTAAGGTTATCGTCTGTCTCTCTCTAACTTCTGACATCTCTTTATAACAAGAAAGAGTCACAGCCAACTGTAACAGGAGGGCAACACAATGAATCCTGGTAAGACAGGGAAGGGGGGAGGTTCAACTTTGCTGCCCCTTTGCCCCTGTTTCTTCCTCACAGAACAGAAGTGCCATCTGTTACTAGTCCTAACATGCATGCATTTGATTTCCATTCAGTAATAACTATCACAGGAAAAAGATTATCAAGTGATCTAAAGCACTATCAGCATTAGCAGATCTTCCCATCCAGTGTTTTGTTTGCACCTCCAAAGATCTAGCAGATGAAATGGGTATGGGCAAGTGTCTTAATTGCCAAGAATTATTTTGTTTTCTGGTAGAGGACCACATGGTCCAGGTGTGGATTATGACCAGACTGAGGATATTTCAGTTCTTAGGTCAGAAAAAGATTTAGGGAAATCAGACAAGAGGACTGATATTTAAATTCTCCAATCCAAATTCACTACAGTCTTTATTACTTGGTGTTGTAATACCTCATCATAATAATGGAAAATCAAATCATTGCATATTTTGTGAGGGTAGACAGTATTAAAGTATAAGCCTGTTCTAAAGCAATCTGTAAAAATGTTTCTTAGGCTTCATTCAAATTTGTTACATTCACAAGTAAAAATCCCAGCACAATCAAACACCTTCCAGCTCAGAAAACTCATTTTAAGATTGTTCTAGTTTTGACTGGGGTAGATTTTCTGGGTTAATTTTCTTCATAGCAGCTGGTATGGGGCTGTGTTCTGGAAACAGTGTTGATAATTCAGAGATCTTTTAATTATTGCTGAGCACTGCTCACACAGAGTCAAGGCCTTTTCTGCTCCTCACACTGTTCCACCAGTGACGAGGCTGAGGGTGCACAAAAAGTTGAGAAGACAACAGCTGGGGCAGTTGACCCCAAGTGACCAGAGGGATTTTCCCTGCCATATGGCATCATGCTGTCTGTATAAACTAGAGGTGGAAGTTGGCTGGGGACTGTGGCTTGAAGACTGACTGGGCATTGGTTTGGCGATGGTGATAAATTGTTTTTCATTGGAATCACTTTTTCTTGGGTATAATTTCTCTCTGTTTTTGGTATTATTATGGATTCCTCAGCTATGCCCAGTTTTGGCTGGTGTCTTATTGTTGAAAGAAATGGAGTACAGCAGCAGATATCTGCAAAGGAAGGGTGCCTACAGTGTGCTGTTTGTAAACCAGGGTAATGATCAAACAATTGATGCAGTGGGATTTCTCTGTCAGAGCACTTCGCGTGTTTTGCTGCTCTTTCCTCTTGCTGTCTATACACAATCGTTTTAGCAGTCTCTCACTTCTCCAGCTTCACATCTTTTGCCCCTCTGCTCTTGCTGCCTATACACCTTGTTACTTAAAACACTTCTATGACCAGAAATTGACCACCCTGTGAGATGCCAGCTTTCTTCCCAAAGGCTGGGGAATGACCTGAAATGTGGGAGACCTGGTCAGTGCTGTTATAGTGTAAATAAACTTGTGAAATGTTTTAAGAGGAAAAAGCTGAGAAAATTACTAGCAAGTAGCTTGTGCTTTAGACTAGCTTAATTTGCTCAAGTCAAATCTGAAGCTGATCTGTCTGGCAAACCTACTGATGCCTACATTGTCAAAATACATGAGACAACATTTCATTTCTCCAAATTTCCATTAATTTCATTGCCTTATTTTCTTTCTTTTCCTCCTCCACCAGGATGACATTTTTGAAGTGTACTTTTAAGAGCATAATTTGATCAAATGATCCAAGGGAACTCCCTATAGATATCCATGATTTAATGCTAGATTTGTTCTAAAGGTTAGCATGCCTGACAATGAAAATTGGTCTAACCCCAGTTAATTTTAAATAATTAACAGAGTGTGTTTTTACTGAGCAGAACTGTATCTTGCTTACACAGCTCAAAGGGAAATGTATCAAACAAAGGCAGGGCCCTGCCGTGTGTGGTGGTGAGCATTCTGAGCATCCCAACCCCGACTAGAGCAGTCTTTGTCACCTTGCTGAAGTCAGTCATTGCACGTGTCCTCGTGCAAGATGCTTGTAGCTGACTTCCAGATAACTTTGAGGATACTGGCAAGAATTCACTGGCTGGCTGATTTATGTTTCAGTATAGTAGATATTCTGTGCTCTGAAAACAAGTAGGGTCAGCATCTGAATCTGAATTTCTTTGTCTTCCTTTTCTCTTCTCCATTTGGAATTTTATTTTGTAGCTCAGAACACATGCATTAGGAGCCAAAGAAATCTCTTTTATCAGGTTAGTATTTTCAACCTAATCCTGGTTCATATCCCTGTAGGCTTTGGGCTCCTCTGCTCTGTTCCCACTTGTCACTCTTCAAAGTGAGGAAGGAAACTCTGGGTATTGGCGCAGAACTTAGAAGAGATCTGTGCCGAATAAGAGCAAGAACGCAGCTGCACAAGACTCAGCATACTTCTCACAGACAAAATGCAGTGAAGGAAAAGATGACACTTTAAGCTAAATGAGAGATCATTATACAACACTGTTTCCATTCTGCTCCTTCTAGGAGGAATATATACATGCGGCAGCAGCACTCAGGACATGAAGAGCTACTTTGAAAGTTGATGCATTTCCCAGTGTCTGAGATGAAGATGGAAAGTAGAGAATGAGAAAATTTGCTGTCCCTGCAGAGGTACCCCCCAACCACAATAACGTTTCTGAAGCTGTCATGCTTTTCTATCCTTAACAAGAAAGCAGCTTGGACTGGTTCAGAGTGAGTGCAGTTTGTAGGAGGCATCTCAGACTGATCTTCCCTGAAGAGGGAGTTTTCCAGGGCCTGGTAGAAGCAGCTGGCAGCATGAACAGCTCAAGCTACAGCAAGGAGGCCCAAGCAGAACTACACAAACTTGTCCATATTCCCTTGTACTGTGCTGAATTGGGAAGGCATGCAAGGGAGACCTGAAAACCTTAAGGCAAAGGACTGCTCTGTGGGCTGCTTGGTCACACATACAGGTGTACATACACAGGATGATAAATGGGAGCTCGTGCAGGGTTTGTGCTGTGTGGGAGAGCTAACTGGGCTGTGAAAGTAAGCTTTACCCTTTCAAACAGACCAAGGTAAATGACAGCTGAGGGTGTTACACAGGCAGTTGGGTTCTTTACACTCATGTTCTTAGAGGGTTTTGCTCACTGCACTGCCTTGTGAAATACAGCAGTAAAAGCCTGTGACCAGAGGGAAAGTGGTAAGCCAGTGGTAGCACTAGATTAAAACAGCAGCACGCAAACATACTGACCTCTTCCTGAGTGGTAACCTCAAGTGAGAGCTAATTCACTGGATTGATTTTATTCTGCTTGTCCATGAGAAAATAGAGCACAGCAGCATTGACTGCAACTGGCCACAAGTGCTTGTGAGCTTCAGTGATTTTTATAGTGGTTATTTGAGTTTCCAGGTTCTTAAAGACGTTGGTGATGTTATGTACTATTACACTCAAAGTCTTCTGTTTGGCAAAAATGTACTGGCAAAAGGCAAAAGAATATAAATTAATCTAAGAATTTATTGTTACTCCAATTCATGTTTTAAACAATCTAATAGTCAAAATTACTTAATAAGTATAGGAGGACTTCATTAAAAATAGAGTTAAAATTTCTGCACTAAAATTCTCCTTTCTCTGGTGTTGCACTTACTCCCCCAGATTTCCTTTGGGTCTTAAGATTGGTATTCCTCAAAAGGAATGGGAGAGTATTATGATGGGTTTTCACCAGGATTTGTGTGATACTCACGGGAGAGGGATGTCTTTCTTCTTAGCCTGGTGTCTGCTTGGATTTAGGTTTATATGTTTTCTTAACACTATCATCTAACTATGATTAAATGGCTGATTTGTGTCAAATGTGTCTGCACTCTTCCCCACAGCTGACTCTAGAATTGGAGGCAGTTCAGTTCACAATGAGTAACCATTTGTTATTACCCTAAACTAAACTAAAACAAATCTAGTCAAGAGTGCCTCACAGCTGAACAACTGCTATCACAGCTAAACAAATTAAAATCTATCTAGGCCCAGAAAAACCCAGAGCATTGCCAAGTCCCTACACTGTCACCTCGATACAAGCCCTGTTGCTTTTTGCTAATAATGGCAAAATCACATTTATTGGGCTATAAAGTCACTTTGAATAGTCTGTGAAGTGCAGAGCAAGGATTTGCAAACCCTGCTATGACTGGAAAGTCATGACTGAGCAACAGATCTTGGAAACATTCACACTTTCCTAACTTCTCTTGAATTAGAGTAATTCAAAGTCTGATTGACTTGTATTTCTTCATTGCCATCAGGAGGCCAGCTAACAAAAGTATTTGATTTTCATTGCCAATATAATTTGCCCAATCAGCAGGAATACTGTGGTTATTAAACTGAGAGCTATAGTTTGTAGTGCTAAGTTAAAAATTCATGTAGCTGCAGGACACTATAGTGCAACCTGATAAAGGTATAGGATAATTAAGAAACATACTTGAATCTAAGATACAGACACTCAGACAGGCACTAGCAGGCAGGTTTTTACATGAGGTAGTTCATGGAGTTTGGTCTCTACACAAACACAACTAAATCTCATATATATGATTTGAGATTGATTAGAAACAGAATGAGAGACATCATAGTCACACCTGTTTAACTTTTGAGCTAAGTAATCATCTGAAGACTGGAAACTAATATCTTCACATCTCCATTAAATATTTCAATGCTATTTGTCAGCATTCTTCTGAAAAGACTCACTGACTATTCCATTTTCTTTGGCAGACTGTGTTCACAGATGCACATCTTTAATAACAGAAGCACTTGTTATACATTTCCAAAATTATCTGATCAGCTTCCTACAAGCAAGAACTTTTTCATCAACTTGTGTATTCCATCAACTATGTATTTTACATATATGCAGTTTTCACCATGTACAAAATTCAAGATGCTTTAAAATACCTCCCATACAATTGTACATAAATGGTACATTTATTTTTAAAATGTGATTTTTCAATGGCAAAAAAAAAAAAACCCTGTTGATCCATCTTTTCTTTTGTGTTTTAAAAAAAACTCAGAGTTCCAACTATACTTGTAAATATATATATATATATAAACATTACAAGTGTAGATATTAATATCTAGTTGATCTGTTAAATGTGATTACTCTTCAGAAGAGGATATACAGACCTCATCATCTGGAGATGAAGGAGTCACAATCTTTCAGGGATCCTCTGCCAATGTTTCACCACCCTCGTGGTAAATGATTTTTCCTAATCTCTGGTCAGAATTTCTCTTGGTCTGACTTCTGCAGGTTGCTTCTTTCCTGTCCTGTACATCTAAGAAAAATCTGTCTCTGTCTTCTTTGTAGTCTCCTGTGAAGTGTTTCCAGACAGCAGTAGATCCCCCTGCCCTCTTGGCCTTTTCAAGGCTGAAGAACCACAGTGCCCTCAGCCTCTCCTCACACGTTTCCTGCTATAGCCTCCACTGGATTAGGTTAATGTCTTTCTTGTACTTTAGGAGATGCAGCAACTACATTTAAATTTTTCATTTACAGCATCTATTTTTTGTTCATACACTTACTGGTAGTGTAACACCCTCAACATCTTCTATAGCTGTACTTGCATTTTGGGTTTTGTCCTGATTAGTTTAGTTGGATGTGCTTCTACTTCAGCTGTCAATTTTGTTCTCTGATGTCCAAATTTCTCCTTGCACTGCCAGTTCTTCAGTTGCCTCCCTTGCCACTAACTGGACAACCTATATTGCAGCATGTTACAGGCTTTCCAAGTGAAACCCCCTTCCCCCCTTATTTCTTTCTTTTTTTCTCCTCTTTTCTATTTGCAGAATCTTGTTCTACTTGCTGGATATATCTGCAAGAAGCTGGAACCCAAGGGTATGGTTCCTTCTGAAGAGGTGGTTAACGCACTGCCTGCGGACCAACAAAGTTCAGGACAGAGAATACCTAGAGGAGAGGATCCAGGATTTTAAAATTACAGGAGGAGGAAAGATCCTCTGAGTCTGACTGTAAAATTTCTGACAGCACTTGGCTCTTCTGTGCTGCTATAGGGAGTGCTTCTGAATTTCATCTGCAAGGCACTGAGAACAGAGGGTACTCGGGACTTAGCAGAAATTATTCTCCCTTTTGAAGGATCAAGCTCTTGGAGAGCACCCACTGTTAGGCATATGACCTCTTCAGGTACTTAAAATTACTTAATTAGCATTATAGACATTAGAAAGAACAAGATCATTCTAGCAAAGGTAATAGAGCTGTAATTGCAGGTGTTACAAAATTTAGTACAAAAGATTGGTGTTCCCAATATTTGTTTTAAAGTGTTTTAAAAGGCTCTATAAAGAAGGGAATCAAGCAAACTATCAGGTAGGATTTTTTTCCCCCTCCATGTTTTTGTGAACTAAGACTAGAGGGAACACATAGCATCTTGCTATTAAATTCGCCCATGACAAATAGTACAGCTGCATGTAGTGTGCAAGAACATTTGT
This sequence comes from Cyanistes caeruleus, assembly GCF_971803275.1. NCBI lineage: Eukaryota > Metazoa > Chordata > Aves > Passeriformes > Paridae > Cyanistes > Cyanistes caeruleus. The sequence goes on along the minus strand of NC_141707.1, from coordinate 20,789,475 downwards.
AGAATCATGACACATGCAGAATTCCCCCACACTGAGAGCATGACACTATACTGAAGACAATTCAGTTGTAGAAGCAATATAAATGTATTTTATATAATCTTTCTTCACCTTCTCCTCCCCCTTATCTTTTGAATCGTGTTAACCATAGGATTTTGTCACTTCTTCCCAGCATCAGTAAAGAAGTGTAAAAGTGACTAAGCATTTCAGAATTATGCTCTTCTTTCATTAGCAGCTAAGATGCAGACATTTCTTATCTGAAGAAACAAAAAAAACCCCCAAGAAACCAGTGACAGAAATGTACTAGACAGACACCAAAGCTTAGTCCAAATGGAACTTGACATGCTTTGCCAATGCAATTTAACTCTTGAGAAATCAAAGGGTGATTTTCTGTGTCAGCATCTTGGTTGTTCAGTTCAAAGTGAGCAGTCAGATTGCTGCCAGTCTTTACTTCACCCATGTAAATGATGGCACAAAGTACTGTGATACATGATATCACAAACTATTATGGAAAACTATGTATAGATTTCCAAAGTAAGGGGAATCTCCTTGCCTGGGGTTTTGTGAGTTCCCACAATTTATCACTCAAATGCAGCTATGGTAAAACTTGGTAGATGACCCTTTAAGCTCCACACAATCATAAAGGACTGTGTCTTTTTCAAAATCCTTGAAGACTTTTCCCAAAAATTATTTTAAAAAATATTTGCTTCCTCCTTCTAAATATTCTATTGTTTGCTCTCTGAAATAGTTTCTCTGCAATCTTTAGAATTTAGAAGTAAGAAATTTTATAATTGCAATGCAAACACTGATTTTTGTAACGTCTTAGGTTGTCTAAATTTAGACTATGTGATGACAATATCATGACCAGGCAAACACATGCATGTTGTGAACACCTGGATCATCATTGCCTTGTTTCTTTGAAACATCTTACTTTCAGTCATCAGGACCGCTCAGGACTGATAACTATGTGAAGCTCCAAGATAATTTCCAAATTTTTTATGCAGACTGCAAGGCAAGCATGGAGCTCCAAGGGCCAGTTGTCTTGCTCATATTTTTCAACTCCTTGCCTATTAAATTCCTGCATCCCAACTGCAAAAACACTACGCATATGACATATTCCCGTAAGGATTTTATTGTTTGGATTAATTTTTAGTTTATTTGCTGATACTCTTTGGACAAGTCCTTTGAACTCTTGCTTCATGCATCACCTGAAAAAACCTTGTTTTCCTGTTTCAGAGAAACATATTGTACTTATGTACAATGAGAAGGGGTTTGAAGCACTCTGATGACTGGAAGGATATGCAAGTACAACTGATATCCCCTGATGACATTTGCTTACTTGTAAGGGAATATTTATCTCTTAATTAGATATATTATTCTCTTATTAGATATATTAGATATTATTTCTTATTTAATAATACAATGACTTTCAACATCTACTTCTTGCTTTGTGTGTCCAGTAACTGCTTGCACAAGATTCAGTTATGTGCATCAGCAGAGCAGAAAGGAACAGCATACATCCTGCAGAGCTGGAAAATGCCTTCGTTGACTTTTCAGTATCCACAGCTTTGACATGGAGAGGTGCACATCCAGTGGCCAGATGTAACTGCAGTCAGCTGTGGCCACTCCAAGCTGGAAATGAGTGTCTGAGCATCCTGATCACTAATCCTTCCACTGCAGTGCCTGTGTTCTGGCTGCTCTCTTGGGTGAGTGCTTCGGCAGCTCCTTGTAGTCCTGGGCTCCAGTTAATAGCATAAACGGTGGCACAGTTTTTACCAAGTTAGCACCATAAGGAGTTGTGGAAAAAGGTACCCACGAAAGCTTCATTTATATGATATGTAAAGTGGAGCACTAGGATTGCTCTCTTGCAGACTTTAAATAAATTAAAGAGTCTTGTGGTAATATAAAAAGTTTTATTTTATTTTCCTCATGATGGAGACACAGTGAATTTTGGAGGGAAAACACATACACATGGATACATTCACCATGGATAATTGAATTGAAAAATAAAGATCATGAAATAGATACAGTTAGTTTGGTTTAGACCCAAAGGAGCCAAATTCAGCATCAAAATGATTAATACTGTAGCTGAGCTAATTCTTTTAGTTGTTTTTCTTTGTTTGCATTTTTGCTGCTGTCTTGTTTACAGCTTCTCAGCCAGAAAAATATCCCAAAGCAAATTACTGTCAGAAGCCAAAAAAAAGTATCCATAATTCATCCTAAAGCACTGTCAACTTAATTTTAAAGTAATTTTTCTGCTTTATGAATTCAGGCTGAAGTGGTAAGTTTGCAAATCCATAAATCAAACCATAGAAAATAAAGGAAATACGTACCTCTGTTTAAAATATTCTGTTTTCCTACTTAATTGTAAGTATAGTTTTTATTAATTAAAACTTCAGTAACTAGGAAGAGAAGAAACAAAATTATGAACTGTATTCTGTATAACTGTACATATCTGTATTGTGACTCCAGAGCCATCTCCTGGGCCATAGAGAAGTTTTTCAAAGTTTCTAATAGCAGAAATTAATTTAGATTGTGTATGCCTCTGAGCACTCTGAAGACCGTATGTGTACGTTTGTGAATTCAGCTGAGCATGTTGAGGCCTGTGAAAGGCACACTGGGCTGTGAGGTCTCCTGCATTTGCAAGTGCTCTTCTGGGGCCCTGTGCAGTTGTGCAGACACGAAATGTCCTCAGTTTCCCAAATGTTTCCAAACTGACCTCACACACCTTGAGTCACAGTGAAACTGATTCAAGTTCTTTAGCTGTAAGAGATACATTAGAGAGCAAGTGTGGAAGCCTTCCATGGAGAATCACTGAAAATCTGGTGAAACCTGTGTCCCTGAGTGCAGGAACAGCAGCCTGGCACCAAGTGTGAGCATGGCCTTGTTTGTGCTCTTCTGCACACTGGAGGAAATCGTGCAGAATGCCTTGTGCCAGGGCTCAGTTTATCGCCACAGAAGGAGCAGAGCTCCAGTGTATGTTCTGGCTCAGAACTGCCGCCAGCAGCTACTGAATAGCAGCCACGTTCTGAATCTCAACACCCCATGAAAATCCTCCTTTAATCAAATGCTCCCGGGGGAGCAAGAAATTCAAGATGCACTTCCAGCCTGGGCTGGTGCACACCACTAGGTCAATACTTGGCATAAAGAGCTTTCTGCTTGTCGGTGCAGCGTCGGGGTCGGGGCACACTCATAGCAAGCAAGACCAACAGACAGCACACGAGGTAACATGACAATGTGAGGGCAGTAAGAAAGAAGAGGCAAAGGTACAGGAGTGAGTGGGGCACTGTGGTGGCTGGATTAGAAAGCATTTTGCTTCTCAGCTTGAACTGTTTAATTAAGGAATTTCACAGTAATTTTGACTAAACTTAATGAGCAACAAATTCAGTGCTCTGGCTGACTAAATTTTTTCTTCCAGTCTAAATAAGCTGCAGAGCTCAGAGCTGGCGGAATTCAGTGCCTTAACAGCACTTTCTCTCCAGCCTGTGCTGTAGGTAAGTGCTGTCCTGTGGCAACCTTTTTGGGGTCAAGTGATTTAGAGAGCTTAGACAAGTCTGAGGTTCAGGATCCCTATATTCAGACACAATCCTGAGTAGCAGATGCTGTGAGGAAATATTTTCTGACATTTACTAGAGGGGCAGGGGAGGGAAGGGAGGACTCAGCTCTAGGAGAGATAGTAGGTACAGCTAAACTAGAAGGAGGGGAAGGGCTCAGGAATATAATGAGGAGGTGGGGGAAATGACACTGGAATGAAAGGGTGAGTATATGAGATACACACTCATCCTGGCCTTCCTCTGTTCAAAGCACTCCCTCCAAGGGTGGGTATAAGACTTGAATAGGGGGGATGGATGTCAAAATATTTCCATAAGGAATATAGTGCAATAAATCAGAGAAAAAGGGCAGAATGGAGGCAAGGAGCAAATGGTAGGAGAATTATTTTAGTTCTAAGTGAATGATTATGTCTCCTGAGTGATTACACATCAGGATGGTGGTGTGTTGGGGAAGACTGTTCAGCTGGATAGGAAGGAGTGCTCAAATTGCAGTCATTGAACTGTAGTTCATGCAAGGGTGCAAATAAGATAAGAAAAATAGACAAGCAGAAATCCAGCTGGAGTCAAGGCATCTTGGGCACTGCAATCCTTGTGAGTTAATATAACTATCATACAGGTATAGGAAAAGTTTTCAGAGGAAGCTACTTTGAATACTTGTAGAACATAATCAGAGAGAAAGCTGATGAAGAAAATAACAGACTATTACAATACTCTGCACATAACTTGCAAGCACTGGGTTAAGCACAAGATCAGTAATTTCTTCCAAGTTTCTGCCAGAACAGGACAACCAGCAAGAAAGACCTTCAGTGTGACACACACCTATAGAGTTATCCCAGTAGGGCCAAAGATAAGAGATACGATGCCAATGTATGGTATCCCATTTGTTACACTGTGATGAATGGAAAGCTGGAACGGGCTTGAGCAGTGCTGTTATGGTTGCTGGGGCATTAACAGCTCGGGCAATAAGTATCAGGCATTTAGAAGAAAGAGAGTTTCCATGTTTCCTTCATAGCTCTGCATCGGTTTTACTCTCACTAGCACTTGTCCCTTTTTGATTCAAATAGATAATTTATATATTGAAACAGATGTGACTTTTATCCAGTTTTTCCCCCACTGCTGAAGTTTGATCTTATGCCAATGATGACTGTAAATGTAAGACCAGGGACTTTTTATGTGGCCATATTAATATTATTGCCAGGCACTGCTGTCACTTTTCTATTTAGCAATTGTAGCATCCATCCACTCAGTGACTGGATCAAGACTCTTTGCTCCCTGGAATAGGGACCTGGAATAATAAAGGTTAAGTTTTAAATTTCTGCTTACAGAAGCTAGTATATCTCAGAATTCACTCACTTGTTGGTTTTTTTTTTGTAAAAAGAAGCAGCATTTATGAGAAAAATTAATTTGTCCTAACTTCACCCAAAATTCAAGGGATAAAAAAGTATGAGGATTCCTGCACTGAATACAACAATCCTTCTTTGGCCTCCAAGAGGTTATTGGGAGCTCAGTATTGGGGAAGTTTTGAACTCATCTTTGCTCCACGTGGAGCAAAGTCAGCAGCTGCTACGTGAACCATTGCCAGTTATTCTTTCAGATGTTTGAAATTACAGTTATATTGCTTTATTTAAATGCTTGTATTTATTTATATGCTAATTTATATACAGTTATATTTGCTTTATTTATATGCTTGTACATTATCTCCAGGTGTTTTATGAGAACATGGAGCTGCATGTCACAGTACCATTTTTCTGTGGGTTAAAGGAGACTGTTCTAACACTCCCAGCTTCTGCTGCCCAGGTACCTTCTGCTGAAGAAATTCTTTGTTACCTTGGACAGTCAGTCACACAGTGCTGGTTGGATTATGTGCCTCCTGTTACATCCACAAGTATATGGGAATAAAGCAAGGAAAGGAGAATAACAAAGCTTTAGTGGTTTGCTGTCCCTGACGATGTACTAAATTGGCAGAAACTGTAAAAGCCTGAGTTATTTTCCTCAGCAGTCCAGCGTTCAGGGAGACCCAGAGCATAGGGACAGTTGCTGCCACTGCACACCATTCCCCCCTTCCCCAGACAGGCTTTCTGGCCAAAGTTAATGATTCATAAGATTCTGCACTGATTTCACTGTGAGCTTCCACATTTGCATAAGTAAAAGCTTCTGCAGCTTCTGTAGGGAGATTCTTAGTGAAATTGCAGCACAAAACATTGATATTATGTAATTATGGTAGATCATCTTAAATGAAATTGTTACTTTAAACTTGCTCTAAGTGGCTCACAATGTAACTTTTGTATGACACACCTACAAAACAAATGAGTTAATCACAATATATGTCATTTTTAATTTTTCTCTTTCATTTTTCTTTCAGTCATTCTCTCTTTGTAATTAGCATGAAGACTACCCTTCAGTCAAAACTAGCCACCTGGAAAGTTTCAGCTTGTAATATGCAGCTTTTTTTGTGAATTATGAATGTGCAAAAAAGAGACCTTTCTCCTTACACCCACTTCCTTGCATAATTCAAATATGAATGAATGAATTTTATTCAGGCTTGCCAAAAAAAATAAAAAATCATATTTCAGCTGATAACAAGCATGAAAAATTTCAGATGAAAGGGATTTTTTTTTTTTTTAAAAGAATATTCTGAGCATGGGAGAACAGCAGGTTAAGACAGAAGTCTCAGTGCAGCCTTAACTATAACAATTGCTATCAAGCAAATACTATATCCAAGCACTAAATCTTGCTTTGTGCTGCCCTGGTGCACAGTAGCAGGGACAGAGTAGAATAATAAAAGCTGGTCCCCTTATGCAAACAGCAGGGCACAGCACTTGACAGAATACAAGAAGAAGGTGAGCCTGCCTACTGTTCTGGCTTTGCTAACCATATTCCCAAGGTCTGTGGGTTAGTTGTCACCTCTAGCTCCAGTCAGATAGCGAAAGGTACTTCAAACACTAGCAAAGGGAATGTTTTGGTCCTTTCCAGAAGAACATTTTACCAATTCCTTTCCTCCAAGCATACTGTTCTATTAAATAAAGTACTTGAAGGAATGCATACAAGCAACATCATGGTTTAACGGGTCAAAAAGGGAATAGAATCAGTGCCAGGCATTTTTCTGATTAACCATGTATTTTAAAAATATATATCTGTGAAAAAGGTATTATCTGCGCAAAGCAGAATGAGATTTGGGCTCATGCCAATACCACTTTGGAAATAAACCATCACAGTGAAGAAAAGTTACCATCTGGAACATTTCTGCGTCATATTTTCTCTTGTTCCTAATAATGCTTTCCTGATAAGTCCAGCTCTCCTTTTCTACTCAGAAAACAGGATAAAAACTCCCATTCATTTACTCTGTGTTTGTTAAAAAAAATGCCCATTACAGTGGCTAAATAGTAGTGAATACTAAAGTATTACCTTGCAGATCCACACCAATTAGAGGATCAACATAGAGGATTTGCAAGTGGCAAGCTAGACATAAAAAAAATCCCCTTCTAGTCTGACATAAGTTGACTGTTGCAAGTTGAGCTTGGCAGCAAGTGACCAAAATTGAGTTGTCAGCATCCTCCTATATAGTGGAAGAAGTTGTTGCTTTCTTGTGCAGATGCAAGAGTTTCTGTGGGAAAACAGAACATAATCATGGTTCTGAATGTCTCTGTGGATTGGTAATGTCTCTAATACATAGATCACTTGTGCAAATTCAGTCCCAGCTGGATGGGAAATTATTGAAAATGGTTGTTGTTTGATTGATATAAAATGAGTTGTCAGCTTGATTCAATGCCTTCAGGGCAGATGTCCACAGCATAATTGGCACCTGGCAGAAGTAAAGAATTCCTTGGTACAGAGAAACTGCTACTCATGCAACCACCCAAAACAGTCCTGGAATGCCATGGCAGAAAAAAAAATAATTTTACTTCTGGGCAGGATCTTTTATGCCATAAAGTCAATAAGAGATTTGACGTGACACTTGGTGCAAGCTTTTCCCTGGGATCCTGGCTAGACACTATCAACTTTTCTGCTGTTTGGTCAATACTTTCCCTAATAATTAGAAGAAAACTCATGTATTTGGTTACTTATTATTATTGTCATGGTAAAGGTGTGTCTTTAATAAAGAAACATTTACATGTTTGCTTATTACAAAAAATTCTGTGAATAATTTTGTTTTCATATTTCTTGAGAAATTCTCCTCACAACAATACAACTAGAGAAATAAGACAGTGTCTTCTCAGCAAAAAATAAGGCAAAGAAACAGGGACTGACAGTACAGCAGTGTCAGTATTATACTGTTTGCTAATAGCAAACAGTGACCTATTGTTTACTAGAGAGTAGATTAAAATGGATTTTTTTCCATAAGTCACTAAAGAGCTGTCATATGGTTATTACTGCCTTTGGCCAAGTGTGGTACAGCTAACAACAGGAATGAATTCTATTTCCCATCACCAATCTGCTGAGCTGGCCACCTTCTTCATGGGGCTGGTGCTTTGGGAGGTACTAGCTCAAGGACTTTCCATTAAAACTCATTTTACTGTCTTCATCTAGCGCATGTCTCAACTTTCCTTCTTTCCTTTCATCTCTGTTTCCTCCTTTAGATTATTTTTCATTATGCCTCCCCCCCCAGCATACCCACACTTTGCCTTTCATCTCTCTATGTATGCTATTCCAGCACTTGTCAGGCCCAGCAGGAGGCACATGGGAGAACCAAACAATATGATATGTTAGGTGGAAGAAAATATTAGAACAATCATTTATTGTCATACTTTAAAGAGGTCTGCTATGTTATTTATTTTATTATTCTGTATTAGGTACATGGTTTAGTTTTACAGGCATTATTAATCACTAAAAAACATTACACTTTCAGCCAGGATGTTAACATTTTTAATGCATTCATCTTGCTTCTTTAAACAGAAACAATGGGTCTTCTGCACTGCCCTCCCTCCCCTTTAGTCAATAAATTCTTTCTATTGATTCAGGAAATAACTCTGAAACCCTGTTTTATATTTTAAGTTCCACTAGCCACACTCAGACATATAATTTTGCTCAATAAAAAATGGATCTTCTATTTTTGTTGTTTACTATGTGTTTGGTTATCAAACTCAGCTTGAAAGTATTGGGTAGAAGAGGAGAAAACCTATAATGGCAGTGAGCCACCATGAGAGATTTAGTAAATGAATGTTGCAATAAAATAAAGTATCTGTAAAAAGTGTATATGTGTGTTTGTGTGTGTGTGTATGTGTGTGTGTGTGTATGAAAAGCAGTCTCATCAGTAGATGAAGTGATAAATGAAAAAATCCATCAGTGACTATGGATTCCCTTGAGTCAGCCTGGATCAACAGACAATATGGATTTTTGATAATTCATGGCTTTGCCATTATTTATTCTCTCATGAAATACCCATTGCAAGTCTCAGAAAGATAATTAGAGAATTATCATATTGCTTAACTAAGTAGTGCAAATCATATTAGATTCCGTGTATCCCAATCCTGGGCAGAATCATTAGTGTTGTTTAATTGTTACAAATATACTCATTGAATTTTAATAAATTGCCTTCATTGTCAATATCCACAATCGACTACTTCCCTTAATGTTCGTGGATAGGTTAGTTACCAGGTAATCTTACAGTTAAGATATACCACAATGAAGCAAAAATGTAAGAAAATGCAAAGGTCAAAACCATGTTTCTATTATGAAAAAAATGAATGATAATGACATAATTTTTTCAGCTCATCAGGTTCTTTGCTAAGTGCCTCTGTTATTGCCAGATCAGTAGTGTATAACAAAGAAGTGCTTTCTGTAGGCTGCTTCATTAGCCTGCCCTGTAGGACCTCACCTCAGACCTTTCACTAATCTGTTGGCCAGCTCAATAGCCTTGTTAGTTCTATTCACTTCTTCCTGGCAGCGGATTTTCTCAGCTGTAGCTCTCTCAAAGGCAGTGGTTAAGGCAGCCAGGATTGTGTCTAGTTCCTTCAAATAAAAACAGTAACAAACAACTTTAGACATTGTAAGAACACAGAAAAATATTTCTGCTATCCCATTTTGTATTGCTGAAAGTTAAATTACACAGTGCAAGAAAGGTGTAAACATTAACTCCGCTCAGAATCTTGTTTAGGTTGTGGTCAAAAGATGGACTCAGGAAAACCTGGAGAAAAGTGGGACCAGTCTTCTGATTTCTTCCAGTTGTTCAGAACAGCCTTCAAAATGAAATTACAAACTTGATCTTGTATCAGCAAAAAAGGAATATCCCCTTCTCCATGAGGATCCAGAAATGAAATTAAATATATTTCTCATTACAACTGTATATCTTCTATAGGAGATCCCAAACTTGAAAAAACAGCTGTTTGGAAACTAAAGAAAAAAGAAGGGTGTACAGATGATAGACAAAATACTTCAAAATGCAAAAGTCGGTGCCCTTTGCTGACTTTTTTTAGTTAGATTATGCTTCCCAGTGCACACACAGTTTCTGAAAACAGCCTGAAATCCCCAGCCACCTTAGATTTGGGAGCAAGCAGCTCAGTGTCTGGTACATCAAAACATTTGAGCACACAAACAGTCCCACTAGGTCAAAGCCTTGGTTATTCCCAGAGGGAGGAGTGGAAGATAATTCAGCATGGATGACTGAACATGAAGACAAGGCAAGAATGACGTGTAACTCCAGAGAGTCACGGGCAGAGCACCCAAATGACTCTGAGTGCAGAGGATGAACTGGCTGGGGAGCTGATAAAGGAAAGGTCAGAAGGGTGCTGCAAGGCCTCAACATAGCAAGGCACTCCAGAACTGGGTGCCCAGAAACAGAGCCAGTGGCTCTGAGAAATGATTCTCTCCAGCAGCAAATATGTATTCTCTTCAGCTTGACAAATGTCTCCATGCAGCTCTACTGAGCTCCTTAGTATTCCCCAGGGGAAGTCAGAGCTGAGCTGAGCTCCTGGGAGAGCTGCAGCCGTGCTGCTGACAAGCTCTGTGCACCCTAGAGAAAGGTGAATGGGTGCCTCAAGTTTTCCTGCCTTGAGGACGCTGTGAGGTGGAACCTGGGTGTATAATAGGGCATTAAAAGGAACTGTGTGGTTGGACAGATGGCTATTTTATGAGGAAGGTTTGGATAAATCTGGAGTAAATTACAGCACCAGCATTTCTAAATGGGGCCCAAAGATACCCCTTAAAGAATGGCCCAGCAGTTTTACCCCTGCTGTTGTGTGCCCCTGTGCGAGGGGAGCGCGGGCAGCACCTGTGTTAGAAACTTGTCCTGTTGGCTGGGCTGAGGCACACTGACTGAATCCTGCCTCTCCTTCCTGCACAGGAAAGATCCAGGCACCGGCTGAAAACTCACCATGTATGAAGGAAGGCACCTGCTGTGGCTCCAAGGCACATTATGTGGCTGCAGAGGCTGGGGATGTGGTCCCATCATTTACCTGAAACTTAAAAATGTTAGTGAGTGATGAATTATACTGACAAATACCTTTGCCAGTATTACCATGAATCCTGTGGCAAATACCTCTGGCAGAGGAAGGTACTACCAATAATTAAATTTTAGAGGCTTATAAAATGACCAGAAAAGTCCTTTTTGATACATCTAGTTGTCCTGACTCTGAAGTTCATGTCTTTGAGTCAATCAGGATTCCAGCTTTCCCCAAGATTTCTGTCTTCCACTGCAATGCACTCCTCCAAATCTTGTTGCTTGATATGTATATACATTGCCTAAGCAGAACTTAAGGTTGTCAGATGGATAGCAATAGGTTTGTCTTCAGGTGAGACCAAGGACCAGCACTTAGACACTGAAGCTAAGGGAATGCAGAGAGAAAAAAGTGGAAAAGCTACCTGCTGTTCTGAGCATGGATGCTGCAATGCTCATGCTGGGAAGCAGAACTTGCTTGAAGATTTTTTTAGAGGTCGTTCAGGAATTAGGAAGGAATTTTTACTGCAGTTTTAGTTCTACTGAGCCAGGCTGAAACACATTATGTGCTTTTCTGCCCTCAGACCATTTAGTGTTTGGCAAACCTTCCTCTAAAAGAAAAAAAATTAAAAGGAAGTATTGGTAGCAAAAATTTAAGTGGAAGATAGAGACGTAAAAGAACATATTTGTGTGTGTGTGTATATATATATATATATATATATATGTCTCTGTGTGTGTGAATATGTATGTATATGTTGAACAATAGAAGAACAAATCCAGTTCATGAAGGTCAAACTCAGAACTTGTGAAAGGTGCCAGAGGCAGTGAAAGTACTGGCAGGAGCCATATGGGGAACTGGAAGCTGCCAGGTCCTCCATGTATTTTTCTAGGGTTTTATGTATGAAACACTGTGTGCCAGGAAAAGTATGTAACAGTTTACTGTTGGATGCCACTTCTTCCCTCTCATCCTTTTCTACTTTATTTGCAATACGAGCACCCCTTCTCAGTACCTTTACTCAGCTGGCAAGTTATCTGTGAGGTGGAACTGATTTGGGCAAGGACAGAGAGGCCAAACTGCAGGTGAATAGTGGAGCTGCACGGAATTACTTCCTATTCAAATGGAAGCCCAGAACAATCAGGCCCTTAATGTGTTACAATTCATTTGACTATCCACATTTTTGACTTTCTGTAAATAATGTGCTAAATGGATAAAAGAATATACCATTTTTCCTTCTTTCCTCTGAGTTACTGATAACAAGACAAGTTCCTTCCCTTACAGTTTGTGCATATAAATGTGATTAATGTAAAAAAAAAAAAAAAAAAGTGCCAAAATCTCTTTATCTTTCTCTCTCTCCTTTTTTTTAAAGCATTGCCCTTTTCAAAACAAGGGGAAATTCAGTATAGTTTCAGTGCCACAGTGATCAAACAGTGTCACATCACTATGGCAATTGCTGCCCAGGCCAGGAATACAGATCAGCTTTAATTGTGCAACGCCTTATTGCTGGTGCATGTCAATCAGAACCTATGAATTGAGAAAAATTTGCTCTGTTCATTCTGTTAAATGATGTATCCAATTAAACCTGTTAGAATTCATGATCTTCAGTCAAGGTTAAATGAAAGTAGTTACTCCTGTCAGCTAGGTGATTAAATGCTGCCTACATCAGGCACATTTATGTGCAAAATTAAAATTTTGGTATAAAGCATGAATCTTTATGCATGCCAGTTAATTATCTTGCGGCTCCTCCATTTATTAAATGCCCACTGCATTTCTTCTTAATCATCAGCTTCCTTTCAAAACTTATTTCATACACTACATTATACCAAATTTCAATGTTTAAAATGAAACGCTTTCCCAGTGAAAACTTCCTCTTTTCAAGGGTTTGGCTGTTGCTATGTTACTAAAGATGGCCATTAACAGTTTTTGAGTCATTATGCGGATGGTCTGTTCGTGTTGTTCTGCTCGATTCTGAGGGAGCGTTGCAGGAATCCCTCGAGTTGCTGCCATGGGGCAGTTCCTCCTCCCCAGAGCGCCCGGAGCTGTGCGGCACATCGGCCAACTCCAGCGCTGGGCAGGGCGGCAGCAGCGCTGCCAGGGCCGTGCTGCCGGGTCCCGGGCCGTGGGGCCCGCTCCTCCGGGGCCGTGGGGCCCGCTGCTCCCGGGCCGTGGGGCCCGCTGCTCCCGGGCCGTGGGGCCCGCTCCTCCGGGGCCGTGGGGCCCGCTCCTCCCGGGCCGTGGGGCCCGCTCCTCCGGGGCCGTGGGGCCCGCTGCTCCCGGGCCGTGGGGCCCGCTGCTCCCGGGCCGTGGGGCCCGCTCCTCCGGGGCCGTGGGGCCCGCTCCTCCGGGGCCGTGGGGCCCGCTTCTTCGGGGCCGTGGGGCCCGCTCCGCCCGGGCCGTGGGGCCCGCTCCTCCGGGGCCGTGGGGCCCGCTGCTCCCGGGCCGTGGGGCCCGCTCCTCCGGGGCCGTGCCCGCGGGGTTCCGCGGCTTGTCCGCCAAGGCCGGGCTGCAGCCGCGGCTGCCCGAGCACCGCAGCCTCCGGGCGCGCTCCGCTGCTGCCCAGGGCTCGGGGGTCGGCCCCTTCCCCTGGCAGCCTTCAGAGCTGCCTCAGAATTCCCTTCGGCTTGGCAATCTGACGCGTCCTGCTTGCCCCAGGCAGCTCCCATATTGCAATATCATATTTTAATTAGAAGAAAAATTATGTGTTGCATGCTTGAATTAAATTAAATTGCGTATTTATATTTATAAGACACAGTATTGGCAGGATTTAAACGCTATATGAATTGAAGAACCAGAATACAGGTGTATTATAGTGATTTGTAGCTGAAACATTTGCTAGAAATGCACACAAAGCAGAGCAGTACCAAATGCTAATTTAATACCCTAAGACAACACTGTGCTCTTGCAAGCACAATTTCCTATATTCCATGTTAGCATTTATCCCCTTTCATTATGAAAAGGTATTAAGAACCTTTGTTACAAACAAGCAACATAAAAAATATGTCATACCACTTCACAACTACTAATGAATAATATCATTTAAAACAGACTGGGAAATAAACTAGTATAACACATTCTACTCTACTAGTACTATAAATATTCGCAAGGTTGTTATTAAAGATAAATGCACACAGTAATTTTCTACTTGTAGGTTTTACAGGTATAATTTTGAATCATACAATATTTTTTTAAAACACATCACGAGGATGGAAACCAACAAAAAGGCTGACTGGCAGCAATTCCTTGTGATCAATAGCTGACGTCTCCATCTATCTTTGAGGGCCCACATAAATTATATCGTGGCAGTATGAACCTTCAAGAGGAGTGATGTGATTAACTTGTTCAGGGTCACAGCGGGGAGGATTTTACACCTGTGGCGTTGCTGTTCTGCGGCCACATTTGCAGGATACATTCTGCAGGTGCCAGCGGCTGCCCTGGGGGAAGGAGGGCTGTGGACAGGCCAGCCTCAGGTCCCTGTTCCCGAGGGGCAGCTCAGTGTCTCCTCGCTGAGATCTGAAGCTGAGAGCTCTGTTTCACAGCAGGTGAGGTACGAATGTACAGGTCTGTGCTCAGCCTGAGTCTCCCTGGGAAATGCTGGTGCAGTTGCAGCCGTGGCTGCCCCAACCTGCCCTTCCCAGACCACAGCAGCCTCCGCTCCAGGCCTTGGAAAGCAGACAAAAAGCCCCCTCCTCTGCTGCTCCCCTAGAGCTACAAATAATAGACTTCTCTTTCCTGGCAGCTGCAGAGAAAACCACAGATATTTTTTCCTGTTTTGTTCAGCAAGTATAAGCTGTAAGTTAAAGCCCAATATCTTTAGATACCTCAACAAAAGAGGACAAAAAGGGAATCCACACTTAAAGAGGATAATTCCTCGAGGGCTCTGACAAGAGATGGCTATGTGCCAGGGAAGGTGGTGGGAGAATAAGCCTCTTTGCAGGATTCTGGGATGTCTATTGCTGAACTGCTTCAACTCACTTGAACTATCTAGAACTCATATTTAATTCTTCTTCTTTCTCTACATGTTCTTACTTTTACCCCAGTCCTCCAAAACCAGATATCATAAGCTGTGAACCCCAGGCCCAATGTGCCTTAATGTTACCCCATGAAACAATACTGGCAGGACAATTTATTTCTGCTCAAAACAATTTCCCCGTCCTAAAATTGTGATTGTTAGGTTAGCATCCCATTGAGATGAGAAAAGGAAAGAGCTGCACTTTCAGGTTGTGCCTAAAATTTTAAGGAAGGCAAGCTGCACTGATTTATCCTTGGCATACTGTTTTATACCCATAAGCACAAAAAACTTCTCTTTAGTGGCAGATTAAATTGTGCAGAAATGGACTGACACTGAGAAGACAAACACTTCAGCCTGCTTAAACAGGCTGACTTGCACATCAAAGGCTACCTGGCCACAAAAATATAAGCGTGTACACACTTGGTTTATTTGATTTCATAAGCAACTGTATATATAAAACACATGTAGAGATCTAAAAAAAATTGGCATCTAATTATATCTTTATAATTGATAGATTTGCAAAGAATTTGTGATTTAGATTATATTCATTTCCAGGAAACTTGCTTAGAAAGTAATTAAATGTATTTTATCCATTAATTCTCTCTTTGTTGTTTTGCATTGTGCTACAGAAACAAAACTAAAAACTATCGAATGGAAGGATTTTTTTTTTAAACTGAATATTATAAATGAATAGAGCCAGGGATGTTAATGTTTGTCATTTTCCTTATCTGTACACATGAATATGTTATATGCTCATTTCCATTGCAAATGGAACAACAGAATGATCATTGCAAACTGAAATATACTGTACATTTCATTTCTTCATTTCTTTGAAAATACCAGTGATAAAAATAACCAATTGCTAGTATTCTTTTTGTAAAGCTATGCATCTCAATGAAAATTGAAGGAATTAATGGTGTCCATCTGGAATAAAGTATGCAGTGTGTTCTGGAGGGTCATCGTTATTCACTGCTGAAACAAAGTCAGCCTATGGAGCCCTGAACCATGACTGGACAATTGTGCAAGGCATTGTACAAAACATGTAGTCATCCTGTTTCTTGCACACCTCTCCTGCACCTTGCTCACAATTAATGAAACAAAAAGATGTATCATAGTTACATTAGTGAGGAAATACTGAAGAAGGAAAAGAACTTTTGAGGTAAAAGACAAGCTTGTCACAAGAACAAACCTGAATAATATGTTGGTGGTGTAGTTAAAGTCACTATTGAGGTTTCTATCCATCTGATCAGTGAGGTACTGGAGTAGCATTCCTGTAGGAGACATGGGGCACAAGAAACCTCTTGAGGTTAAGAGAGTTAAGAAAATAATCAGTCTCTTTGAGTTTTTTAGCTTTCTACTGCTCTGTGTTTACTTTGCAAAGTACAGTAATGTCTCCTTCTCATTTGGTCCCAGAGATTAAGAAAATACAGTGAGAGTAATGCATAGCCCAAAGTATTTATTTTATCATAGACAACATAACCAAGGGAAGGAAGATCTGTAAGTGCAAGCATCAACTCTCAGCTCAAAATGACATCTGAAGATACAGTGAAAAAAAACACCGAGGCAGGCAGGAGGACTGGTGCTTTTCACAGAATGATGAGGCTCTGTGGGACAGAAAACAAAAAGTATGTAGAATAAATAGGAAGGAATAAAGCCATACGATGAATATGGGACAGGAAGGCAAACTGCATCCTGCTGAATGGAGTGGGACTGACACCCATGTACTCTTGGTTTTACTGCTAACGGGACACCGGGTCACATCCTGAAAACCCTTACTTATGCAAGTAATCCCACTAAAATCAATGGGAACCATGACTGTAATGACTGCTTCCATGCCTCCACTAGGGATTGCAAGGTCAGGTGCATTTTCTGTGCAATATTGGATGAATGCTAGAAAATCAATATCTCTATTGAGACTTCTTCTTTTGGAGTAAAAATAAACCTGCACCATTTTGAGTTCAAATGTTCATTGTTCCTGGGTGGTTTTCTAAATTCCTTTTGAAAGCAAAACGGTCAAATCAAAATGGAGTGAAATGCTCATCTTTTTGGTATGTTTTACAGCTTGTTGTTATACCTAGCTTTGTAATGCCATGAAGGTTAAAGGCAACTTCATAGTTTCTTTGTATTTAATCTTTATCTGTTAAAAAGAGACATTTTAATTTTAGCATATCCCTCTATTCAAATGAGTCAGGGCTGAGGATAAGTGGGGAGAAAGAGAATGTCAGAGGAGAATGTCAGAGTCTATTATTTTAGGGAATTTTGTTATTTGATGGAAAACTTTTTGGCCTTTTTGCCATAGAAAATTCAAAGGAAGGGTTTTTTTTAGTAAAAAGATTTTGGTGCAGTCATAGAAATATAAGTCATTGTTATAAGGCATTGCTTTGGTAGCATGGAAAAAAACCCTACTCAATTTTGTTCACATTACAGGTTCTTATTATACTTAAATCACTATGGAATACCTTCAACTATAATTTTGTTTAAAATGTCTAAACCTAGTTTGGGTTATCTATTCTTAATTTACTACTAAATTACAATTAAATTTGTAATTGTGTCTAAATTGAATTTTCATACTGAAATATGTTACATTCCTTTGTTTGATTCCCTTATACTTCAATTGTGGTGGGTCAAAAGGAAATTATGATTAATCCAAAGCATACAAATTAACTATTTTAAGGATTTTCTAGTCAAATTATGTTTTTCTGCAAGCCCTTGGTGGTTTAAATGAAATTTTAAGATGGATGTCATTATGTTGGATATTTGATCAGCTTCATATCTGGCATGAACAGTGGTTTACAAAAGAAGTAATTTCACAGAAAAATACCAGCTAATTCCTAATATATTAGAAGTGTAATATCCACCAATTAAGAGACTAACAAATAGGAGTTTATGTGCTTTCTTTCAGAGACAGTTCGTTGAAATTTTGAGAAAATACATCCCAAGTCCATTCTGCACCTCATGCATTCGGTTGACCCAACTCAAATATTTTTCCCAAGAAATTCCATTCAGCAATAATTAATGGAAAGTTCAGTTGTCTTTCAATCCAGATAGATGGGAATTATGGATGATCAAGAAATAGAAATGCTTTGATGCTCAGGTTTCAGCTAAGGTGATTGTATTTTTTCTGGACCAATACAAAAGTATAGACTTATCCTAGGATTTCAGCTCAGCTGGATTTACCGCCAGGCTGGGGAGAAAATCCAAGAATGTGTTCAGTGCTCAGTCCATTTTACCCACCTCTGCAGGACTTGTTTCCCACCTGCTGTGTGACACATTAGCCATAACTTCTTCCCCTCTTGCACCACTGCACACAGGACTGTGGTTTGGCTCTGTACTGCTAACAACGTTATTGACAAAGCAATGCTGCTCAAGTATAACAACGAGCTGTTGTAGCACTTATTTATGGAATAACGTGCACTTTTCAGATACTCCATGCTTCTGTTGGTTTTGGAGCTGTATTACCCACACAACATATTTAACTAGCACTAACAGCCTAGGAGTACAAAAAACATGTAATTGAAAATCCAGGAGAACAACTGGCACCACTACAGCCACACACAAGCACAGCACAATACTACAGCAAGTAGTACCTGTGCCTTCATGGTGTGCCCTGCTTTACTTCATTACCTGATTTTTATACTATTATTGCAAATGAAGTTAACCCAAACCCTAAAGCAATGGACAACTCTTTACAGTCTGTTTTTTAGCTAACTGTGCTGCCTACATGATAAGACTGAAAATATTCCAGTTCTTGGAAAAGTGTAAAAATTAGGCATCAAAACAGGTCAGATACTTACATATATCTTTTTGATGTGCTCATGTGATAGGATAGCAGATTGATAAAGGACAAAAGAAATGCTAAATATGCACCATGACAAACAGTGAAAAATTAAGTATTGTAACTAACATTAATTACATTCTAGTAAGATGAATAGGCTGCTCATCATTAATGAGAATGTACACCTCTGTCTAAGTTTCACATCTACCTGTGATAAATGTGCTAACAGCGGTAGAATACATCATAGTAACATTTGAATTAACAGCACACTAATAGATTGACATACAAGTATGAATAAAGCATTTAATCATAAACATTATACCACACCCAACAGCAAATTTTCTTTTTTGCATATATATCAAGTAAAATGTATAAACATTACAATTTTATTTCAGTTTATGCTGAGGTAATCTAATGGTTTTATCTCATACTATCCTAATATTTGTAATCCAGTCTATTAGATACTTACATGGTGGCTTTTGGGAGACATTCAGGCAGTTTAATTAAACAGTAAGGGGGATTTCTGAATAGAAAGGGTGGGGCTTAATCTCAGGACAAACTACCCACTGACTCTTGCCCACGTGGCAGGGATGGAACACTCAAACAATCTTCAGGATGGGTTGACTCCTACGCTTATGAAAGGATTACTTTAATTTACTTTTAATGAAAATTGAAGCAGGCCTACTAACCTATGGTTCTTATCTATATCTTCAGTAGCCTTCTCTCCTGTGTCTCCAGTGCCTTTTTCCTGGCCGGGAGGCAGAGGGGTGATTGAGCCAGGCGTGCAGCAGGAATGGCTGACACTGTCTCCTGTGCCTGCAGAGCCCAGAGCTGCAGGCAGCTGGGGACTCCCCATTTCGGAGGATCTGGGACGTGCAGATGCCATGCCATGCCATGCCATGCCATGCCATGCCATGCCATGCCATGCCATGCCATGCCATGCCATGCCATGCCATGCCATGCCATGCCATGCCATGCCATGCCATGCCATGCCATGCCATGCCTTCACAGCAGCCCTAAGGGCAAGTTCCCCAAGGTGACACTGTCTCTGTTCACCCACCCCTTCTGAACGGCTCCTCAGGCACCTGGGCCTGGGAGCCCCTCCTGTTTCTCTGGGAGGGCGACCTTGCAGCATGGCTCCATTCCCTGCTGCCGCCGCTGAGAGCAGGTGGAAATGCCGTGCTCATTGGCTCCGGGACTCAGCCAGGGCTGAGCAGAGGCTCCAGCTGAGGAGCTGCTCGAGGAAGCTGGAAGTGCAGCTCGGATACCCTGCCCCAGCACCGCCCTGCTCTCCCCGGCAGAAGAGACCGAGGTGCCCGAGCGAGCAGTGAGGGATGCTTGGCACAGAGCCAGAGTGCGCCGGCAGCAGCTGGCACAGGGATTCTTCCTCTCAGGGTCAAGGCTCCAAGCACGGCTGGGAAGGGAGAGGGCTGGATTTCACTGCCCAGCTTCTCTCACGCTCTGCTCCCAAAGTCTCCACTTCAATGAAGAGCTTGACAAGCAGAGATGAGGAAGCAGAGCGAAGGAGAACAGGAGGAATCTCTGGCTCAGTAGCAGCAAGCAGGGCTCTGCTACAAGACTAACAAATTGTGTAAAGACCAACTGTAATTCACAGAACAAACATTGTGAATTAGTTAAACATTGCCAAGAGGGAATTGCTTTAGCCTAATAGTTTCCTGAAGATCATTCAAACAGTGCAAGCTCATCAGTGTATTTTTTTTTGCAATTAAGCAGATGGTTTAAAATACTTTAATTACTGCCAGGGCTCACCTAAGCTGCACAGTAGATGACACTGGACTTGTATAGTGCGTAATATAAAATACTGAGCAATATATATGCAATTATATACAATTATTAATATAATGTATGAGTACTCAAGCTCAAGGAATCCATCTTCATGGGCCACAAAAAGGCTCTGCGGGTCAACAAGCCTATGGACACAAGTGAAAAAACGTGTTTGCAGTCATTCTTGCTAAGCACAAGACATGCCAAGACATGCTTGTGCTGGTGATCTCCTGGGGGAAAGCAAAACAGCATTCCAGGGGGAAGGAAGTTCCCACATGCAGAACAAGGCACGCACACGTGGTCAGAGCACTTAAGTCTAGCTTTTCCCTTCTATCTAAACTGACAGATCTCTCCAGGAGAACTGGAAGTCTTGAAAACTAGCATAGGGATTTCAAACTGTTTGTATGTTTTATACTGTTCAACTGCAAGATAATACAGTATGTCTGCACTGGTAGCTGCCATACTCACATTGAAAGCATATATTTTCTTCTTTGTTACACTAAATGGTACATTACCTTGCTTTCCTTTGCATTCCAGCTGGCAACTTATTGATTAGGGGAACACTTCTGGGCTTGTCCCTCCTATGTAATAATCTTTATAATTTCACATTTCTAAATGCTAAAAGCACACTAATGCAAGTGGGAAAAGTTTCCTCTGCTATTTCACATACTTAAGGAGAAGATGTTATCGATTCATATGCTTTACTCCAGAAGTGCTTTGCAAAGGCAATAAGTATTATTATTTTCATTTTAGCAAGAAGGAAAATGGCACACAGATTGCCCAAGGTCACCCTGCAGATCAGTGAGGGAACCAGGATTAAATTCAGATATTTTGGGTCTCTGTGCAGAGACTCTTCTGCTGAGCTATTTTTGGAAGCCTCCAAATGAAGCATCGCCATGATACACAACCCATTCTCACAGTCTAAAAGTAATTGATGGCATTCAAAATATTTTTTCTCTAGTATTTTTTAATGGCTCTAACTATGAAGTGAGTTCTTTGCAATAGCAAAAGAAGAGCTGAAAGAAGTCTTAACATTTTGAGCTGAAGAAATTTACAGCAGTTTAACTCCTACCTGCTCCAGGACTCTAATGATGTTAACTCAAGCACTGTGTGCAGCAGCCACTGAAATTTTCTTGCAAAAATTTTGAGTTGAACTCTGGGTCATGGAGACAATCTTCTTTTACAGTTTTAACAATAACTGCAGAAATGTATTCCTTATCAAAATTAATATAGTTTTACAGAAATCCATCTACCTAAAGAAAAAAAAAAAGGAAATGGTGTGTGGAGATAGTAATCAGGCAACAAAATTTGAAGCTTGTGGAAATTTCAATATGGTCCAAAAAACCAGCTTGATAAATCATGAGTCAGTACCAGAAATGGTAAAAGGTTATTCAGAACTGGTTTTCATAAATATTTTGATTATTAGTTTGGATATTTCTCTTGACACTGCTCTTCTTTCCAAACCTTCCCTCTACTGAAGCTTATTGTTACCTGCAAATAAAAGTCTTTCTTTACTAATATATTGTCTCCAACTCTTTTTCCCTATCTCCCTTACAGAAACACATCCTGGAGTATCCTGGAGTTTATCTAGTAAAATCTACAAATTGTATTAGTGGGGGGGAAATTAAATAAGTGACCTTACATGCAAAGAAAGCAAAATTTAGTCACATATTTTGTTATTTTAAATTTTTGTTACAAAGCGAAAAAATGCAGGCTTGTTCTGTGATCACAAGTCTTCTTGGTAATCTAGCAATTTACTAACAACAGCCTCAACAGAGAAAAGGTAACAGAAAATTTTCACTCTACATGCAAACTAGGCAGATATTGAACATCTCAATAATGTATTTTGTAATCATTGTTTTAAATGTCTGTGATCCTGGAGATATTCTGGTTGTTTCAGGATATGAGAAACAATCTCTGGACACAAACAGTAATTAGTTGGACTAATGACTGATTTACTAACATGAACTCCACTTAAAACTTGCAGTACTTAATTTTTGTTATTCACCAGGGACTATTGTTTTTGAGAAATCGATCAATAAGAAATCAAAATGACAAAATTATTTTTAATACATTATTTTGCAGAAGCATAACTTTTCAATGTTTAATCTAAATGAGGTATTAACTCCAGTGGGTCAATCATTAACTGAATTTTAAGCAACAACTTGATTTGTATTATTTTCTTCATGGATCAATAGATCAGTCTTTCAAGTAGTGGCATGAATAATCCCTAGGATAGAATGGATTACTAAACTATTTGTGTGCAATAACTTGGGATAAACGAAAACTCCACCTATGCAGTAGTCAAGATATGATCTTTATACATAGGAGTTTCTGACTTGCTTTGTATTCCTCCATGGGATTTCTGCAGAAAAATACGTGTCCAACACTGCACTGACACTACCTTAAAGCATGCAAGAAGATAGACAGCTGAAATCACATTCTCTTGGGGCATTCAGCAGTTTTATGGTCAGCTATGACTGTTGATTATTTTACTTTTTAATTTGTTACTTCGTGTGGCTATCAACAATTTTCCAGTCACTCCTTTTAATTGAAGACTGAGGTTATATTCTCAAAGAATAGTGACATCTGGATATGTTGAAACCTAAATGTGTTGCCCCACACCCCACTCTCAAACACTCCTACAGCACTAAGGACCAATATCACAAGCCTTTGATTTTCCATTACCCCAAGAAAGACAGAGAAATTCATGAAGTGTATATTAGTATCCACCTCAGAGCTGTCTAGCACATTTTTGTAATTCCCCTGTCCTTTACAGCAGCATCAAATTAAAGAGACAGAGTTAGTATGTTTATATCCTAAACCAGAACAGAATCAGAAATTTTGCAAATATGATGGTAACTGTGTTTTTTTCCTGATGTGTTTTGAACTCTTTCTACCTATACTTTTCAATCATTTAAGTTTAGATAACCTGGGCTAGGCAGTGCAGAGCGGGAGAAGAGAGCAGAGACTGGAGGCTGGAACACAGCCCTGACACTGAAAGTCTGCTAGGCTGTGATTGCAGTATTGCTGCTGGGAACTGTCACAACACCACTCGCAGAAACTGTAACTTCACCCACCTGAAGGCATCCAGTGCGTCATCCTGCCTTGTTCTCAGCCAAACCCATGGGTAGGGCTTCTGCAGTTACGCTGCTCCTGGCAGTTAGAAAAGAAATCCACAATATTTTATCTCCCCGAAAGCTTTTGAAAATGTTTGCATGCTCCCTTTCAGGGATTTGGGGTGCAAAGGAAATGTTTTATCTTTTAGAAAATTTAGTATCTATATGTTAAAGATCTATTTAACATTAATGAAAAAAAGTATTTTTCTCTCCATAACTAGAAGCTACTGATATATAGCAACTGAGAGGCTTTGAAACTTTATTCTCTATTCTGTATCTCATCAGAGCTATTAAAGACTGAAAATTGGAACCTTATGCTGAATAGGTAGGATTCAATCTACCCGTGCCACCTTACCAAGCAAGGCTTCAACTTTAAAATGTGCTGGTGAGTTAAAAGTTCTGAGCCTCAGAACTTGCAAAAGCTGTGAGGAATGCTGTGTTAAAACCGAATCTTTGGTGCCTGACACTATCAGGTACATGAAATTTATCAGCATGATAAGTGTTCCTGCATGCAGTATCAATAGCCATCTTTCTTATGTGATACAAAATTAATCCTTCACTT
The DNA here is from genome assembly GCF_971803275.1 of Cyanistes caeruleus. Lineage (NCBI taxonomy): Eukaryota > Metazoa > Chordata > Aves > Passeriformes > Paridae > Cyanistes > Cyanistes caeruleus. The sequence goes on along the minus strand of NC_141707.1, from coordinate 20,765,307 downwards.
GAAGCAACTTTCTCTTGGTCACTATATCTTATTTCTTGGTGACAAATGGACAGGATGTGCTACAGAGGAATTCAGCACAAAGGAGATGAGGCAATGTTAACTTGCTGTAAACCTCCCACTGCTTACCTCTTTGGCATTTCAGCACGGCTGTCACCAGCTGCTCAGACGAATTATAAGAATTAGTATTTCCCAAGCCTCAAACAAAGCAAACAGGAGCTTTTTTCCCTTTTCACATATGGGCATTATTTGGAATTGCAGACCTCCAAGGTATGCCAAGAACAGGGTACACTGTTGGGTAGGCACTGGCTTCTCTAAGAATGCCTACTTAAGGTACATTAGAGCAAGTAAGGCTGAGCACTGAGTTCTCAGCCTGTGGTTGCCTGACACAGTCCAGTCCAAACAAGCCTGATAATGACAGCTCTCTTAAGAGCTGTCACAGCATCACATTAATAGTACATATTATACTGAAATTTCTGAAGCTTCTTTGGAAAAAGATTTTCTCTGGCACCCATCTGAGGAATCTGTTTTTTTGACATACATCTTGGAGCCTTTATACTTCCTAAAAACATACTGACATTTAAGAAGTGTATTCTTTGGCAATATTTAAATATGTCACATTTTGCAGAAGTAAGATGGTAAAGGTGCTTGCAATTCACTTGGGAGCAATTTCTGAATTTGACAAAATCCTGCTATTTCTGTGATCTTTGATATTTTCTTGAAATAGCACTAGAAAACCTATGTCTAGCAATAAAACCCCATTTAGTTGGACTGTTCAAATAAATCACATTTCTTAAATGTGCTCACAACATTTTTTTCAATTACCTTCTCCCCATATATATTTGAGATTTCCCAGCCTCAGTCCTCTGGACTTTCCCCCACGGAGATAGACCCAAGGCTCCACAGTGCTGCATCTTACTGGTTATAGCTTGAGTAGGTTCAGGAAAGTTCCCAAATCCACCAGGTTTACCTTAAAGCTGACAAGATTACAAAGCTCAGTTGTAAGAACTATAGAACCAGAACTTCCAAGTGAGGCAAAAAACATCTGATAATTCTACCAAAGAGCAAGAAAGAGAGACACATTACTGTATTTAAAATATTTAAAGCAGCATTTTCTGCATTAAGAGCATAGTCAGATTTAGTAAGGTCATCTTCAGACTCTTGCTGTTTCTAACTCTTGCCTGACTAGCAACAAACTGGAAAATATCACACTTCCATTTTCACACCCATTGCAGTCATGCTGCATGGCAAAAAATCATTAGAAATGATGGATTCAGAGCCCAGTGCAACCAACATATTTACAACCTAGTCCAACTCGGGAAACTCGTCAAACTCACACAGGTGCAAGTGACAACCTATTTAACACTTGATTTAAATGTCCTATTAAATCTTATTTATTAAAGACTTATTAAATATGCTATACTTCTAGCTCTGAAGGATACCTTTTCTATATGAAAGATTTCTGAGTAGTCTGTGCACTTAAATAAAAAAATAATTCTGATGTGTTAAAGTGCAAGTGTCTTCCTTCTAGGGAAAATTGAGGCATACAAAGTGTCCATCCAATAGGATGATTTTATGTATATCTGTAAATGAACATGTTACTTGTTAATGCAATGATGCTGGTATGTGAAATCCATCGCATTCTGGCTTCTCTAATATTTTGCATTTCTCATTTCCATTAACACCCTGTGAACATGCAGCCCTAAAGGACAGAGCAGTGCTATGAGGATGGCTGTCAATGCTGGCATCAGGACTGCTAACAAATGCCTGGCACTTCAATCAAAGGCAAGGCATGCGCTGGACAGATGAACCAATGGGAATTGATTCCCAACCAGATGCTGTGCCAAATCACTTGAATTTCTGCCCAGTAGTAATTGTGCAAAAGCTGGAAGTTTGGATGCACATCCCTCATTGTGACTATGGTCATACTAAAAAGGGTGAATTAAATCAATACAAAGCTGCTTTCAGTTGGATGTGAGGGCTAACAGGAATGTGTTCCAGTTCAAAGCAGGGGAGCAGACAGTGACACTTGTTACTAAACAGTGGCTGGCAAACACGGCACGAAGAATAGACCTGGGACAGCAGTCTCTGTGTTGATGGGATATGTACCACTGAGGGAGGAAATCAAGAATGTACCGTTTTCAAGGTTCCTCGTCTTTTTTGGCAGCAAAGGTAGAGCTGGGGGAAAGGAGTGAGGGGACACAGCACCACAGCACAGAGAAGCAGTATGCTCTATTCTCTGCTTAACCTTTAATGTAAAGAGAGTAGATATTGATGGTGTAGATTCTTCTGTAAATCAGTCCAAAGAAACAGGCTTTGTTGGTACAATGTTACTTTAAAATTGCTTACCTTTAGCTTTATTTGGGGTACAAAGTTGAGGCCCTGTCCCTGACCTCATGTCTCTGATACAGAGGTAGACTTGCCTTTGTGACCTCTTCTATCAGTCATGAAGGAACAGAGCAGACTATCTTGTTCTGAAGTGCAGCCTTAGAAAATAAACATATATCCACAGGTATTCATAGAGCAGAAATTCCTGATAAATGTGTCTACTCCAAATATCACCTAAAACCTGCAGCCAGGCTGGCTTTGAATTTGGAGATATTCACTTTTATATCTGTTCTGAGCAGTCATCATCTCCCAGAAAACAGAACAAAGAGGATGAAAGCATTGATCCTGCAACTCCCCTCCCAGATAGATACAGCTTGAGCTACTCCAGCATTAATGAATAAATCACCACCTATATATAAGTATGTGTATGTAGATGTAAATATTGTATTATGGAGGTTTATATATACTCCAGCCTATTTATATTTCTGTCACACAAGGCATCAGCTCAGTTCCATTTTATATGGATGTTTGCCCTGGGTTTGGCTGGGACAGAGTTAATTTTCTTACTAGCAGCTGGTACAGCAGCGTGTTTTGGATTTACTATAGAATTCTTGTTGACAACACACTGATGTTTTGGTTGCTAAGTAATGCTTACCCTAAGTCAAGGACTTTTCGGTGTCTCATGCTCTGCCAGAGAGGAGCTGCACAAGGAGCTGGGGGGCATGGCCAGGGCAGGTGACCTGAACTGGTCAAAGGGATATCCCATGGCACAGAATGTCACGGACAGTGAATAAACAGGGGGAGCTGGATGTGAGGGCCTGATCACTGCTGGAGATGGGCTGGGTTTCAGAAGGCGGGGAGCCAGTGTATGGGGCATCACTTGCATTTCTTGGGGTTTTTCCTCTGTCCTTTTCCTTTTTATTGTTACATTTTAAAGTATTTAAATTATTAAACTATTCTTACCTCAACCCACAGGTTTTACCTTTTTTCTGATTCCCCTCCCTGTTCTGCCGTGAGGAGGCAGGAGTGGAGGGAAGGGGATGGGTGAGTGTCTGTATAGAACTTAATTGTGGAACTGAGTTAAACTAGGACAATGTTAATAGACAGATATAAGTTCTTCATTGATGTCTGTGCTTCACTGATATCTGTGATGACTTTTCCTTTACCAAGCTTTTCTGTGTACTATCTCATTTTGTCAATCTGCACCTTGGTGTCTTTGTTTCTCAGATGAAGTTCTCTCTCTCAAACAGCAAGCTTAGACCTCAGCTCTTCCACCTAAATTACGGAAGAGAATTGGTAATTAAGTTTTAACAAGATTTAAATGATATTAAAACCAGACAGTTAAAGGGAGACACTGCCTTGGGCTTTGTTGTAAATTTGTATAATTATTTTTAGTTCTCTGGAGGATGCATGATTATGTTTCTGTATTTATAAAAATACTGCCCTGGAGGCATGAAAATGAATTTTATAGTCCACTGATTTGCATATTAATGTCAGTCTTATGGTGTCAAATGTATTTTTTAGCAAATAAATGTCCATGACAATTATCTAAATTTCCAAAGAATTTTATAATATATTTGACCTGGATTAATTAATTTTTTAAAATAAAGACAAAATAAGAAAGCCAGTACAGCAGAATGATAAATATATAGGGGAGGAATGGACCAGATGAACTAAACAAAACAAGTATGGATTTTTAACTATTAATTATAATAGTTTTGGTACATTAGCATTAAGTGCTGACTCAGGTTCTGATCCAAATCTCTTTAAAGTCTCTTGGTCTGTAGATTTTTGACAATACATTTCTGTATGTTTGCCCTCCTACAGAAACATAATCACTGGGAAAATCATTCTCTAGATCAAGCATCCTTGTATACTTTTCAGACTGAGAATAAAAAAACGGACAAAATATGTTAGTTGCTACAGCCCAAAATCATAATAAGGAGCTGGAACAGTAATGTTCAAAGCTTGTATCACAGGTAGAGCAAAAGCTATGGCTTTATGGTGGAAGCATGGAAGTAAAGCCATCTCTTCCATGCTGCTACGTACAGGAAGCTGTAGTTAGGTTAAAGTTTGTTCTTCTCATCTAAAAATCTGCCCTGAAAAATCCTGATAAATTCACAGTTGCTATAATCCCTAATTTGTCTTGCATTTCATTATTTTTAAGAGGCCTTTTAATACAGATATCCTGTGCTTTAAGTGCCAAGTAAAGCTATAGGCTTTTGAAGCTTGTCCAGACAATACAGAACAACAGTATCAACATTGTACTAGTGCAGAATCTAGTCTTGTTACATATATGTATACAAAATTCACACCAGCATTCAGTCAAAAGACAATGAACTCAATAGGAAATTTCTTTGTGCATGGATGGAAAAATTACCATTATAGTTAATAGTAATCCATTTTGATATCAAGATAAATCCATTGGCCTTGCAGTTTATCTCCCCATGGAACTAATGTATTGTCAGCTGAAATAATGTGTTATTATCAGTACAATAATTATCATTATAATAATCTCAAACAATTATTTGGATTAGGAACCTGTCATATTGTCCAAGTTTATGAGGAGAGCTAAATACAAGTTTTGTGGCTGTAGATTGTAGAGATGCTCCTTGTGTGCCAAAAACTAAGAGAAGGTGCCGTCTTAGTGTCTACCAGTAGCAGATAAGGTGTGTTTTACAAAAATGATCAAATGCCAGTCAACTGCTGGCTCAGGGAAACACTTGTTAGGCCATAAATAAGCTGATTGCATGTTCAGAGTTACAGTTTCCATAAAGTCTATTTCAAGGAAATATTTAATAATCTATTTAATAATCATTACTTAAATGTGACAAAATGTTGTCACAGAGGGAACATACACCTGACATTCTCCACTAGTCCCTTGCAAACCTAACTCCTGATATATAATCTTTTCTCCCTAGCCAGAATATTTTAAAATAAAGCAAAAATACTTTAAATATAAAAACGAAATACAAATAAAATAAAAGCCATCAAGACTGAGCAAAATGTTTCTGTGATGCTTCGATATTGATGGCAAATCATGTATATAATCTTGGGAATGAAACAAGGTAGTCTGAAGAAGCAAGCACAGAAAATTCTTGTTTTTTGGTTTTTTTTTTAATCTAAGAAATCTTTGGTAGATTATTGAGATCTTTTGCACTTGGAATTTGGCACCCATAATCTATTTTGTACCTAGAACTGCAGGAACTGCAGATATGATTTTACAGAACTTGTGCAAAGTGCTAAGCACTGGCTTTGAGATGAATGGCAGGCAGGGGTGGAAAACCCCCAGCTCCCTGGAGTACCAAAGATGAAGAGAGCAACTGAAGTAGATGGATCAGACATGAGCACACAATCTCTACCCAACCCTGTATGGAGTCTGCCAGGCAAGGCTCCTCTTCAAAAATCCCTGATCAAATCTGAGCTCGCAAAGTTCTGTGCATATGGACCTCTCTGTATATGAGACTGGAATCTTTTGGACTTAGAATCACATGTCACAAGACCATATTTAATGTCTTGTAGTTATGAGTTAGAATAATTGACTATGGGCAGAAAAGTGTACTTATTGTTAATAAAATAGAATTACTTTTTATTTGCAGTACAAACTATCCATAAATAAAAAGTAAAACTTGAGTGTAGGACCTATTTATTTTCAAGGGTTTGCCAAAAATATAATGCTGCTTATATATGCAAAATTATAAACAGTATTGCATTTAACAAATGAGTATGTAAAAGAGCTACAGTAGAGATGTAACTCAGGATTTTAAAATATTATCTTCCAGTTTTTCTGTTTTCCCATGGTTAGTTTAGGGTTAAAAATAAATTCAGAGGAAATACTTTTACACATACACAATTTGCTTCATAAAAGAGATAAAGTTTTGTAGGCAAATATTCAGAATTGCTATCTGTTCCAATAATTTTCTTTTTAACTGGGGTCAATGACTGTTTGGCCTGACTCTTTGTGTGTGTGGCAGGTGAAAGATAAACAAAGAAGGGATGAAGAGATAGAAAGGCCAAAAGAGCCTTTCTTGCCTTCAGTCAATCTGCAGGAAAAGTCAATCACCACTGCAGTGCTCTGGGCCACCCCATTCTGTCCCTTCAGGATGCAATACTCCCAAAAAAAGGCCATTCTTGTCTGTGCCATTGCCATGGATGAGCTTAGTTCACTAAAAGAGTAGCATCCAAGTAGTTCTGACAGTACCCTGGGATGAGGAGGAATCCCAGATATTTGAATGTGTTGAGCCAATATAATTCTGCCCTATCCCCTGTTCTAAGTTGCTTGGTTTGTGAAGTGTTTAGTTGTAAGAAGAGTGAAGGTAAAACTGCTGCTAGGGTTACCTTTGCTCTGCACAAAACCAGTACCATATAGAGGCACTGGAAATCAGACAGCAGTGAGTAGCTGTGTAGCCTCATAGCTCATGTGTTTCTACCATAGAAAGCTGATTTATTACCAACATCCTGTTCCAGGAGTTTGCAGCCCCATTTCATACTTTGAATGCCTCATTATACAGAATCTGCACCTCTGGACTCTTCCTTTTCTGGGTGGTGTCATTTTGAAGTAATACATTATCAGTTTCCCTCAGCTGGTGATGCATTACGAGAACACATCAGAAAAACAGCTGGCTCAGTCTCTCAATCCTTAGCGTCCAGCAACTGCTGCCTGTCATGATATATTACATGAACTCTTCAGTCTATCATTGTAATACATCAAAACAATACTGGTCTGAAGGTGTATTACTCAAAGAAAGGCAAAGCTGAGTGAACCTGTCCAGGAGAGGGGTTCTGGTTTAATTATAGAACAGAAGTTACAGTACGCTGCTCAGAGGTTTGTTAGCTTTAAATTTTTGATACATTGGTAAAACACATTTTTCATTCATATAATTTGTACTATAGGTGAAGGTCACAATGCTACTCAGTTTGGAGACAACCTCAACAAACAGTTCTGTCATAACACTGAAATGTGCTCTTCATAAGCGAGGCTGCACATATGAGTCATGCAGGATTTGAGTTCAACTGTAGTCCCTGATTGCTATTCTTTCATTTTTTGGTGGAATTCCCAAATCTCAAATATCCCCTGATATTTGAGAGCATCTCACCAGTGAGTTCTCACTGCTCCTTCATTTGATGGCACTCAGCAGGTTCCAGGTGATGGTGTGAGTCTGCAGAAAGGCAGCAGCAGATAACAGGGCCTGAGGCATTGTCAGGGAAAGAGCTGGAGCTGAAAAAAATGAAAAAAAAACCGGAAAGTGAGAGAGTAATCTACAAATAAATATAAAATATTATTTTAGTCAAACTTTTTCATAAGAGTTTAATTTACTGTGGCTACTTATATCAGACTTCACCTTGATAGATGAGCAAGACTCTCCCATTGATCAGGACTGCAAACTTGGCATACGAATATCTTAGGCTGTAAAACTGAAGAAAATTTTTTTCCCTCCTCTTGGGTCAGAAGGGGTGGCTACATTTCTCTCTTCATTTAACCAGGGCTTCTATTCTGTCCAAAACACAGGAAATGGTCCCAGAATATTCCCTCTGGATTGGATTCACACGGAGACTTGGAGTATGAGCTGCATTTTTCACCTGCAAACCCATGGATGACAGACAGGATATGGTATCAAGTACAACCAGTTAGAACTAAGACAGTGAAAAGTTCACTTGCCTGTAATGCACAAGTATTATTTCCCAGTAATTTTTCAAAGACTCAGCTGCCTAACCATTTTTCTACCTATCTCAAGGTCCAGCTTCTTTATAATGGGGCTCAGGATAGCTCCTTCAGTGTATGACACTGACTTCACATTCCAGTTTTATTGGTGCTGCTGCAATATTAACCCCCATGGTCCCTTCCTTCTGTCTGTCATGCTGCTATATGCTCAGTAATGCCCTGAGAACTGAATATTTTCCTGATGAAAATTCCTGCAACTTTACTGAAGTCCCTTTCTATCCAGTTTCTCTAACTCAAAGTAAACTTTGGTGGGTTTGATGCTGATAAACGTTATAAAACCATTGTGTAATATGGCATTACTTCAATTTGTGTCTTTTTTTCTTTCTCAGCTATACTTCATTGCTCTAACATAGAATATTTTAGTTGGAGAAGACTTATAAAAATAATCTAGTAGATCTAAATACAGAAAAAACTTTTTTCAGTGAGAGCTGCTGCATCTGAGTGTACATTACTAGCAGAATAAAACCACCAGAATGTAACTTTATGGTGAATTAGGAAACTGAGGGCCATACATTTTTCTGCTCATGTTTCTGTTCAGTAGAAGTGGCAAATACAATAGCAAATATCTAATGTTCTTAGGAGATAATTGAGAACATAAGGTGATCTGAGATGGAGAAAATGGACAGCTGTTTGTTTAGATAGCATAGTATATTATAAGAATCATGAATCAAAGACATACCTGAGAATGAGCGTTTCACCAATATGTTGCATTTGTCTGAACAATTTTAGCTTCTTGTTAATGTTTAAAAGAAGATCTAAAAAGTCCTTATTTACAAGAGAGATGGTTCACACTGATATGTGTGACAAGGGCCCCCGACTAAAACACGCAGCAAGAACAGATTAAAAACATGATCAGTGATGAGAATACATAGGGCTGTTACACACACTTTTGTACACCTTGAAAAGGATTCAGTATGTCATAGGTTTAGTTGTGAATGGGGCTGATGTGTCCTTTGCTGCAGTATCTTGCTGTATGGCTGTTGTGGGAGGGTGTGTGAACAATAAGGACAATAGAGACACAGGATGACGCGTAAACACCGGTAACAAAATAGCAGGAAGGAGCAGAATTAATTAATGGGTGATATCCTGTCGCTCTATTGGGAACAATGAGAAGAACACACAGAATCTCTTGTGGAGTCAAACTGGAGAATTTCTCCCCATTTATTACCTCAGATCTTCTTTTATAGACTGATATGTGAAAAGTACTGAAAAGAAAAACCCTTATTGGTTAGTAAACTAACACATCACCATCATTGCTCAGTGGTGTACACCACCCCTCGACCTTCTCTTGCAAGAAAACAAGGAACAGACAAACAGCACCTGCAAGGCTGTTTTCTATCTCTGAGGATTGTTTTAATTCCTCCTTATGATTTCCCAGGCAAGACTGAGAAAGTTATGCGGCCTGCTATTCCACAGGCACTGTGCTGCCTGCTTCACAGTTAGGATCCATAATATCCCATAAGGATATCTTGATGAGGGGACAGGTGAGACAGCTGTGGAGATAAAGAACGCCTCTGTAAAGAGATCTTCTTTCACCAGCTTTCTGTTTTTTTAAGTATATAAGTCTTGAAGAATTCATCTTTTCAGTAAAATGTGAAACAGCAGATCCATAGCAACATGGCTGGCTGAGGCATGTGCCCTCTTTGTCACATGATATGGGAAATATTGTGGGAAAACTTCCAAGTTTCCAAGTTTTCCAAAACTTCCAAGTCCAAACTCCTTACTGACACAGTGAATCCATTTGTCCCAGATGAGAACATGGATATTGTCACAGGAATACAGCAAGATAAGTACGGTATAAGAATCAGAAATGCTATGCCATTGGCCATTTTCCAGTGTCATTTTCTTGGTACTGAAAGCAGAGTAATCAGAAAATAAGAATGAAATACTGTTTCTTTCAAGGAAAATCAGCAGATTAAGAATTTATCTCTGGTAGCACTTGGAGTATGTATCTGTCTTCAGTGGGTATATACTGTGTAACTGAGCTGTACATACTGGTATACGCTGAGCTGTGTAACTACTTGTGATTTATTTACTGAAAGGAACGGGTTTAGCAGCAGTAAAGCAGTCCATAATGACCCAATCTAGTATCAAAGTATCTATGTTGAGTCACTTCAGCTTTCCTTAGACCTAAGACACAAAAGGACAGGAGAGCTTTTGGAAGAATAAATTCACTGCTCTACTTCTCTGTCTGGGGGATATTACCAAAGTAAGACCTGGACGGATGTTTATTGGGATATATGGAAAAAATAATGTTTCAGTATATTCTTATGTTAACACTCAGCAGCATTTTGAACCTGAAAAAAGTGTACCAGCCAGTCTGTGAACTCCAGGGAAGACTTAACATATACCCATGAATTAAACAAGAAGCTCCTGTATTCTGTTGCAATAGCCAAGGCTAGGTGGCCAGTTAATGACCCCAAGAAACCCAAAAATATAAATTTTCTTTCTTACAATCTTCTGTCTGTTTATTCCAGTTATCTTATGTGACTTCAAGGCACATGTGGTTACTTTCCTAAACTGGTACCTAATACTCCAGGTTTCCTAGAACATAAAAATTTTCTGCTTCCAAGCATGTCCCTACCAACAGAGGGATAAAAATTGTGGTTGTTGTATGCACCTGTTCACACATAATGTATAAATAAATCCATTTCAGTAAGCTGAATGAACCTATTTCTCAGCCCAGGGCACACCCACACTGTAGGTAATTTTTATAAGATGCACATGGAAATCAAAGAATCAAACCCCAGAAATGCTCATGCAACTGAATTTTGTTCTTTTACTAGTCAGTGAATTCAAGACAAAAATGAGCAAATAAAGATTGGCTACTTTTAGTACCTTCCTTCTTCAAGGAAGTCAGAGCAAGAAACCCTACAGAGAAGATCACTATTTTTTAATTTCACCCAGGAATCTACTTGAAGTTAGTGTAGCACTTGATCCTGGCACTCTGCAATATCAGTGCTTCACTGTCAATTAGTATCTACACAGCAGAGTTGCTAAGCTGTTCTTCTTCTATGAAAATAATTTCTTGTGTTGACTACACTTATTCCTTTCCTCTTAATTTCTATATTATAAATCATCTTAAGCTTGCCAAGGGTATTATTAATCACTTATTGTTACCTTTTTCAATATATCTTGAAGACCAACATTCCCCAGCCACAAGTGTCAACATATTAAGTACTGTTCAGATATTTGAACATAATATACTGTTTCTAAGTCTTCCGTTGTATTACTAGTAGGATAATTATTACAGCAAATGATAAAATACTGCAAAATTGTTTTCTCCCCCCCTTAATAACATAAATAAAAGAAGCAATTAATTTCCTACAATAAAAACAGGCAATACAATAACGTACAAATGTGGAGTTTCTTCATTATTGCATCAAATTGCAAAACGGAAACATATAATTTCAAAAGGCTCATAAGCAAAAATGGAAACACAGCTGATGTTGCGTCAGCATGTAGCACAAAACTGTGAAGCTTGCACAGCTCACAGCTAGTCTCCTCAAATGAAGCAGCTAACATTTCTAAATGAAAATACAGAACACAAAAAAGCTTTTCCCTTTTTTTGGGAGGCTATGCTTCCAGAATTTAAGGCAATTTTGCAGGATATTACTCTCCATCCAATAGTGTAACCTTATAGCATCACCAGTTATTTTAAAACCTGTCTATCAAACAGACCTACATTTATAGCTTTATTGACACATCTTGTGACAGATGGCAATAATGCTTTCAAATGGAATCAATGTACTTCTAAACTAATACACCTTCCTCTACACCCCATATATTTATCAGATGTGTTTTATACTTCTTTCTGCAGTGGTATTTTGGTTTGTTTGGTTTTAGGTTGCTGAGAAAAGGTAATACATTTTCTTTGACATCTCATGCAATTTTACAAGTATTCAGGGCACATTCCCTGCTTTGCATGGAAAATGTATTTGCACAGTTGTCAGAATGATGGACAAGGGGAGAATGATAGGAAGGAGCACTGATCTTTGCTTGTTATTACATACAATAGCCCAGTAGGAATCATGATGTGTTGGTGAGACAAACTGTGTCCCATTCTGGAACATATTAAGTTTGTCTCCAGGACACACATGACTTCACTAGGGTGTCTAACCTCATTCATAATAGATGCTAATCTTTTCAGGGCTGACTGATGACAGCACTTCCTGCCCTTCACGGAATTAGAGCTGGGTTTTATCAAAGGACTCAAACTGCCTGCTAATTAGACTAATTCCCTTCATCATGAATTATTTATTTCCATTGGTAACCGACCACTGTGACATTAATGGGTTCTGCTCAACTTAGTTTCATACTAATATACACTATAAGTTAAATGTTTAAAAACTCCTGATACTTCACTCCAGGTCAAGTGTATCTCCATGTAACTCTTGATGCTTTCAATAAAGTTTTGGTAATTAAAGACAGAATAAAGTGCTCATTGCTAAGAAAAAGAAAATAAAGCATAATTTTAAAATTTTGAAATCAAGTTGTTGGTTTGTTGTTTTTTTCCCCCCAAATGTGAAGCAATATACACATGTTTAAGACTGATAATAGGAGTCCTCTACCGCATTGAGAGGGTTTCAAGGCAGTTCACCAAACCAGATCCATATCCTCAGCCAGAACATGTAGTACCTCTGTATTCAAAATTCTCACTCAGTTCAAGGAGTTTTTTGTGTTTAGTACCAAAAATACGTTCTTTACTTAGGTAGCAAGTGTCAAATATACAAGTACAAAAAAGAATACTTGGCAGACAGCAGCAGTGCAGGATGAAGAAGACTAAAGGCAGAGTGTGGCCAACACTGAGATGAAACTGGGAAAAACATAAAGCACCATTCTGGGATGTCTCAGCAGCAGAATCTGAGTAGTGTAACAGAGGTCATCTATGCAGTATGTACAAGCTCTCAGCAAGAGAACTAACGGCTGGTTTTTGGCATCACTGTTCACAAGCTACATTGACAACACAGAGAAGGAAGAACAACAAAGAATTAGAGCAATTTAGAAAACATGACCAATGAGGAAAGATTGGTAATAATGTTTAGAAAAGATTATGCTGACATCTTCACTTACGCACAAAGATGTTATAGTTAGGCTGATGGCTAGTTTCCTACATGTCTGCAACAAGCAGACAAGAGAGAACCATTTCAGTCTGAAGCCATGAAGAAAAGCTGGGAAAAGCTTTCCAGCTCTAAGGACAGAAAAGCACGTGTCCAACCTGGAGGATGTAGAATTTTCAGCACTAAAGGGATTTTAGCTTATAGGCAGACAACTGTTACAGAAGGCTTAGGTGTATGTGAACTGACAAAATTATTCTGTGAGGCACAAAAAAAATTTCAGTTTGATTACTGAAATACCTTATAAAATTCTTCAGGATTTTGCCATTTCTAAAGAAAAGACTTCTACTTAAAAGTTGTGATTATTTCTCAATGATAATAATGTCTGTTTTAGGAGCATTATATGCAGAATAACATTTCCGTTTTCTAGAACTTAACTGCTAGTCTTTTCCACTGGCAACACAGACAGTAAATTTATTCAGTTCCAATTAATTAATAAATTTTTTGTGACTCATGCGCAGGCTAGTATAGTATATACAGAACCATATAGTTCAGGCTGTACATTTTACAATGGATTTGTTTCCTATTATGGTGGGTTTACCCTGGCTGGATGCCAGGCACCCACCAAACTGTTCTATCTCTCCCCTCCTCAGCATGACAGGCAGGGACAAAATAAGATGGAAGAAAACTCATGGGTCATGATAAAGGTAGTTTGGTAAAACAAAAGCAGAGCACATGGGGAAGCAAATTAAAACAAAAGGATTATTCTCTACTTCCCATCAGCAGGCAATGTCCATCCATTTCCCAGGAAGAGGGGCTTCAGTACGTGTAGCAGTTGCCCTGGAACGCAAACCTCATAATAACAAATTCTCACCCAATCCCCACCTTAATTCTCTCCTTAGCTGTTATATCTGAGCAGGTATCACACACTATGGAATAGCCTTTGGTCAGTTTGGGTCAGCTGTCCTGGCTAAAGCCCCTCCCAAGATCTTGCCCACACCCAGCTTCCTGAGTGAGGGGGGAAACACTGGAGAGACAGCTTTGACGCCGTGTGAGCACTGCTCAGCAGTAGCCAAAACACCAGTGTGTTATCAACACCTCTCCAGACACAAAGTACAGCACTGAGTGGAAAATGAACTCCACCTCAGCCCAACCCAGCACACTCATTTACCGGAACTCTTTGGAAATCAAGAGACAACATACTACTTGCTCAGGGATGCCACCTTTGAATTGCTTCTCTTTCAGCAAAATTGAAAGACTTTTCACATATTACAGAGCTGGGCTGAAAGCTCCAACATAGTTTTTACAAACTCATTACTAACCTGTGCATATTCTCACTCAGTTCACAAAATAGGTTTTATTCCAGTTTGATTATCCTGTCTGTGAAAAATGAGAAAGATGTATACAACACATCAGAAGAATCAATAAGAGGCTTGTTTGGGGTAATATTTGTAATGACAAGGTGAGTTTAAAATAATAAACAGCAGGAGACAGCTGGACACTTTCTATCCCTTAGCCTAATAAAGACTTGGACTACGGTATATTTGATAAATAATCTTTCACTTGATAGCCAAAAAAGAACACATATCTCTCTAACCCACAGTGATAACACTACCTAGGTGCTGGAAGCTAGCTAGAAATGAACAGAGATGAGATTCAATAAGCTCATGTACATTTCTATCACAGTGTGAGATACTTTGGCTGTGAAAATAAAGGTGTTATTTTTCCACTGTTGAAATAATACAGAATCAATAAGAAGCAACTGTGAGCCTCAATAGCATCAAGGGGTTTCTGTTGCCATTCACAAACCAAATGAGCAGAGCTCTGCTGGATTGAGATGTCACCAGAAACCCCAAGATGGCATTACAGCCTTGTTTTTGTAAGTTGTGTTTTTTTGCAATAAACACCCAACTGCCTTTCATTTTAATTGAAAAGTCACTTTTTACAACTTTTTCTGCTTTTCCTGTTCAAATTTATTTTTCAGATTATCTTCTCTGCTCTGCCTTCCTCCTTTCCTCCCACCTCACTCTCCTACCTCCTGCCCCAACCAACATCTTCTTGTCTTTCTCTCTTTCATAATTTACTTTCTTTCTTTCCTGGTTCTTTGAATTCCTGAATCAAAATGTATCTGGAATGAGTGACTTTTCTCAGTGTGTTACCAGCTCTCCCTAATGTCCCTGTGCTAGCACACACCCTTCCTTCTGCACTGTGAACAGACTATCCTATTAAGCCAAACAAAATGTCACTCATGCACTGCTCATTATTTGTATGGAACAAGAGTGTCCAAGTAGTTTCTGATGCAGCAATATAAAACAGATTTTGTTTGAGAGCTAATAATACCTGACACTTGAACAGTCTTCCATCCAGTGATCTCAAACCATTTCACAGGCATTAATGAATTACATCTCACAACTGTGCTCTGACAAACAGGCTATTCCCATCTCACAAGTGGAGATAACTGAGGAGGTAAGAGAGGTAATTTGTTATTACAATGTCTCTCAGGGCCCAATTCTTCACTGTTGTATTTGAAGGGTTTCTGTCACTGGCTTTAAGCCAACACTGAGTAAATAACATTAAAGAGCTCTCAGATGTTCCAAGCATTACTCCTTTAATATGAGATCACTTCAGTTTATATAGCAGAGTATGTTCTCCTTGCCAACTGGGATACAGACACCTTTGGGGACATTTTATCTTATAATGTTAATTCATAAGTTACTAGAGAGAAGGACATTGTGTACTAAATGCCTCTACCATCATAAATTAAACCCAGTAACCCACCTTCTGGTTCTTTACATGTCTTCTTTACAAGAAGGAGGACTTGAGAGGAAGCTTTTTTTTTAAATCAGGACATGGAAAGTGTATTCTTTTGTAAAGAATTAAGGTGTGACCAGGAACATATCTTTCAGCACCACAAAAACCAGATAAGATCACAAAATAAGAGGAGAGTGAGAAGACAACTCTCACAAAATCCATGTCAAAGGACTTGGATAGTCTGATAACTACAATTAGTTTGTTAGAAAAATTGCTCTCCTCTTTGGAGTTGGTGAGGGATTTATAGACACCGGCCTACTACAACATCCAGCTGCTGCTTTTGAAATAAAAGAACAGGTCTGTGATTTGTTACCAGCCACCTACATGCATAAAATTCTGTCAGTGATGGGTTCTTTGCAGAACACTGGTTTGAAATGAGTCTCCATGCTAAAATGAACAATTAGACAGCTGCCACAAAGCCAGCATCATTTTGGCTCCACATCTGCACATCGCTCATCAGAACAGAGCCCATGTTTCGCTAGACTTTTGAATATCGTCTAAACGAACCTGTTGTAGAACAGTATGAGAAACCTCATGAAGGACTCAGGATTGTACAGAACACTGCCAGCCACAGCCATGACTGGAAGGCATCAACAAGAATTTTCAGAGTGGTCTTCATGTGAGAAATAGAATAAAATAACAGAAAACTTCATGGAGAACTTTCAATTATTACAGTGGCCATTTATTAGAACAGCATTTAAGCTCACCAGAAGTCCAGTACCCATTACACTTATTACTTTATCTTGGTAATTTACAAGGGCTATAACTTTGACAATTTTTTTTTTTTTTTTTTTGGTAACAAGAGATTTGTGCTCAGCTAGTTATGTCCTTGATAGTCCCAGAGGAAAGGTGAAGGTTAGGCACATAATGACCACTTTGAAAAAATGTCCACGGGTAAATTCAGCAAACAGAAATGAAACCACTTTTTTCAGTTCCTTTAACTTTCCAATTCCAGGAAGCTAAAGCTAAGAGGTATCAGCTTTGTTTTATAACATCCAATTATGTAACTACCACTATTTCTAGAGATACTGGCCTGTGAAAATTACTCTTTCTGTATATGAAGGAAGCAAATAACAAAACCCAAACAGTAAAACTTTGCTGTTTATGCATGAGAAGATTTTGAACCACTCAGTGAGTCATTTTATGAAGCAATTAACTTTCCTTTTTATGCAGATATTTTTTTCTTCGTCTGCCACCTTTTTAATAGTCCTTTGCATAAATTGTAAAATAATTTCTCATTCCCTCAGAAACAACAGCTGCATTGTGAACTCCTGAATTGGCATGTCTTTGGAATATATTATAATAATTCAGAAACTGCTGCCATTTCTGTCAAGCTTTCATTCATATGAAGGTTGCTTCAAATGTCCCATCCTCCCTCCCCCTTTCATTGCTATTGCTGATCTCAGATTGTCCAGTCACTTCCCTTGCTCTCCCAACTCCCTCTCCCGCCTCCAGTCTCAGCCCTTTCTCTCTAAAGCTCGACACAAATCTCCTTCCCTTGCCACTCCCTAGAACTGGCTCTCTGTAGCCTTCTCAGTTGAATTAGACACAAATGACTTGTCTTGACTTCCAAAGCCCTTTGTGGCCTATCTGCTCACCACTGACCCTCTCATGTTCAATATCAAAGGTCAGTGCTCGCTTCCAATTAGTCTGTGAGCCAAGGTACCTTCCTCTGACTGCAATGCCTTCAAAACAAGCCCAGTCATGCTCTTTCCTCTGCTGCCCCTCGCACGTGGGGAAGGAATTGTCTATCAGTATCTGCCTTTTTAAATCCCCCCCCTCAGATCTTCACTTTGCCCTCAGAAACCGCAGCAAGAGCCTGACTGTTCGTGTGTCAGGGCAACGCTCAGCAACACAACAGGAGCCTCCTCACTGGCGTCACTATTCTACGGGGAAATGCAGTTTTTGTGTGCCCTGTTTTGCAACTCAGTGGAGGAGCTGTGGCTGATAACTTGAGCTTTGTGGGTCCTAAAAAGCACAAAATATAATGAACAAGATAAATCATAATAGGGAAAGCATAGCTTATTGGTTTTTAGGACCCAGATGCAGGCATTGCGCAGCTCCCATCAGCTGAAAGTTGTTACTGAGTGAAAAGTCCTGGTCCATCACCTACAACTTCAGGGTGAACCTTTCTCATTTCAGACAGAGTTGCAAAGTCTGACCCTATTATATACAGCTTATGGTTCCAAGCTATATAAAGGTTGTAGAATTTCACAGATTTGATAGAAAGTTTGTTTTCTTGATCAATTCAGACTCTTGCCCAAATACTAAAGATTTTCACATGCTCAAAAGAAGTCACCAGTGTATATTATCTTGAGCAAATTTACTCACCTTGCCTCAGCATTTCTGTTGTAAATGGCTGTTTTGGCTGCAGTTTTCCCAAAATTTTAGACTGAGGTATGCACACAGGAAAAAAATCACTCTGATAAAGGTTATAAGTAACTGAAATTCTATTAGGTATCTGAAATTCATTCATATGAATAACCAAGAACATGGCCATACAATGGTAAGTTTGCCTTAAACTGATAGATGATGCTCCCAGATCCATTATTACAAATACAGTGGTTTATTATGGAGATAATTGTGGGTTGTTCAAGTGGAGGATGGAGATGTGTGTGGGAAGTAACAGAATGGAGGTAACTAAGTGAGTGGAGTGTAGGTGAATAGCTGAATGGCTTAACTGTTAATTTCCTTGGGGTTTTTTAACAATTTACATTAGTATGCAGAGAAGTGGGATCTAACTCAAAGAACTTTTCTGAGCAGAGAAAAAAATCACACACAATGTATACATAACCTTGTGAAATTTAGAAACTTGGTATTGCATTATGTAATTTCCTTGAACGTTGTAGCTTGTTGACAGAAAGGCCCTGCTGGGTTTCATAACCTGGAAAAGTAGCTTTCATGAAGTATGTTACTCTTCAAGAAATGAGCAACATTGCCATTTTCCTTCATACCACTGACACAATATTTAGCTCTGTCATTTAAATATAATTGCTCTATTTTTATGTTAGTGTTACTAATAAATGCAGATTGCAAGAGATAAGTAAGTTCTCTTAGAGTGATAAAGTGATAGTTTATTTAAAAAAGAAAGCTGACACTTACTGCATATTCTAAATTTTAAAAAAATTTACCATTGTAATGATGGCTTAGCTGTGGCAATGGTTCAAGGTTTTTGTGGTTTAGTATTCTTAATACTCCAGTGTAATCTACTCCAGTCATCCTTTACAGAGAAAAAAGATGGATTTTCAAGGATCACATCTTTCAAGATATGTGGAAATGCCCATTTTCCATCTTGAAAGTAATCATATATACAGATAGAGACAATGATACTTTGACTGGTATTTATAAACTGAATCTAGGAAAAAGTGCATGTTTCTGCTAAAACCTCATTTTTTTTCTTTTTCATGGCTAAATTCACTATACCCAGGAATCCCATAGTGCTGGTAAAATAGTCATCTTTAATGGGCATTTTATCCCTCTGGCAATCATAGCTGCAGCCTTTAGCACTGACATGAAGCCATCACTTAAAAACAGCTTGTCATTTTCCAGTGAACATAAAATATATACTTGGAAGTCAGAGGAAAAAAAAAATCCCAAACCTTCTAGCACCTTTTTCATTAACATATGTCAATGCATGTATATTTATTTTTGAACATATATAAAATGTGAAGACTTTTTGCTCCAGAATTTACATTCTCTTCTCCATGGTGAAATTCAATCCATGCCTGCCTGAATGTTGGTCAGTCAGATTTAGTCAGTCTTTATATTGGCAACACAGCTTTGACCTCTGAGTTCAAACAGCCATTCCTGGTGCACTGCAAGCAAGAATTTGTTCTCATGATGTCTCAGCCAACTACACTCTCCAGACCAATTAAATCTGGAGCTCATTTTGGCGCAGAGGGCAGAGGTCCAAGGAGATCAGGCAGAAGAACATTCTACAACAGCAGCCCCCAAACATCTTTTTCCCCTTGTCAAGCAGTGCTCTCCAGAATACTCCTTTCTCTGCTTCTGCCTGAGCTCATGAGGACTCAGTGCCATCTGAGGAGGGTGGCTGGTACTGGTATTGAGATAAATTAGTTCTTATAGAAGAAGAAACAGAAAATTCTGCTAATATCTATGTATGTTCTATGTTCCACTGAAAAACTGAATTGGGTTTAAAGTAATGAAGTAAGATACACTTTTTTTTAAGTAGGTATGTGTAAGTGTCTATCTGGATGTGTATAAAATCAGTTACTGCCTCGTCAAAAGGTCCATCAAAGTAAGTCCTTCCTAAATACTACCAGAGAACAGGAGGAACCTATACTTTCAAAAATGGGACATTGAAAGAAAAGTCGGAAGGGACAATGTGCTAAAAAGTAGCACACATGCTCCACCTGAAATTCGCTTTTTGGGGTTTTTTTTCTGCTTTCAAATATGACTGTTAAAAGTTATGCTGGCAAAGCCCTTTTAAAATCAAGATCATTTCAGCAGGTCTTACTGAGTCTGGTACTATTGTGCTTTGTCAGTTCAATTACTTTAAGTCAAAACTCAGTCATATTTATGACATGTTGTCAGTCTGTTTTGTGTTCATCATGAGATATTGGTGCAATTTTATCCATCTAAGATCTAGTCATAAATACTTCATGACTCTGCTATACAGACCAATTCATGATGCACCCAAGCATGTGCACAGCTGGATACAAATATGCATAATGCACAGAGTAAGGAGAAACAATAGAAAGGGACAGATCTAAAAATGAATGCATATTACATAGATCTGAAATTAAAAAACACAAACAAACCCACAAGACATTTCAAAAGGCAATTCAAAATGATAATATAGAGAGTGTTCTCAAAGTTATTGTGGAGGTTTGGTGCTCATTTAAAATCATTCACTTTTTTCAGGTTTGTCCGTTCCTCCTGGTTACCACCTTGTGCCTAGGCAATTCCAGCTGCCTCTCTGCTGGAAGCTGGATACCACTGCATTCAGATTTAGAATCATCTGGTCAGTGCCCACATCCTCACAAAATAGGAATTGCTCATTATTTCTCCTTCCTTCAGTTCAAAATAGTGTTCTGTTGGTCCTAACTTTAAGCACAAGTAGGTGTATTCTACCCTCCATTTTATTCATGATTCTGCCTTACTATGTGACAAGAACAGATCTGCTCTTCTTGAATCTTCAGAGTAAAAAGGGGAGGCTTTCTGCAGAATTATGAAAAATTCCTCTGAAATTTTTTCTCATCTCTAGCCCTGTGTGAATCACTTCAGAAAACCAGAAAGCAGCTTCAACACCAGACTTACATTCTTTGAGCAGTAAATACCTTATTTTCTCCCTTAGGCATCGTCCTGTAAATACTTAAACATGCAGTCATGTGAAACTAACCCCTTGGAAAACGCTGGATCACGCTTAGAACTGGGTCAAGTACAGATTACAGAAACAGAGAAGGGGATCAAATGACACTCAGCTGGTGAAGCTTTATGGAATCCTACAAGAGGTCAGAACTCAAATGCTATTATGTTTTGCTTCCTCTATTTCAGGAAATCTAAATAAATAACAAGAGAAGCTCACTGGACTTTCTTTAAAATTTGGAAAGAGGCATGGCTCCTGAATGCCATTGAAGAATTCCTGTATGAAGGTCAGCGCTTGGAGAATCTGATGGTGAACAGGAGAGAAAAGATTACAGAGTTATCCAAAACTATCCATCATCTGAATAAAGGGAAAGCAGCAGGTATTGATCAGTTCTCTGGAGAAATGTTGAAAGGAGGTGGAAGGTCAAAACATGGAAGTTACACTATCTTGGAAAGGAACGAAATCAAGATCAAATGACAAAGGCAGGACAATAGATTCTCACTGTACAATATACACAGCATGCATATTGTAGCACAGCTGAACTGAAATTTCACAAAGTGCACAAACACACAAATGCACCATGGAAATATATTGTATATCAAAAAGATGAGGCATATGAATGCCAAAATATGAAGTAGAACAAGGCAGAAGAAAAATAGCGAAAATCTTACACAGCCATAAGTATAAAAACCTGGGACATTTCTGGGACGCAGATCTGCAATTTCTATAAGTTATTGAACAGAATTTGTCAGACAGAAAAACCTGAATATACAAAATATATTTGAAGCAGATAAGAATTGTAGAAAGGATTTCTGCAAGACAAAGAAACACACTCCTTAAGGCACACATGCTTCTCTCATTTTACTTTTCAAAAGCTTTTCCCCCATTTGTGAACTGTTGCCAAGTAACTTTTCCTTGGTACCTGAGCTGAAGCTGCTGAGGCTGGGAAGGTTTGGTTCTTGCCACCTCTGTTCATCCCAGCACAACACAGGGAAGTGTATCAGACATTGGCTGTTAGTCAAGTGTGCTCTACCCTGAACGCTCCTGCCACAAATTCTGCACTACCTGGTTCAAGTGGGAACCTGACACTATGACATCTCGCAAATCAAGGAATTAATCTGAAAAAAAAAATAAAAAAAATAAAGGTCCAACTGCAGAGCAGAGATAATAAAAAAAAATGCTTGAAAAATGGCTTAAAACAGGCTGGAAAACTTGAGGAAGTATTTTGGAAAAATTATAGAGCATAAAACCACATGAAACAGGCTATGCTTACGTTCTTTTTTAATTAATCAGGATTGTAAAAACCACATGTTACTTAAAAGCCTGAAAAATTTTGTAATAAATTATTCTAGAAACATACTGGAAATTCGATGCCTCCAGTGTTAACTTATCAGAATTTTATTTCCTTCTATTTTTAAAGGAAAACAAACTATGAAGAATCCTATTTATTCCCATGACTAATGACTTTACAAACATCAAGTTTGGTCCAGTCACCTGGATTTTCCCTTAAGCCAACAGCATAGGTGAATAAGCATCTGGCAGAGATTCTAGGTTACTCTATATGTTAAATTACTGTTTTACAACTAAACACCTGCTGGGAGAATTGAAACAAATAGGTGAAGCATTTTTCACTGAACACTCTCTTCAACATCAACTCTTAGTGGTTCTCACCGTGATTCTAATTGGCAAAATAAATCTGGTGGGTGAAAACAGAACCACCTCAAACCAAGCTAACATTTTTTTTCCTTTGTTCAAGTCTCCAGAGCAGGAAAAAAAAAGCCTGTGCATTTTTGCTCCATGTTAAAATCCAGGGAAGGGCATTCTCACACAGACCTAAAATGTTTACACAAACACTATGCAAAAAGTGTTTGAGTTGCTTTCAGCAGCACAGTAACATAAATGAGATCTCATGTGCTTTCGAAATACTCTAGGTTGATTTTCTCCTTTATGCTGCCTTTACACTTGTATAACTCAGTCTGATTCAGTGCATTTACACTAACAAGGTAGAACTAGTACCATGTATCTGCCCACTGCATAAAAGTGTATTTGTTTTATGCCCATAATAGAGAGTCAGAGGTGATTGTGTTCAATCCTCTCTACTTCATATTAAGCATCAAATTTGTAATTTTTAATTTTGCCAAATTATATCCTACAACCTTCAGAAGTATGCTAGTAGTGCTTGGGCCTGTTAACTTTGGAAACATTATCAGAGATATGTTGGAACTTAGAGATGAAAATTAAGATAATTAAAATATTTTTCCAGTATCTTTGGAAAGCATAATAAAATATATGAGAAGAGCACTCAACTCATTTCTGGCATCACTTACACAAAGTTTAATTAAATCTTCCAGAAACACCTCTCTTCCTTTGCCCTGAAGAAAGGTGACTTGCTACAGAGTTTTTTTCCATTAGCTTTCTACTCTGGTGAGCTACTGCTGAAAGTCAGTGACTAAATTCACTTACACAAACACACACCTTTTCTTTTTACCCCAACTTGAAGCTAAGGCAGCTACTCTTAAGTACCCTTCAAAATCACTAAGAACATGATTTTACCATTCTGTCCTTCAAAGTTACTCTCCAGAAGCAAAAAAAGACTGAAACACTGTGATCTGAAGTGGAGTTTCTCTCCTTTACTGTTATACAAGGATTAAAAGGATGATTTTTACGAGGCATTCTATAACTAGATACTGAACGTTAAAAAAAAAATAAAAAAATCAATACATTGATTTTTCCTCACTAACAAAGATAATTTACCAAACACTGTGTTTATTACAATTCATTCTGCTGTGTTTCTGCCTGGTGGAGGTATTTTTCAATTTTAAAATGGAAAAAAGGAAAAAAGCTTTCATCATTCCTGCTCACTGTCCTTTCTCACCTTTAACTGTTGACAAGTTTTGTCAATGAAAAAATTGTTAGCCATTCCCTCTCAAATTTGCCTTGCTAAACCCTTGTAATTCTATGCCCGTAGGAAGAATTACACTCTCTACATTGTCTTGAGTAAACAACACAAATATCACCGGAAAGTACAAATATTCTCATCTAAAATATAAGATCATTACATAGAACTGTCAGCCTACTCTACAAATTCCCATCTGATCACTGGGATGTTAATTAGTGGGGAAGAAAACCTTGCAAAGGTTTTAGCACTTCTGATGTTGGAATCTCAGAGCACTCTACAGAATTAAGTAAATTCTGCCTCATAAGAGCCTTCCAAATTAAATTCTTAGCTGAAAGAAAAAAATCACATTTAGGGCAGAACCCCCATCCCTCCCTCACCCCAGCCCCAAAACTAAGGGCTATATTATGAATCTGCTCTTGCTTCTGGTAGAAATTATTTGAAAATTTAAATTAATTGGACTGCAGAAAATAGCTGGATACCACTGGAGGAGAAGCTGTTCACAGTGCAACTGCAATGACAGCCAAAGTTTCATGCTATTTCCCCTAAAAAGTCACTGAGAAACATACTGGGTAGCTTGGAATAAGAGCCAGCATTCTTTTTTTCCCCAAGTCAAAAAATGTTCTGCTAGAACCAGCCTAAAAGATAATGTAGGCCAGCCACTTTACAAAAACAGGTATTATGCTAGACACATTGCTTAGATTTCCAGTAAGGTTTTCCTGATGCCTCCAGGTAGCCTGAGATATTGTCAAGTTGCTTCTAGAATCATATTTTTAAAATAATTCTCAAAATAAATTTTTTATGGAAATTATACCAGCTTCCTTTTCTGTTCTCCCTCCCATCCTTTCACTTGTGTTTTTAAACTGCAAGCTTTTTAAAGCAGTAACTGCTTCTAAATATGATTGCATATTAACTCACAGAACCTTCCCCTTTGAAGTTTTCAGATGGTATTATAGAGCAAATAATCCTAGAGAGCTTTAGTTTATTTTTCTGCTCTAGTCAAACTTTCAGTTTCTTAATCATATTGAAAACAATCAGTCCTAGTCTCAGTTTTCCTTAAAACAATATTCTAACCATGAAATATTACTGATTTCCTGCCATATTTTAACATTATTGCAACTCCTCTCACAAGATACAGTCAAATGATACTTCAAGACTTGGTTTTATCTGACTCAAACATTAGAGAAAATGAAGAAAGGTTCTTCTTCTTCACTTTTATTTATTTATTTTTTGTTAACAGGTGCTTTTGATTCACTAAAAGCTTTCCATCCTCTCTTCTAATCATTTTCCTCATCTTTAGGCTTATTCTCACCTAGAACAGGCTCTTTCAACGTTCTTCCACTACTTCAATCAGAGTGATGGTGGTACTGACTTGGAGTTACTCACCTTCTTGGGCTTGGATGACAGTTAATTTTGTGCTTTTACCCAGAATTTCACCACAGGTACCTCATTTTCTCAATTCATCTTCTGTGAATTCCTTTCTCCAGTGATCATCTCTAGCAGATTTTACCTCAAATGTGAATGTAAACAATGATCCCTGAAATAGTGAAAGCACAAAAGGGGGTGAGCACGTACAGTGGTGAAAAAACATTAATTCTGTTTCTTTTATGTCATCTTTAAAACTTACAGCTGAAATGTAAAAGGTCTGGTTATCAACCACAGGCCACAGTTGGAGAGAAAACATCTCCCTCTGCAATGATAACCTGACACTTGCTTCAGGATCAGAAAGAGATCCAAAGGTTGCATTTGTTTTAATATATCCTTTCAATATTTTCTTTTTCACTCCGAAATATGAGAAATACAAACAGGAAAATGTCTTTTCTTCCTAATGAAGTTTTTCTGGACATGTCACTTAAATGTTTTCATCAGAAAATACTATTGCATTTGTTTTAGTTGGTATTTTTTATTCTTTTGTGTGACCTTTTGCAAAAGCAGTTCTTTCTTTCTTGTCAAGTGCACTTGTGAAATGCTTTTCCTAATTTCTGACATTTTTAGACTGTCAAAATTCCTCTGGAATATACTTCTTTTTTGAAGACGGTGCAGATTTAATTTAGAATGAGCGAAAAAAAAAGGAGGAAGTAGCAAAAAGAGAGAAAAGTCAAGAAACTGCGAATGAAAATTTTGAAATCAGGACCGTTTTCTAAAATAAAAATGTATACTAAAATTTCCATATGTGTTTTACTAGAAATTACTCATTTTAAAAGATATATAAATTTTTCAAATTTATGCAGGGATGGAAATATTCTTCTGTCAGAAATGGCATTGTAGACCAAAGTTATAACAAATTATAGGAATTCACTTCTAAACTGTCACATTTACTTTTTCAGTCTCTTTTTCCATATTTCCTCTTGCCCTCTCCTATGACTTCTTTTCATGCACTTGCTCCCTTCTTTTTAGAAATAACCTTATGTTTCTTGTCCCTGTAAGCTTTTAGTTAATATCTTCCTATATAATATATCTCCATACCTTGGCTCCATCACCTCTAATATTTCCTTCTTCACTTTGTTTTATTCCATCTTTTCTGTCTCTTCTGTTTATTCCCTAGTTCCCTCATCACCAATTCTTCACTCAATTCTCCACTGTGTTCTCAATAAAAAGTGCTGGTGTCTGTTCCTGTTGGGACTGGCTTTCTTTTCCTACCTGCAATCCACCTCCAAATACTTGTACATTGGGTAAGGAAGGGAAAGGGAAAAGAAGTCTTTCTTTCTGTGATGCTCCTCAGTGATGTCTGCCTGCTTTCTTTCAAATTTGAGCTTGCCTAAAGTGGTGAACAAAGTGCGGAACTGCTCGGCCAAACACTGCCGCCAACCCTGGTGTCATGCTCTGGCTGCACGTGGGGTCCCAGCAGCACAAACTATTCACACAGTCACATTCTCCTGCTCTGAAATCAGCCTCCAAGAGCCATGAACCTAACTGGGATGATGTGAGCAGTGTTGTTTCCAGACAGAGATACTTTGCAGAGCTCTGTACTTCACCCATGTCCAGGTGACAAGATCCACCTTCACCGCTTCTCAGATATGGTTTCCTTGCAGCAAATCTGAGGTTATACCAACTGATCAGCTAAAAGTTAATTTCCAAGCCCAGGAATAGATTTTTCTGAATTACTAAAGGGAACAAAATGAAGCCTTCTATTTCCATGTTCAGTATGAATGGGAAAGCAGAATAAAATAAGATGTGAGTCTTCCTTTTTCATGGTTTTCCTCCCTGTGGAGAATTTTCATTTTATATTTTATTTTAAGTGGGAAGAGAGTCGATCTTGATGTCAATGGTATCAGGGTGGTGCCATGGGACCCCTCTCAGTCAACGTCTCTAGGTACAGTACAAATAATAAGTAATAATCTCGGCAATATCCAAATTTCTAAGAGAATTTTTGGAAATAGTATCACGGAGATTAAATGCTACTTCTAATTTTTTAATCAGTTTCTCACAGACAGCAATGCACAGGTGCCCTGACCTTAAACTTAGGTAATTATTATAATTAAAGAGCTAATACTCCATTCACAAATGTCTGCGGCACTATCTCTATTGTCTAAACCCCATTATTGTGCATGTAGTTCCTCTTCTGCTCCCGGTTTCTTTGGAACTCTTCCAAGATTTACTCAGTTATTGTTTAAAGCCTTTCTCAGTATGTTAGTCTGTTGGTGTTTTGTGCTCTGCATCCGATGACTTATGGATCATTCCAGTTTTGGAGAGATATTTTCTATATCCATTCAAAAATATTATCCATCCCATATTCAGTAAATATGCTACTCCTCTAATCCATAATTTCTGTTAGTCACTCCAGGACACTCCACAAATAAATTGATCCTTGCTTTATTATGCTGAGTAAATTAGACAAATGAATGTTTTGTAAAACTTGCAGCCTTTTGTGTTCCCTTGAGTCACTGTTTGTCTCACACCTTGTATTTTTTATTTCCTTTTTCAGTGAGCATTGCCCATATACCTCAGTTGTATTTACTGAATTATTTGGTCTAATTCTGTCACCAGAATGAAATCTATGCAAATAAAAACTTACTCAGTGTGCCTGTCAAGCCATATTCTTTTCCAACCACAAATTTCTGGCCAAATGAATTTTAAGTAGTTTTAGCTGTGGGATGGGAAGGAGGTACTGAAGAGAAATATTTAATTTTAATTTCAGACATTCTAAAGAAAATGAATGTATTGATTAAAAGAAAGCAGTACCTCTCTCCTCCTTTACCTTACAGCCCATCTTGAATAGAAAAAAAAGTTGGTTCAATTTTTTTATTTTTTTGCCTGAGGGGTTTTGAACCATATCTCCTGGAAAACTATCTAACTACCATGTTTTAGAATTTTCATATTCTAGGATAAAGACACTCTCAATCTCTCCTGCTGGTGCTATTCCACTTGGTTTAATACACTCAAATATTCTGAGGCAAGTGAAAATGACTCAGTAACAAAGTTTCTGGTACTCCTGTGGAAAATGGGGCCTCAGGGTTCAAGTCTTTGCTTCAATAAATATCTAAATATTTTTAAACAAAGCAGAATTTTAACAGGAAAAAATGAAGGAATTTAAACCAAAGTGTGACACACTACAAACCTCCAAGACATTCTCCTGGATAGTGACAACTCGTGAGGAGGAGAGAGTATGGAGCCCAGGCCTTTGACAGATGAAGCACAAAACAAAAAATGGAGATTCACTGATTTTGTGAAACTAGTGTGGACAACGGTTTTTCTCAGTAAACACATATTCAGCTACTATATGGTGATCTCGCTGATAGTTCTGGCACAATAGAAGATGCACTTTAGTTTAAAAAAACATGCAGAAATGCTAATCAAACCCTATACTTAATTTTGGGTAATCATAACAATAGTAAAATGTATGTCCTTACAAAAGAAGCTTGGGGAAAGGAAGGAAGAATTTCTGCCAAACTATGTCCTCAGAGGTTAGAATTTGTGAGTTTTCATTATCATGGAAAATAGTTACCAGTGTGGTGGTGGCAGGCAGGACAAGAAGTAAACAGGAAAGGGGTTGTATATACTACCACCAAATAATGTTTTTGAAAAATAAGTATTACTGGTCAACAAATGTATTGCTGTTCCATACAACAGGTGAAGGATAGATACCTACTTTGGATATGTAACCTGAAGTTCCATTTCCTGTGAAGTATAGATCTTATTATCTTATCACATAATGATATTTCCATATAATCCATATATAAACAATTTGAAAAATGACATTTTGTATAATTTTTAGGGGAAGAAGAAAACATGCAGGGGTCTGCTTTTGCTTCACAGAGGCTTAAGTACTTGCTTCAGTCAGACCCGTCACAATGTACCTAATTTAAAACAAAAATCCAGTTAGAAAAGACATTTATAAAGCTTGCCAAGGAACACTCAAATTACATGTACTACTCCATGGGAGAACTAGTGTAAGCAACATCAAGTTTATCTGTTAAAATTTTTACTGTCATGTTCCTGAGCCTTCCTCCTGCAAAACATGAGCCCCTTTTTTCAAAAGAACTCCTGGATATTTTCTGAAATTATGTGTTCTTTTATTCATAAAGTGTTCATTAATTAAAGCAAGGCAATATTGTAAGCAGAGATGCATCTGTTACTCCTAGGAGTCTCCAGGACAAATTCTGTTTTGGTGACGTCTGTTTTACTATTGTCCTAACGGAGCAAATGGCTAAAGACCGAGTTCTTTCTGATGTACACATGTTATATATGCAATTAAGTCTTGCTATAGTAAAGAATCACTGTCAGCAGAGATTATTTTAATGGATGTACAGTATTACTTTAAACTAAGTCTTCACCATCTGTTCATCTTAATTACAAATGCAAAACCAACATATCTTACATTAGCATCAGAAAATGGGGAAATATCAGTGACTGAAATGTCCATATATACTCTTTGTGCAATACTGCATGCATCTGTGCCATTTTTCGTCTCCTCTTCCAAGCAACACAAATTGGGAAGAGGGGGAGGAAAGAAGGGGCTAGAATTATTCCTCACAGATAATTTTCTGGCATGGATGAATATTTTTCTGGCAAACAAGGATTCATTATGAAACATTTCAATATATTATGCTTTAGAATGATTTCCAAAAGTATGTACTTGCACTTGTACCTCATTCTAGCTCTTTCTAGCTGCCAGATTATCAGGGAAAATGAAAGAAACAGCCAACACATGCTAATGCCATCTAATAAATCACAAAAACGAAGGTAAAAGAATATGCAAGGAATATTCTGAATTATACCAAACTAAGATGTAATAAGGAAGTAAAATTTAAAAATACAGCTCTAGACTTCTGACATGATTTTATTTTGTATAGACAAGATAGAATTATAGAAAATAATAAAATATGTGATAGTACAGCCTGTCTATAATCTGCTGCAGTTTGGTAGCTGGCTACTAGATATTTGGTCCCCAACTCTGCATAACTAGGGAAGCAGAATGACAACAGACTCAGTTAAGTTTGCTGACTTGAAAGTACTTTGCCATCCCCTTGTTGACTCAGTTTATCTGGAAATCTGTTGTACTTCGTGGCACAGAAACATACATCCTGACAAGATTATGATCTGGACTGAAGGAAAAGTCAGGGGAAAATTATAAGCTAGTATCTTGCAAGATGCTAATATGTGCCAGAAAACTAATAAAAAAAAATCAAAAAAAACTCAACAAAACACCCTGGCAAAGATTCCATCACCCTCAAATTTTCTATCTAGTTCTCATGAAATGTGACAATCAACTTTTAACATCTTACAACCAAGATGTGTCCAAATTCAAAACTCTGATTTGGCATGTCTGTCCTGAGATAATCCATGGACAGAAATATACAAGAAACATAAGTGATGATATTGTTCTCTACTTTACACATAAGAAAATATGCAAGAGAAATCCAATTCCAAACTGGAGAGACCACGTTAGAAGACAATATTTTTTGGTTTTTTTTGAGTCTTATTACTAAATGATAAGCACTTCAAAGAGATGGTTGTCATTGTGTCAATAAGTAGGACAATGAAACTCAGATAGGATGCAGGACTAGTTGATCTATAAACTCTGTATCAGTTGCAATTGTTTAAAACTACAGCGTAAAGAAAAAAATTCATGGAATTATCTAATAAATATATTAGTGGAAATGGGTTTGGATCATATTTCTAAATAAATTTTTACTTTAAAAGTTGTCAAGAAAACACCATAAATCATTAATGCCGGTAATTTGTACTAGGGAAATGTGTATGGCTTTACATTACACCATCTTACATAACAATACCAAATATGAAAATCAAAACTGCTCTGTAATAAACAGCATTTTTACTGATTGCACATGATTATGTTAAGCAGCTTCTCCTAACAGTGTCACAGAGGTGATTTAATAGCTCCTATAACTAATCTTCCCAGATGACCTCTCCCCTCTGCTGATGAAGCCTATTCAAAACCTACTGCCCTTTGCTCATTTTACCATCTTTTATTTCCGAACTGTTTTGATCATAGATACTTCTGGCAAAATTCTTCCTTCCTATGAACAAATTTTCTTTGGACATCTCAGCTCACCTATGTGAGTGATGTAAAAGGAAACATGTCCTTACCATTGTTCTCATTACTATTATTTCCCTGAAGCAACCACATCAATAAGTATAAGAAATCATTCATCAGGTACGTGACAACTGTACAAGTACTGCAGTTTCCAGCCTCTTTCTACCAGCACCGATCAAATAGTGGCTCTGAGAAGGAAATTCACACAGTTCCTTTTTAACAAACAAATGAAAACTCCTAGAAATACCAAACCAGAAAAGAATATCTTAAAACGTTGCCACCAAATTCAAATCATGTAGAGAAAACCTCTTGTGTAAAACCGAATATGCACGCACTCAGAATACACAGAATGCTGCGAACCACTGTCAACTTAAAAAACCAACCCAAACCCTGGAAGGAGTTAAGGAGCAAGTGATATCGTTATAGGTGGAAGAGGATGACATTCCAAGTTATTATCAAGGTCAAGAAGGGGGAAGAGGAGCGGCGCGGGGCGATCCCGGCGGAGGCAGAGTCCCTAGGGGGCACTGCGCAATTAATATTGGCGGAGCCGGCCACGGCCACAAAGACGGGGCTGCTGCCCAAAAACGTGAACAAGCGTTTTGTTCTGACAGCAGCTTCCCGATGACACTAGGAACCCCCACTATTTGTCCTTATAGCATAACGAACTGCTTTCCATCGTAAATATTTCCCTCTAGGATTGTTTAATATTCTAGTGAAACGCGGGAGTTGCAGAATGTATGGACAACAACCAGACAGAATGAAAGAACAGCAATAAAATACTCCTCTTTGGGTGGAGGGGACAGGTAGAAAGAAGATCAAATAAGTGTTAAAGTCGTCTTGATTATAAAGGTAAAGTAAAACGCGAGTCTTTATATATATATTATATATAATTATTTGGTGCATAATAAAAAAAAGAGCTACTGTTGAGTTTATAAAACAAATTAAATCCTCGATACAATGAGATTATTCTGATTCATCTTCAGTACTGAACGATTTTTCATAGGGTAAACAAGTCAAATTTGTGGGTTTTTTTCTACATGAAAATGCAACACTTACAGTGTCTGCCTTACAAAACCAGCAAATACAGAAGCACCTTTATTCTTGAGCTTTAAACTCAGAGCTAGTGATCAGAGCAGGCTCGAAGAATGCTGAGAGTGTACCTGCACTATGCAGGACTGCCAGCCAATAAAACCGTGATTTCAGTTTGAATTATGTAGGTGCCAGGACACAGCCACCTTGGAAGTGAGCACTTTAACTGGGTGCCTCTATGCTGTGTGTATATCTGCAAGTGGGGATGAAATCACATTTTTTACCTTGAAGATGTAGGTATGGGAGTCTATCCATATCAAATAGCATGATACGAAAGGCAAAAATACAGACCTTTCATATGAAATTCCCTATTGCTTTTCCTGATCCCAAGTTAGAGCTGATAATTAACATTTATGATTTTTTGTTTACACTAAACCCCTGTTTTGGAAACAGAAGGCAAGTAAGGAAATGAGTGCTGTTGGACAAGATTTTATATTTCCTCTGCCACTTGTTTGTTCTCCTTGAGGACTTATGCCCTTCTCTAATAGTTTTAGCCACAATCTTCCAATTCAGTCCTCTAAACATGAGGTTCCACATGAAATGCTATCCTGCCATGAAGGTTGCTGTATAAAAGCCACTTCTGGAAACGTCACATAAACCATCAGCTTTGCATTACCTTGTATTTAGAGCAGGTTTAAAGCAGGCTGGAAAATTCAGACTTGCAACTTTATGAGAAACACTTGAAAAATAATTTTACTTATTAGCAAAAGTTACACAGTTTCAAGCTTTCCCAAAGAAGGGGCAGAGGAATTAGTTTTGAGATAATCAAAATATTTTGGAAATTTCAAAATAATACCATGCCAAGAAGTTGAGTTGGTACCAGCTTTAGAGCAAGGAGCCCAGTATGCTTGGAAGCTTAGCTTATGTCTTTTAACAATTCTTCAAAACCAACACAAGACATTTTGGTTGCCATCAGCCTGGGGTTTTGAGCCAAAATTTGCTTCATTGTTACCTATCAAAGTAGTTGTAAGAGGTTCAGTAAAAGCACCATGAGTCTACCTGATTCTAAAATTAAAGTAAAAAATAGACAAATATACCAGTATCAGTCTTCAAAAAGCATTGCCTTCAGCCTGGTGCTGTGAGACTATTACCCACCAGACACATAGGAGCAAACTCTGTAATTACAAAATTTTGCTGATGAGAAAAGCAGAAAATCTTTTCTCTGGTGATTTTACTTCTGATATTCGGGACTCCATTTTATAGTGCTCTTTCATCATTGACTACATTTTATTTTGCACTGCAAATATAAAATATTCATTTTATTTCTATAACTCTAGGCATACTCCTAGTAAAAGAACTGTATTTGAAGCCTTTCTATTAATGTAAAAATAATAACTTAGACATTAATACAACTATAGTTTTGCTGAACATGTATTTTGAGAAATATTGTAATATTTTTACTTTGTCAGTCAATAAATGTCACATTATTTCCTATTAATTTCCAATAGATTAAATAATGCTAGTTTCTTCTTACTACACCATACTTGGAGGCAATTTCTCTGTAATGCAGGACCCAAGGATTTGAAGAATTTTATTTTGATGAACATGATGAGTTAATTAGAAGCAATATTCCCTGTCACCTCAGAACAAAAGCTAGTCACAAGTAACCTTGAAACACTATCTATTTCATGGAACTGTGTAAACAAGGAGCTGACAACTTTTACAGGGCAATTGGTAAGATTATATGTTTCTTTCCTAAATTACAGATAAACTGTGATAGTAGGAACACAGTAGGAGCTGGGAACAGGCATTTAGGTTTCACCTAGCCACTTGTCTGGTACCTATCACCTGTCTGTGAGGTGGTGGCATCCCAGCTTGTGCTGAGTCTCACAGAGCTAAGAACTGGGATCTGCTTCCTCTCACAGCGTTTCTCTCACACCACAGCCTTCACCCCCTGCCTGGGCTGCCCCTCATTTGTCATGGATCCCTGCACTCTGTTAGGAATGGGTGTAATAGGTTGCTGAATGATGGTCTGAATTTGGGATAGGTGCCCAAACAACATAAACATGGAAGTTAAATTAGCATTCCTTACAAAGGCTGAGAAAAATAAAAAAGAAAAGAGGAGATGAGAAAGTATGCCCACATGTGGTGACCAGCCTTCTTCATTTGCCTTCTGACATTGATTACTGATGGAATGTACTCACAAGAACAGCCTATGTATGAAACCAGACAAATCACAGAGCAGTATTCCAAGGTCAAAATTTGAAGGCTCTGCAATGATGGGGAGAAGAACCATAGAATCACTAAAGCTGGAAAAGACCTCTAAGACCATCAAGTCCAACCACTAATACAGAAAGAAACCCCACAATCTGCTGCTCAACTTTAATCCCACTGCTGGCACCCAATCTGACTCGGGTCATTTCTTGTGAAAAGCAAACACTCTCTCCTTGCTGGCATTTGGGAGTCACCAATGCTTTGTGATCTGTTGCAATGTAACATCACAGCAATCCAAAACCCATACCCTGACCTTCCCCTTGAGGTCTGGAGACTTAATAATATTCCACTGAGCTGTGAAAGACTGCCAAACAGTATAGGCTTTGCTTGATACTACTTCAAACTCTAATTAAGAAAGTATTGCCACAAGAAGTCTCAAGAATTCAGCTGATAATTATAAAAATAGGACTAAGAGTATTTATTTTGGCATGATAGCAGGCATTCTTAAGATATGTGAACTTTCAAAAGCAGTGGACTAGAATATAGTAGTAAAATCTCCATAAACTGATCCAAGCTGATCCAACTGATCCTGAACTTCTGTGATTCCCAGAGCATCCAGGGGGAACAAAATTAAGGTTTTTGACTGAGTCCTGCTTTGCATTTTGTGTTAATTCACCTTCTCTAAATGTAGTTTTTCTTAAGAAAACGAATTTGCTTTATTTCCGTTCTCATTCAGTAATAATATTTTATCTCTGTTGATTCAAAGCTGGAAATTTTCACTAGCCAGTTGCAAAACAAATTGAGAGGTTGAAAGGTCACAGAGATGTTAAGTTCATCCAGGTTTCTGAACAACCCCAAATCCCACAAGGCCATGTTAAAAAAACTAAAACCAAAACCCAAAAAAAAAACATTTATAGCCATGAAAAAAAAAAGTTTCTCTTATGTGAGTTACTGGAATTCCTATTTGAATAAAATATCAAGTTCTAGCTGTGAGTGAGGAGGTTCTCTTCTTTTGACAGAGAGGCAGCACAACAAACTTTTCAGCTATCTTAGACTGCATGACATCTGGCTCCAGGCTCAGTGCAGTTTCTACATGCACTGCTTCCTGTCACAGTAATTAAGTGCATTTTTCTTGATTAACAGAAATCCAAACAAGATAAAGAGCTAATTTGCTTTCTGCTTTGGGTCCCAGTGGATGAAGCCTGTATGTATTTCTTGGAGGTTCTTCATCATTTAGCACTGAGATAAATCCAATGACACTCCTGAGAATAATATAAACGGGTAATTTTTGGATGCACCAAGATTTTTGTAATAAGACAGTTTACTTAAATTTATACTAAAGTCATTTTAGGTTTGAGGAGATGAAAGGAAGGAGCCAATGTGAACAGAAATGTTTTCTTATTTTACCTTGCTCTGAAATGGGAGAGGTGCAAATTTTGAGTGTGAGAGTGTGCCTGCAATTCAAAGCTGATACCGATTTAGATTTGTATGAGAAACAGAGGGTGAAGCAACAAGTACAAAACAAATCTAACCAAGGCCATTTTACTATTAAAACTATGTGGAATATGTGAGCACCCAGCAAAAGCAATGAGTATTTTGTTCTGAGAAATGGACATGGAAATCCTTGGTTGTATGAACAATCCGAAATTAAATGACATAATGACTATCTGACAAATTTTGTAGGAAAAAAAATAATAAATCATTAAAATAATTACATTGAACTGGTGCAGAATTTAGCATCAAATCTCAGCACAAAAATAAAGTCTGTATTGGAATGGAAAGTCAAACCACTTTATCGAGTGCTTGTCAGATTTAGAAACATGGAACGTATGCCACAGAAATTCTTCCAGAAGTTGTTTTAGTAAATTTCCTTTTAAAACACATTCTCTCTACCCAACTACTCTTTTAATTTTTTTTTCAAAACCCTCTGAGTCATAAGTGCATCATACTAACTGCTCTTATATGAGACGACACCTTGGAATACATTAAGCAGGTGACAGATGATGCACCACACTATCCCCTTTGCAAAATATGGGGCTAATTTAACAGCATTAAATAAATCTCTTTTCTAAAGCTCTGTGTATGTTTCTAACATGCAGAGCTTTTTTGTTGTTGTGTTTTGGGATTTTTAGTATCCTTCATTTCCTATGCACATAAAATGGAGAAGGTTCAAAGCCTCTGTAACATTGAAATAAGGAGTTTTGACATACCTGGGTGGCTCAGTCTGCCTCAGGGCTCTTCAGTACATTTGACATGACCGGTAGCAGGCCAGTGGGTCACGATGAGAAGGAGCCAACAATTCACAGTGAGTGAAGGCTTCTTGGAAGCATTACAAGCAAAACTGGTCACAGCTCATATTAAAACTGTGATAAATGCCTGGGGTACTCAGCATATATCCCTAAACGTGGGAGGTTATTTTTAATACTCTTGCAGGTCACCTTTAAATGAATTTGCACATCAGTGATTAACTGCTAGAGCACATGTTATATGTATCAGAAGTAAGGAAACTTACATGTGCTGTGTGGCAGCCTTAGACAACATGATTCATTGCAGCATGAAGTTCATTGGAGTGCTCTCATGATTCTGTTAAAATTCTGGTCAGCTCCTCCCAATCAGATACTGGGAAGTAACGAGGTTCTCCAACACCATGGGCAAAGTGGCAGTAAATTAGTGGCTTATGGATAAATATGTGCTCATCAACACCCTGGTGCTAACAATATAGAGATATAAACAAGTATTCACCCAGCATATTAACCCTTTATCACAATTGTCTTTTTTTGTGTGTGCACATATGAAGTCTAAATAGTATTTTCATTTATTTTCTGTCAGACTCCGGCTGCATGCCATTTCTAGAAGTTCTGGCTGCTAGATATCCTGGACTGGGTCTTCTCTCTGTAGACAGATGAATAGGCTATCAAATGCAACACAGATTTTGTTGATAGATTTTCATTTCAGCTCCTTTTCTGGAGGAAAACAAGTTCACCCCAATATTATGGGATTATTTTTCCCAGACACTTTATGCTATTGTTTTACTCTGCTCTCCTTGGAGTACACTCTGCATCTCTGTATCTTCCATTGATCATAAATATTCTCCTAGTCTTTAACATGGCATGCAACCATAAGGTGGTAGCATCTGAACAGAAAAAAAGATAAACAATCTCATTACAAAGAAGAAACTTCAATAAGTATGCTTCTTCAAGAAAAACAGAAGACAGAATTCTGGTGAATTCTAGACTGTAGTGATTTTATTTTTATCCTCTTTTCTATTATATTGGAATTATGTTCATTCAGACCAGGAACGTAGTAAAAAAACACTCTATAATAAACAATTTATCTGCAAAAACATAGTTTCAGTATAATAACATCCCTTTCATCTTCCTAATACTTATAGTATAATATTTCATGAAACAGGGCATATACCTGTCAGATACCTGTCTTACCTCATGCTGAGAATCATACCTCCAAGTACCTTCTGTAGAATGGATGAAAATTTTGTAAAATGTTCAGTATCTTTTTCCTCCATATATTTAACTAAGGAAATGCAGCATGATTTCATGGAGTCATAAAAGGACCAAGGAAATAAGAAGCTATATATCACTGGGGAGGGGAAAGTGCTCCCTGCACATTTAATTCAGACACCTTTTTTCCTTATAGATGATACTGTCAAATCCCTCATTAGAAGCAAATATTTCAGTCAGTGATACACATTCTTGGGTCACCAAAAGATGATTATTTGCTTTCCACAGCACCTATGTTTAATGGACAATTAATGTCCTGTTGTAAAAGGAGTTATATAATTAGGTTGTTTGTTTGCCTTGGAAACAGAGAATCCTTCCCATTACCCCTTCTTTCTATGACTTTCATCTTTGTTATAATCCCATTTTATTTACCTCTGGTATACCTTGTTTTCTTTAGAATTGCCTGACTTTATCCTCCTTCAGTCCCAGCTTGTTTGAAAAAAATTTTTTCCGGATTGTCTCTTTTGCTCTGTATTCTTCCTAACTTCACTGCCAGTATAGATTATCCTGACACACTGAATACCAAAGGACTACACCAGCATTATGAAAAGCACATCAGACTTGAGGCTAAGACACTTGCCATTGTTTCTGATGTGTTGTTCACCTCAACCTGTTCGTATACCCTTCATTATCTCTTTGATACTCCAATTCTCCATTCTGTCACTGGCTATTATCAGTCAACAAATGTTGGCCTTGTTAAAGGCAGTGAAAATGCTCCTCTTCACATCAGGATTTCATCCAGAGTGCCAGTTCCAGCATGGTTTCCTGAAGAATGTTGCATTCATTTTTAGGAATTGGCAGATTAGGGTCTCTATGCTGCAAAGTGCTAATACAAATGCATTACTGGGGCTTTTTACAGCAGAGAATCACTATGACGCTTAAGACAAAATTCAATAAACATGTTAATAAGTATTTGGTGTGTAGATGGCTCATGCAACCATACTTCCCCTACTGCCTTCATATTTATGTACAAGTTGATTCAATATGATCTATGTTTTTATGTCTAGCAGATTATTGGGAAATTTTATTTGGAAATTTTCCATTATTGGGGTATTTCTTGTTAAAATGCTCCTTTTTGCAGTGACTTGTTGATCCAGATGTAGTATGAGAGTCAAGAAACTGCACTCCTCCTTGCTTCTAAACAGATGTTAAATAAGCAGCCCTCAGGAACTATGGGTAAAATTCCTACCTCAATCCAAAGATTAATATTTCCAAATGCATTGAAAAAATGAAACTGTCTTTAAATCCTAGAGATAAAATACAAAGATCAGAAACTATTGAAGAATATGGTTTTTTACTATGCTTTTTTAACATTGATTTCCCTCACCAGCGCTCTCTCAGGCTTCCCAAATTGCTGCTGTCTCCCACGCACCTGCTGATGGTCTCACACTACTGCTCACTTGTTGCCAGCTCAATCCATAGAACTAAAAATGTTCTCACTCATATAGAAAGTGACAGCTGAATTTGTTAAAAGCTAACCCAGATAGGAAGGCTAAACAAAAAGAAAGCTAGCTTGGGAAAAACGTAAATTAATGATTGGTTCACTGAGTTGCCAAATCTTGCAGTATTTTTTCAATATTTTTTTTAGGAAAAGTATGTTCAGAATTGTTAGATATTCTTTGCTTTCCCTTATTTTTTATCTCCATCCCCACTTTCTGCCTGCATGCAGAAGGCAGTACAGGAACTGTGATAAGAGTGCTTTTTCAAGAAAAATCCTGCCAAACTTTGTGGGCATGAGGTAGCAGAAGGAAATGGAAGGACCATTCATATTTGAAAAGACAACCACCATAGTAACATTTGAACGTGGACTTGAGAAGGATGAGGAAGGAAGCCATCATCTTCAATGGGAGTCACTTGGACTCCCCAGCACTCTGCATGCTCTTCCTTCCCTGCAGTCTGCTCTGCACCTAAATTACCTTCTGGTAAGTTACAAAACCGGGAGGGGGAGAGGACATCTCAGGGGTCCTAAGGTTGTGCTTAAGTTTGTTGGCTAAACAAACACACATATATACCAAAAAAAAAAAAAAAAAAGAACAAAGGAAAGAAAAGAAGGAAGCAGCTGGCAGTTTGGCAGTTTTATCCCAGATCCCCAGTTTTGTCCTTTGCTATGTCGGACAACATGTGTTAGATGCCTCCTTCCTAGACTATAGCAGAGTGCAGTGATACCATGCAAGCTTTATATCTGAGCTGCCTTGGGTAAGAAAACAAACTGGTTGTGTGGGAGCCAGATCTCTGCAGATGTATTTACCTGGCTTTTTCAAGTGTGCAGGGGCCACAGATCTGCCACATTCAGGCATTTGTTTCTGGTACTTGAATCAGCTTGTTCAAGGTTCGCACCACAGGGCACAGAAGTTTGCTGTATAGACAGGCTTAGAACAAACACATTTGAGAGAACTACTATTTGCAGGGACTGCTCACATTCAATATCAGAGCAGTCTGGAACACAAACCTGTTTTCTAATCAAGTGACATCTTGTCATGAGTGCCAAAATTTTGAGCTTTCAAAAAATTTTTATTGTAACATGTCAGTATTTCGCCCTCCATATCACTGCAAAGTCATCAATCATACTCCTACTCTTGACTGGGCTGGAGGCTTTACTCCAACATTGTGAAAATTTGGTCTTACCCTCACATTCCTACTACTCTTCCCTCCAAGGAGAAGTGCCTTGGAACAGCACAAAAACCAAGACATATGAGTTATACTAGTAGATCTAGTGAATGTATTTAATAAATAGTAGACTTCCAGCTAGAAGCTTTATACAACAGAAACCTAGGAATAAGATCACGGCTGTTATGCAATGCATTTCAATTTAAAAAATAATAATTATAAACAACAGCAACTTTTCCAGGCATTTCAGAACAATTTGGAATTATTTGAATCCTGGGCAATTATATATGAAACATGGTTAAATTTATTCTCTTGGTACCTTTACCCATCATAGTTTGTAAGGAAATTTTCAGGCTTTTAGGAGAGTTGTTCCATGAGATTTTATAAGCACTTCTATCCAGATAATTAAAAGAGTCTAGATATCTTATGGCTAAACTCCTCACTGACTGAGAATGCTGCATTCTCTTTCTGGTGGCCATTGGACTACCATGAGAAAATGGTAGAACAGAAATTAGGGGCTCAGGCATAGCAGTTACTTTGAGTATTGACATAGCCTATACATGTATATTTGGGGAACTCTCCACTGAGTTAGACTGGCAGTGTTAAAAAAACAGGTATTACATAAATCACACAAGAATTTAAAATGTTTTTCAAAGAGGAAGAGGAATTTATAAATACAAGAACTACTTTCTATAGAAAGACCTGTATTACTTGGAATATACATATCAAATCTCTAAAATTAAAAAAATAGTTGAATCTAGTCACTGTGGGTAGAAAAGTTCTGGGTAATTTTCTGATGCAGGCAGATTGCATCTTATATGAGTGAGATGATAGATTTCACTACCCTGTAACTGCAGCCCCTGTGTTGCAAAAGGATATTTATGGTCCTGCTCTCTCCATGGTGGTTAGAGCATCCATCTCTGGGGAGCAGTCAGTAAACAGAGAAAATTCCCTGAGATTAAAAAAATAGTGTGTGTATAGGAAAGGATAATTATTTCTTTTAAAATATACCCACATAGATATTTTAATAACATTGAAAACCAGAAATTGAAAGCACAAGTCGAAAAGGTTTTCACAGCCAAAGCACACAGCGTTAAATATCTTATTCACTGCCTGTCTCACTCGATGGAGATCATAATTACTATCAAGTTAGTATGAAGCCTGCCAAATGTGCCTGACTTCAGGGCAGCATGCTCCTTTGCAGCCATTTTCTT
This sequence comes from Cyanistes caeruleus, assembly GCF_971803275.1. NCBI lineage: Eukaryota > Metazoa > Chordata > Aves > Passeriformes > Paridae > Cyanistes > Cyanistes caeruleus. Next base: position 20,723,087 of record NC_141707.1, on the reverse strand, counting down.
TCCAGAATGACTAATAATCTGCGTATGATTAATCTAATTGGGATAGTTCAGGGTATGAAGGTTGTTTATAAAAAAATAAAAATATGTTAGATAGCACCTTAGTGGAGCATCAAGCAAAAAACAACTATAGAGTTGTTAAATTTCTTAAGGAGAGTGACATATTGATCCCCCATCTTGGATCGATTCTACTATAATTCTATTATGAACAGCTTTATGGTGTTTTTAACCATCACATAAAAACAAGAGAACTCAAAAAAATTACCTGAGGGTGTTTTTGGTGTGGCTCTGATAGGACTGGGCAAAACACAGAATACCTCGTTTTCAGTGTTCATTCCTGTTTAACAGAAAAAAAAATAATACTTGTAAATCAGAAAGCTTAAAAACACAGCTAAACAGAAATTTCTAAGACTCATACACTTTCATAGAAATTACACTTTGGATCAGTCAGCATTTTCAAGTAAAATCATATTATAGAACATTTATAATTAACCTAATTACAATATATACTAATCCAGGCTGTATCACAACAGTGATTCTTAACAGTTAGAACAAGCAGTATGAGAATCTATTTGAGATGTGTTTCTCAGTTCTATCTATTACAAAAAAATATTGTTGACAAGCTCAAACACAACAGAAGGAACACATCAGAAACTGGAAAGATGGTTTCAATAAATGAATAAATGCTCAAACTTTTTTTAAAAAAAAAGATCTATGTATTTCCACGTATTAAATGATACTGAAACTACAAAAATAAAGGTTGTTGCTTAGGAAAGAACTCAATGTATGGCAAAAAAACATGCTAAACATATTTCCGAGTGATCAGTGAAATATAAGCATAAAAGGAGAATAATAGTACAAAATGGTAGCCAGGCACAAGCTCTGCTCTTGAAGACAAAAGGCCCCTTTCCTTTTTAGTTAATCAAGTCTCTTAATTTCAGCTGAAATTAGCAGGTGAAAAAAAGTGAACCTGAGCTTCTTGTTCAAGGTGATGAATGAAGGTTGAAACACCAGCTGAACCTGCTCACATAAACACTGTCCTCCCAGCCAAGGCACCACTGTCTCAACTCTCACAACCAACACTGAATCTCATTTTTAGGAACTACCTTATAGGCAAATAGTGCAAGTCACAAATTATAAAGTGTCATGGTATTACTATAATCTCATTTTGACACTTGTTCTCAAAAAACCCATGATTTAATTTAGCAAGATATGTTACATCCATCTGGATGTGCAAAGTTTGCATGTGTAATTACCTGTGATCACACACACACATGAGCAGCCATACTGGGCCAGAGAAAGGATGGAATCAGTCTAGGAGGTGGTCAGCAGCAGCCACCAGATGAGAGTAAAACCATCACAAGAACATATGATATTTTCCCCCCTAATACTCTCGTAATTTCTGAATATTTTCAGCTAGGGAGATTTTCTGAATGGGTTGTGCTTTACCTTATGCTACACATAAGGTAGCACTATTCCAGTTATAAACTCTGGTCTGTCCTTGACTGCATGAAAACCTGTGCTCATTAAAGCCTTTGGAAAATAATTGCAGAAGTCCTTTATCCACTGCATGAAGTTCCTCTTGTTTTAAACTTCTCTCTCCCATTCCTTTCACAGCTCTTGCACTGTAAGAGACAGCACTGAGTCTGCCCATACCTTCTTGCTAGCAGTTGTGGTTTTGTAGATCTCTAATACAGCTGCTCACATTGCTTCCTTTCAATGCTATCAGGCCTCCCAGCTTCTGCACAGAAGCTGTTGGTTAAGTCACCTTTGCTGCCCTTCTCTGGACTTTTTCCAATTCTAAAACATTATTTTTGCAATGACATGTCTAGAACTGCACCAATTTTCAATATCCTGCTGTTGCATGGCTTTATACAGTGGGATAATTATATTTTCTGTTTGTTCTCTGTTCTCTAATAACTTCTAACTATTGATTCTTCTTTTTTTTAACTACAGCCAAACACCGAGATGATCTTTTCATTGAACTATTTATCATAACCCCCACATCTCACTCTTGAGTGGTAATCATCAGTTCAGAGCCCATCATCTTCTGTATGAAAAAGGCTTTTTTCCCCAGTGTACATATACTTTACATTTATCTACTCTGAATTTCATCTGGGTAATTTTATTACCCAATCACTTTGCCAGTTTTTCACAACTGATCCTCATCATTACTACCTGGAAGAACTTCTCATCGTCACCAAACTTCTTGTGCACTTTTAAATAGCATGGATCTCCCTTTTGGTACTGTTAACCCTTCCTCAGACCCATGCTGATGTCCCCACCCTCTCCTTATAAAAAAAAAAAAAAAAAAATAAAAAAATTTAGAGAAAATTCTGATCCCTGAAACTGGTTAGCCCTTAAACTCCTTTGGCTAGTTTGATTACAGTTTTATTTTTAGTCTTAGTATGCAGCCCTTCTTACTTAGTTTGGACACAACTTTGGTTTTCTGAATCACCTTTCATACTTCTAACAGCACTTTTTCCTTTGCTGATTAGCCATGCCAGGCTCTTTTTACCCTTTCTGAAGTCTTTCCCAAAGGATGGGGCATGCTCTGCTACTGTGTCCCTACCTCAGAGATCTAACTCTCTGGAAGAATTTAATTCTTTTAGTGGCCCATTTTAGCTTCTTTTTAGTGGGCTTCCCTGCTTTCAGAGAGTTGTTCTTTTTGAAGTTAAGCATATTTGTGGTAGATTTTTTGGCCTTTGTTGCTCCTGTGGGGGGACTGAATTGAAGTACATTACGGTCACTGTCACAGAGCGGCGCTTCCATTGTAAGATTCCAAACCAGATCCTGCACATCACTCAGACCACAAACAAGCTGTCACTCAGTGAGCTCTGGTTGTTTGGGGAGCTGATCTCAAGCCCCCTCTCTGCTTTGCTGCTCCGTCAGCTCTGTCACAGGTGCATGGCTCTCTTGGAGGATTTGCACGTGGGTCTGTCAGAAATGGGATTAAAGGAACTGAATTGTTGTTTCCTTTAATAGTCTATGCATTTAAAAAATATAGCACAGACACAAGCTTTCAGAAAAGTGTAACTGTTGAGGTAATTGTTACATGCACATCCTAACAGACACATTTTGTCAATCTTTGGAATTCAAGCCCTAACCACCTTAAAAATGGAAACTCCTGACCTGAGCACAGGTATGGGCAGTGGCAACAAAAATTTGGCACAAGGCAAGAAAAAAATGCTATGCAACTGCCACAAACAGCTCATTTGAGCTGGCAGAAAAAGCACAGCCAACACATCTTCCCAAAAATTTTGAAACAAATAATTCATTAATCAATTTTAATACAAAATGCAGTTAATTCTTAAAAAAAACCCCAAAACCAAAACAAACCCTCAGGCAGAGTTTTGCTCCAGTCTCTTTATCTTTCACAAAAGATGGAACTCTGAAGTTCACCAGATGCTTCGATCTCTCTCTGTTCTCTGTGTGGCTGGTTTCCAGGCCCTGCCAAGAACAGTAGCACCATAAATCCCTAAGACACAAAGGAAAACAATCCTGCTGGTGTGCAAAGGTTTGGACACAACTGTGTACTCTTTCACTGCACTCCTTAAAGAGTCAAAGGACTTTTGAGGACACCTAGAGTGTCTTACACATTATTATTGTTTTACAATACAGCACTTATTTGCTCATATGGGCTTCCATTGCCATGTCTTGTCAATGGGTCTAACTGAAAGTCTCCCTGTGTTCTCTGTCCCCTCAGCACTTTTTATCTGGTGCTTATAACTGTTTAATTCCTTATTTGCTCTGTGCAAGACAGAGCACCATCTGTCTGCTGTGCATTACACTAACACAGCCTTAGGATGTTCATTCTCCTTAAATTGTGTTACTGTGAGCAAAAACATTTTGTTAAAATATGGCATTTGGTGTACCTACCCAAAGATGCTGATTTACTGAAAAACTTCCAGCAGTGGGATTCATGCATGTGACACACTGACAATTGTGGATTTCTTTTAACATCAGTTTCTGTCTGTCATACCTATGCAGTTACAAAATAACAAAGGGATAATAAAGTGCAATTGTATATTCACAGTTTGAGATTTCTATTGACAGATCTTCACACTGAATGCTTCTACAAGAAAGTGTGATTAAATAGCTCTCTGTTAAAAGAGCTGAAAATCTCTCCTTTGTTACAACTCTCTTACACACCATTGCTAGCATTTGGAATATTTTAGGAGATGTGTCAAAGTTGACAGGTCCAAATTTGGCCTCCTCTCACCAAATAATATTTGTAGATTTAGATATCTTCCATGCAGGAAAAAATTCCAGCAGTCACCTCCAAGGCAAGGGCTAGGCTCTCTGTCTAACTGCAGGTCAGCCAATAAACCAGCAACAATCTCCTCTTCTGTCCCACAAAATGTGGGTTTATGTTCTACACTATCCCTCCTTTTCTGGCATATGTATTAAGCTGATACTGAGCTGAAAAATCACTCTGCTTACTCATTCACCTGTGGGATAGATGTTCTTATTAGTTCAGCTTGTCACCTCTAACTTTCCACAGCACCGTTGAAAGCTCTATTTTATTACCACTGCATGGGTGCTCTACTTACAACTTGCAGAGTAATCTTCTGGCTTCTCTTCTGTTGCATATCATGGTGCATGGGATTAACACTGACAGGTAGTTAACTTCTTGGATTATTGTTTTCTAGCCTGCAAATTAGCTCAATAAAATTTTCACAATATATGATAAAGCCAGGTTGTTCTCTTTGTCTGAAGGAATCCTGACTGTTTACAAGTGAAAGAAAAGGAAAAGGAAAGGAAAAAGAGAAAATATATAGGATAGATATTTGATACATAAATAATTAAATTATGTCTGTTCGATTTTGCTTCACTGGGAATCCAAAAAGATTCCAGGAATGAACGTTTGTGTTGGTAGAAAGTTACCGAGAGACATTAATTTTTTTACTGCAATAGTGTAGAACTGCAAATCTGGCTGTTGGATTGTAATTGACAATAGAAAAAATATAATTTTAGGTCAGAAAAATCTGTAAATCCCTTAGCTATTTTAGGAAGAAAAAAAAAAAAAGAAGAGAATGTAAACTCATAGAGTTGGAATGCTTGTCTTCTCCTCCTCACATTAACAACCCAGAAGAAATACAAAAAAGATTCATTTCAAATCATATATATAATGTAGGCCAGTAGATTATAATTTCTTCTCGTCTAGATTTATTAGATAGCTGTAGGCAGAATACTAACATTTGTATCCAAGCATTCTACAGAATTTACTCTAAACTTCTAGCCCGTCTTACGCACTTTTCCTGCAGACACATATGTATTTTAAAGTGAAATAAGTGCAAAGGACAAAAGATATCTTCCTTGATCCATCTCCTACCTCCCCCATCCTTTTGGAAATTTAACAGGGTACACACAATGATGATTTGGAGTCCCTGGATATAATATGCTTCAAAGCCTTTCAAGGAAAAAGGCAACAAATCCAGAAGCACACCTTGGCAGACTATTTGGCTTATAGAGAAAAAAGAACAGCAACATCTCTTTTTGCCTTTTCATTCAGCCAGCTCCAAAATATTTCCCATAAGCAAAATTATAGCAAAAAATAACAACAAAATCCCATACTGCAGGTAAGCAAATAGAGCATGTTTCCCTCTAAACCAGACTAGAAGTACATTGCTTGATTTGACGACAGTTATAGAAAATCAGGAACAATATCTGAAAATGTATTTCCTATCCTGAGGCTCTGCATCCACTACTTGCTTCTTTTGCTCATCAAGCAGTAATTTTGTGTCTTGGCTGCACTAGTTATTACCTAGAACTTCTTTGAACCTTTCAGCACATCAGGGAGGCTTTCTAAAGCAAAGCTTTAAGTAGAATTTATATATTAAAAAGAATATTTTTCCCAAACTGCAGGAAGAAGTCAACATTAATCAATTTTTCGGTGTGTTTTTAATGTCCCAATGTCTGTCTAAGTTAAATTTTCTTCAGGTTTTCTTTTTTTGTCTCCAGCAATCCTATTTTGTAGCATCAAACAAAACTGCAAAATCAGGTGAGACTCTAAGGAACCGACATTTCCCTCTGAGCCCATGTGTCTGGGTCTGTGCATTTAAACTCCGGTAACAGTTTTTTCCTCAGATATGCTGGTCACTATTTGGACATACAAGAATGCATAAGCACCTCTGGAAGTTACCAGAGAACATTTCTCTAGGAGATTTCACTTGTTTACTTTGGCAAGTATGGAAACATCTCCTTCATACTCTTGTGGAGATTCACCTTTTGTACATAGGTCTTCCTCCTTCAAAAGACAAGTATGAGTTGCCTTAACAGCTTTGTGACTCTGTCCACATCAGGTGGAAACTCTCCAAGGACCATGAAGACCATAATGGAAATATCCACAGGTAGTGACAGGGAAGCAATAGAAACCTTACTAAGGTTGTATTAGTCTTTCCATACATTTCTTTTATGTTGAAATTTCCCAGTGAAGTTTCCTTGTAAAAAAATTTCCACCAGCAGATAGCAAGTGAGGAAATGAACACCTCAAAACTGGTGCACAAGCTAAAGCTCCCACAGTCTACCTCCAAATTTAAAGGAATCAATGGCTTTTATGGTGGCCTTTTTAAAATTTCTTCTCCCACTCTGCAGTCCAGGGCAAAGGCACATATCCTGTGACTTCCTTTCTCTGAAATATTCAGACAGGTATTCTGTCTTTCAGTGAATGCTGCAGACTCCAAGTGGGATTCTTACAGCACTAAACATCCCAAGCAAGTAACAAAAGTGGAAGCAAACACTACAGTATGATCATCTTAAATAAATAGCATCAACTAAGACAATTAAAACTTTTACTAATCTCTACAGTCAAGGCATTGCTGGATTAGAGAATGAAAGCAAATGCAAGAACAGGCATTAGTATCAGGAATAATAGGATCATCAATGAAAACAATTACCTTTAACAGCTCAAAGGAGCATCGTTTCCCTGTTTTGTCTTCCAAGTGTTTTTGAGAATATAGAGTAGATGCTGTTATAGTAAATGTTAAAGCCATGCCTCATGCCTAGAAGTATCCAAGCAGGTACTTTAAGCACCAGTCGTCACAGAAGACAACCCATGGGATCTACCTGACCCAGACTTCTCAAATACTAACTGCTTCAGGGCCTAAATGTTTTGGTGCATTGGTGGCTTTTGTTAGTATTAATTTGAATTGCTTCTCCTCTTCCAGATCAAGACGAATGATACAATTGACTGAAATCATATGAAATTATATGTGATGTTAGTCATTAATCATTGTGATTAATAATCAGAAGAGGTTATCACAGGCCAAACTTAAAATCCCTCTACAGATTTTAGTATATTTATGATTTCCTTTCTGTTGTTTCAAAGCATGGAAAAACAAATACTCCTTTTGTATGTTTGGCACAAACTCCCTTGATTGCTTTGCCTTTAAGTGCATTTAAAGAAGAGGTTCCACTACAATGCCAAAAAGGAAATCTCCTTTTCTATTTTTCACAGTGCTGAACTGTGCAGTACAAGAAGTAGGAGAATAAGTTTCACCATTATGATGTGGAAGCAAAGTGGTTGAAAGTCTAACTCCGTGCAGAAACCATCCTGTAACTTTTTGCCTTTTCTGTTGTATTTGCTCTGCAGGTGCTGAAGATTCTCCAAACCTCATAAAGTTAAGTGAGGTCTTCAAATAATCTCACGGTGATTACAGGGATGATGTCAAGCCATGACTTGAAGATTCTGGGAGTTACCTATTTTTTTGCCATTGACACTTACTCTCTTTGCATACTACCTTTTCAATTATTTTTGGTTAATTCTTTGCTCCAGCAAATCCTTTCCAGAAACCTCTGAAATTAATTTTACCTGGCTCAACCAGGCAGAGCTGAAGGATGTACAGAAATAATAGCTCTTATTTTTGAGTTTGTCTTTAGCATAAAGGCAACAAAAACAAAACTTTTTATCACAATATTCCCTGTTCATGTCCAACAATTCTAAACTGAATAACCAGTGTGCCAAAATTCCTGTAATTGCAATTATCTCTCCCTTCCTCTTGAAATGTAGGTTATAAAACTAATAGTTTATACCAGAAAAATAGTCATTTAACTTTTCACATTTATGACAATGAGTGAGAGCTATATTGCATTAAATAAGTGTTTTGTTCTTCTAAAAATATGCCTAGATTTGATCAAGAATAGATAAAAAGGATGTCAAAAATTCCATCAGAATTGACAGGATTCCTATTGAAGAGTTACGGTTCATCATTGATTGAGTTTATTGAGTTACTCAGAGGCTGTGCTTGCGTTATAGGGATTCTAATCCTTTCTTTGTTCCATGGTTCTACTCAAAAGAGACTTCACTTACTCACTACAGCAGAAATGGTGCAAAAATCAGCTACATGAAAGAACCAGGCCCATTGACACACAAGGATTGTTACAGCTACAGAGAGTGAAACACAAGAGATATCGTGTAGTAACTGCAAGGGACTTGAACCACTGCATATTTTCCTGATAGCTTGATAATCCTGGCAGACAGAACAGCCCATTTCCCAGATTCAGCCTTTCTAACCAATATAAGTGGTTTCTCTTTCTCCAGAAAGACAGCTACAAAATATTGCAAGCATTACTGCATATTGTCTTAGAAATTAGAATGAAGACAACCTATTTGCAAAGACAAGCTGTAGAAATACCTCTACACTAGCAGCAAAAGAAATACTATGTTAAACTGTTAGGAGAGTTCACACACTAGTATCAATCACCAGATTTGTGTGTTTTTAATACATAAGTTAATGTGATGAAGAGACATTTAACTAACAAAGTAAAAAAGTGGAAATAAACAGCACTCAAAAATCCATATACTTGAAACTGATCTTAATTTTTGGTAATACGGAAGGATTATAAACACTACAAAACTAAAACGCAAACAGGTATTTCAACAGGATTACATTATATAGCATTTGCAGCTCAGTGTAGTAGAATAGTGCATTCTCCTGCCACTGAAATGTAGTGAAATGCAATATTAGAATTATTATGGAATCCATATGCACATTTTCTAATATGAATGGTGTGTCATAAACATAACTCATTCTATTACTGCATGAATATGTTGAAATAATATAACATGGTCATAAATGAAGAGAAATTACGTTGAATTGCTTGCTCTATTGAAATACTCTTCAAGAAGATCAGAATTAAAATAGGGACACTTAGTAAATACTGCAGCAATGGTTTTATTCTTTGAAAAGTGTCCATTGTACGTGAAAATGAAACTGCAGATACACTTCAATATTTATCACGCCAGGTATTTCATTCACATTGTAGAAAATAGCCATATCAATGGCAGAAATGAGGTATGAAGTTAGCTTGTGTAGTGGATAAACTGGCAGGGAAAGAAAAAAATTGCAGTCTATAAATCTCCAAATGAAAAATACAATATAGGGCTTCATAATGCCTTATCATTGAGATGAAACTATGAACTGGAGGAGCCAGACAGAAAAATGAATATGTTTAATGGGCTCTTTGTATTCGAAAACATGCTACATAATTCAGACTCATTACAGTTTTCTGGCTGTTTGTATAAAACATGTTAAGGTAAACTGTGAGTGAAACAGTTGTGGATGAGTAAGCAGAACTGTCTCAAGGTTGAAACAGATTCTGAAAGACGGGGTCAATTTCTTGTTTGTGCCAGTAGCAGATAGTTATTTCTTGGGCAAGTCATTTAACTTGGTTTTATCTCCTTGATCTCTATAACAGATAGGCTGTTACTAGGTCCCTCACTGGGATGTTATGTGGCTTAATAGTCTTAACATTGAGGTCCTTGGGTGTAGGATTCTGTGTAAACACAACTATTTCATTTTGACAGATGGCAGCACCTTTGAGCTTAGGCTGCAACTCACTTCCACTTACAAATTATTTTTCTTTATAGTTCTGAATTGGTAAGTGGCCTGGCTTCTTAAAAATGGCTGTGTTGTTGGGGTTTTATTCCTGAATGCATGCAACATTGCATCTTTTTTAAGTAATCTAATTGAAAAAGAAAGAAAATTGAGGACAAAAGTAAGGTGCTATAGACTATACTTATAAGATACAATTGAGTGGGATGCAGAGATTACAGAATTAACACTACCTAAGCTCATTGCAGAACTAGGACAACCCAGCTAGCCAGTACAGTTATCCAGCCTTCACAGTGTTGTTCTGAAGACTCACTGGACACTCTATGTTTTAACGCTCTGTTTCATACCAGCTCAGCTGGTACTACCTTGAGGAATCAAACTGCTTATCATGGCACAGGCTTGCCCAGTGCAAATTAGTCTGGAAAATGCTATAAGCAAACCTTTAAATAACCAGCCCATTTCTGAAAGTGAAAGAAATTGGTTGGAAATTTTCTCTACCAAAAACTACAAAACATTAATAAATTAATAAATAATTAATTAAACTACAATACTCACTTTCCAGTTGAGACAACATAGAAATGAAAAAGGACGATTTTCCAGATGCTCTCTACCACAATCTTCTTTGCACACCTTAGAGAGGAAAATTATTCTCTCAGATGATAAAGAAATTAGTCTGATATCAACAAAAAGGAAGTATCTGAAAGATGCTTTTAACTATTAAATTATTAAACTAAAGCAGGTGAAAGGTGCTAAAATATGACAATACCCCATGTGAAAATAAATACAGCAGCATCAGAAGAAGAAAGTATTTAATCAATCAATCTTATACAGCCAATATAATAAATATTTTTATTAAGAATTAAAAATGTGTATTTATTTACCACAAGTGAAATAAATGCAGGCCAAGAGCCAGCTGGATCTTTCAGAACAAAGCATTCATCCAGCAACAAATGTACCCTGTCCATCAAGTAAAGAGCTAAATGTAATGTCACAACCTGGTTTTCCATGCAAAAGAACTCATCACACCCTGCAATAGTCACCCTCCTTCAACAGAGCTGTCAGGTCCAACAACAAGGCCATGCAGGTGAGCTGCTTCAAGTGCAGATGAAGGGACGAAGAAGGTGGGGAACTGGAGAAGCTCATGTCATGTTTGAAAAGAAAAAGAAGGAATTCTTACTTTCCTCCTTCTCTACAGAACGCACAAATGTGTTGCTGAGAGGCCTGCAAGGCCATTACCAAATTCAGCATTGGTAAACATGGGTTTAGACTCTAAACTGAAAAAATTTTCAGTAACAACTATTTGAGCCCCACCTGTTCAGGGAAAATTATTTATTGGGAAATAGTAAAATGAAAGAATGAAAGAAACAGCAAGAGAGGGAAACCCTGAGAAATAATAATTAGAGTAAAATCAAAATGAGAGACAAGATGCATAAAGGGAGACATACAGTCATGGACAAGTATTTTGTTTTAAAAAAACCAAGCATCCAGCGTTGACAAGTTAGCCTGCTTCTAGTGTAAGCTCTTTGGTAGTAAAGCTGACAATGCAACATTGCTCCTAAGGAGCAGTAAAGTTTATCACCTGGCCTTAGTTGCAAGATATGGATCTGGATTGCAGCCGAACACCATCAGGTGTCCACAGGAGAGAGCAGCAGTGCCTGGATATGAGCTGCAAGAGGAGAGAAAGGAGTAGAGACAGTGGGGGCCTCTCTCTCTCCTGCCCTGAGGCCACACCAGCAGTTTTCTCCTTACAACCATAAATTTAGCAGCACAGCACAGACACTCAGCAAGGCCTCTAAAGCTTACAGCCATGTAAGGGTATCAGACTTCATGGAAAACACCACATGTAGGTGCAGTGGCACATACCTTTGCGTCACACACCCTGGTATCTGTAACACCTGTCATCTAGCTCATTTGGTCTTGGACTTTGTACACAGGATTTTGGTCCATGGCCCCAAGTAACAGGAATTTCAGCTTTCTCTGGCAGTTTCATAGCCTCTCAGTAGAAGGAAAGTTGCCTTGGGAATGACACAAGAAGGACACACGGTAAATCAATGGCAAAGGTTGTAGCCAGGCCACATCATTGGACAGCATCCTATGGACAGCATTTGGGATTGCTGTGCAAATAATTTGGCTGGTGATTGCTGTTCACCTCTAGGTGAAGTCAGGTGAGTCAGCATATGTCTGGGGACAAGCCTGGTCAAGAAAAGCAGAGTGAAGCAGGATGTGAGAGTACACACACTACACGCTTGTGGGCAGCTTGCCTGCATTCCTCCCCCTTCTACTTGTCACATGCATTCCCTCATAGAGTGGGTGTTTCCTATTTGCTCTTCCCCCTGGGCATGGAAGAGGAAAGAAAGAAAGGAAGGAAGCAGCCATCCTCCAATGCTGACTGAGTCTGATCCTTGTCGTAGCTTGCTCTTACACTGCCCAGGAGGCAGAGAGCTTTTCCACAAAAACAGCCTTTGCTGACAATCTAGAAAGTGTTCCATCTGGAAGGGACTACGCAGATGGAGGAGACTGCTGTTTCCACCAGTCAACAAAACAGCTACATGGAACAAGGACAGACTTCTTGTTTAAAGGGGTTGAGAGGAAAGAGAAGAGTGAAGAGAAATCCAGAAACACAAATGTAAGTCACAGGATGCCTCAGAGATACTGATTTCTCTGGTGCAGGAGCAGCCCTCCACTTGAAGATGTAAACTGTGCTGAGGTTATTGCAGATTAGTGTTAGGATGACTGAAGGCCCCCTGTCACTGGTAAAAATTATTCCTCCTGCAACCTCTGAATTTTAAATGGTTCCTTGTGACCTTACAGGGGGTTCCCATGGCATTTTTTACACTGATGCGAACCTGAACTCACAGACAGACTAGAGGATAGTCAATATCCAGCCAGAATGCAGAACATCACTGGGACCTCTGTGTGTGTTGTGGTTGTCAGAGTACCTATCAGAACAGATCCTGCCAAAAAAACCCTCACACTTAGCAGGCTAGAGGAGTCCTTAAATAGATCAGCAGCAATGCCAGGATGGGCCACTTAATTTGTATTTGTTGGGTTCCAAACATCAGTGGATGGCACAATGAAAACTGCATTGAAATCCAAATGCTAAATAAAGTTAATTTCCTCTAACAAACACAAATTCAAAAAAATGAACATGCATTTTGAAAAACACAGGTCATTACAGTATAAGAAAAAGCAGACACATCGAGAAGGAACAACATGGAAAGTAATCACAACCAAGGCCCCACAGTGGAGGCAAGAAACAAAAGGTTGGATTTGAGCATAGACTGCAAGTTTGAAATGTTGCTTTAAAGCCAGAACATCACTTCTCTGAAGCCTCATCTCATTATGATTCTTCCCCCAAACAAGGGCTCTGCTTGGATCTTATCTTCCATTGGAGTGAATTTAACATGGCAGCACATGGTAGAAATTAGGAAGGAACCACTAAAGAGAAAAAGGCACCCCAGCTACAAGTACTCTGGTAACAATTTGAAATGTAGACATCTTAGTTTTCTGCCCAAGTATTTGGGGCAGTGTTGCCTTGTTGCTTTTATTTTTTAATCAAAATCAAAAATCTTGCAGAACCTTTGAAATGGTTTCTTCAGTCAGAAAATAATTTTTCACCAAAAACTATTTTAGTAAATCTTGGCCCTAGCAGCTGACATATTTGGATGAAAAATTAAATAGGGCTCTGATACCTGAGATTCTCAACACATTTGAGATTTTACTTAGATGTTTGCTGAACAGCTTTCATTTTATTGGTTCACTGGTCACTTTGCTTTCTCTTTGTAAAAGCAACAGCTGTAATTTTACTAACAGTGAAAAATCTGCCAATAGCACTGAGCAGAATTTTAGAGAGGAAAATTCAGACAAAATACCAGAGAAAAGAAATGCATCAGACTGTGCAGTGTCATCATAACTAAAACAGTGAAACTTGCAGTTCTCTTATTTCAAACCAGCAGCACTAGAAAATGTACTTATCCTACCATAACAGTGTTAGAGACTCATCAGGAATAACTCTTCTCTAATTAGGATTTGCTCTGACCAAAGAGATCAGATGCATTAAAGCAGGGCAGCTTATATTTGAAAACACCTTTCAGTCTCAGTCAGTCTGCAAGAACCATGTGAACTTGTGGCTCATTGACAGCACGGCAGGGGCTCCCACAGTGCATGACACTGATTTATCTGTAGAGAGAAAATAAAGTACAGCCAGGTGATACATTATGCCTTTCACTTGAAAAAAATACCACAAATTAAATTATTTCCGTTTGCTGCACAAATATTTTCATATCAGCTGGGTAAGATAATATTTACTAAAGTACTGCATTCATATCTGAGTTTCCATGTGCTCACTGCAATTTGGGCTTGGCCTTCTGACACTTTCAGCAAGGTGTTAAGCTTGTTTCAACTGCAAAAAATGCAAATTTTCCATTTGCCTCAACCAGTGTGGATTTTAGACACATATAAATTACTTTCAGAGTTTGGGCACAATGCCCATTTTTCACTGCTTACTTTATTTTGGGAACATGAGTGGTACAGCCAAAATAATGAAAACCAATTATATTGACTTGCAAATTATAGTAGTTGAAAAATAAAATTATTAAGGAAATGTAACAAAATAAGGAGTGGTAAAAGATAAACAACCTACTGTAAATATTTTGGCCACTGCACTCTAAACTGTATTTAAATCTAAACATGATTTTAGAGTGAAAATTTTATTTTCTTATTACTATGCCCTAAGTTGTAGAATCCTGTTTTCCAGACATTCTGAGGTGAAAGATGTGGAGAGTGGGAGGATACACTCTTGCCCTGAGAAACGTGGCTTAGAGACTCAGGTACAGGGCTTGGATTGTTCCACGATTTGTGCCCTTTTCTTTCATCATTTTCCATGGCCTGAAAAAAGCTGGAAACGCTTAGGCCAAATTTTGTCTTTAATGTGCAATTGCCCATGTGACTTTAGAGGGGATATGATTAGTCTAGAATTTTATACAGGAATGAAACTTCAGCTTTGAAAATGGGAACAATGACTTAAAAGCACAGCTGAACCTCATGCTGAGACACTTAACTGATGCATGGAAAGTCATAATAACAGCAATGAAAGATGTCCAGTATAGATATATTTCTGGGAGTGGTACTTAAATTAACTGTTGTGGAAAGTTTTGCTTCAGAATGAGGAAATATCTGGTCCACACCACTTAGAATAGATTGCTATACCTCCTTAAGAGGAAAGACAGGTGAGAAACACCTCACTTGCATTCTGGCATGACATTTCCTAAAGGTATATATAGGTCTACTGACATTAAGCAATGAACTCAATTTATGTGCCTTCAGGAGAAAATGTTCCAACTCACATTATGAAGCAGCAACAGAACAAAGAATTTCATTGCCTGGAGAACTCCCCTGCTTTCCAGAGGGAAGGCATGGCAAGAACAGTGAGCTCTGCTCCATCTTTATTGAGCAGCCTGGGTCCAGCAGACAAACAACACTGGGACCTTGGGACTATGCTATGGTCACTGATGTCTGCCACTGGTCACTTCTGTCAATACATTACCTTGCACATGGTTCACCAACATTTAGCTGTGTATTTAGTGTTGCAAGACTGGATATCCTTTTACAAAGCTGAAGCCTAATCCTGCTTGCTCTATAGGAATGTAATCAGACCTATTTACTCATGTAAAAGTGTCTTTTTCTTTGCAGAAGTCCTGGAACAGAATTCTTCACACAGCACAAAGAGCCTTTAGGTTCTCCTATAGAATTTTAACATTGCATCAGGCAGTTTCTTTACAAAATATCCAAATCCCAAGACGTGCCCCATTAAGCATGAAGAAGTGAAAGTTTTTTATGCATTTACTATCTCCCATCTTAATTACTAAAAAAAGTAATAATTTACTTTCTTTAGCTCCACTCACCAGCTTCACATGCTGTTTTAACAACACTGAAGTTGCTAATAAATACCTACTGCTCAGCCTCATAAATCAGTCACTACTGTGTCTAAGTGTAAGGATGCATGTATGTATAGGTGGATGTGGCATTCATGTATTAATATTCCAATTCATAGGAAGAAATTTACACAATAAAATCCTCCCCAGTTAATTCCACTTAGACATTTATCACAAAGCTGCAATGAAATATCCAGAGTTCTGCCAGCAATGCAATAATAATCACATATTTGCAAGGCTGCCACAAAACAACACAATCCATACTTGTCCAGAATGTTCAATATTGCGACAAAAAGCACAAACTGTAGTTCAAATATGTCTTCACTATGAATGCATTGGATCATTTACCTTAACAATGTGAACGTGCTCTCATTATTATGTTCAACTTGATTAGTGTGTAGTCTAACATTTAAAAGTGCACTTCAGAGGAAAGAAGGTATGAATGCACGATTGGGCCTAATAAATTGAGCAATGCCATAATGAACTGCGAGGGATCTATAAGAAACTGATAGACACAGGACAGAGACACTCATAACTAGGAAAAAAGCAGCAATAGCAAAGAGAGGACAGGGCACTCTCTCCTATGAAACAAAGAAATAGACTCTGTCAGCCCACCTCAGATTTGCAAAGGCTAAACAGGAATAGATGGTATCCCTTTCAGTGTTAACAGTGATAATAAAAATAGAAAGAGTAGGTTTATTATTGATGCTCTGCAGCAGCATCTGCTGGTTACTACAAGGAGAGCCAGCATCTCCTTCAAAAACTGAGAAGATACCACTGGGTATAGAGGCATGATTTCCCTCATGCTGGACTGGTCACTGGACAGGATGCAGGATTAAGCTCAAGGAAATAAGAGTCCAGCCTTGGGTAAATTATTCCATGCCTCAGTCTTTCTGCATGTAACTTGAAGTTATTCAAGAACCTCAACTGAAAGCACTTAGTGTTTTATGGTACTGTTCAATCTGCACCACTGACACTGTTACAAAGAAAGGGAAAACAGAGAAGAGAATATTTGATTCAAGGGAGAAGCCAACATTTGCAGATGTTACCCAAACAAGTTTGCACAAGAAACAACAACTTTCCCTCTGGAGGAAAAATGAATAGAAACCACAAACTGGATGTTCAGATGGTATGTCTTGGGCACATAAAGCTGGAGAATGGACTGTGAGGCTACCTTTGTGTGTTGATGAACCAGCACTAGTAAATCCATCCTTTTCATACTCCAAGCAGTTCATGTAGTTTCCTATATGAACAATCTCCTTTTGCCTGACGGGTAACCCTTTTGTTTAGGCCTCTTGGAAGTGGACTAAGTTAGACTGTAGCAAGGCATTTAATTGTGGGGCAGGGGGGTTGGAAATAGAAGAAGAAAAGTCCATTGTGAAGGGCAATGTGGAAGAGCTATTTCAGTTTTAACACTCCTCTTTCAAAAAAAACTTCCTCTGCTAGGTGAAACCCCCAGTGCTGGTGGAGCCAGCTGAGAACGTCAATACACAGCAGTGTAGAGCACAGCTCTTTCTGAAGAGGTTACTGAATCACAGAATCACTAGGTTGGAAGAGACCTCCAAGATATAACAAGCAGTTATGGTGTAATGCCTCATCCCTCCCCAAACTCTTGTACTGTAATATTCTGCTTCTTCAGTATTGTCATATTGCTTTCAGAAGCTGGCCTAATCTGAGCCATTTTCTTATGGCATATCACATTTGAAGAAACAGGGCCAAACCATTGTTCCTCAGACTGATAACAAAATCTACTCTTTATATACTGCCCATATGTTATTGGCTGAATAGACCTGCAAACTGCCTAAATATCTGAAAACATCCCTACTTAACAGAAATTAATTTTTTAATGGTTGAAAGTAAGCAAGAAATCCCAAATAAAATCCTATTATAGCATCCCTTCTGACACTCCTTATAAATGGGTGTGGGGCTTTCTCTATTGAAAAGAGGAATGCAAAAGCCCTCTCAGGCACATCATGATTCTTAGAACATCCTGTGCAGGGCCAAGGGTTGGATTGCATGCTTCTGATGGGTCCCTTCCTACTCAGCATATTCTGATTCTATGAGTATAGTACAGGTCTAAAGAGAAGCTGCAAAGTACACTGCAGCAAATTTGGCATCTGATATTGGAGAAGTTGTTCAATGCTTCAGTCTTCTTTTCTACAAAACAAGACTGAGGGTGCATTTGTTAATGATAAAGTAAAACAACAAGTTCTAAGGGTTCCATGATATTTCTTCTTTCTAAATTATCATAATATTTGAATATGTCATCAGTTCCTTGGGGAGAAAAAACTCAAAATCAAACCAAACAAGTAGGGACCCAGGTATTCTTCCTGCCAAACAATTGGTGGAGTTTTGGGTTGGGTCAACCTTCTGTTTTGTTATGCACAACTAGAGTTTTAAATTTCCTTGTGGCCCTCCATTTTTGCATAGTTGTTGGATGGAGGCAAACTCAGGTGGTCAAATAACCATGACTGCAGCATGTAACTCTGCCTCTGTGCCCTCTACTGCACTGTGGCTCTTGGGATCTTTCAGCTACAATGCTCTGGGGTCTATGGCTGCAGCTATATAGTGTCTGCTCTCACCAAGCCCAGTTTTTATGACTCACAGAAACTCGTATATGTGTGTGAATTATTGGTTTTTCAATTGACAGTGAGGGAGCAAAAAATTATCTACAAAATAAAAGCTTAGCTACTTACATTATAGTCTCACACATTTTACCATGTGTTTACTGTCAGAACGTGTTGTAGTTAATATCTGAATTTCTGCCAGACTGCTGACAGACAGAATATGATCTATTTTAAGATTTTTTTTTGTTTAGTTACAACTACTAGTCTGTAAATACTGTGTGCAATAATAGAAACATGAATTTGACATAGCTATATGTTTCAAAAATGTTTATAATTTCCTTACAATTTTCATTCTCTTTGCAATTCCAATTAGAAAATGCATGATCATTGATGCCTGGAGTTGCTACAGCGTATTTTAAAATACAAAAATTATAAGAAATATTTAGTTCATTGCTGTTGTTCAAATGGTGCTTTGTTGTCTAGTAACTTTAGATTTACCTTTAGTTCCTCTTAAAATCAAACAAACCTGAAATCTCTACACACACCATGACAAAGGACACCAAAGAAAATCAGAGCAAGGGAGCACAGTGGAAATCTGATAAACTTTTCCAGCTAGTTACAGGCTTATCTGTCTGTAAGGCAAACAAAAGTAAATGAAAGAGCTCTAGATTCAAACCACAGTAGAACTTTTTTTCCCCTAAGTTTCACGGTACAATTTCTTCATCCCCCAGGTTTTACACAGCATGTTTATACTTTTAAAACTTAAAAATTATCCATATACTGAAGGGGATTTAAATAGTATGCACAAGGGCTCCTCTATCCTATTTCTTGTTTGTATCTCATGGAGCCAAATTCTTTAAATGACAACATCAAAACCATTACATCCTACTGCCTTTGCAGTTTTCTTGTATTCCCCTGTCTGTTTTGGAGCATACTGTGAGATAGCTTTAGATTATGTAATGAACATCCTTAAACCAAAAAAATACCATTCAAAGGGGACCCTTTATCTTCATTGTCTCTGCCAGGGCATCTGTCATACATCCATCCCATTTAAAAACATTGAACATTATTAATTTTTATTGTTTTTAGTAGAGTTGTATATGGAAGATTCATTTTCTGCCTTGATTCCTTTAAACTTACATGTGCTAAAGGAGAATACATGTACTTTTCCAGGATGGCAAAACACAGCCATGAGAAATCTTAGTCTCTAGTCAGCCCTATTCAAGTCTTTTTTTCCCCTTCACTGAGCTTTGCATAAAGCTAACCCAAACCCACATGGATTTCTATAATATCCAAAAAGAATGACAATGACTGATGTGATGTAGGTGGAAACTGCCTGAAGAAACCTAAATTGTAACAGGAAAAAAAAATTGACATTTTAGATTTTAAATGTTACACAGTTTTTATAAAGCCTCAGTCAATTTATTTTATTTATTCTAATGAAGAGCATTACAACTGCTTTACTGCACTGAAGCAAGCATCGATCACACCATTAATCACACCTTGTGAATAGTCACAAATCAAGTTCTAACAGCAAGCACTGAATCAGGAGCAATGAAGCATAAACTCCTTCACAATTTATGATCTCTCCAATTGCATCTTTTCAACCATTAAATTGCAAGATACCATAAATTTTTATCTTCTTCACTTCAGTCACATTATTGATTCTGCCTTGTGAAATATCGAATAGCTGTAAATCTAGGCTATTGAATTAAATTTAAAGTCTTGACTTCAGAAAAGAAACCCAACACACTGCCATGGCTGTTAATTTACACTGAGGAACAAATGATAGAAACATTAAAATTTAAATGGACAACAGGGATTTCAAAGAGCCACAGTTCTGTCAATCCTAGTCCTTGTCAACCTTGAGGGTTTTTCTTTTAGCCAAATTTTAGATCACAAAGTGTAATAAAATAAAAGCTCCAGGTGGATGCAGAACAGATAATTCTTGCAAACAAGTAAATGATTAAGAGGGTAAATCAAAGCTACTGAGTAAATGTTTAGGTTTTAATAACTTCACTGAATTCAGCACAATCTACCTAATTACAAGGCTGAGGTGCTACAATACAAATAAAATTGGCATACTGTACATTTGGCATAAGTACATTTTTACTTCACTTTACCAGTGAAAAGATCAGATCCCTTAATATGCTCACAAGATTCTAGAACATCATAGGCCAGTTCTTCCAATAACAGTGCATCCATTAGAAATGAAAAGGAAGACCCACCACAGTGAAAGCCTTTATTAATTAGTGGGAATGATACATGCAGATATAAGTAGAAGCTCCCAAGGGACTGGAAGGATATAAAAGTAGAGCTGGAAAATAAGTATTGGAAGAAAACACAGGGTGTTACATAAATTTCCAGGGTAGTGGTGGAGAAGAGGGAGTTTCATGGAGTTGTTGTGGGCTGTTCCTGTGAAAGTGATGTCTAGCCAATGCCAAATGCCAGGTGCTGGCTGCTGTTGCTCTACATGCCCCAGTTTTCTGGGTGCCTGGACAAGCTCACAGTCCTCAACCAGACCCTGAGGTATTTCTCCCTTCTGCTCCAGGAAAACTGGGTTGGTCCCCTACAGGCCCATTGCCTTCAAGGTGAAGGCCTTATGCCAGCATGACCAAACTCTCTTCCACCATTTCCATCCCCAGCAAAGGAGCCCCTGCCTGACACTGAATGTGCTGCTGGTGCCCCACTTACTATCCTCCAAGTCCCTCCTGCATGGACCACAAAGCTGTCCTCAGCACAGGCTCAGAAACACATCATCTATTACACAGTTTACAGGATTCAAAGGCTGAAATTGGTTTTCTGGTGCATGGCTTAAGTAAATCCCCACCCCTTAGAAAAAGGCCATAAAGCTATTTGCCACTGGGGAGAGCAGAAGCAGGTCTCATCTCTTTCCGAGCCTCCCACGTCACCCTAACCAGACACAGTCTTTGTTTCTGTATGGTAGAAATGGAACAAAGGATTTTTTCCCTTCCAGGAAGCCAGCAGCAGGAGGGCCCCACAGCCACCCACCATAGCTGTATGGGAGAAAGGACAAGGGGCTGGCTGGTGAAGGAAACAGAACAGAGAACATGGGCAAGGCAAGAGCTGGCAAGGCAGGTAGGCCTCTCCCCTCTCCAGGTGTGCAATGGGGAATTTCATGTCCAAGAGCAATTCCACATCAGGACCACTGCCTGGAGCAAGCTCCTTGAGCTCCCAGTGATGGCTGCCTACTCTGCTTACAGATATGCATCTATGAGGCTGGGGTGGAAAGAGGGATGGAGCAGGCAGACAAGTCTCTGGCAAACAATTCAACCCCCAGGGAAGGAGGGAATCTGGCCTTCTAGCCCAGGTTCTGTTGGCATACTCAGAAGTTGCCTTGAGATACTCAGCTGTCTTTCAAGCCCAATACTAGCTATATTCAACCATATAAATCAGCTAAAAGGGTGGTCTGAAGAATTTGTAGTAGCAGGCATTATAACTGAGGGCTGGGATCTGATCAGCATGTATTTACTTGGCAGTAATTTTCCTTTCTTTCCTCCATTAGCTTTTTCAGACTATGAGTATAGTTATCTTCCATTTTTTTCCACATAGAAAAAACTTGCCAGATACAAATTTTGTCACTGGTTTTATGATTTCATTTTAGCCCACCAACACAAGAGTCAAGAATATAATCCTTTTAAGGAGATGAAAATTAATATTTGAAAAACTCCAATTCAAAACTTAACCCTATGATTTTTTGTACAGCTTACTGGTAGCACTAAATTACTTACCCTGTATAATAGCTTGCTGTAACAGATCATACTATTTCAGGCAGAAAGGTCATCTGGCACCATACTTCACAGAAATATAACACTTCCCCCCTCCTTCCCTACCCTGAATTTAGAAGAAAAATGTTGTAAATTCCAACAAACTACAGACAGCAAAGTTGGTGACTGTCCTAGGGTGACGCCTGTGTTATACTTACATCCCAAATAAATGCAATGAATTTGCAGGCTGTCATTTTTCACTAGGGATATAAGTACTCAGTGCTTGGGACTGATGTGGCCCAAACTGTGAAAGGAGTAACTGGCACCATTTCCCCAAGCCAGTAACAAACATCTCTGTACTGCATTTCACCAGAACAGCTCTTGCTCTCTAGCCCAAGGAGAAAATTACTTCAGTACTGACTGAGCCAATGCCCAGCAGAATCCTTCCACATAAAGCCACATACTAATACCAAGTGTTTTGTAACTCCTTTTAGATTATTTACAATCAGATTCACAACTCATTTATGCCAAAGAAAACACTGTTCTGTGGATTCTGTATTGTGCTTGTACAATCTCCAGGCTTTACATTCCTACTGCTTTGTTGGTTACTGTCACTTGGACTTCAGTGTTATGATTTTTAAACCTCCCTGAATCATGTAGCACCTACCCAAAATATGCTGCTGTTCCTCTTGCTGTATTAACGAGTTCATACCTGGAAAGGAGTATCCTCTTCCGTTTTAACATCTGGAACTTTTTCCGAAAAAATAGTAAACTTCAGGTATTAGGTCAAGGAAGTAAACATGAAGGAAACTCTTTTGCTCTCTTTTCTTTGATTAATCAGTTACAAAATTCCATGAAATAATCAATTAGCTAGAAAACAGAACAAATCTGAACACAAAAGACATGCTACTATCAATAAATATTTTTGACATAACGCTCTTTCTTCTTGTGGAAAAACAGAACTGAGGAGCTTTTCTTCATACGATGTCTGTTATATACTGTGTTTCCTGTTAACATGTTTCAACCCAGACACTTTCAGGTGCAAATGAAACACTTCACAGAACTGAGACTAGTATTAGGAGGCAACCCAGCAATGAGCAGAGACCCTTGAACAGGAAAACAGTAACAGAGACCTCACAAACATTTTATTAACAATAATACAATAAACATCCAACACTATTGTCCCATTTTTGAACTTTCACAAGTACTAAATTTTACAACACTTTCTGAGGTCAGGCAAGTTATTTTACTGTGTGATCAATGGAAAAAAGTTATGTTCCCAAACCCAGAGTTGGCATGTGTGTGCCCAAGGACTACGAGATATAGTCTTTGAATTCATAATTTTTCCAAATAGGGCTACATGCAAGCTCACTGCAGCCAAAAAGAAAGGTCTTCCATTAATTATGTAAATAAATTCATAGCCCTGATCCCCAAATATCCACTCTTACTAGGTCTGGACACCAAAATAGAATAATGTCTCTGTGCATGCTCTCTCCATATATGATGTGAAAAGTGTTTAGTTTGATCGGTGCTGATTACACCTGTCCATTGGTAAAGACACAGCAACTAAACTTAGCTTTGGTTTGCCCCATAGGATATAGGATTTTCTTATAAAATAAATAGAGAAAAAAAATCAATTTCATATTCTTCTTTCATAAAGCAATTATGCTCCTAATTAGGCCTGCAAAAAACTGTTATAACTACTCTGTGCTCCTAAGCCAAAAGCCTGGATTCAAAGAGACTTTCAGGAATTCAAAACTTGGACCCAGATCTGAATTTGAAGCTGAAGACCATTGTACACACTTCGCAAAGCTTTGGTTTTACTTCTGCTGTCTCTTTTTCACTGCTGAACTATTTGATCAAAAAAGTTTTCAGAAAACTCAGTGAGTTGCTCTGAAACTCACTACAAAGTATAATACCAGCAACTCTGCACAAAAATTTCTTATTCAAAAATGATGGCAGATTTTGTTTAATTATCAATATGTTCCAGAACCTTCTAGATTGTATTTCCTACCATTTTACATTAACTTTTCTGATCAGGCAGGATCTGATCAGAACTGCTACCTTCCCCAGTTTTAAACAGTGCCAGCAAGTTGCTAAAAACTTCCTCAGATTATACTTTTAGTTCAATGAAAATTTAATAATCAGTAATTCTCTTTGAGAGTTCACCTTTGCCCTTCCCTTTAAAATAGAAGGGGTTGGTAGAGGAAGATGGTGTAGTGCTCAACATCAGGAACAAATGGCTGCTGTCCTCAAAGTGATCCAATCTTCTAAGGAGCCAAGAACCACCTGACAACCTAAACCATGAAATTATGTGTTAGCTGTCCTTTCCTGATTATGTTAGGAGGAAGTACTTGTATATTGGAATGAACCCTCTAACATGACAGAGCTCTATAGAGACAGCTCTGTCATTTGGAAGGGTGAATGCTACAGCACCCTTTAAACGTTCTTTCTCCAGGAAACAACGGTATTTGTTTGAAGGTGTGAGAAGGAAGACTGTTAAGCAATGAAAAGGACAGATCCATTGTGCAACAAGAAAAGTACTCACTGTGCAGCAGCAGCAGGTGCCAAGGATACTACAGGGTTTCCAGTAAAGGCTGTAATTAGGCCTTTTATGGCTATGACCAGAATCAGCAGTCTGTGAAGAGCAGTGAACTGCTCTCTTCCAGCAAACATAGGATTTCCCAAAGTTTTCCTAGGTCTTTAGGAGGATTCAGCCTTGCAGAAAACTGTTTAGAGAAAGACAAATGCAGTGTGGCTGTATGCAGTCCCATCTGATAGTAATAAGCAACAAAAGCAAATAATTTTTTATTATATATATTTATTTTCTAAATAGTTACAAGATGCAAAAAAAAAGGTGTTTCTAACGTGACCTATAAATCAACACTTGGTAAGCAATAAATTAATTAGCAAAATTCTTCTGAGAAACTGAATATCTTGGCACAGCAATATTTTAGTCAGAATTAGGGAGGATCTGTAGTAGTCTGCAATACAATCCTAACAAATTAAAACATAATTTTTAAGAACTGAGGTCACTACAGAGATAGTAATATTTCAAGGAGGGAAAACAACACTGAATAAAAACTAGAAAAATGCATGAGAATAAAGACATAAGTTATACCAGCTCACATAATAACCATCTGTTGTATTTCTTGCTCATCAAAGAGTCAGTTTTCACCATCCATTTCCATCTCTATATATCCAGTCCATTTCCATCTCTGTAGCTCTTCCAGGACAGACTCTTCAGACTATGACTAACACGAAAAAAACAGAGGAAAAAAAATTTCTCTCCCAAAGGAAGTATCTTGGCTCAAATAAATTTGTGGCTTAAGCATTGGCTACAGATGGCAGCAGAATCTTAGAGAGTGAATGTATAAAGGGATATGGGCAACAGAAATGAGTTGGGATTGATGTTTGCCTTAAATAAAAGACTGTATAAGCTGAGTCTGAGGTTGATGAATGGTTTCTGCATATATGACATTTTAGTGACTGCTGAATGTAGCAATTCTTGGCAGGGTGGTGATGGTGAAGTGATGCTGGGAGCCAGAGACAGTGCTGGAAAACCAGAAATTATGGGATCTGCTCAGCTCTGTAATTTTGGCTGAATATACCAGTGAGCACATGAGTCACACCCTTCACTTTGTAATTTTTGTCTGGTTGATTGATATGAAAACACCAAGGAATCTCACTGAAGATAGATCTCAAACTCAGATATTAAAAGGTTCACCATGAATGTTCATCTTCTTTATTACACAATGTTCACGGTCTTTGTTCTGGGTTGCTTTGAATATCTATTTTGTCATTCAGTAAATGTTTTTGGGCTCAAAACAAATAGCCTTTCTTCATCATGACTAAGAGAAGATGGCATTTATAGTCATTAATTAGGTAGTCTTAGACTGAATGTGTACATTACAGCAACATTTTACTTCTCAGCAGGGGTATTTCAGAGAGTGCTAAGAAAATTTAGTGCATTTTGTAATGGCTATTTGGGGAATACATATTATCTCAAAACATTTATTGATTATTGGGTTCAATTATTGCGATTCTGAATGATGTCAACATTTCAGAGTCAATTCTACTAGCTAAATACAGATGTAGTCAGTGTAAAGAAGAAAGCATGGCAAAATTAGGTGTAAAAGCCCCAGACAGCTGACTGCACAGTAAAAATTTGTAAATATGAGTATTGAACTGGATACTGAGCAAAAGATAGAAAGAACAAGCCTGCCGCAATCTGTAGCATTTGGCACGTAAGGGGAATGCCTGTTCTTCACTGTGCAAGTAAATTAATAGATAACACAATCCATTTAACGTGCAATAACTCTTATTTACAACTTATATTTTCTCCATAGATAATAACAATTGTTCTCTGATTACCATTTCAGATAGTATTTCATTGTGTTTCCGATTTCTCTATATTTGCTTGTCTGCCTAGACCTCAACAACTGAGTAGAGATAAAGCATCATTAGTCTAGGGCAGAATTGCCAAGTGAAACAAAGAATTTTGATATAGGGCACGTGGGAAGTGCAAGAAAACACTTCTACCACTGAAACATGCCCTCAAGCTAGGACCATGCCTCACACCCCCAGCACACAACAAGGCTCCAGGCTCTGTTTAGATTTAGCCACCAGTGAACTTTCCCATGTGCCAGAATTAGACTAGCAGTAGCTGCAGAACAACATCACTCTGTTATCCTCTCCTATTACAGCTGATTTAAAACTGATTCAGGAATTCTATTGCACAACTTTCAAATCAAAACTAACTAAATAAGCTTGAAATCAAACCTTAAAATACCTACTCAAGCTTCAGAACTTTTCTCTGTAACAACCTGCATAGATGTTACAATCTGCAAACCCTCAAATCTGCAGAAGGGAAGTAAGTGCACATACTTCTTGTGGTTTAACCCCAGCCAGAAGCCAAACCCCACACAGTTCTCACATGACAGCAGGACTGGGGAGACAATCAGAAGGGTGAAAGATAGAGAACTCATGGGTAGAGATACAAACAAAAGAAAGCAAAAACCATGCACACAAGCAAAGCAAAACATGGAATTAATTCACTGCTTCCCATGGGCAGGAAGATGTTCAGCCACCTCAGGTGTTCAGCCACCTCCTGGAGAGCAGGGCCCCACCCCATGTAGCACTGACTTGGGAAGACAAATGCCATCAGTCCAAATGTCCCCAGTTCCTTCTTCCTCCCACTTTATATCGTGAGCATGATGCCACATGGTCTGGAATATCCCTTTGGTCAGTTGGGGTCACCTGCCCTGGCTGTGTCTCCTCCCAGCCTCCCATGAATCCCCAACATCCTCACCACTGTGGCAGTACAAAAAGCATAAAATGCCTTGTCCCTGTGTAAACCCTGCTCAGTAATAATAAAAACATCACTATATTATCAACCCTGTGTTTAGCACAACCCCAAAACTTAATCATGTACCAGCTACTGTGACGAAAATTAACTCCACCCCAGCAGAAACCAGTACAATACTTGATTAAGAATGGGTATGATCAGATGTTTACCACACCATGACTTTTATGATTTCATACATGAAATGTGCCTGGCTACCAGAGGCTGCTGTTCTATTTAACAGCATGACAGGCAGATACCATGTTTTCCATGGCACTGTACATTTAGTTTCTTGGGAGCAAACTTGCATCAATGTATAATTAGACAGTTATATTTAAATGCACCTGCTGTGTCAATGACTCTTCTCCGTGTCTTGACATGTCAAATCTGAAATTAGCCTGTACCTTCTAGAAATGTCTTCAGTAAAGGATGAGGAGATACTTTTCCATAGGGTTAAATCCTGCAGGTGTTGCACCTGAAACAGTGAACTTGTTCTCAGATGCGCTGACCCACCTACACATGGTTTATAGCTTCCAGTGAGGCATGTATTGCATTCTTTTCTATGCCAGCTCAACTTTAATGATCACAGAAGAACAAAACAGTGCTGAGTTCCTCTTGTCAAAGCAAACAACTGCAAATCCTCCACATGCAAGCATGCTCCCTTTACCTTTCTGTTTTCTTATTCATAACAAGCATGTTTGAAAACCAGACTGGACAGTAGGAGCAGAATGGAAATTCTCTTCTTACCCATATCCATTTTGAGGAATGAGTGCAATGGTTTTAAAGTTGCACTATCAAAACAGAGGTAACATATGTGTCAGAAAGTATGATCAAATGTGTTCTTCACAAGTGTTAGGCCAGATTAGCTTCAATGCAGAAAAGCAAAACTTTAAAAATACTGCCAGCATCATCTTTGTCATAACAGCAAAAGTAGTAATGACAAATAGTGGGAATTTATATTGATGCTGGCATCAACAACTCTGCTGGCAGAACCTCACCTAGCATATTTACTTACTTCATCTTTTGGTTTAACATATTTAACTACATATGGCATTCTTGAATTACATGGAGCTGAAAGTGCTGAGTGCTCCTAATTCCCACTGACTTTCCAGTGAAATGGAAAGGATGCCTAATACTTTGCAGGGTGAGAATGCAGCATTTTCCTATATCTACTTCTGTTCCTAGCTCTCCTGCAGCAGAATCTTGTAATGTGTATTCCAGATGGCTTTTGTTTCAAGCACCATTCCCCTCAAGACCAAGTTCTTATAAATGCACTATAGCTTAAAATCTGCAGGCTGGGAATTTTTGCTTCAGTCTACAGCAAGGAAGTATGTAGGCACTTTAATTTGTATACTGGTAGTTGCAATGTTATAACACAGACCCACTCAAGGCTGCACTATACTGAATTGCATTTGCAGTTATTAGGAAAGCCACCTATTAAACTCAGTGTATTTATTACCAATTAGATTTCTTAAATTTCCCAGCAGCAGCTATTTCACTAGCAATGAAACAAACACACCAAAAAGATACAATACAAT
Source organism: Cyanistes caeruleus (assembly GCF_971803275.1). Lineage (NCBI taxonomy): Eukaryota > Metazoa > Chordata > Aves > Passeriformes > Paridae > Cyanistes > Cyanistes caeruleus. Next base: position 20,694,144 of record NC_141707.1, on the reverse strand, counting down.
TTTCCTGTCCTATCTGCTGCAAGAACTAGTCTTAAAATCAAGTACAAATGAAACCACCTGACTGCGTTGGCTCACTTTCAACACGCCAGTCTCCCTGACTTTGCCAAAGAAATGTTCCGAGTCTCACACTGAGAATGACAGAATATATGACTCCAGTGGCCCATAAAAAGAAGCAGAGAAAATGTAAAGCTGGCAGACAATGTCATCTACTGGCAACAACTGTATGACTTTATACATCTTTTCTGTTGTTTCTGATCCAAAGGTGCAGCTTCAAGACCAGAAATATTTGTAACTGCACACATGCATTGTAGTTAAAATATACTCTCATACAATTTATTTTACTAATGAAAAAAAATGGACAGCTGATTTCACACCTGACATACAGGTATGACTCAACAGAAATCAATGAAACGGCATCACTTGAGACAATAATAAATTTGACCCCGAGTTCTTGTTTCATTTTAACTTATCAAGAGAAACAGAGAGCTAAAATTAGCTTACAGTAGAAGTCACATGGTAACATGAATAAATCTCTTCCCACTAGTTCTGTGAAGATGCCTCTGGCTGTGAACCACAGCCATCTGTGGGCAATAATCCTGTCTATCTAATAAATATCAGGCAAAGTCATAAATTACGTGAGACTGCACCATACATTAGAATAAAGGAACAATGACAGATGGCAGAAAGCCCATGAGGTCACTGCAGGGATGAAGTGTGCAAAATATAGTGAAGGAACCGCTGGGAAATGTAGGTACATACAGTCTCCAAAATATTTTGCAAAGAATAAACAAACTATAAGTAAATTGCAAAATATACAGATAAAGAATCATCCTGTCTGTGCTGCTGTTTCATAGAAATGGAAATGCATCCATATCTTTACACCCATAGGACAACTATTAAGTCTTTGCCACTTAATGGGAAATGGAAAGGCATAAAGTCTGAAAGAGGTTTTGGAAAGAAATTATGCTCAGGAGTTATACAATGCTCCATGTATTTTTTCCTTCCTGGAAATTGAAAGTGGCACAAAATGAAGCAGGACAATGATGTAGATGGAAAATGCCTCTTAAGAATAGCTCTAAAATTCATCTGATTTTTGGAAGAGGTACTCTTCTGCAGTTCGCCCCAGGCCCCGTAGCCATCTAACTGTAATAAGTGAAATCAGATTCTGAAACTATTAGAAAGCCAGACAACAGCTAATTAAACTGACAAAGAACTTTAGATATTGAAATCCGGCTTTCTACCTTAGGTCTGTCTGTAGCTTTAAAATGGAAAATACCTTAGCATCTAAAATTAAACATTTCTTTTGTGGCAAGCTAGCCTGATGCTTTGATTAATCTGGTAATTTTACTTATGAACTCCAGCCTGAGCCAAATGTATTAACATAGGCAGTGTCACCTCTGGATACTGCAGATAAATATGCTGTTTAAAAATAATTCCTTTCAATCCCTGTAAGTCTTACTGAAATACTTTCATTACTTGGTGCTGACAGAACTTTACCAAAAAAGCAAGAACCCATTGTCATGGCCACCTGCATATTACTAAGTTGTTGCAATGTTCATTTGAACCAGATTCATAGTGTCCAATTGAAACTAATTTTTTTCCTCCAAAACACTACAATGGGTTATCAATGGAACAATTATGTTTTGTATATCTTGCAAAATATGCACTAATGAAAGCATTTTCATAATTCCTCAGGTTTACCGCATATCATGAGATCAAGGAAATGGGCCACCTTCTATTTTAAGTGGCTTTTCATCTGCTTCTATCCCTTTTACTTCTTCTACTTATGAAGTTCTCTCTGCCTCTAAAGATTTTCTTTGCTAGTCTTTTGTTAGAGATTTCTTTTCTCCCCCCCCACTTAAGAATGCGCAGAGAAGTAGAGCTTAAAAACTTCCTTTTGAAAGTGGAAAAACCCTTTTAAATTGTGTTTGCTCAAGATTAACCTCCAATCACTTGGGTTAAAAATTCCATAGTGTTTCATATACTGATTCTCAAAGAACAATGGTACATACACCAATGGAAATTTAATCTTCATGGTGCCTTCAGGGTTTTCTATGACTATTATAATCACTACTGGCAGATTTTGTACAACTCTGACTTCCCACACATCTCCCTGAAAAACAGTCCTATTTACACTACTTATTACATTAATCCAACGACACTGGAGACTTCATAGGCACTGCCTGATGTGTAAATGCCAACATACTTCAGCATTAATGTGTTTATCCCATGGATTCATCAAGCTCTGAGTTGATATTTATAAATCTGACAGTATTTCTCACTTACAACAGTGTTAAACACAAGATATTTTTTGCAGGATTGGGGGCTCATCTACACTACGGACTTGAATAACTTCTGAAAATTCAGTGTCTGCTTTCCAACAGCACTTACAAAAGTGTTGTGAAATATCTGATAATAGAAATCTCTCAAAATCCTTCTGGAAGATGGGTATATCAACACTGAAGACTGAAGAATAAACTATTATTATTCTCCAAAAAAGAAATAATACATGAGAGTTTTATCAGCCTTTAAACAGTAAACAAAATGCACTGGAACATTCAAGCCAATTTCACTGGTTGGGAGAGTAATCACCACCCAGAAAATTAGGACAACATTTTCTGACTGAAACACAAATTAACTGCACCACATTACAGAACAGAGCAATTACACTTTAGATCGCACTTTAAAAAATCTGAGACATTCATTAAAGGACAGGTGATGGTTTAAGGCAGTTCCAAATCTCCTCCTAGGGCACAGGGATCACGTGGTATTTTTAAGTCATCTGGAGACAGTAAAGAGAAATGTCGTATCCATCTGCCCCCTATTCACACCAGCCAGCAGGCAGAAGCCAGTCCAAAGTACACACAGATATATATTAAAAGACATGGTCATGGCTGCTGCTGTGTCCTCCTACTTCTGAGGGAAAAAAGGAGGCAAAAATTTTCCAAGCAAAGCTTTGGAAACTCCCAGAGTTGAGACTTTTACATTGAACAATGCATTAAGAATATCTGGGAGGGAAAATCCTGTGCTGGCAGATAGGAGGACTGGATGATCTACAATGGTCTGTTCCATTTTTAAATTCTATCATCAGATTTGTCCTCAAGTACAAACCCTCTAGGAGTTTCTTGGGGGCGGTGCATCCCTCCACAACCCCTACTGCGGGCTCTGGCTTAAAAGCCACAATAGAGTCCTTAGAATCTAACAACAAGAGCTATTCTAGGCGATGGTTAGGAAAATGGGATTTAAAGGAAGTTTCTACTATTGTGCAAAATTAGGGCAAAAAATCTCCTTTCAGATAAGCAACAAAGTATATCAATTCCAACAGTTTGCTCTCCTGCTGTTGTATCCATCATAAAGAAAGAAGTCTTTCTGTGGTGAATAAAGGTGATCGTCTAATCAATTAAGATTTCATAGAAAATACGGAACAATTCATCTGTCTGCCCCACCCTCTTCCCAGGTTGAAACAGGACCTTTCCACTTTACTCTGCATGTCACTTTTGTTAAAATGACAGGCACCTCACAGAAAACACCAAACATACATGTAGAGAGAGAAGAATTCCCATTTTGAGATCCACCATACAAGTGAAGGTTTTTGAGCTATGAATTTGATTGCTCTGTATTGGACAATTGCTTATATAGCATGATTCTTGTATGTCTGGTTATTCATGTCTTACAATCTGATCATGATAACACTTATTTTGATTACACCAATATTATTAAAGGCATTTCTGAAACTTATGTAAAGTGTACACTGCACAGAAGTAATAGTAATACAGAAGTAATAGTAATTATTCACTGACCTCACTATTGTCCATAATAGTTCACAGATTCAGTTGAATACAGTCATTATCTCCACCAAGCACAATCTATTTTGGGCTGTCGTGGACTGTGGCAAACTTGGGTTTTTGCAATTGAAAACAAGTTTTTTTGCACTATGTGGAAAACTTTCAGCTGAATTTTGCTGAATTCAGCTGAATTTTGGAAGTTGATTTCCTTTAGCCATAGCTATGTAATATGTTAGTCATTCATTTATCCTATTTTACCTGAAGATATCTTAGAGACTTCCAACTCCTCCACTGAAGGATGAAGAAACACCAAATGTTCACAGTATTCAGAGTCTTAAGGCTAATGTTGCTTCACAGTGGCATTAACTTCAAGTCGTTGTAGCTCTTATGTTGCAGCTTTAGCCTCTAATGACAAGGACAATTTCAGAGTATAGCTACATTTTCTCTTTATCTGGCTATAAATTGGAAATAAGTTCCTGACTTCTGATCATTTCATAAGCAGAAAATATAAGTAGAAAAAGAAACATTAAAAATTTAAAAGGTTAGCACTGAACTTTCAACACCTGATATATATTCTAATAGAATTTCTCTTTTGCTGGTATTGGTTTAAAAGTGTTTAGCTTAAGAATCAAAGGAGAAAAAATAAGGAAAATTATAAATTAAACAAAGTATGGACTACTGCCTATATGAAATGTAGAGAAAATGCATAGGAACAAAGAAGGAAAATACATCCCCTAAAAATAAATTATAAGACTTTAAAATATAGATAACATTAAAGTATTATATATAACACATTCTACAAAAGAACCACCCAAATCCAACAACAACAACCAAAAACCCAACCAAAAGTATTTGCAAAATGTACCAATTTTACTCACCTTACCTGGGGTTCATACTGTGATTCATAGAATCATAGTTCTACTCATTATACTGAATATGCTTTTGAAGTATTGAACTTGAACACACATTTTGTTTTACAAAAATATTTCCCTTTAAAAGCCCAAGCAAGCAAAGCAGGTGTTTATGGAGTGTATTTGAAAATATAATTTCTTTTACCTGGCTTTTCCCCATTTCAGCATTTTGGGCATATGGTTTGACTCTTGGGGAAGGTCCTGTGCAGGACCAGGAGTTGAACTCAGTGATTCTTGTGGGTCTCTTTCAACTCAATGCATTCTGTGATTCTGTTATAGTGTCACAGTTGCTTCTAGATGTAAGAAATTAGAGTAAGAAGATTTTAAAATTAAAGATAACAGATAACCTGACACAGGCATATATTTTACAAACATCCCTGTAGCACTAAAAAAGCTGTAAGAAATCTCCAGATATATATTAAGAATTTCCCACCCCAAATAACTATTCTGGAATATGTATTTAAGAGAAGGAGAAGGAATAAGAAGACAAATAAGAATTATCTTCTTGGGAAATGCTTAAATTAGGCTACTTCAGAAAGAGCTGATGATACAGAAGTGAAAATTCTCAAATGATCACTTTATTTCTCTAGACAAGATTGAGCTAGTGTTATACGACATTTTCAGATGTTTCTAACTTATATTATCAGTAAGTGCACACAGTCCTCTTAAAGCAGTTTTTGCCTAACCCTGCTGTTTGCAGCAGTGCTCTTTTTTTATCCAAGAGATGAGCTAAAAAGGAATCTAGATGTTTTAAACACACAGAAAGACAGAACTCAACTATCCTAATACTTATATCTTCCTGACATAAGACAGACATCCCTACAGCAATTTCAATAAAATGCTGTGATCTTAAAATATAGCACAACCATGCATGTTAATAGGACTTAGTATAGTAAATCTATGCACCAGAGAAGCTCTGAAATCATACTGCAAGGTCTGGCTTAGCAGAATTGATGAATACCCTATGGAGATAAGCTTGGGTCAGACCTCAGCTGATCCTTAGAGCTCTTTCATCCTAGGCCAAATGAAAATTCACAGAAGCAATCATTAAATGCATCTCTATTTTTTTTTCAGGAAGTACCTGCAAAATAAAATATACCTTAGTGTTTCCATAACTGGAAGCATGAATAAGCAAGGCAGGATTGCAGACAGAAGGGTGAGCTGTATGCCTGGTGGGGAGCAGGCTTCATATGCCTTTCAGATGTTAGAGTCATGAAGCAGTGGTAAAAAAGTTAAAAAAAAAGAAAGGGAAGCAGTCAATAGGTCAAGGAGTACAAAACCCCTACTAAGCCCTATCATGCTGCAAATTGCTATCTTCTTCTCTTTCCCCATATGCTGTTACTGCATTATCAGACACTAGGAGGTGTCTAGCATGGCCTTGTTCTGCAGCTTGGCCTGGTATTTTGAGAATACACTTTTGAGAATGGTGTACCAATGGATGATTAGCTGATCTAGCTACTCAGAACAGAGCTGGCTGCTGTTTTATTCACATTTGAAGCACTGGCCATCTCTCAGTGGCCATCTCTTTTGACACTCTGGTTACTTTCCATCCCATTGAGAAGCTCAGAGAGCTAAGTCAAATTTGTCAATTACTTAGGATTCTCTAAAACTGATATAAAGTAATTAGAAACACTTGCAACTCTGCTAATTGTCTCTGTCATTGAAGTCACTATGTGAGACAAGACAGTCACATTGAGGAAGGCACAAAGACATAAATAACCAGCACTGTAGAAAAGTGTTGAACAGAACGACTACTCACCAAATCACAGATGTTTTACTATGTATTAGTTTATATTTTATGTGTCCTGGTGATTGTTACAGCAATATATATATAAACCACATTAAAGTCTGTTTAGGGAGCTTAACATGTTGAATGTTTTTATTTTAACATGTAGAGTGTTTTTATTTTACTGGAGAATGGGCAATACCACTACTACTGTTCCCTGCAAAGGAAATGAATACATCAAACCTTACTTTGTGGGTGTTGTGATGAATTTCACTACATCTGTGAGGGAAAAAAGAGAAGGAAAATTATTGGTCCAATGTAAAATTTGATTATACAGAAATTAAATCACTTAATAGATATGTACAGGAAGATGTTTTTCAACTCACACTGTAAGAAAAAAAAAAGCAGAAAAAATATTAGCAACTAAAAGGAATCACAGTTCTGTGATCATTGATTTTTTTTATTTTGTCAACAGCATTGTCCTGTGATCACCAAACTACTGTCAGCCTCCTCCTATTCCGTCTGATCATGAAGATAAATCACTTGCATATATCTTTATACTCTCTTGTAGCTGACACTAGGCAGCATTAGTTACAAATACATTGCCAACTTGAAAAGAATGAAGAAATAGAGAAAAATAATTTTAAATTCCCACATAGGTATTTCAAAAGCTTAATGATTTGACCAGTCTGAATAATTCATTGACTAGACAACTGTGGCAAAAATCTACAAAGCACCACATCTTCAGGGGCAAAACCTGATAACAATGTTAAATAGTGACCAGACCACTGGATTTTGTTTGTGTTTTGTTAGGTGTTTCAGCCCAAATTCAGAATAACATCTTAAGCCTGTGATTAAGGTTCCATTTAATTCAAACCATTCACAGCATTTGCCTAAAGCTGAGTAAGACTTTCCAATTTTTTTAAATATAGCCAGATCATTGAAAAAACCCCAAACAACGAAACAACAGAAGTACAGTGCTGTTAGAGGTTTTGGCAATTTGTTTCAATACCACGCCAAGTTGCTGAATAAGACAATACTATCTGCATTTCTAAAATGAAATCTCCTAAACTGTTTCCATTATCTAGATTGAAGTACAACCAAGCAAAGAAAAAATGTAAGTAGAGAAATAACTTTTTAACTTCCCCATGAAAATATTATTTTTTAATCACAATTTGAGTTAACAATATTCCATCAAGTCAATTATAATGGCATGACAGAACAGACCAGTGGCTTTGGTGATTTAGTGAATGACCTGCTGAAAAGTCAAGTATGACAAATGATGGGGCAATCTATCACTTTGAAGAAAGTGATCTTCAGCCTCCTTCAGAAAGACCAACTCTGTCAGTCCTACTAATGCTTTCTTCTTGGAACCTACATGAGAAGCAAAGACATATTTGCTAACTTACTTTGGGTTAGTGGCTTGGATATGTAGGCAAGAGTAGATGAAGAGGTCAACTCAAATAATTCCAATTTTTAGAGTAGAAATCAAATTTGAGTATTAAAAATAGAAAGTCTGGTGTTGGCATTAAAATTGTTGCAGGCAGGTATAGGTATTATAAAGGACAGGTCTTAAAAAATATGGTTTAGGCCCTGCTACTTTAGTTATGCTAGCAGTAGCTTGCAGGTTCCCATGCAAAACAACCTTGGGAATGAGAATTTGTTTGCATAACAACCTATTCTTGGGGAGAAGAATAAGTCTGCAACTGTGTAAACAATAGATGTGTCCCATTAGAATCTGTGAAGAAAATATGTAAACATATCTAGAGAGAAAATTTGATAGACATATACAATAGCCGTTCTGGACCAATGAAATGAACTTCACTGTATTGCTGACCAATTAAGTTCAATACGGTGCCTTTTGATAATCCTATAAAACATGACCTATGCAATAAAGATTTGGCTTTTCCTGCATGAGGAAACTGAGGCCTGGCTGGTTTATTACAACAGAAATGTTATTGTGTAATATTCCACTTCAGTGTTGTGCAAATCAGATATTGATATAGACAGTGATTTACATATATGAAGCATATATCCACACACTCATATGCAAGTTTACATATTTGTGTGTATATACCAACATATATATACACAAGCTATAATCTGTTTAAGAGAAAGAAACAGAAAAGTCTACAGTGCTTTTTCTTACTGTTATGGCTAGCAAAGGCATTAGCCAGATGTTGAAACTCATAGGCATCAAACAGCAGTGATCATTATAGTCTTCAATCACCCCATTTAGAATTTACAATAAGCTAAGCAGAAAACCATTATTTCCACCTTCAGTATAAAGTTTTCCTCTGGCTGAAAACAGAGTTCTGCAATGGACTGATGCACCATCTGTTCTAACTTCAGAACCCTTTTCCATGAAACTTCCAGCAAGGAGAACAAGCTATTGATGAGACCCCAGAATATAAGGACATCATTAGTGAGTGTCATAATAAGATTAAAATCCCTTGAGGACTCTCATCAAAACCCAGATTAAAAAGAAACCAAAAAAAAAAGAGACAATACTGACATTATAGTAACAAACCATAATATAAGGCATAAAATTAACAAACATTATGAATTAATCATACTTAGACAATTACAATCCATATGGCTAGTTAAACTCAATCTGCTACCTGTAGTGGCATAGTCTGGATACTGTATATTCAATGCCAGTGCATTTCTCCTAGGATGTAATTACTTAATTTTGTGAATGAGAAAATGATGTGTAAAAGCCAATGTTTCCATGGATTCAATGCCCCAAGTCAGATAAAATGTATGAATGCTTATTATATCTCATGACAGTTTTTAACCCTATTTCATCTCTCATATTACCTTTAGGTATGTAAGAACAGTGAATCACCTTCACACTCACTACTAACATTAATGCAAGAAACAAACAGTGTTCCAAGTCTAATTTTCTGCAAACAGGATTCCTAGGACTTAGATGATAAAAAAAGGCAAAAGGTTGATTCAAGCTGTAGTTCTTGAGGTTTTTTATCACTTGAAGTGCACACATTTGGATTCTGAGAGCAACCACTTTCTCCTTACTCTTCCACTTATATTCACGCAGGATATTTCAATCTCCCAGAGGACTTGACATCAAGATTCTGGTTCACTTTCCTCTTTTGCCATATACAGCATGTCACATCTGGTGATACACAATTCAAACAATGGGAAGCTGCAACTCCTCAAAAAAAAAACCTAAACCAAACCAACAAAACACCAGACCAAGACAACTCTAATATTTTAGTCCTTTGTAGACTCTGTAAGGAATTTCAAACTAATGCTTTGTCCTTCCTCATACCAAGCTCTGAACCCCAACCTGTTCTACAGTATCTGGAAGAGTCTCCTAAAACAGTTTGTATCAAGCATAAGCAAATCAGTTGGGCAATATAACAATATACTTCATCACTGCTTGTTCTCTGAACAGACTTGAATTTAAAAAATAGGAACATTTTAATTAATGCCAGACACGCATTTAAAAAAGGGAGCTGTTACATGGAAAAAGAACAATTGATAACCTCAGGACTATCTCAAGATTTATGCCATTCAGTTTTTCAGATCAGGCTGCTAGAAGGAGGAAAGACAGTATTCTTGTATCATAGAATTACATGCCTATCAGAGGACTAATTTTGGAGGGAGGAGAAGGCATCATCTTTCATTTAGCTCATTAAATGGTTACTAAAAATAGGTGGGACTAGTGAACAATAACAAAAATGAAACATTTTGTGAAGTTGTGAGGATTTACATGCTCAAGGATCCAGAAATTATCATTTGCACTTTCCTATTTAAGTATCTACAAATTAATATCAAAACCCAACACAATCAGGTCTATAAGCTCCAGGTTTACTTCAGTCCTTTTGTTTCAAGAACAATCACCAAAAAGACATTTAATTACTTTGAGCCACTGGCCACAGAAATCCAAATTACTTTGCATCTTTAAGTGAAAGTGCAAAATTATATAACTGTTTGAAATAAACAGATGTTTGTTAACCCCAGACTTTTATTACTTTATATCTCAACTCTGATGCAATCAGATACAAAGTAAGTTACTATAGAGTATTTCTGGTTCAGGATTCTTCTTTGTTTCCAGTGGACAGGTACAAAGAACTGAAACATTTTCAATTTCCCAATCTTTGACTGGCAGAACAAATTTAGAAAATATGTATATTTTTGGGGTCCATAATCTCATTTATATTCATTATTTTTGACATTGTGCAATTGCAGACAGTAGTTTGGCTTCCTCCATAGTCATTATGAGGTGCTCCAAATCTATTTAAAAGTTAAAGTGTGGTTTCATAAGGAAACTAATTTCAGAGGCAGCAGAGAAGGCTTTAGAGCACAAATAGAGCTTTCTCACCATCCCAGAGCAGAGTCTGGGTCCTGGCAACTATGACCAGTAAATGCTTTTCTTGTTCAATAATATATACTTTGTTAAAGAAACCAAAGGGCACTCTAGTCAGTCTTGTGGAATCATTAGCGCACATTTTGAATGGTTACAATCATTCAGCTTTCAGCCACATGCTTTATAATACCTTGCTAGGAGCACTATACTCACCATGAAATCCTGTACTTGTCATGACTTATTGCATAATTAAAATAATGTAATCAAAAACCTCACAGAAAAAATGTTGACTGAAAAATATTCACATATTACTTTCAGCAGAATAAGTTGACTAATGTGTTAATAAAATGAAACAAACCCAACTATCTTGTCAAATGCTATTTTTATCTCAGCATTTACATACATTTGTCATGAAGGGGGTACATTCTGAGTAAAAGGAATAAACACTGTTATGATTAAACATGTCTGACATGATGTTCTCATCTGAGCATCAGGCAATGCCACATGCATAGGAAACTTGCACTCATGCAGTCATAAAGCAAATGGCTTCATATCAAAATCAAACTTACAGAGAGCAGGACAGCTTTATTTAGCAAGGAGATGCATCTGATTAGATTTGTTCTGAATTTGGCCCTGAGCACTCAGATTAAAAATGTTGACACAAAGTTTGAAACAAGTATAGCCTGATAGGATTGAACACTGCATTTCACTGAGACCAGAACTTTTGTAAGGAAGGAAGAAACTCAGAAGAATCTTCTCACTGTCCACAGCTACTTCAGGACATTATCAGTGTCAGGAAATAAGGGAGACCCAGCCCCCTCACATTTGAGAGAAATGCTTGACTCCCTGTACCAGGAAGGACTTAAATTATTGCACTTACATAAACAGAGAGTTAAGAAAAAAAGGAAGAACAGAAAGACTAGTAAGGATAGGGACTGGAGAAATGGTGCCATTTCTCCCTTCGGAAAAGGCCAGGTAGATCTATATAATTATGCACCCAAGATCTTTCAGAAAGGACAGGTCTTTTAGCAGCCTTCTTTCCTCTACTCTCTGAAGGTACTGGAAAGAGATAATCAAGACCTGAGCTTGTACAGGAGTGTACACTAATGACTTGCCTGCTTTCTCTCTTAGTGCTGCTGACATTCAAGTACAATGCCAAGAGTATTTCTCACATTCTTGCTCCTGAATATGCTGGGAATCCTCTATAGTTCCTTTCTAATGAATACTGCCCTGCCCCCCAAATTCTTTAGTATGCTTGCCTAGCAGCAGCATTACCAAAAAGTTTAATTTTTTCCCTTCAGCACACATGTAGATACAATAAAATGTGCAGAGATAGATTAACTTTCTCAGGAGTCTCCTTGAATTTGCGTCTCTTCTCATGTCAACACTATTTAACACAAAAGTCTGAAATCATGATTGTATAAACTCTGCAGGGAGAAAAGAAAAAATGAACATGTGAGACAGAGTTGTACTGGCACCATCCTCTTGCTGTGTTGTTGATGATGAGAATTTGTGCCTAATCCATAGATCAGTTAACACATCAGTGACTTAATGTCAGTGGCAAATTAATAACATATCAATAAGTAATAGGAATGATTTATAGCAGTCTTTGGACTTGGACATTTTCAGACTTAAAAATGCACAGAAAACAAATTGTTAATACTAGCAATAAACAAGATAAGATTAAGAAAATCCTATTAGTAGTGCACAGATCAATAAATATATTCTTGCCTGAGATTAAAAAAACATACATGTTTCAGAATTTGATAAGCACAAAAGACTGATTTTATACAAAGCAATTTTCAGGAAAGAAGGCCTGTATACTTTCATAGAATGATGATTCAATAAAATGTGCAAGGTATTGAAACCTGAATTTAGCATATACACACAGGAAAATTTGTGGAAAATCTCTCTTGGGACAGTAAAAAAACCCCTCTAATAAACCAGCAATGCTTTACTATTTTATACCATTTTTCACTTATGTATTTCAGGTACTTTCAGGGGAAGAAAATATCCAGGATTTTTTAAGTTAAAAAATTTGTCTCTGCCACACAGTCTTATATAGCTTAAATTCTTAATTATCTTAGCTTCCTTTACAATCTTCTGTAGTCTGTTTTGCAATGGAATATGCCATTTTAATTATCCCAGATCTATCTACCAAACTGTCTTCATGTCAGTTTCTTGACCTTCAGCTCTAGCCTTTACCTGTTTGTTATTGGGAGTACCTTAAGGCCCAGTGCTATAATCCACAGAAAAAAAAAGTGGCGGGGAGGGAGAGAAGAAGAGAGGTTTTTGTAGCCACCAAAAAAGAGTTTTGATATTTTCTGGAAGACTTTTTTTTTTCTTTTCCTTTTTTTTTTTTTTTTTCTGATTTACTACTATGAAAACCTGTCATTTCCAATTCAGCAGTCTCCCTCAAAAAACTCAAAAAAGGGTTACTGTGCCATAGGATAACACAAAAAAAAGCTTGAAAAATCCCTTTATTGCTAATTTAACTTTATTCTTTGGCCAAACCCCATCCTGCAGTGTCTTAACTCAAAGTACCACAACAGAAAGCAAATCTACAGAGATGCAACTGAGTTCATAAAAGCATTCCTATACTCCGGTTTGCCATAAACCTTTATAGATACTTCAAACTAGCAGTAGTAAAAGAGAAAAAGAGCCAGCTGCAGTGGTGAGGGCCCAGAACAACAAGACAGACTTTTCTGTGGAGTGTTTTTAACATAGTTCATTTGATTCACAAAGATTTCAGGAAGCACTATAGGCACTTTTGTTGGTACATATGTTAGAAGGATAACCCTGTCAGCAGAAAAACTCCAATGGCACATCTCATCTTTTGTGATCAATGATAGACAAAGGGACACTTTTTCATTCACTGAGGTGGAAAGTGAGAAGTCTACCTTTCTAAAGAGGGCTCTGCTGTGTCTTTCAAGGGACTTATTTACTTTGGAAACAGGCTGTTCTAGAGAGATTGGAAAGTAGCCTGCCTTTATGAGGCTAACCCCCTGAGATCCACACAGGCACAGAATCGTAGAAACATTTTGGCTGGAAAAGACCCTTAATGGCTATTACCCGTAATGGTATAATATAGTATGTTGAAATATGCTGGACAAGTGGACCTGATCACAGGAGAACACACAATAGGAGAGACTAAAGGGCACAGGAGCAATCTCTTGCACAAACAAAAATAATTCAGGTATCAAAAATAGTGGTAAAATTAATCACTAACCTGCCTTAGAAAGAACACTTTGCTTTAAAAAGTCATCAAAATTAAAATCAGAACAAATTAGGTGAAGTGCATCACTAGCAAAAAGAGAAATATAGTGTTATATGCAATTCTGCCCTTGCCTGTGGATTTCTCTTTACATAATTAATTTGGGAATGTATACTCTTAATTTTTATATCCACTGTTGCTGATGAGATGTTTAATGTTGTCTTACTGTAAAAAGGGAGTTGCATTTCTTCTGAATTTAAGACAATGCAATAATTGCTTTCCCTGTTTTACTGGTCTTGATGTAAGTCACAACAACATTAGAACTGTTTAGATAGCTGATGATTTACCTTATTTTACTGCTTTCATTTCAAAAATTCTTGAACAAAATTAAGCAACCCTCTCGATGGACTATTATGTGTTTTTCTTAGAAGGGATTAACTGTGGTAATTTGTGAATTATGAAGTCTCACATCCATTAAATCCAAATGCAGAGCAAACTTAAACAGAGAACATGTAGTCATATATAGAAATAAGAGTGAATATTTATATGGTAAATAAATCTTATAGTACTAGAAGTATGCACATCGTAAGATGCTACTATATGAAGACAGATGAAGAAGCAGGACTGTGTTCCTGTCTGGGCTCCCCAGAATAAGAAAGAGATGGAGTTATTGGATGGACCAAATCCAGTGAAGTTGCAATTTTTTATTCATCTGCTCTTGTTTCTGATGCTAATGACATCTAGCCAGCTCATGCTAGGTATACTTTAGGGCTTTTTCTTGCTATAGAATAAAGTCCTTTCTTCAGTTTATTTATAAAAGTCAAGGAATGGTAGTTAATGCCCAGCTCTTGAAAAATGCATATCTGTGGGTTATTCTCTCCAAATATTTTCTACTTTTCTCCTGCTGACCACATCTGATCAACAAGATACTCAAGTATTTGCAGGGCCAGTCTACTGACTCTAGAAGGTAAAACACTCTGACTTAGTAAACTCAAGTTACATAAAACAATTCAAGTAAAGAAAATATCTGTTATGGTCATCTTACCTTTGTGAAAAGTTTAAAGCACAGTATAACTTGGAAGTAGAGAACATCTCTTTTATGACTGTGGAATAGCAATATTTAATCTCAAAAGAGAGGTTTATGAAGTAAAGTGCACTGCTACAGTCCAGTTTTATTACTTCAATATCGAAGGATATCAGTCATGTGTTTCCTGAAAACTGCTGTCATTGACTTCACATTTCTTGTTACACTGAATAAATAAAATCAAGAGCAAACAAAATTTTAACTGGTCATACATATATATAGCACATGGATTCTGTGTGCTTCTGTCTCACTTTTCTGGTTGCTTAGCTTGAGAAACAGACCAAAAAAGGATAAAGGCTATTGAGATATGTCAACCTCTATGACTTGAAACAAATACTTTTTTTCTGTCACAGTACTCTTTCCTATGTTTCCTTGCTATTTTAGATCATGAATTTGGAATAGCAATTATGACTGTACCAGCAGTAAGCAGTAAAATAACAAACAGACTCTTCTCAGTTTTTTCTTTCTATACAACAATTCTTCTGGTCTCAGTGAAATGCAGTGTTCAGTCCTACCAGGCTATACTGGGTTCAAGTTTTGTGACACATTTTTAATCTGAGTGCTCACGCCCATGTTTTCTTTGGAATTACTCTAGTAAGACTGACTTCACACACTTCTGAGATTTCTGCAGAAAAATACCTTGATCAACTGAAAAATATTATGTCAGCCAAAATCATGCAATACATACTCTTTGTCTCTGGGACTTACTGTGCCTACCATGTCTGCAAGTTCTACTTATGGGGGGAAAAAAAAAGCCAAACCTGAGGAAAGCTTGACACACTCTGGTAGTTTAAACCCAAACAAAGCCCAGCAGCTTCTCACAGAGCACATTTCATTCCAAAATACATGGTTTCCTAAAAAAACCAATAAAATTGCAAGATTTTTGTTGATTTGGTTGGTTGTTCAATTTTTTTTTTTTTAACCTAAGCTATTATTTCCCAGAGTCAGGTGTGTAAAACTGAACACAGGCAATCAGAACAGTATCATTTTGATTGTGATGCTCCAGGAGTAAATTTGGTCATGTGTACATCTTTCATTTGATGTTTCCATAATTCCATCCATAGTGCTGTTTCCCCAACTCTCCAACCACAAAACCATCTTACCCTGAAACAGCATATGCCAGCATTACCTCAAAAAATAAAGTAAGAATTTCCTCCATTTTTTCACCATGTGTAAATGCTCTTGAAAAACTCTCACCTGTTCCTCTCTTTTCACTTCGCCTCACCAAATTTTTCTGGCCTCAATCAAGGCAGATTTCTTCACTTCCTACCCAGTGATATTTTTCACTTGCTTGAAGAAATCCCTTCTCCTATTTATCAATCTCTCTTCTTTCATCTCCCGTGCAGCAGGCACCAGTGCTTCTCCTTGCTTGTCCTAAATCTCCCAGGCTCATTAGTCCTCTTCTCCACCCTTGATCTTCATCTTCTTCACCTTTGTGATTGTCTTCCACGTGCTTTCTGATATCTGTGACTTTGTGAAAACCTTTTCCCTTAGCACTGCAGTACTTCTGCTTTCTTCTGTGACCATCTCTGCATGATCCTCTAACCCTGCAGTATTTCTTGTTATTGCTGTAAACTGCTCACCTTGTACTTTGCTTGCAGGTCTGCCTCCATTGGCTTCTGAGGAATCAGACTATTTTCTTTGTCCTTTCCTGATCAAGATGCTCTGTCTTTCCACCTTCCACTCCATGAGTCATCCTCCTTTTTTGTTCTTGTGCACCTCTTAGACAAATTGATCCCACAGCTTTACTTAGAGATAATTAGTATCTCCCTCTTCCCATTTGGTGAAGTCTAAGTGATCAAACTTCCCTGCTTTTCTCATCAGCTGTTTTTATCATGCACAAGGAAGTTATTGTTCTTATAACTATTTCCAAATTTACAAAACGAATTTGGAGAGTGATAGCATTGCATTAAGCTGAAGAAACAAACATGTTTCACAATTTCATGTTATGTTTGTTTGTGCTTTTAGGGCTCTTTAGAAACACTACAGAATATGATTTTATTAGGTTGTCTATACTGCCATCAAGATTGAGCCTTGCTATGAGCTTTGAAGTTGGACATTTTTGCTTTACACAAAGCAGTGGTCAGCATAAGCACTACTGAGGTGACATTGCCCAGTCTGTATCTCAAGCATTTTCAGCTCCTATCTCAGGACTAAAATGATGAATCAATCTCTATGTCTGCTCAATACCTTGACATCTTTCTTTCTTTGGAAAATAAAGGTTAGCAACAGGATTTCTGAAAAACAAACACTTATGCACATCAACCTGAAGGGCCCCTAATTATTTTTATTTTGTAATAAGGGGAGATAGTTTATGGAACATAAACTCCCCTAAAAGGATACAGAAAATATACAATAATTTCATATTTCTGGCTAAAATATTTTCAGCTGAGCTATGTGAAGACACAAACTAACAAGGACAACCATTCTCAAACAACCTCTTCTACCACCAATTGATGCCAACAAGAGACACTGCATTGACTTGGATCAGGTCCAATTAGGTGGAAACAGTATGTGCATGGTCCAGCACTCCAGTGATGAAATGGTTTGTTAGCAGAGCACATGGTTTTGATTAGTGGCCTAATGAACTAATTCCTTAAATCAACAGGAAATGCAGCATCTGGTCAGCACTTCATTGCATCCTCAAGCCCTGGACACATCTTACTATTGCTTCCAGCTCTCTTATGCTACCCCAGTGCATAAGAGTGGTAAGGAAGTAGTTCTTTTGAAGAAAAAATAAGTAGATATTAATATATTAATTACTACAAGCAAGACACAGGAAGTGTTGCTGGTTCCAACATTCTATGGATCAAGTTTCTGCCAACTGAGACAAAAATAGCTTAGGCCTTCTCTAGTTTTCACCATCCAGTATTTTCTACAGCATGTTCTTTGCATAACTGACCAGAGTTAATGATGTAAAACACATTTATTCATTCATAAACATATTTGTCTCTAGTAGATATTGAAGTACTTTATACTGATATTAACATGCTATATCTTATTGAGATGTTTGTGTCTGTGGCAAATAATTTTGCCTGCTTTTTACATAGTCCCCTGATCCCTACCCAAAAATTCTCATTAATAGGGATTCCATATTTCCACACAGCTTGTCAGTTTGATTATTTAAGTACTTATTCAGTGTACTAAAGACCCTAATCACCCCTTCAAAGCATGCAGCTCCATATAAGGCCTCCAATGTCTGAAATACATAAGGATCATCATCATCATAATAGCATGGCAGCTGTGCTTCCTATAAGCCAGAAAAGTTGATCCTGTACACAACAGACACACCTCAGCTACTGTGTGCCATCTGCCTAGTTAGCGGTTAGACAGCCACAGCAGATAGAAACAGCTGCTCCTGACAATATGAAAAACATCAGTACTTCCTTAAAGGCTTTGGCAATGTGGATAAACAATTTCAGTGAAAAGAATATTTTAAATTGCTGCAAATTTTCGATGCAACTGCTATTATGCATCACACCACAACAAAGTGATTATGCTCAGTAGAATGGATTTTGTTCAGCAACTCTAAGAGTGTTGAGGGATTTTTTTTTTTTTCCATGTTGCTTTTGGTTTTGCTTTTTTTCCTCAGTTTTATGGAATACCAGTTAAAAAGGGTAAGAGACAATTTTGTCCTGGACAAGGTTTCATGGCAAACTAAAATAATTTACTGTGAATTTTTTCCATTTCATTCTTTCAAGTAAAACAATTTTTACTTTTGCAAGCTCACTGTGGTCTTCACCTTGAACTACTTATTTGTTTAGGGAATTTATGTAAAGACTGGATTTCTAAGACACCTAAATACTGTGTCTGGTCTGCAGCAAAATTATTACCTATAATAAAGGAAAATAATGAACTGCTTACCATTGTGGGGATGGGAGGGTGTTTGGAAATGCAGAGAAACAGCACAATCCTTGATCTTGGCTATGTGTTGCCAAAAGGTGGATTTTACAGTGAGTAAATGTTAAAATGCAACAGATGCATAGAAAGATGACAGGCTATAGAGGATGGGTGAATGGACGTGCATTACACACACACACACTTCATACCTACACAGTTTTTTTCTTCTCCTTTGTTACTCCTTATGAATAAACAGAAAAGCTCTAGGTGTCTGACTCAGGAATGAAGCTGCTTATTCAAACTTGGGGGCTCTGTGCCCCCTTTGGAGCCCAGCTGGTTGCAGGCAGGAGGAATGGAAGACAGAACAGCTCTCTCTCATCTGCCTAACCATGCATAAGGCAGCAGACATTGCATGGTGCCTCTCACCACCTCCTTCCTGTCTGAGTGCTCACAGTCTGGACATGGAGTAGCAAATTACTATAAATAGGCACTGGTAGTGCAGAAGTCAAGCATGGAAAGGGTTAGCAGTACAGACTCCACCTCAGAAGCTGATAGGGAAATAAAACCTATTTATAGAAAAAACCCAAAAGCTATCTGGAAACATGCAATTGCTGTCTTATATTTTGTATATATTAAACTTTCTAGCTATCTCCAATAAGTATGAGATTTATATTAGTTGTGAAAAGATCAGTAATGGGAGGCAAATTAATGAGAAAACTGCTGTCACATTACAGCATACATTTTTAACAGAAGTTTTAAAATATTTGGACAAAATATCTATATATATATTAAATGTGAATTATTTAACTGGTAAATGTAATTATCTAACTCTAAAGCAAAAATATAAAAGGACAAAAATGGATTTAATCAAAATATTCTGTCATTGCCATACATAAGCTACCAGAATATCTTTTCAACAAATGAAATTATTCTTTATTTTATGCTTTTAAAAATGCATTAGTGTAATTGCTCTGCAACAAATTACCTTCTGTGCTATAAGCGTGGCTACAACATCCCTCGCATGTACATCAATTGTGCATATTGTCATGATGTTCTGATGATCACCAGGGGTGAGTTCCCCTAACAGCATGTTTATAAGGGCATTCAGTTGAGCAATCTGCAAAATAATTATATTTCAATGGAGATATTACACTGTGGGGAAAAAAAACCTATTATATGTCAAGTGCTAAATGGAGCAGTTATAGAACCAAGACACATTTATTGGTGCTTTTAATCAAAGCAAATAACTTTTGCAAACTAATAATGGTGTTGTTTTCTTACAATTTTAATTTTACTCCTTAATAACAAAAATACACTTTTCTGCTGGTTCCCAGAACTTAATTTCAGAACAGATAAATACTAGTCTAATACTGCACTTGGAATGCCAGTCTGTAACTGCACACATGATAAAGCTACTGGCGATTTCAAGTATCACATGTAGACTTTAAAACTCTGCTTCCAAACCAGTCACAATACACCTCATGTTTACTACAGGAAATGCAGGGGCTGGGGAGGGGAGAGAAACAACAACTCCTTGGGGCCTGATTGCCTTGATCATGATGACTTCTTTGTGTCAGAGGAACATGAAAAGCAGGATCCCTGGACAGCTTCCTTTATCAGACTGCTATGTAATTCCCCATCCTGATGGGAATGGTGACACTGAGGAGGTGGCCCAGAGTGCCTGTCTTCATGGCCCTGGAAGCCACTGGCAGCCACTATGAATTAGATTTATTCCAAGGCATCTGGACATCTTCATTAAAAAAGTGATTCTTCTGAACAAAAACAATAAAATATTTTTTGAATTTTTTTTTGGGGGGGGCGGGTAGTGGGAGGGAAGGGGATGGGGACCCCAGAACAGTCCTTCTAATTACACTTGCTATGAATTAACAGTAAGCACATATATGTTTTTTAAATGGTTGCAAGACAAATCTTTCTGACTCAGCCTACCAAATGTATTAAGGCACTGATTTTAAAAAGCTGATTCATGCAGAATCTCACCTTTACAACAGGAATGTTTGCACTGATGAAAGAAACAAGATTTTAAAACACACACATCCTTAGTAGATTGCTTCAGTGGAAAGTAGTGTAATTTTTTCTAGAGATCACTAGATTTTGGAATTTAAATTTTATAAACCACTAAGGTTTCACAGATTGGATTTACACCATAAGACTTATGTCTTTGTTTAAAATTACCATTTTTATACATTTTATACATTTTGTGCATAATAGGTTTGCATACCTACTAGTGATTGCAGACTTTCAGATGATTTCCAGCCATCCTCCTACATCCTTGAAGATTTCAACATCCTCAGCACAGTCTCAATATTTATCATATCAATTGTTTTAACTGATTTTGTAGTTTGTTTTCACATGCTGTTGCAGCTTCAATTATTTTTTCTGCAAAAAAGTTGCAGAGCTCCTTCTAAATTCACCGTTATTCTACCTAATGTAAATACTATTTCCTCTAACATCTTAAGGAAGTAATTTATATGAAAATCATTACTAAGTGTGAATAACATCATAGGCTTTGTCATAGTGCTTGTGAAGATCTTCTTGCTAAACCTGTTTCCTGGAAAAATGTAAAACACACAGACCTGGAACCTGGGCAGGCCAGGTGACTACAGCTGAGCACCCTGGAGGACAGAACAACCTCTATCCTAACCCCAGGCTCTGAGCTACACGAGTTACACTGTGAAAGACCTCAGTCCTGTAAAACACACTGTGATCTGCCTGCTCAGAACACAGGTTTGTTATGAATAAAACCTTTGGTGTTCTGCTCTTTTCACCCAGTCTCCTTTGACTAAAAAGCTCTACTTCACACCTTATGTGAATTTGCAGAGACAGATGAAAATAACTCATATTTTATGCTTGTCTTCAATTGTGCCTTTCTCCCTGAGTTCTAACAATAGGATATAAAAGCCTGTGAATCCAAGAGAGAGGATTTAATGGTGGTTTACCTTGAATGGAACCCATAGAGTTCCCTCAAAGGAGATAAGAGCTATAGAACAAAATACAGGGTAAAAATCACCAAACTTAATTTTCCCCCAGTACACTGTTTATGCAGTAACACAGCTCATACACTCTGCAACGTGCAGCACTGAATGAAGCTGTTTCCTACCAGCTTGAAGAGAATGATTTTGGTGGGCTACATCCAAAGACACAGCAGTGGCTCGCTCTTCATATTACTCAGTGATTGCATATAATTTGGCATCACTGAAACAATTGCAGCTCTGAAAAGGTTGAGCTCTGGGCTATTATGAAGGCTAAATTAACTCTCATCACTTGAGCGAATGATCCATTCATACCAAGGTCAAAATCACTAGTTGAGCAGCACAGGAAAGATGACACTATAGCTGACTGACCTGCAGTCGCGTATGGATAAGACTTTATTATTCTCAGGCAACCTGAATGTTACTGAAAACATCAAATTAGTTACTTACTGCAGAAAAAAATTTAAATATCTGTGAAAAAAGTAAAATCCAACCTATCTGTCTTTCTCCTGCTCACTTTGCTCCTTGGGTTCAATCAGAAGCATGAGTGCTGTAAGTGACTGGATTTGCTGAGGCAGGAATGAAAGTTCAGGAGGAAAATGAGGTGAAACTTTTCTTAGTTTTCTCTTGAAAACTCTTAAACTAGCCTGTAGATCAGGCACTTGAGTGCACTAGCAAGACAAGAGAACAGAAAAGAAAGGAGACTAGCAGGTGCTAAAGAGAAACTAGAGTCTCCCAGAGAATACAATTTTCTCAAGGAAAAACGGTTGTCTTTTTATTACTTTTTCTTTCCTTCTCTATCCCTAATTTGAGCAGATCAAATAAGAAATCTCCATGGCATAGAATAGTCCAATACTGTTTTTTCTGAAGCAAAATTAATAGTTATAATAAAAAACTTGCTTCAGAACAAAACTTTTTTGTAAATAGTTGTCCAAAAAGACAAAATATTTCAACTTTTCAGTTACTATTAATCTCCAATTTTTGAGTCAATATCAATCTCTGCATCCATCTGCACAGTTCTAAGTTCTGATGCTCCATGGCTCAGAGGAATGGAGGATCAGAAGAAGCATTCCCCAGGCAGCCCATATTTCACATGGCACGTTGCTGTGTGACTGCCTTGCATCCCATTATTGGCAGCAGTGGCTGAACTACAGGAAGACAGCATGGTATGTCATGGGATACACAGCCCAGCAGAGACTAAAGTTCCACTGGGGAGAAATGGGAAATAAAAATAACTAACTGCAGTTTCCAGTATAGGCCCAAGGGAATCAACAGCATGAACTGTGGAGCTGCTTAGTTACTGGGACCTCTGCCTGATGCCACACTACAGTAATGACTCGGTCAAAAGCAGCTGCTATTTTTGATTGAAAAGATATGGTTTAATTTCCTTTACTTGACAGGAAATTTACCCAAAGCATCATTTTCCCACAGAAAATGTTAATGTCTTTCAGATTTATTTCATTTGTTTGGGGCTTTTTTTTGGGGGGGGGAAATTCTGACTAATTCTTTTTGATTATCCAAACTTCCTGCTCCTCTCAGGAGCCTAGGCTGCATGTCAGGCAATTCTGTCCATAGCTCAGTACACACTTGTTCTGGATCCTAAGCCTAGGTGGCTTTGGTTAGGCTGGCTCCTCAAATCTACTACATTATTTCATTTCCAGTGTGTGAGGATACTTTTAATTAGAAACATAATTCTTTACATTCAGAGATTTCTAATTCAGGTTCAACAACAATCTTTCCATCATCTTTACATAAAATTACACTTCAGCGAGCCTCAAGGGGAGACAGGAAAGAATACAGACAATATCCATGCTTTGTACAATTAGCAAATGGTTCTGGGCTAACAGAACGGACAACAAAGGTACCCATTTTCCCTTGAGTTCTCCTCAGAGCTGTCTAATTGGCTGTGACCTCAGGATCCACTGAGCTTCTCCTATTAGATATAACAGATAATGTGGTCTGAACAGGGAGCCTAAGGTCTGTAGAATTATTTGCTTCATACCTTTCAATTCAGCAGAACATCAGGCAAGGAAATACACTACTCAATAATCTGACATATTCTTCACAAAACACAGGGCACTGTAGTGTACATATAACCACTGTTTATACTGCAAGGTTCTTATTGTCACCAAATTTTAAGTAACACTGTCAGATAACTTAAGTACTTTGCACTCTGTTGGTAGATGTTGAAGAAGCCTACATTTGGCTAAAAACAGTGACTAAAGAACACAACAATCTAGGATGAAATGTTTCCCTGCTCTGAATGGTTACACTCAGAAATTATCTTCAGTAAAACAACTGCAGAGAGGAAGTGGGAATCATGAAGAAGTGGGACTCCCATCTTCCAAAGGGATCATAGAATCCTTCTGGTAACAGCTCTTTTTAGAACTATTTTTAGAACTACTATGGTAGGCTTGTTAGAAATATTAGTTGTTATTGAAAGAAATTAAACCAAAGCAGAACAAAATGGAGTCCAACAGCACCAAGTCATTCTTCTGTTTTCTATACTGCAATCTTTCTATATTATCTTACTTTCTAAACAGGTGTTTGACATCATCAGAGGAAAGATGCTGTCAAAATAAAAGTATTTCCATTGTTTTAAGGTCATTGTCATTAGTATTTTTAAAGCATCATAAGCCTGAAGTTCTAATCTGCAAAACATCTCTGTGCACCAGAACAATTCTTGTTTTGCTGAAATACAAGTTAAACATTTGAGCACATAGACACATCTGGTCACCCTTCAAAATAAGGAACAGTTGCTTCGATCTGTTACGTGCACATCTGAAGCATGAACACAACAAAATTACTTTGTTGATAAATGATTCACCAGTAAGGACATCTTTTCTCCAGATGGATTCACATTATTTTAATCACGATATTTTCCAACTCATTTATGCAAAATACTTTTGGTCTGCCAATTTCTGAGAAGTTCCTTGAACATTACATTGTCTTGATAATATACTAAGGTTATAAACAGGATTCTAAATTAACTCATTGCATTGCTGGCAACAGACTTGTAACTAGAAATTGAGTGTTTGTTTCCAAGAAGGGCTAGACCAGCATTAAGAGCTCTGGCCAGGCTTTAGGAAATTTGCTTTCACACAAGTTCTGAAAGTGTCATTTAAAGAATCACAGAATTTTCGAGTTCTCAGGTGTACAATAGAGCTAGTAGCACTTTCCTATTCACAGAAGCTCATATCGGGGCACGTAAATATATTTCTTATATTTAGAAAGATTAGGGGATGTCAAGATATATAAAAGGAAAGCTTTTTCCATGGAAACCAAAAATAGTTTGTGTAAAATTCAGTAGGCAGTTTTTGTTCAAACAGTTGGTACTCAAAGAGTTACAGTCAAACAAAAGCATATGACTGTCTCCCATTCAGTTTTCTCCCCCAAGAGATCTCAGCCATTGTCTCACCAGTCTTTAGAAAGCACCCCAGCTACTGAGACATTCTTCAATTCCACTTTGAGGTTACCCCATATTGTACAAACTATTTAAAAACTCGGTGACCTCATCCTTGTGCCCCAAGCCAAAGTGAAATTTTCATTGATTGCTTTGCAACATTTGGAGAACTAATCAATCGTGTATTAAAGTTCCTTTAAGTTCCAAATACATGCAGAAATTTTTAAGACAGGAAGAATGAGAATTGTTACCTTCTACACTTGTTTCTTCTAAGTTCCTTCACCTCCTGATTATTCATATTCCCAAAATGTTGGGGGTTTATTTCATAATTCAGTTTTTAAAGTAGGGTATGCATAGAGAGATATCTAACAGATTCTGGATTACTATGTATCCAGATGATATTTAATTTTTATAAGCCACACATAGGATGTTTACATTCACCATTGTGTGCATCCATCTCTTTCTACTGCCATTTCTCCTACTGCATTAGCTACACCTACGCAAATGTGTTTATCTCACAGTTCTCTGTGCAGTTGAACAATGAAAAAGTCCTCTATGTGTTATTCACCTGACAAATTTTGCCTCAGAAATAAGGCACAAACATTTCAGGAATAAAGTTATCCAAAATTTTGCAAATCCAGAGCACAACAACTATTGTGCCCATAATTGCTGGGTTCTGAATTACAAGAAGTTTTAATTTCTTAAACTTCAGCTCTTTTCAGATGCTTAATCCTTGATTGAGAAGTGCATATCCCATGTTGCAGTGCTTTGAAAGGTCTTCATTTCTTACAGAGCAGACCTTTGTGAACAAAATGACAGAAGCAGTAAAGAAGCAAGCAGGGTAGTGACTGCATCTTGGAATTTGACTTCTGAATCTTATGCGAAAGCCAGCTGGGTAATTTGCTGGTTATGGAAGAAAAAATAAACTCAGAGGGATATTTTCAGAAGTACTTTGAGATTTGGGAGTTCAATCCTGTAATACTTGTTTCCCCAATTTTTTTAATCCTTTAGTTCAAAAACCCTCTAATGAAGGGAATTTAACAAGCTACAGGCTCCTACATAATGCAGAGTACTCAGAACACGAGAGATTATTTCAAGTAGCGAAACACTGTTCATTAGGGAAATGATCACATTTGCAAATCTTCTGAGCTCCATCACCATGTGCTCATCATTTATTTGTTTCCATGGGGTTTTCATCCAATCTTTAATACTTGTCTATAAAATTTTAAAAAATAAACAAACAGCTCCTACTACATTCTAAGCAATGCCCATGGTTTCCACCTCATCAGCAGGTGAATATTTATGAATATGTATGGTATATAAATGCAACAATATAAGTTTCAACATTTAAAACCTACTGATGCTGAAAAGTAATTTGAGAGGATTTTCATCCTTTGTGCTAGAACTCTGTTTGTTATAGGGAAGGAATCTTTAACTTAAAGGATTGATTTTTTTTTTTGCCTGTTTTCAAAGTTAAAACACATTTCAAAAGTATTAAAATTCACAACTAGGAATCAGTTCGCTTCTTTCTCAATGTCTTTTCAGTAGCATTAATTGATGAGAGGTGTGCAAGTAGGGAAAAAATAAAAAACTGAGTTTTAAACCTGATATAAGCAGGTATGTCTCACAGTCATAAAATGTACTGGCTAAATTTGTCTCAACAATCTCAACAAATTTCAATTAAGTTAAATGCTTGATACTTAGGGAAACTAAAAGAAAAGTATACATTATTTAACTGCTATAGTATAAGCACGGACTCCAAATAAAACTGGATCTTTTAATGGAATTAATATTAATGGGAAAAAATAAATCTCAAAAGTTCTCTCTTGAATTCCTCCAGAAAATATCACCTGGAATATGTATTCAGTAAACAAGGCTGCATTACAGCTACTCTAAATAACTCACTGTCTGGGTGCTCTACACTGGTATGAAGTGACTTTACCCCTGAGAAATTACTCCACTATGCAAACAGCTCTAAGAGACATTCAAAGATGATATATAATCACAAGTATCTTCCACATGTAAATCAGTGGACTAGAATGTAAAAAAAAGTCTGCCTAACATGCAGAAACATATGTTTTTGCTTTGGGACTAATGATTCATTGAATTCAAAATTTTAAGGACATCATGAGTATCAAAAATTCTCATTTACGAAAACAACTTACCTGCAACAGTCACATTTACACTGACTGCAATTCCATTGCAGTGGCAAAATCATTATGGTACAAGATACTAAAACCAATAGAATGTATTTAGAAATAAGCTTTACAAACGATTTGGCTTCTGTAAAATGGGTTCAAGCTTAAATCAACTTATATTTAAAAAACAGAACAATGTTTTGCTCATGTAAAAATAAACAAATTTTAAAAATCAGGAAAGTCTTTTGCTTCCTAATCTTGTCAGGCACTCTGTTTCATCAGAGCAGAAGGAGCTTTTCCTATTCTTCCACAACAATAACTTCATCTCTGAGGTAACTGTGCTCTCATGGACATTAAAATAAATTTTGTCCTCTTTTGGAGACTGAATGGCTTGTGTACAGCTGCAATTACCTCTGAGGAAAAGCTGATGAAAAGAGAAATCTGTGATGACCACTGAAAGGGACTCCTGTCATTCTGAACAAATGCAAGTAAAGCTGGATGCCAGATTAGTGACTTAATCATAAAATATAAGTCAATAGACAGGATTCTGTTATAATCCATCCAAGGCCAGGTTTTCATAGTTCTTATGTTATAAAATAGGACTGCTGCAAAGGTTATTCTTCTAGGGGATTATTAAATGGCCATTTTGAAACCTTTCTTTAGGCTAAAGAAATATATAAGAAAACGAAAGACAGTTGTATAATTTCCTGAAAGACACCATGATAAACTTATCCCCACCAGGAACCATCTTATCCATCTGAATCCATAATAATGTGCATTTAGGTTTGGAACTCCTCCAACTTCAAATTGATTTGCTGAATTTCATATAAAAAGTAGTGAAAAAAACACTTTTTTTCCTCCTTGACGACCTCTGAAACACATTTCAGCCTTGGGCACTTTTTAAAGCCATGCACAACAATTCAGAAGAGAAAAAGAATGACAGACCCCATACTCCAGCAGTGCCAGTAAATACCATTGCAATAATGTTATCATTCACTGTCAGATACTGAAAAGGTACAAATTGAGGCAGACACTGTAGGCTCACATGGTACTGTGCGAGGCTTTTTCTTCTCACTACTCTTCCTAGCTTATTCGTGCAGACACCACTAATGCATTTCCATCCAAAGGAGAGTTATGGTAATGAACTACTAGTGCTTTTTTATGCAAGTGAATTAAACTAAGTCAGAACTCTAAGATTTCAGTTTGTAATATTGCTCAGTATACAGACAAAATAATTTAAAATTGTTCTTAAACCACTTGAGCAGAGTTCATAGGTTCAGAAAACTTGAGCAAAAACCCAAACAGCATTATTTCAAAGTTCCTTCCTCAAATATTCATTCTGCATATGTGCTGAACATGAGGCATACCCAGAGCCTGTTTTGCATATGATATATCCCCATAACTCTGTGGTGTTTCCTGATTCTGACCATTTAAGAACTGAGCCTGGGAATTGAGCCAGATACTTGTAGCAACACATGACAGTATCATGCCCCTGGAAAACTGAATACTTTTTTCCTTTTTTTTTTTTTTTAATCACAGCTTATGCCTGTGTTACTTTCTTGCTGATAAGCCATGGTTCTGTAGCTTTAGTGCCATAAACAACTAAGAACTCATCTAAAGCTTGCTTAACTAGGTTCATGCAATCATACAGGCACGAATTGTATTTATTTCTTTGAAATAAAAGTTGAAGAGCATGGAGTCAGACCATTAACTTGATTTCATCATTTTGTCCAATAAAAACCAGCAATTCTGCCCTGAAAATTTAAAGATTTGTCTGTGTGCTCCCCCACCAAGATTTTTATGCTCTCAATCAGTACTAGTGTAAATGAGCTACAGTTCCAATAATGCATTTACAACTTGTGGGAGTCCTTCAACAATCAGGCCATGTCTTCAGAGTTCCATTGTATAAAAAGGTCCTCTGGTCAATGCTACAGCCTGAGACCAAATAGAATTGCTTCCCAGTGCCCATTGTCATGGTAAACTGGATTCTACACCTGGTGGAGCCCAGTCACTCTCAACATACAAAATATATTAAAATTTAGAAAGCGGTGTATTTGATGTTAAAGAAGTATCAGGAAATTCACTAGGATTCTAGAACCCTGTTCTATTTTTTTTCAATTACCTTGTCAATAGATTTACATTTTCAGATAATGAAAGACTTTCACACATTAAAAAATTCTCTGGATGCCTATTCAAATTCAAATATTCCGCCCTGTTTCAAGGATTTCCTGTAGTTCCTGTAGTCTGAATCTTGATGCTAAGGAAATATTGACTCCCTTCACTTTACCTTTAGAGGTGGTAACAGATAAGGAAGAGCCTTTTTGTATTCAAAACATAAGCACTCGTGTTTTAATGTGTATCACATCACTTTGCGTAACTATTAATAAATTCAATGGGAAAAGGAAATAAACATTTTAAATCCAGCTATTGGAATGGGACAGGAAGGGGCTCTACTCACATTTCATCACATCTTCAGATCTGGGTTTTGTATACACAGACAAGTTTGGCCTGAACCAATGAGGAAGAATAATGCAC
Source organism: Cyanistes caeruleus (assembly GCF_971803275.1). Lineage (NCBI taxonomy): Eukaryota > Metazoa > Chordata > Aves > Passeriformes > Paridae > Cyanistes > Cyanistes caeruleus. The sequence goes on along the minus strand of NC_141707.1, from coordinate 20,664,185 downwards.
ACAACTGTGTCTTGATCTGGATGCAGTGGCACCCAGAGAACTTTGACAGAATCACAGCTTCACTTGGGTTTTGAAGCAAAGTGTGACATGGACCTGGTGGAACTTGACAGTGCTCTTTATCACTGACCCTTGGTTTGAAATAAGTAAAACGTTCATACTGACCAATGCTTTTACCAGAAACAACAGCCAAACTTTATATGTGAAAGTGGTGTAAGACAATGATTAAATACACAACGCTTGCCTGCAAAAGCAGTAACACTTTCTGTACTGACCTTCGTCTCTCCCTGCTGTGTCTTCCCCTGAAATGCCTGTGGAGGTCAGTAATGCATAAAGCTAATAGGGGACTGTGAGTGCCAGGCCTCTGCAATGTACTGATGATAGGATTTTTTTCTCTGCTGAGGTCTGCTCACTGTCAACACTTCACAGAAAATTGCTGGACTCGTCAATTCTGCCACTATAGACAAATGTGTAAGGATATATGGATTTGGACATATACCTGTAGTCTCACACACACACTTCTAAAATCATGAAGCCTGCAAATTAATATAAAAGCAAGGCAAAGCAGATAACCTCTCATCTGGACAGCTTGCTCTCCAGTCTAGCAAGAGAAGTGGCAGACAAGTGAGACTATTTCAAATACAGTAGGGGATAAGAGGAGGACATATTGAGAAAATTATAAACATTTAGTAACTTGTTTGAAACAATTTTGTGTTTGGGGGTCCCAAGTGAGCTTTTCCCTTGTTCATTTGTTTAATTAGAGGTTAATAGCTGCATTTAGCCCTAAGGAAATGAATGTCTAGGGCCTACTTGAATTACACAATATATTAGGGGAAAATTTGAGAAAGTTATTCCTCTTTTGAATATTTTTTTGTTCATTCCTATCCACATAGCCAATTGTTATACTCAGTATATCACACTTAGGTATCCACTTTGCTGCCTAACAGTGCAACGAATGAGACCATTGCTGAGTAAACCAATCAAATGAGCTTCTTCCAGGTAAATAAAGGAGCAAACCAATTTGTGTATTTAGCACTGGAGGACAGATATAAGGCAGCAACACAAAAAGAGATATGTATAGCCATAATGCAAATTAATATAATTTTATGCTGTTTTATTATAAATAAAATGCTAAACACCACCTTTGTTCTCCAAGTGTATATGTATAATTTCATATCCTGAGCTGGTCATTCAAAAGCACTCAGATTAGGCTGAAAAGTTATATATGCACAAATTTGAACAAACAACTCCTGTTCTCAAGTTTTTTTGCTCATGATTGGATCCTCATTAGGCACACAAATGCATGGATCTTTTGCATAAACAAAAGGATAAAAGTAAGTTTACAGCAGAATGTTAATAAACAGAGTCAAATCCGTACATAAATGTTAAGCTACCATTCAGCAGAAAATTTCTAGCTAAACTTTATGAAATCTGGGGGCTCTTTATGTGAAAAAAGTTGCAGCAGCATAGCCATGTAGCCTTGACATACCCCAGCTCTTGGGAACTCTGGACCCAATCCAAGCTATTACAGTTCTTTTCCATCTAGACATATCACAATGTAACACAATAGACCTGGGTTCTGTTCTGCCGTGGCAGGCCATGACCAATTCCCTCCGAATTCAGAAGAAATGTCTGACAGCTAAGGAATCAGGCTCCTGGATTACTAGCAACTGGTATCCTTATGGCATTTATTTTTCTTATTCAACATTGCTGTTTTCCATATGAAAGTGTAAAGTCATTCAGAATAATTTGACACTTTCTCTTAGCATTGCTTGTTAAGAGCTAAGCAGGTTAACGCTAAACAAGTGGTAGTAAAGCCTTCTTCAAGCAGGACTTAGGATGGTTTTTTGGAAATCACAAGAATGATGCGGCAAATTGAGATTCTTTTTATAAAGAGTTTTCTTCCATTTGTTTCCATTACAGCTCTTGCATGCCTAAGCAAGGTGAAAATTACAATAAAACATGTACAAGATGAGTTGATGATCTGAGACAGTCAGCACAGCTTCACTAATGATAAACTGTGCCTGACCAATATGGTGGTCTTCTATGAGGGAAGACAAAATTATGTTCTCCACCTAACCTTCTGTAAAGCCCATAACACAGTCTCACAGAACATCCTTATCTCCAAATTGGAAATGGACATGGAAGTGAAGGGAGGGCTACTTGGTGGATACAGAATGGGCTGAATGGGCACAGAGGGTTATGGTCGGTGTCCCTACATTCATGGAGGGCCATTCGTGGAGGCTGGTGACGAGCGCTGTCCCTCAGGACTCTCTCTTGAGACTGGTGGTTTTTAATATCTTTATCAATGGCACAGACAGGGAGATTGGGTGCAGCCTCAGCAAGAGGCTGCACTCAATTGTTCACAGATTGACATTTGTGTCATCTGTGAACTCATTGTTCACAGATGACACAAAACTGAACGATTGTACTGTACCAGCCCCAAACCCCATAAAAACCCAAAATAAGGAAAAAAAAGGGAACCACATCACACACATCACTATCTCTCTCCTTATTCTTATCAGTTTGGCTGTTACTGAGCCCCACATGCCCAAACAACACTCCATTGACAAGTCAAATGGAGGAGAAAGCACAAATAAATAAATTACTTCTAACCTGAGACCAGAGTTCATAATCAGTCTGCAATCAGAATATATTTTAGAATCATTTCAATGTTTCATCAACTGAATTTTCAAAGAATACAGGTGGATTCTTCAATTAGTTTTTGATCATGGAAGAGAAAAAAATCCTCTTTTAAATTCTTTATCAGCTGTTTTATTTGAGACTTGTGAATATTCCTCAATGCAGAGATCATGAGAACGGACATTCAAAATGCAGTGTACTCAGATTAGCCACACTTTCTCCAAAATATATGCCCAGCTGGGAAAGCTCTTTTTGTTACATTTTTTGTTGTCACAATGTGTAATACTTGAGAATACACCTTGATAAGTAATGTTGATGCAATTTTTATTTTGACTGTAAATTCTGATTGCTACTCCAAGATATTGACAGTGACAGGTATATTGTAACAGTTCGTAAAATCATGGTTATTCTTAACTTACCAATATCCTGGAAAAAACTTGAGTAACAAGCTTAAAGGGCACTTTTGTTTTTAAAATGTTTCTAAACCCATGCTGTTTCACCTGAAATATACAACTTACTTATTGAATTAGGGTTCCTTAGAAGTTAAGCAGGTAATCCATGGAGACTGTTACTTAATTTTCTTTTGCTACCATTCATTAAATATGGTCTGTCTCTATGAGCCTTTAAGCACACTTATTTCCTTTAAATTTACCTAAAACTTTATTAGAGTCAGTCAGTACTGCCTACATAAATTTAAAACATTCCCAGTGGACAAGAATAAAACATTTAAAATCTATATTTGATCTGACAACAGCATTATCATGTTTAAATTAGAAACAGATTAGACATAATTGAAGATAAAGAGGACACAAGCATCACTCCCATTCTGGTGGAGTGGGTTTTAAATTATCAGATTCATTCAGAATACATTACATAGAAACATTGAATTGTTATCTTTAGACAGCCTTTTCTAAGAGTTTACAATTTCTCAGTTCAGCGAAGCCTGCCACCAGCTCGTTGTCAGAACAAGAAATGAAAAATCATTTGGTTCAGAGCACAGAACTGATCTCACCTCCAAAAGCACACACTTTGGACTGTAGAGGTACCACTTCATGCTTCACATTGAAGTCAATCTTTCTAAGATTCTTCCACGTTTCAGGTAATTCCTAACCACGTAACAAGAAGATATTGTTTGTCAGTTTGCAGAGTCAATAACAACCCCCCCCCCAAACATACATACTTTCATTCTCCCCAACGTGCCCTCCTTTTTCCCTATTTTTTGAAAAATATGAGTTGAGTTTGTGTTATTCCTTCCCTACTGTTCTTATGCATTGATAAAAATGGACTCTTTACACAGAGTAACTTGAAAAATGCAGTTTATGAGAAAGATTAAAATTTCTTTACAGCATCCTACATTTTCTAGTTAGAACATGTTTATGTATATTAAATTTTGAAATAATCCTTAACAACACAAAAAATGCCTCAGTGATGCAACTCATGAAAAAATAGTTTGATAAATACATTATTTTGATCCACCCATAAAAAAGGCACAAAAATAGTGACAACTGAATGTATTGGTAAGCCCCAAACATGTCAAGTAATTTTGATTAACCTGCTTAGCTCTTAATAAGGGTGTGCTTGAACCCAGTCTGGTCCATAAAAATAAAGCCATATTCCTTACATCCCTGTAAGACATCCCAAAGGCTCATCTGCTCTACGAGCTATACCTGTTGCTGACAAAAAGGCCAGCTACAAGTCTAGTTGATTATAGACATGGACTCATTCACAACAGTGTTATTAGACACAGTAATTTAAAGGCAAAGATACACAAATATAAATGTTTTTTCTTCTTTGATGTTGTTTCGAAAAAGTTACATGGGGCTTTTGCAAACATCCGTGTTTACTCTGAATCTCATTCAGCTTAATTCCACTTAATTTCAGTGACACAGCTGAAGCTCATTACTTCCTTGCAAGTCATACTGCTCAGAAAGGTTTCCTATCACTATTTGAAGAAAGTGGTTAGAAGTTTAATAAACACTAGCAATCCTCTGACGATGTATAAATATTGACAATCTGACAATGAAATACCTGTCTATAAATTATACTTTAAAATGGATATTTCCATGCAGGTGAAGTTTATTTTTCAGCTGCATTAAGATGCATGGCAGATTAGAAATGAATAGTAAAGAAATTATTGGGAAAGATTCCCCATTTTCATATGCGGTGTAAGTTTTTACATTTCCTGCAAATGATGCTAGGGAAAAAATAACTACAGAACCACATTTAGTCACTCGGAAAAATCAGGTTGATAGCAAAACTCTGATTCATAAAGAAAGAACCAGTGTTCTACCCACTGAAAAAATCAAACACTATAATGGTGCTATTTTTACTGCTTCAATTTTTTGGTCTGCCAACACTTCTCTAATTAAAGTTACATTAAAGAGCACAGTTCAAATTTTCAAGAGGTTACCTCCAATTCGCATGCACCATTTCTTTACTTCTATGTGCAAACAGGCACGTACTCGTCATGGAGCAGCAAGGACTGGCTGCTTCCCAAGGGAATGTGAGCCAGGAGCAGAAAGTTAACCCAGCAGACAGCACCCTCATCAACCAAGGGCCCAGTCCCAGAGGCCCTTAAGCATGGCAGCAGTGCCAGGTGTTGGTAACTGGGTTCATCAATAGCCCCAGACACAGCCAGCAGTGAAACAGGTGCTGGGTTCCACCAGCAAGCATAGCCAGGAATGGTAAGAGAGACAGAAGTAAGGCAAGCAAGAGCCAGACACTGGGGTCCATCCCGGAGCTCCACACCTGGAGCACAGGGCCAGGGGACCCTTTTAGGGGACAGGGCTGACAGGAGGCTGCAAGCCAGGAGCACCCTGTACCACAGAGAAAGTGAGGCCACAGGGATGAGCTTCTGTGGAGTCCCCTGGGTGTGGGGAGGAGCCACCAAGGACATTTTTAGTGCACTCAGGACACTGATAGTTTGCACACCTCCAAAGTGATTAAGCTGCTAATTACCCGACCTACCTGCACAAAAAAAAGGGGTTTTCTAATCCTGGAAGGTTAAGATTGTAGAGTTTTACAGTAAAGGGATTTAACCTGCCTCAGGTTATGCACAGAAAAACCTTTAAATTTGGGTACAAAGGTGAATTGAGACATTTTCAGTATTGGTTTGCAAAATCAAAATCATATGCTACTTGTGAGTCTTTTAGCTCAGATCATCTAGAAAAAGAATTTTCATTTAACCAGAAATGCTCATGCTTCAAAAATTATTTTTGTTCCAGCAGGGCAGTAGATAAAATCAACCTTTCAACAGATTTTATGTAAAACTTGTATATCTTAAAATGCAGCATGGGGAAATGCATGGGGAAATGTGGATTTCCTCTGTATCCCTCAGCTTGCTCTTAGCCCCAAGAGTTGGAGAGAAGCAAATACTACATTTTTTACTGCATTTCAGGATTATTGGATATTAGTCCCAAAGAAAAAGAAAAAAAAATACCAACAAGAGATTTTAGACAAGACCACAGATGTAGTAGAATTATTTATATTTCATTAATAGGCACAGAAAATGGAAGCAAAGGAACCTCTGCAAGGATGGAAATACCTGTTCTTTAGAATATGGAAAGTCTCATGAACATTTTGGGCCCACAAAATTTTAATAAAATTCTAGCTTCCCTTTACTAAGAAATTGTCCACTGAGCAGGAACTGCTTCATACATCCAATTTTATCATCAATCCATAGACTACCATTCTTTGTTAAAGTGTTGTTCCAGAACATAGTGACCAAGTCCCTTTTCCTCACAGCTACTTGACTTATTTCTTCCAGGGTATCCATCTGATCTATATAATGCTAAATGAACATCCAAAAATGAAAAAGAAGTAGAAGCAAAGATTAAATTCAAGAAAGAAAAGACATGCTTAAAGCTAAGCCACATGCCAAGACCCAAGATATTGCACTGATGGCAATGACAATTATAACTTGTCAGTCAGCAGCAGGTTTCCTGTCTGCTCCCTGAAACAACTTAATAGGAAATGACTGCTTGGATTCATGTTTCTCAAGTATTATAATTTCTGTTTCATGCATCACACTAACATAAAAATTCAAAGTACCTACCAACATCAGCTAGAGAAGAAACAATGCACTTGTTATTACTCACATCCTCCAACATGTTGATTTGACTTACAGCACTTACTAGTGAGATGAACTGTGATTCAGATCCTTATGACCATCAGTGTCACTTTTCAGTAGAGATCAAAAAAAATGCAATATTGTGTCCAACTCTGTCCTTTGTTTCCCTTTCACTATTTTACAGTGTAACAAATTTATATTTAATCTAATTTTGCCTGTGTAAACTGTGATATTTTGATATATTTATTTATTAATACTTGTTTCCGTCACATATTAAAAAAAACTGCAAAAGAAATTGCGCAAATACTTTTACACGTCCTGCTAGTCTGGCAAAAATACTCTTGCACAAAAACTTGCATATACATTGAATTTCTAGCAAAACTGTTTCACTGTGATTCATAAAGCACTTTTGTCAGCTGAGGACATAACCTCACAGCTCATAGAGAACGAAATTATTGCAGATACATGGCTCACCTGTACTTGCAGATCTGGGAGCAGACACAATATCAGGTGTCCTGGTGAGAAGTAGTAACCAAGAAAGCAAATATTCAACCTATAACCACAAAGAAACAAGCAGTTCTTGAGAAATGCCTGGCCTGGAATATGTAGAAGTCATTTGACACCAAATGCTCAGCAAAACAGGCACTGTAAAGACTGCCTATGCACAATGCACAAGTGAAAGTAGAAGGCAAATTTGCGAACCAGCTTTGAAGAGAGTTCAGCTGCAGATTTCAGTGTGTATTAAAAAGGCACTCTCAATTGGTCAAGTGAACCAGAAGAAGTTAAAAAGAAGTTAGCCATTATAATTTAAAAAATATGTGCTGGTAGCTGATGGAAATGACTGGATACATTCATAAAACAAGAGAAGCAGAGGTTAAGGAGAGTAGAATATGACAGCTCACTGAGAACAGATGGGAAAAGTCCTCATAGCCTCTCTTGAGGTATTAGCCTTCTTGGCATAAGCCATTGGATAGGGTGAGTCAGCTGGGAAAAAAAACCCTACATGCAAGTGCCTAGAGGAAAGGTCAATTGTGACACTTGAAAAAAAAAAAAAAAAAAAGGAAAAGTAGCAAAAGTAAGAATAACTGAAAAGGGTCTTTTCCAAAGTATTTGACAATCTGTCTACAGATGATGCAGTATCATAACTGTTTTTCATTAGTCTCCCCATAATATCACAGAAATTGCCATTGACATTAAAGTCCAAAGAAATTTTAAAAATTATTTCATTGCTATTAAGAAAAAGCTACACTTCAAATAAAGGACTGGATTTAAATGTTACCTCAGTGTTTTCATTCACTGAATTCAGATACTGAAGAAAACACTTGATAGCTTTGAACAGCCCATCTACAATCATGTGTTCTGTGTATTCAGTGTAGAGTTTCCATTCATCAGAAAGAGGATCTGTCTGAAGCAAATACTGATTGTCCTGGAAGGAGTAATTTAGAGAATCAGTAACAGGGGTTTAGAATTGCTCTTCCCAGTGTGTATTTCTTATTACAGCTAAGTGAGTCCAGGAATAAAGAAACTCTCACTTTGATGAAGAAAAGCATTCCCGCTATTTACAACGTAATTACCTTTTCATTGTAACTTTTACAAGTACATCTGGAACTAGTTACAGAAAACTATCTCCCTTTGGAGTTAGATTTGCATCAGCAAGTGCAAATGTTTGAAAACAGTTCTCAATTTACTTAGTCCTGACTTTCCTAAAAGTATTTACACCTATTTAGTGACAACACCTACTCCGAGAACTAAATATTTACTGGATCTACTATCATGTAGACTATGTGGCAAATCTTTTCCACTATTTCTTGAATTGTACTTCATAGGGGTTTTTTAATCAATGGAGAGAAGAAAGGATTTGTGCCATTTTTTCATGACATAAAAAGTGTTTGACTCACTCTATACAACATCCAGTTTCACATTATGCTTGTATATTCTGATTCCCTCATTCACCTTTTAAGCAAGTTCTCCCTGCCTGTTCATTATGCTCACAAAGATCTGCATTCTGTCAAGTCAGAGGCAGACATCAGTTGTTTGTCAAAACTCTCCAAATCATGTATTCTACTTGCTTTGCAGCTCGGTCTTCACAGCTTCTGGCACAGATTTTAAATGCAGTTAAATCTGCAGTATAAGAATTATAAGAATTATCTTATTCTTTCTAAGGTTATCAGAAATATCTTTAAACAGATTCCTTCCTTCTTTGCTTAGTCTGTTCTGTACCAAACCTGAATTTACCTGTTATGTTCCAATAAACCACTAATCTTTTCACTTGGGAAGAGACTGACAATCAAATTTGCTCAGTCTTCTACTTTTAAAAACACCTAATGCCAGGTTCCCAGTGCATTCAACCTTCTTATTATGTTATGTCAGTTGAGTCTGCATCCTATTTACATTAGTAGACAGCCTGGCTTTTAATGTGAACAAAAAGTTCCAGGATAGTTTATAAAACTGAAGATTTCTCACTCTCCCTGTGGTGGGCTGGACAAAAACAGGGCAAGTTTGTCTTACTGCAGTTCCTCTTTTGTCTTTCTATCATAGCTTCTGTGTGAAATACTCATATTTTAGTTCACTCACAATGCAGCCAAATGTAGAAATCTGAAGGGACATTACTCTGTTTTGAAACTGGATATCAGCCTGTTCATATTATATATTATTGTTATATTATTATAACAATTGTTATATATTATATGACAATCTATTTTGACCCTAGGAAACTCTTTTTTACTGGCCGTCCATATGCAAACTAGAACTATTTTAACTAATGTCAATCCAACATAGGAACTTCAATTAAAAAGGTTCTACCTGAATTTTACAGAAAAATCCAATATGCATCTGCCTGGTACATGAGATGTCATTTCCATCAGCAGGAGGAAGTCCCATTAGATAATTTTTTTCTTTGTTTCTACAGGGAAAATTCCCTCTACTCACCCCAGTTATGACAGTAGTTTTGTAAAAACACTTTTCTGAGAACTGGACTAAAATCAACCATGAATTTTATTTCAGTCCCTGAAAAACATTCTGCTCAGCCTAATAGTGGAACTTTCGCCATCTTTTACTAAGCTTATAAAGCACATCAACTTAATCCCATAAATTTCCTGGTTGGAGGAACTAGTTCTATCCATGCATTTAATAAATGAATGCATTAGAGATGTCCTGTATCAAGCAGAGGTACATTTCACAAAATCATGGAATCACAGACTACACTAAATTGGAAAGGACCAATCTGGATCATTGAATCCAATCCTTGGCCTTGCACAGGACATCCCAAGAGTCACATCATGTTCCTGAGAATGTTATGCAAGTACTTCTTGAGCTCTGTCAGGCTTGGTTCTGTGACCACTTCCCTGGGGAACCTGTTCCAGTGCCTGGCCACCCTTTGGGTGAAGAACCTTTCCCTGGAATCCAACCTAAACCTCCCCTGACACCACTTCAGGCCATTCCCTTGGGTCCTGTCACTGTCACTACAGAGAAGAGATCAGTGCTGCCCCTCCTCCTCCCCTCACAAGAAGTCATGACTGTAGGGAGGTCTCCCCTGAGTCTGAGGCTGAAAGACCAAGTGACCTCAGCTGCTCCTCACACTGCTCCTTCTCAAGGTCCTTCACCATCTTTACATGCTTCTTTGGACACTTCTCTATAGTTTTAATGCCTTATATTGTGGTGGCCAAAACTGCAGGTAATATTCAAGGTGAGGCTGCCCCAGAGCAGAGCAGAGCAGAGCGAGCCAATCCCTCCCTTGCCCAGCTGTGATGCTGTGCCTGCTGCCCCCCAGGACACAGCTGGCCCTCCTGGCTGCCAGGGCTGCTGACTCACATTCAACTCACCAGTGACCAGGACCCCAGGTCCCTCTCTGTGGCACTGCACTCCAGCACCTCATTCCCCGGTCTGTCTGTACATCCAGGCTTGCCCAATTCCACGTGCAGAACCTGGCACTTTCCCTTGCTCAACTTTCTATGGTTGGTGTTGCCCAGCCCTCTAATTTGTTGAGGGCTATCTGCAGTCTTCAGACTTCAAGGAGTCAACAGCTCCTCCCAGTTTTGCATCATCTGTGAACTTGCTTAGTATCACTTCCAGCCTGCATCCAAGGCATTTGTGAGGATGTTGAGGAGCACAGGGCTGAGGATGGAACCCTGTGGAATCCTGTGAGTGACTGGACACACAGCCTGATGTCACTCCATTCACTATAACCCTCTTCTGCCCAAACTGGGAGCCAATGCTCACTCACTACAATGATGTGTTTATCCAGCTGTGGGCTGGACATTTGGTCCTGAATGATCCTGTGAGAGACAGTACCAACAGCTTCACTGAAATCCATGAAGATTACATCAACTGGCTTCCCTTGATCAGCTAGGTGGGTTACTGTGTCAAAAGGAAATCAGGTTTGATAAGCAAGATCTTCCTGTCATGAAGCTCTGCTGGCTGTGACCAGTGACTGCATTGTCTTTCAGGTGTTTTTCAATACCTCCCAGAATAATCTTCTCCAGAACTTTACCAGGCACTGAAGTGACACCAACAGGCCTATAGTTTCCAGGGTCCTATTTCTTGCCCTTCTTGAAAACTCGGACAATGTTTGCCAGCTTCCAGTCAGCTGGGACCTTTCCAAATTCCCAAGATTGCTCAAAAATCATCAAGAGGAGTTTTGCAATGACATCAGCTAGCTCCTTGAGGATTCTTGGATGAATCACATCAGGCCCACATCAGGATCCAGCTGGAGCATCATATCCTGCACAATTTCAGGGTTTACTGGGAGTTAGTTGATTATTCTTGCAGTCATGGTCCTCCACTCAGGACACTGAGGCCTCCTTGGTCCGTCATTTGTGTTGAAGGCAAAGAATGCATTAAACACCTCTGCCAGGTCCCTGTTTGTGAGGTGACCAATCTCATCCTGTAATCGGATGATGTTATTTCCACACTGTATTTTGCCATTAATATATATGAAAAAAATATTTTTTATTGTCCCCCACAGTTTGGCCAGCTTCAATTCCAATGGAGTTTTGGCCACACAAATTCTGAGCAATACTTACAAATGACTGATGTGCTGAAAATGCGTTCCATGTCTGAGAAGACTCTTGTAATTCATAAGACCATTTTAAACTGTTTGCAGTCACTGGTGTGTTTTCATAAGATGTATTACCTCCATTCCTTAACTTAAACAAAAATACTTATGGTAAGAGATTTACATTTTATGATCATATAAACTGCACATAAAATGTCAAATCCACTCTCAGTGACTAAAGTAACAGCTTCATATCCAAAATCTCTGTCTCTGGGCAAAACCACAAGGGCTTCCTGAAACAAGTTACATTGGGTGACAGAGGAGTTTCAGGTGCTGCACAGAGATGCTTTCATCCCCACCTTTGTGAAACAGCCTAGAAAGACGGAGCTTATGCTGGCTGCAGGCAAGTCTAGTTACTGTTCAGGAATCCCAGGGGCTTTTCTGACAGTACAAGGGGGATCCTTTGGCAAAACTTCAGCAGTAAACATGAATGACACAAAAACAGTTATAACTGTTTATAACTGTTTATAACAGGGCTATAAACACAAATGAAGACACTGTTGTATAGTCATGAGGATCACAAAGAGAAGAGATTTGTCAGATCTCGGTGTGGTTTGTCACCATGCAGATCTGGACACTTTAAGAGCATTGTGAAATCTAATTTCTGCTGCAGCTGCCAAGATAGCCATATGCTCCTTCTTTATATTTTTCTTAAAGAGAAAAGGTTTCTTTAAATTTTGTTGCAGAAATTTTCCTCCTCTTCCACATGATCCCTACAGAAATTAGGAGGAAAAAAATTCAATGAGGAGTATACTTACAAGTATGATTCAATGCTCATTGAACAGATTCTAAAAATCAAAAAGCATCCTATGAGAACCTTATGAGTACATTTCCATATTTTTCGTGCACGTCAAAGTATACCTTTAATTGCTTATATAAAGATGTGCAGATCTGAGCTTTTAGAGACAGGAAATAGAACCAAAATGTCACGGGCTACGTCAGCTTTCTTCTACATCTATGCAATTTCTGCTGTAATTATTTTCTATTGGGATTCTAAAGAATTGGATAAAGCCTGTCAACTTTTTGTCTAAAGTTTAAGTGTTTTGCTTTCACTGAATTTCATCAGAAGGTAATTTGGTTGTGAAGGAAAAAAAAAAAAGAATTCTAAGCATCTGCATGTTCATTTTAAAGTGGAAGTTTAATATAATTTGAATTTCAATGAAATAAGATGAGAAAGTGTTCAGATTTCAAGTATTTTTAAATTTCTCATGAACATTTCAGAGCCTCCAAAACTTGTGTTTTGGTTCATAAGAGCATCTGCTTTTTAAAAATCTCCCAGTTTCCTGCTACTATTACACTGTCAAGCTCCTTTTTATAGTATCCCCTTTTTAAAATCCTAATTCAGGGAGAAGTGATCTTCATACTCATGAGTGTCTCATTTCCACACAAGCAATACACATCATTACAAACTTGATCAGTAAAGAGAGAATCAAAAAATTTCCATGGCCTACATTTTGGCCAGAAGGATTGGTGAAATACAACAAATTCTCTGAATGGTACAATAAATCTCAAAATGAACTAAATCATTAAATTCCCATGAAATCTGCTTGTAATCAAGCTAAAAATACTGTGGAAAAACTGCTTGTCTCATGGTTTCTTCAGTAATTCTAATTTTGGTTTTTGTTTGAAAGCCAGAAGTGCCTAACCTAGCCTGAAAATGTACGGCAATGTTCCAAACGCCATGGCAGCATTTTGAGAATATCAGCAAAAACCAGCTGCAGGTTTATTTTGATTTCAGTTCAACCTTCTCCTAAGTTGTTTGACTAATTTCAGTATATGTGGAAATCCGTTCCCTTACTTTCTGTTTACTTTAGAAACAGTTATTACTTTAAAAACAGAGAACATACAAAATTTCATCTCTTATGTCCTAGCAATTTCAGGCTTAAAAATGAAGACACAACTCCAAGCATCTTAATACTTTTTTGAAGGAGCAAAGATTTTTAATTTCTATCACCGAGGTGTGAAAATTAAAAGAAAAAAATTCGCTCTTCTTGTTATCATATAATAGGTATATAAGTATGTACTTGTAGAACAGTAAGATTACTGAAAACACTGCACAGAAGATGAAAAAAAGAGGCCCTTGGAACCCTTATGCTTCTATAAAAATACAGCATGTGCCCAATGAGAAGAGAGAAATTAGTAGGTATAATCCAGAAAACAGGCAAAGAAACTGTGTTCCTGATTGCATACAGAATATAGAAAAGCATTGAAAATTCCTATCTAATTACTTCAAACTTATTTCAAACCCCAGTTGAAATATAATATTTTTCTTTAGAGAAAAAAATATATTGAACTATACTAATTAATGTATATTAAATTAATTCATTTAATAAATAATAAAATATAAGGAAATTAATAATTCTAAAAAGAATAATTATATTAAGAAGAGGTTGGAGATTTTTGCTACTTTCTGCTTTTGATTCTCAAACAATTCTTTGTAGCAGGTAATTTATTCATTAAACATTGACAGAATAGAAAAACTGGGATAAAAGCTAGAATGGGTGGCAGGCCTTTCCAGTAGATTACTAAATACCAACAGAAAATAAATAAATTTGCAGAAAATTCACTGAACAATAAATAAAGAATTGCAATTTTATTCTAAAACATTTTACTCTAAAACCTGTGTTTTCCCTAGATGTTATTCTGGTAAAATAACTGAATAATCTGCTAATTAATTGTAGGGTTTTTTGGGGGCTTTTTTCTGTTTGTTCGTTTGTGTTTTCTCTTTTTGTTTTGTTTTGTGGCTTTTTTGGGGTTTGGGTTTTTTTGTTTGTTTTGGGTTTTTGTTTGTTTGAGGGGGAGTTTGGTGGTAGTGGTGGTTTGGATTGGGTTTTTTTTTTTGCTTGGAAAGTAAATTAGAAATGGCATCAGGAAATATACATAGAATCCTGGTTCACAATTACCTTTATTGTCTCTTCAAATGCAAGATTAACATTTTGTGTGAATAGTAAAGGTGTTGAGGAAGAGACTATTAAGAACTGAATGATGGGAACTAGTTTAATAAAGCTATGAAAAATTAATATAGAAAAATAAAATAATGGAAAAATCTAGGTACCTTTAGAATGAATAGAAAACATCATCACTAAAGAAATATAACTTTATATAAATATATGAGTAGATAAGAAAATAATATCTGTCTTATTTCTGTAACTAATTATTAGAGTAAACTTTATCTTTGCTCATTTTGTAGGAGTGTTTTGAGAGGCAGTTAAGAATGGTGACTGGAACAGCTGCTGAAAGACCCATATCTAATGCTACTGGAAATCAGACCAGACAACATGCCCAGGAAATACCTCTTAAGAAGGCATGAAGTACTTGCATTTCCAAAACAACACAGCACACTGGAATAGCAAACATTAAATGTGAAGAAATAGTCTGACATAGCATTGTGAGACAGCTCTGCAGCCTTGCAAGTTGCACTGGCCAGGAATTGATGCTTCTTAGGCATAACCCTCTGCAGCTCTTCAGCCACAACAATGGCCCAAGAAGTTAGTGGTACAAAGCTCTATGGAAACCATTCTGGCAGAATACATGAAAACAGCTGTCCTGAAGCATTGGACAGACATCTGTCACAGTTTCTCCACCTATCCAAATAATGGACTAAGATGAGAATTTTTTTTTTCTCTCTGATCTGGTTGTACTTTCAGTTAATATTGCTTGGGAAAAAGCCCCTGTGCTATAAGGAGGCATTTCTGGAACTATTGTGAACTGCCTGTTGAATCTGAGACAGTCTGGTTTTTAGATGTCCAAAATAAGTCTTCTTACCATCACATAATGGCCCGGGTTAAAAGGGACCTTACTGACCATCTAGTTCCAACCTTGCCTTGGGCAGGAATGCCCTATGTAAATGCAGTCATAATTATTCCCATGATACTGTGGGAAGTAGCACTGAAGCTACCACTTCTGCAGATGTCAAGCCTGAAAAAGGCAAATTGCAGATGCCTAGTGGACAAATTCAATAAATACAACCAAAAAGTTTATAGTGTGATTTTATATAATTTTTCCCAATAACATGTTTGCTGCATTTGAATATGTATTACCAGCAGCAGTCTCAGTTTATGGCAGTTTGTGGTTAAATACCCCATAAAAGCTAACTCACTTGCTCCATTTTGAACTCACTACACTCATGCTGACAGCCCAAATTACAGTGTTTTATTATATTGCATCTTTACTGTGTATTTTATTTATCTCTGTTGTACCTTCTAGTATTTGGCATCTATTCAAAACCTTTACCTGTGTTCTCCTGCTGCTCTCGGGGCTTTTGTAGCTTCTTTTGCTTTTTACTCAGAGCATTATCTTTTACTTTCACACACTACAAAGTTCATTAGTTTAGAGAGCTTATGCAATCTCTCAATGACACCAAATCCCATTTGTTCATCTGATTTGCTACACAGCTGCAAAGACGGCCTGTGTATTAAATCACCAATTGTGACCACCTGTAAAACACTGCTTGTAAATATGCTATTCAAGGCATAAAGCCAGCTTAATGTAGCAGTTAAATTTTTAAATGAAATGTCACAAAAAACGTGTAAGCAATTCACAATTCAACTGGTTTGTGTACTACCCATTTACTGTTTGTTAAAATTCATGTCTTGATTTTTTTTATGTCTCTTCATAGGTTCTGCTAACAGAGCATCCATAAAAATTGGAACTTTTCATGGGGCATCTAAGTTTAATCCCTGCTGAAACAGCTATATTGACTTCATTTTTTCTGAATTTCTTTAAAAGATGATTTTGTAAGATCTGAAAAGTTCTAAGAATGCCTTCATTTGGCAATACAATCCACTGTGTAGCTCTACAGAGTAAGTACTTTGTCTTCTATTAGCTTTGGTTTTCCTCTAGTATGAAACTATAGCCCAGTCTCACCACAAGCATAAAATAATGTTCTTCTATTCCACAGTTGCATGGGTATGAACAGTCAGTGACCTTTGTTTAGTGACATTTAACTTCATCATTCTTCCAACCTATTGCAAAACCTCCCTCTCCCTAATGTTTCAAAGATGGTTTTTATCAACAACTTTTTATTAATTTCCTTGTGTCTGTGGAAGACCATTTCTAAATAGCAGCTTTACAGGAATGAGCTTTTCTCCATTTTTATTTGGGTGAGATTTCATAAGGGTCTTAATCACCTGCATCTTGTAGAACTAGAAGGAATATAGGTAGTAATGGTCCTCTTTTTCTTTTGAAACCTTCTAACAGGTTTGAAATCTTAATGAATTAAAGACCCTACAACATTTATATCAGAGAAGCCCTATGTTTTACTGTAATACTTTTTACTGAACTAGCAAGTTATTTTGCTGAACATAACTGCTGGATAAAAAATCCATGCTGTGACAAGTTAGCTTCTCCCTGCACTAATTATTTTGATCAGCATCACCCTCTTCAACTTCTGAAGTTGAAACATGCTTCTCATGTTTCTCAGGCAACCATATCCTATCAAGTGTGTTCTTTCTTCCTCAACCACAGTACAATGTCCATTTTCTCCCATATTTTTCTTTCGCCCCCCAAAAGTTCTACCTTTGTTCTGTCTCTTCTCCATTACATGTGGTATGTTTATATGCTTGTATAAACCCCTTCTCCTTACTCTAGATTTTCTGATGCATCTATTTTTGTTTGTTGTACTTGTTGGGATGCATTTGTACAGTGCTGGAAGTAAACCTCTTCTATCTCAGCAGGAAGCTGTTCCTCACAGCAATTCTGTCTGATGGCTTTCTTTCCATTTTCCCTCAGCTTCTCAAGAAATTCTATTTCCTGAAACCTTACAAATTCTCCTTTACAGTCTTACATAACTCAATGTATTCTACCTTCTCTTTTTCATCCATCTTCTCTTTTCCACCATGTTTTTCATTGTGTTAGATATTTGGCTCATTTACTCATATATTATCTACTCTGATACTTTATACTTTCTACCACTACCAAGATTGCTATTTTCTTAGAAATTTATAGAGTTTACATGTGATCATGGCACACAACTCCCATTGGTTTTAGTAACTCCCATTGACTTTAATGTGAGTTTTGTGGCTAACTCCCTGGCAACTCAGAAAATACAGGGTCTGGTGGGTATAATCTGAGTTTAGAATCACTTATTTAGAAGAGTAAGCTTTTAAAAGCATTTTCTGGTTTTGTGGTCTTGGATTATTACAACTTTTAATAGCTGAGGGACCAAAGAAGACATTTTCACATAAATTAGAGTATTTGAGGTCTACATGTCAAGATTCAGAACAAATTAGGAAAGATTAGTCATTTCCCCCTGAGTCACAGTCAAGTTTTGCCCTTGCTTTTATCATTGCAGTCTATGGTGGTCTTCTCTCGTCTACTGCAGATGAAAACGCGACTTGAATAATGAATGAGTCTATGATCAAAAATATGCAAATCTTTTTCTTCATTTCAGTATTTGGACATATCAACTTCAATTTCCTAAATCCTCTCTTCTAACTCAAGCTATTAATGATGCTAAGACAATTATCTAACTCTACCAGACTGCCTATTGTTCATTCAGCAGAAACCCCTATTTTTACAAGAATATCAAACTGTTTCTGTAATATTTCATATATCATTTCCCTTTTCTTCTGCAGTTTTTCTGTGTCTTAAGTAGTAGCCAGGGTGTCTCAAGCAACAAGAGAAAGAAGCTTTGTCTGAAAAAGTAACATATTCTTATAGACCATCTGATATAACTAAGAAAAACAGGTGAGTTTTTACATTCCCAATACCTTAATCTGTATCTTAATCTTGTGTTCTTCTCAACAGGACTAAAATCTGATGTTACTCTTTGGTCATCTAAAAAATATGTCCCTTTTTTCCTCCTTTTCACGTAACTCCTCATGTAACTCTAAAGGCAGGTTCTCCAAACCTGGGTATTTATGTACCCATTTTTCATTCCTGACATTAAGCCAATTCTCACATAGCTACAATCTTTAGTACAATTGATGACAGCAGGTTTTCACTGTTTGTTATATTTGCTTTTAAAGTAAACCCAGCAGTTTACAAAACATAAACCTGATCATTAGAAATACCTACTGTAAATCAGAACATGAAGTCTTTATTCAAGACCAAGATGTGATTATCCTTTATGTAATTTCAAGGGAAAAAAATAATGGAAGTATTTTTTCTCACACATATATTGGCAGCCAACTGCTGTGGTCCAAACTCTACCAGTGATCAAGAAGCTGGCAGAGTCCTGAGTCACCTTCTCAGGCCGGTAAGAAAACTGGCCAAGGAGAAGATATTTCAGATTCCAAAATGGTCAGAATATTTTAAAGAAAAAACTTTTTACATCATGTGTTTCAGAGAGGTAGTTCCTGCAGTATCACTTACTGTGAGCAAACAACAGTATTACATTCAGTGTCTACTGCTGCTTCTTTGTCAAATAAGCTGTGATTGGAGCCAGGGTCACTGTATGTCCATGCACACAAAGTGACTTGCACCCACAATGACTGGTATGATCTACATCTATGTGTTATTCAAACTGCTGCAAGCTTTTTCTTTGCCCACTTTTTTTTTTTTACTGAGAAGATATTTATTCCATGTGAAAGAAAGTTTTATTTAAAAAGCAATAAAAATCTTGGACACTGAGAAAAGAATATTTGCCAAAATTATTAATTTCCTAACATTTGCTGTTTAATTACATAAAGGCTAAAAGCTGCACATGAACCAAATTTAAATAAATCTTTAAAAATCAAGCTGTGCAAGTACAAAGTTGAAAAAGGGGAGGGGAGGGGAGGGGAGGGGAGGGGAGGGGAGGGGAGGGGAGGGGAGGGGAGGGGAGGGGAGGGGAGGGGAGGGGAGGGGAGGGGAGGGGAGGGGAGGGGAGGGGAGGGGAGGGGAGGGGAGGGGAGGGGAGGGGAGGGGAGGGGAGGGGAGGGGAGGGGAAAACCCCCAAACCTGCAGCTGTGAAAAACAGGCTAGCTGCAGCATGATTTATTTTCATCCTGCCACTCATTCACACTATATCAAATTTTACCTCTGAGTCCTGAAAATCACTCAAAGCATCTAAGTTTTCATTGGAGGTTTGCCTGGAGCCTTTTTCAGGATCAAGGTCTGCCTCATCAGGTGTCCTACCAACATGAATTACTCTAGTTCAAAGTATAATTCTAATACAAATTAATCACAGCACGTACTCAAATATTTATCAAAATGTTTCTCAACCTAGTAATTTCACACTATAGAATTTTGAGATATGAAATAGATTAAATATTTTACCCTAGAAGTGGCTTCCAGTCCTTTTGACTCCTGAAATGCAGGATTTAATATTGTTACTAAGAGGTGACCATTCATCTGCCAAGTGAATCTCACATGATGAGAAAGCTTTCTGCATTACAAATGTATGGAAAATTCTGTCTCAGAATTCAATTACAAATATCAATACTTGCTATTCAGAGCAACAGCTCCAAAATAAAGCTCTTTAATTTCAGATTATAATTGAAAATGTAACCAAATTACTGTATATTCTATTGCTTTTGACACCACTGACAAATACAGGAACTAATCCCGTACCTGCTACTCATATTATCACTAATGCAAGTAATCCCATTCAAATTAAGAACATGTAAACAAAAATTATTCATGTAAGTAAAAATTACAAGAAAGGGTAGATAAATCCCCTGAAATTGAATGATACAATCCATTTATTTAGTGTCTTTCTCTAAGGTATGTGGTTTTACACGCCCAGTTGAAACTAAAGGTACAACTGAGACTACAAAAGCTTAAATAACAGATACTGCACAAGGTGCAGCCAGCAGAGCTGATACAGCTGTTGATCTTATGAAAAAAGCTCCCAGAATCTCCTTTCATTCCTCACTTCATGTTCTCCCACATGCTCATAGTCTATGAGGCTCCTGACTCAAGCAGAGGGCTCAGCCTTATGAGCTACTACACAAGTGGGCACAGCCTACTGCCATGACAGTCCCATTAGAGGAAAAGAGACAGCAAAAAACACTGACAGGATTATACTGAGAATTGTTTGCTGTATTTTCCTGCCTCCGTTTTAGATCCTCAACCCACCACTACTCAGTCACAGCACAGATGACTTACCAAGAAATGGTATTATAACTAAAGTATTAACATCAAAGGAACATTTGAGTAAGAAAAAGTTTTAAAAGTCAACCCCATTCTCATTAAAAAGGGATGAATAAAAATGCTATAGATAGAATCAATTAGTCTACGGTTGTCCAAGCTAGCTGATACCTTCAAATATTAAAATCTTCTCATACACAAGTCCACAACAGACTATTCTAATCATGCTTCTGCTGCATAGCTGAGCCGATGGAGACAGGAATACATTTCTCAGTGAAATTTCCACCATTTACAGCACCCTGAGCCATCAGTCATGCTTCAATTTGCCTGTTGCAGCTGGACAACTTGCCAGCTGCTATTAATAGTCCAGTACATGAAACTGTCAGTCCTTCAAATGGCAAGGTAAAGGCAATTAGTTTATAAGGTTAAAAGCAAAAGTTTTGGGGAGGGATAGTCTATTTTAATACAATCACTTTAAAAAATAAGCAAGCCATATCTAGATCGAGCACGTGTCTTCTGTGCAAGACTAATAATCACATCTCACCAAAAATTGAATAAGTCTATTGTGTAAATGAAGGACTCCCTAAGCACACATTAACAAGAGAGACCATAGCAATCTATCATTTCAACGATCCCTGAACAACAGGATCTGTAAGTACTTTTGATAGAACAAATTGTGACAGCTTCATAGGAATTACTGCAAGTTGCATAGGCAAAAATCTACAGAATAAAAGGAATAGAAATAGGATGTAGGCTGTTCAGTCAATTCTCATATGATCAAGCATTGAAAGTAGCCTTGCTAAAACAAATGTTTTTCTCACTAGAATAAGAAGACAGGGATAGTATAGGAGTGCCTCAAGTGCCACGTCAGAACTAACCATAATGAGAAAATCAAATAAATATTGTGTTGCTAAAAGAAAATATAAATAAATCAAAAATATTTATTTTCATGTTTCAGTTAAAGCAAAATTTAGCACTGCATTTCTCATCATATATAAAAACATTATCTATCTATCTATCTATCTATCTATCTATCTATCTATCTATCTATCTCTTAGCTTGACTGGCCTCCCAGTCAATCTAACAGTCCTATGAGTAAAGTGTAAGAACACAAAAACCTGGATCTATTTCTTACAAGAAGTTAAAGCCAAATTATTAATGCATGACAGAGTCTGGTACAGGTAGATGTAAGTGTGCTGGCACACACACTTTTACCTCACCTCCTTCATTTGTGCTTGTATATCATCTTATATAGAAATAGTCACAAGAAATTTGACAAGTAGGTCAATACTTGAAAACTGCACTATCCTTTTCTTTGAGGAACAATTCTGGTTTTCTCCACCTTATGGAACTCTCAAACAAGACACTTAAAATAAAATGCTTCAAAGATAGTGAGAGCATATGGCAAAATAAAACCCTCTCACCTCAACTTCTCTGCAAAAGAACTAAGTTGCTGTCTATGAATGATTATAATTTATCTGCTAGCCCATAGCTGTGAATAGTCAGAAAAGAGATATTTTAGAATAGTTCAGAAATGCTTGTCCACATTAGATTAGCCTTTCATGCCAACACTTTTACTACTGACATAAACATATCTTCCCAATAGGGAAGTGTTTACCATTTGACAATTTTGCATGAATAGAAAGAAACATCAGAAAATTTAAAAAGACAAGCTGAAAGAAACAAAAGGTAGTATGTCAATGACCTAGCAAAAGGCCAGTTTCTTACTTACAATGTGCCACCTAAAATTTAGCACCTTGATGTCAAATAAATACTTCATTCATATTCTCTCTGTTGAGGGATTGCTCCGTGTGTAATGAACAGATCAATACAGATCATTTCGTCAGTACCTTATTGCACTTCACAAAAGCCACTAATGACTCTTCCTCTCCCTTCTGTAAAGCTCACTGAGAGTTTTGCCACAATGTTCAAGGGAGTTAGAGGTATCTCAATTCTCAGCACTGTTGTGAGAGGTATGAAAATGGTTCACAACTGCAACACATTACTGGAAACTTAGGCCACAAGATGGTGTTCTGAATGCACATTAGAAGCCAAACCAGCAGATCCCAAAACACCTTAATAACAACTGATTCATCTAAATTTTAACACCTCTTTTCCACATTTTCCTGAAACTTTGATGTCTCAATGTTATTATTCACTTACTTCAAAGACTTTTGTAAGTAAAGCACACTAAAAATGATAAAAGGCATATAACTTAGAAAAATGTGATCATAATAAGATAACACAATACATTGCACATAACAGTTGCCTCTACAGAAAGAGCTTTATGGGAATGTTACAGCATTTGTATTTACTAACCTGTTGTAATCTAGTGGGCTGTGATTACTTTTCTGTGTTTTCCTTCCAACACCAATGAAACTCTTCCCTCGTGAATAAACTTCTTCACTGAACACTTTTGCTCTCTGACTCCCAAGTGCTGTTTTCTCCAGCTGAGCAGCTGGTGTGAAAAGCTTTAGGGAACAGAAAAGAGTTTGAGGTATCAAATCTGCTACTATCCTCTTTCACCGATAAAATGTTTCATTTTGGCTGCTTCAGCTCAAGTGCCTTCGGTAACTATCAGTGGCTTCATTCATTCATGTGTCACTAACATTTAAAGATGTTTCTGGGGTTTTTTACCCAAGAAATAGAAGTGCTAAAAAATGCAGATTGAGACAACCAAAAAGTAGCTGCCCACTTCAAAAACAGTTTAGGCTAGCTGAAACTTTTTTACTTCTGTAAATCCTGTTTCTAAAAGAACACTACTGTTGGCAACTTCTTGTATCTTCTATCATATAAAAACTAGAGCACTCAATCAGGAATTTGAGGGTATTTGAAATCACACATTTGTCCCCTATTTGCCCCCTTCAGAGTGCCATCTCTCAGAATTGTATCTGCCCACCCTCCCATCCCCATCCCTGGGATATTAGGTGGGAAATTTCAATAAAACAGTTGCTCTTCACTTCTTGCATTAAACTTCTTCCATTTGTTATTCCATTAAGCCATCAAAACTCATTTTCCTAATTCAGGCAACGCCCAGTAGTAAATCTAATTGTAATAAATACAAAAAGCAAAAAAGGTGAATGCTATAGAATGCAAACCTGACAGGGTAGTGACTTTATCTTGAAAAGAGGATTACTTGGCACGAGGTCACAAAGTCAGTGCAGACACAAAAGTGTGACTACAACAGTTAGGGTCAGACTCCAGAATTTAAGTCTTCTCTGCAACACCTTAATTGAAAATCCAACTGTGTTTAATTTCAAGATACAAGCTCTTCTGCTCTCTGCTTCAGGGCAGTCAAATGCAATTCAGCTTTGATCCAAAAACCTTACATGGTCATAGCACATATAAGCTGATGAGAAAAAGGACTAAAACAGCTGTAGAGCTTTTGGTCTGAAGCATTCTGTGCAGAGCTCAGAACCTGTGGCTGTTAAAAATCAGTCTGCACAGGGAGAGACAGCTTGATTCACTTGCTTATAGTTAAATGTTCTTTCCAGGTAACTTTGAAACCGATTCCACTGTACTAAAGCCACTTTTTTCAAGCAGCCACAATACAATAATGGGATAATTTTCATTACTCAAATTTGAGCTACTGCAAAAAAATCCAATTTGAAAAGTAGAGTCCTTCTCCCCAAAAACTGCTAATTACAACCAGAATATTCCTGCTTTCCTTGTCTCAAGTGAACATTCACATTGTTTTTCTGACAATTAATGCATCATAGACTACACTATGTTCCTAAGCCCACTACTTTTTTAAAAATACAAGACATAAAATTATATTTAATTGTGTATACAGCTTAAATATATTATACCAATATGCACCAACATGTCAGAAATTTTATTAGTGCATAAGAAAAGTTCCACTGGGTAGCAGCTGCCGCCTTTTCTAGGGTTCCAAGTAATTGTTGTCTTTTAAATATAAAAAGTGTTCTTAGAACTTCTGAATGCATACACTTTGCTGGACATTTTCTGTTCCTTCTTCTAGGTCTATTTTGAAAATCTCTGCATAAGCTCATTTCAGTTTCTAAAAATACATATAATTATGCTCATAAGTTTGAAATCTTGGCACTTCTCTATTTCTAAACTTAAGATCCCAGTTAATCATGTAATTGTACAATATGAGCCTGTGATAGTGAAGATGCCCCTGTAAAAAAAAAAAAAAAAGAGTAAAAATTATTTTGCTTTTCAGTGCTTGATGCATGCTAATGAATATCTGCTTTGTTCTAGAAACACATGAAATACAGAGAAACCTTTAATTTTATACACGCAAACTGAGCAGAGATGCATGTGCATTAATAAAACAGGGCACATACTTAGTGGCATCTGTGGTAAACTGAATGCAGGAAATAAATTTCTAGAGCAGAAAGAGAGGCAGAAGTAGCAGCTTTGGGGAGTTTAAAGAGAATCTCTTGTATGAATAAAATCCTATGGATTGGCATCAATTTGCAAGTATTTTCTATCATTCTGAAGATTTTTATCCATCTTATTTTTCCAAATAAATGAAAAATGCCAAAAAATACCAAAGAAATAACCCAAAACCCAAACCAACCAAAAATAAATCAAAGAAAACAAAACAAAAAAACCACAAACAAACGAACAAAAAAGAAACCTTCTTAGGAAAACTATTTTTAAAAAACCAAAAACAACAGAACAAATATTCAATATCAGATGTTCTGAGGGTTTTTTTTCTTTTAATTTTCTTTTATTCCTTCCCAGACAAAATCATTTGCCAACGTTGAGCAAAAGTTAGGAAAGGTTTGGATTTTGTAAGAGTTCTTTTTATGATGAGTATACTATGAACAGTAAAAAACATCATCCTACCCTTAGAGCTATCTTTTCCTCAACATTTTGCAAGATGTAGTAAATATTTACATCCTCATGCTTCACTCTACTCGCCTGTATAATGATATGCTGCCATACCTACACTGTCTTTATCTAACGTCTGATTCATTAATGATTGTAAGGAACACTGAGAAGCTCACTTAAAAGCATAATATCAGAAACAGCTTTTGCAAGGAGCATCATAAATGAAGTGTCATTATAATAAAATTCAACTTTTCTATAAGAAAGGGTACAATTATATTCATATGTATTTCCTACACGCTAGAAATAATGATATTGAGAGTTTCTAATCAACAAAAATGCACTGATATACATGCTTAAGTACAAAAGGGATCATTCAGTAATGATTCTATTTTTAACATCTCATATTTGTGAACTGGAAGTCAAGTACAAGAACATGCTTAAGCTGATCCTTACCAGACACCAGGCCACTAAGGCTTACAATCTGCATCTCTGCTTTGTTCTTGCTCTCCTATGCCAAGGTGCAACAGAGAGGCCTAGCTCCAGGTGATTCCAAGTGCCATATGTGCTGCATTTCCTGCACACACTAGGAGTTGGGAACAGTATTTCCAGGTTTACAGCTAGTCTGTTTTTCTTGCTTTTTAAGCCTGCCATCTCCTGTTATTTATACATTTTATTTAATATGTGCTTTTTATTTTTTTCCCCAAATACCAAGGACAACTAAAAACATACAACAGACAGGCACAGCAGGGAAAATGGAAGCATGCGCTCAAAGACATGCAGCCAAATTCAGCCCTTTAGAGAATCTGCTCACAGAAGCATGAAATTTTCACAGATGTCTGAGTAGTGCAAGGATAGCATGACTGACATGTTCTGCTGTCTTTGCTATCCAGAGTATTTTTGTGGATGGCTCTAGATGTGGGAGGGGCTTCCCTTTCACAGCATTTGAAAATACAAATCCACACAGCCGTTTCCAAAAGAGGAAGGCATACTAAAATTGCTGACCGACATGCCAAGCTTTAGCCTCTCTGAGTGGTCCTACTGGCTTTGAAGGGGCTATTCATATGGAAAGGCACATTATCTAGCATGGGTTCAGTTGTATGGCCAGATTTTAGGACATATGCCAGCTTTGTGGAGGCGCCTCGAACTGATTAACAGCTCTGCCGTGGAGGGGCAACAACAAACACGGGAGACAGAGACACTGTGGACACTGCTCCAGCTCTAGAGAGCTCCAACAGCAGTGATGTTGGCATGGGAAGAAAAAGAACAGGGTGACAAGACATTCAGACAACAGTTTTGGGGCTATTACTAGAGCTGCCATGCAGCATATCTCTACTAGAAGAACACCCTAATGCAAAGGCTAACACATAGACTCCTCATAGAGCAAGCATAATCACCTAGGTTTGCAGAGGCAGTAAGATGGCAATCACTGGCAGTAATTGTCCTCCTTCCAACTGGCATTTGGAGTGATGATGGTTTAAACACTGCCAGGAACAACAGAACAAAAAGATAAATCCAATGCTACAGACTAATCAGTTCTCAGATTAATGTGGAAATTAAAAGTCTACAAAAGCAACAAGCATTAGTAAACAGTTTTCATTTGTTACAAGTACTATGATCCAGACTTTGCCCTCTCCAAACACCTCTATCTCTTAAAAAAATTCCAAAGCCAAAACATTTTTAAACAAATTCCATACATAAGTCTATTTTTAGCAACCAAGTCTAGAAAAACAGGGCTCAGGGTCAATCAGCGTTAATTCAAAAACCACTACTTGCAACAAAACAATATATTTAACATCACAACCCTATTTCTATGTTCTGGTCAGAAACACTGTTTTCTGACAACATTCATATAATTAAATGACAGAGAATCTTTCATTAAATACAAGGGCTGATTCTTATCTCACAAGAATTGATGGCAAATTTGCTGGCTGAAGTTTGAAAACAACCACACTCTATAGTTAGCATACATAACACGCTAAGTTTGGGGTGTGGAAAAGCTCAGTGTGTCGTCAGTTTGTGTTCTTTTTTTCCCCCCCAAGAAAAAGATCTGGCAGCATATATCTGTTTCACAGTAAAAATGAGGTATTAATACTATCCAGTAATTCAGCTGCTTCCCAGTGTTTGGGCAAACCTTGGTGAAGAGAGCAAACTCCTTGTTTTCATACTTGTTAATCTGCCAGTTTCCTCGTCAGGAATTTACATGAGAATATGTGCATTTTCATGCAAGCTAAAGTATTTTTTTTCAAATACCTTACCAGAGTAATAACTATCATCTGGCTGTAAAGCTACACCCTGCACTATGAGTTAGATGCTGAGTGACTGCATAGTAAAGAATATATGGTAAACCAATATCATAACTGCACAAAATGGAATCCAGATACAATTCCAGACAGTTATGTTGAATGCTGGTCACTGTGGGGAAAATGAAATCTTTCAAGCAGTGTAATAAAAACTCATAGCAACACCAGAAAAATTATAAACTTATAAATAAACTAAGAAACAATTGCTGTATGTGCTGAACTTGGTTGCCCGCAAAAGATGAGAAAGAGCTTTCCTGTTATAGAAACCTACAATGAGGTAGAAAGTAAACTTCCTGAAATGCCAGATGAAACCCAGGAAATGAATGTTTTCTATTTCTCCTGAGACACTTTTTGAATTATCAAGGTAGAAACTCAGTAGGAAGCTTTTTAACATGTCTGTTTTATCAATTTTATCTGCCTTTGGAGTGAAATTGCTATCCTTGGGTACCTTGATTTCAGCCACTCCTGACTCTCCTTTTGCCAGGTACCAGTTATTATTTCAGTGTATCAGCACAGGTCAAAAGATGAAGATTTGCTTACATTCCTTACTCCCACACTCACATTTCAGAACAGGCTAAGGGAATGCAACATTCATACTGCTAGGGCACTGAAAAAGGGCCTTTATATAAATGAAATGCAAGTCTTCAATTTATGGCCTAGGGGAAACTTAAATAATACTGACACCTTTCAGCTACCCTCCACATGTATTCTCAAACCATGGACTGAACTCCCAAGGTCTTGTCCCAGTACGCACAGGGTTCATTGCTAACCCTCGAGCTCACTGCCTGAGAAGACAGCTGTTTCAAGATCCTAGTCAAGAGCTGGAAGTGACTCTGACACAGCAATAGATCCTGAAAGCCAAAGGTTCACTCTTTCAGTTGAATGGATGAAAAACCCCTCTTGAAACCAGGACTACAGGTAACCTAAGATATTTCGCTCTCTTAAAGAAAAAGTGAAGCTTGTGAAATATATTCTGGGATACCCAGAGTTAATTGTTCAACAGGAAATTCTAACACTGTTCAAAGATGATCCACATGGTTCAGAATATAATGTAATATGCTCCTCCTAAAAGAAGTTGTCAGTATCTTGTAGGTTTTTATTACAATTGCTCATGATAAAACACACTATTTAATTACTAACATGAAAGTGATTCTATCATAAAGGAAGAAGGTGAAATGAGACCTCTCTGCCTTCTCTGCACATAAAAATACAGTGCTTTCTCAAATGCATTTTTAATGATGCATTGCATTTTCTTAGATCTGTGGGTTGTAATTTCCCTGTTGATGTCCTTGGATATGATGCAATACCTAAAGCAATATACAGCCACAATATATAATTTTTAAAAATCTAGACTTCTTAAGATATTGTTCAGGAAGAGATTTGTGATTTTGTGCCCAACTTTATAGTCCATTAAATGTCACATGCTTAAGTGCTCAACTTCTAAAATACACTATTTTTCCTAAGACATTTCATGTTGAACTTCTAAGATAAGATAACTATTTCCAAAATGCTGAATTAACATTTCTAAAATGCTGGGTATAGTCTGGAACTTGATATTTTTTTAACCAGACAACCAAACTTCAAAACATCCATTCTTCAGGTACGGTAATAAATTAATTGTCAAAATAAACAAACTTACACAGAACATAACGTCAGAAAACCAAATATTTTTAACACACAGTGTCATCTTTTCAATAAAACAGAGCACAAGTCAGAGTTCATGACAAACAGGTATTTTTAGTGGGCATCTTAGAATCTACAGACTGTAAGTGTATATGGGCTTTCAATATTTATAAGCACTATCAAAGAAACAACTGAACATAATGTGAGTTTTCCTTACCCTGACTGAAAACTCTTGTACCAGGACAACCACATCCACTGGGAAAGCAGCATTATTTGGAAAGAGGCCAGATCAGACAGATGGCAGAGAAAAGGGAATCAGTGAAATGTTCAGTGTTGAAAAGTTTCAGTAGCAATCTAATGTGCTAAGCAACAAATAAATTGGTCAGTCTCTTCGTCTTCTGATATTACTAAAACCAAACAAAGGTATAGCATAAGCAAAACATATTTTTCTAAATTAAATATAAATATACAAACAAATAAATATAGTCATCTGTAGTTTTGAGAAAATTATGTGAAATATTCAGTGAAATAAGGTATCAAAGAGTAAATTTTTCTCTATATATATAATCCAAAATATATTCTTGTGTTTTCCAAATAGTATACAGTGTATAAAATAAACCATGCCACTTAGCTACCTTAATTTTTAACATTAGTTTTTGAAACTAGGGTAATTTGATTCTTATAATTTTTAAGAACTGCATGACCACCAGTAAGTTTCAAATTAATAACTTTGATAAAAACTTGACAGATTTAGTTCAGGTGTATGATCAATAGGCTACACTCTCCAAGCCACTGCTCTTTATTTGATGTAGTGCTGCTCACAAAAACCCAAGACAGACGTGATCTGCTTTCATGTTTCATGCACTGAGCTTAGGGATGCCCAGTGCAACCCCCAAGTAAAGATTCAACCAGGTCTAATTACACTGTTGAACAAATGTTCAAGCAGATATACTTCTGTTTCAAACAACACACAAAATGTTGATGTAGTACCATCATCCAGTCACTTTTATCCCCACGTGAGTAACTCTGGAAGGCTGATAATTTGGGAATGAAGCTCTGGTACTACAACTGCATGTGTAGTGGTCATGGAGACAGGTGTCAGTGCCGAATGGAACAAGCACATGCTAAGACACTGGGGGCAATCCTGGTGAGCTATAGTGAAACCATTTATTGTTTGCAGACACTCTGAGCAGTTCAAGGAAAATATTTTCGATAGCTACACTATTAGGGGTCCTGCAAACATTTTTGTATTAAACACAAGTCATGTATCTGTACATACTCTCTGTACTAGTCCTATCCAGCTCAAAGACATGGACAATGTGGATCACACTGTGCCAGTCATCATGCTATACAACTATTTTCATTTGTGCTGCCACAAATAAAGAAGTAAATATAGAAGTGGTACCTCTGGTATGAAATCTAGCTTTTGTTGTCAAGATTATTTCCTTGCCCAGTGACATAAAAGTGTTCAGTATGCCATTATGTGGATAAAACAATTAAAAAGTTTCTCAGAACTAACTCTGTCATCTTGGACAGCAAAATTACTGCTGCAAGGAGCCACCAGCACATTTGTTTTCATTACAATCAAACGCACCATCCTCATCAAAATGATAATTTGACAGGGATTTTTTTGTTCAACTCATGACAATTTATCCATGTCAGTATTTATTATCTTACTGTCATGAAAGCTCCTATGCAGAGTGCCACTTCATTATCCATACATGAGTTTAAAGCAGTAGTTTGCCTGATCAGAAGTGCCAAGCAGTTTATCATTTTGTATTTGCCAAAATTATTTTGTAATAGGTCACTGGGTTTTTTCCCTTAGAAAGCAATGTGTATGGAATGTTTTCTTAAAATATTAGACAGCCAATTCCTCTACTGGATTAGTACAGTTCATTGGAGTACAGTGCTATTGTTTCAATTAAACATATCTTGGAATAAAAATTGTGGCTAGTTGAAATGAAAACAACTATTAATTCTCAACAATATTTTCTATTTAACACCTCTGTAAATTCTCAGAAGTAATAGCTTTTGTCCACTTATAATAATATAAGCTGGCAAAAAGTGGATTTATTATTAGCAAAACACCAAGATTAATAAGTGCTGAGTCTTGGCAAAAATCTGAATGTTTTACATACTACTCTGGAAAAGTAACAAAGGCATGACAAAATTTACAAACAAGGAATGCCCATGTAACAATATTCAGAAGACTACTTTAGTGATTAGTATTTCATTAATGAGGGAATTGGATTTCTGGCTGCATTTTGTTCCTTCAAATGTTAAGATATTCTGTCTGTAAAAAGCCTTCTTATGTTCTCTGTAGAACATTTTCCTAACCACCACCACCCCTCAATATATGCACTTTTGTATGATGATTGTATGTACTTTCTAAACTTGGTTCCATCTCTTCTGTCTGAATTTTTTCTGAGGTACACCATCTGAGTTGACGTCAACAATCAGCAACACTCTTCTTGATGGGCTGGACTTTCTTGACTGGAATTTAACATTTTCTTTTATTTCTAATATCTGTCTGCCTTTGCAGGGACTATACAGATAAATTCCTGTGATTATGCCCTCCAGTTTGCCAGCTTTCTGTCAAGCATTTTGTTTCCTTGTGCTCCTCTGCATCTGAAGTCTCTCATCTTACACCTACACTACCATTTCTTTGGGACTCTGTCTTTGGTTAGCGTTTCCCCCAGCCCCAGATATTACCTCTTTCAACTTCAAAAATAAATCCCTCTAGTGTGCACATGCCAACACAAACTACTTCACTTCCCTAATACCTGTGTCTTTCAGTACACACATTCCCAGCCTTTCTCTGACAGCTCTCTCTGGATCACTAACTGAATATCATTGTGGCTGAAACAGAGCTGTTACTGTCCTCACCCTTCTCTCTCTCCAAGTTAACCTTGCACAAGGCCTCCTGTGCTGATATGGCCATCCTGCTGATTCCACAAGCATGTAATTCAAGTATCTTCAACTTAGACTTCTCTATAGGTCCTCTTCTAACAGCTATATACAATAATTACAGTCTTGCTGCTTACTGCATGAGGTAAAGTTTTTCCCAACCATCCATATAGATAAGCCTTCTCCAAGCTCCTACCATCTTGGTTTCTTCAAATTCTGCCAAATGCCATCCTGTTGGATGGTCAAATAATAACATACATATCTTAGCTACACTGCTTTTCATGCTAGGGAGGAGATTTTCAGAAATAATTGTGCAGGATCATGTTATCTTCAAATCTTTCCTTCAAATTGTGTTTGTTTTGTTTTTTTTTTAACCACTGTGACAGTTAACTGCTGTGCTATGCTCCCAGACCTGCACTTCCATTGGGTCTTCTGCTTCCTGGTTACACCTGCACTGCAAGGTCTTTGGAGCAGGGCCAGCTTCTTGTGTTTGTACAGTGCCACCCACAGCAAAGCCCATTTTATGACTAGGACTCCTGGAGGACATCGACCAGCACTGCAAACCACAGCAAAGCGTCACTGTGGTAAGAGCAGCTGTCTCTGTCAGCATAACTTTCCTTGCTGCAGAAGGGAGAGAAACCCCATCAGACTCTTCTTCCCACACTTGTCTGCTGCAGCTTCTCTTAACAAAACAGTGTCTGCTTGACTTGGAGGCAGTTTCTCCAAGGGACACATCAGTGTCTCATCCTTTGAAGCCTGTCTAGCAATCACCCAGCTCTTTCTTCCTCATCTGAGAAAGAAAAGCTCTTCCTCATCTGAGAAAGGTAAAGCTTTAAGAGGCAGAGCAAACAAAAACTGTCAAAACAAGCAGGGTTAGATCCAGAATCTATCATATTTAAAAGAAATGCTAAATTTACTGTTATAAGCTTTAAAAAAGTCCCCTGAAACAAAGAAAAACAGGCTGAAATTGGCCGAGTCATCTCAGTAAGAGGCAGAGCTCTTTTCCAGTCCCACCACTGTGTAATCCAGCCATTCCCAGCCACCTGCTGGCAGTTCACACTCCCTCTCCAGGCTGACTTCCTGTAAAACTAACATATTCCAGCTGTTCTGCATGACAGGCCTTAACCCTTGCTTCCCCTTGCTAAATAACTCACTGTCTTCCTCTGCATCTTCGTTTTTCCAGAGGAATTTCGTGTCACGGTCTTCATGTAACTCTGTGATGAGGCCTAAAAGGAAAGGTGAACTGTTTAGATTGCAGAGTAAAATAAACAAATAAATAAGCCCCAAAATGGGATCTTCTTCCTTTGAATTCAAGCATGGGAATTCTGGAGGGGTGAATAAGATAAAAATAACAATCTCTTCTGGATCTGAATATTCTGCAATCACTTGGTATTTTAATTCTAATGAGAACATAAATGATAAACAGGCCTTAAGAATTTCCCTTTCAAATTTATATCTCAGGAACAAAATGATTCCTTGCCACCCAAGTTTTATATATATACTCTATCCATACTTTTCATATATGTATGGATATAAATGGTCTTATTCTAGTTCTGTAGGAAAATTGCTGCTTTGGTAAATGTACAAAAAGCAGATACAGCTTTAGTACTGGTCATCACAAGAACAAAGTCATGGAAAAAACCGTACAGTTTCTTTATAAAAACAAAATAAAGCCTTATTTTAATTTCACTAAACTAAACAAAAAAGTATTATGAGAATTTCACATGTGTCTTGTCATACTCAAAACCAGACACAGTATCAAGAATGAGTACTCGTTCTTCAACTCCATCTGTGGTTCCTCCTATTAGGGGAAGGGTAAGTAAGTTCTTCCTGCCATTAATTCTTCAAGAAGGTTGCTTTACTTTTCTGCTTTTCAAAATGTATTTTCACATTCACAGGTACTGTGTGTGGCCAGCCATTGTAATTGTTTCAGTTCAAATGGAATCTGTCAGTAAGTCAAATGCAGGGACATAATTTAGATACTAAAATGTGAATCTGGGAGATGATGAGGGTAAAACGCACTTCTGAAAGAAACCTCCCAGCAGTAGGAGGTCTACAATGACTGCACAGAAATGAGGATAACATGGTAGCATGAATTTAAACCCACCTTGCACTCCAGCTGTTCACATATGAAGAGTCAATTCATAGTCTGCATATTGTGTCTGTTCTGTGACAGGACATGCGACAAAGTCACGAGCTGATACACCTCATTACAGGACCAGGGGACTCTCAAATGCTTGCACATGGAAAGAAGCACCTGGGGCTGCAGTAAAAATATCCATGAGGGATAGCTTTGACTTGCATCTTATTGGAGGTATTTACATAAGGCAAGCCAGCTGTTAAAAGGAGAAAGCTGATTCAGTGCTCTCTTTAAGGATTAAGACATTTTGAGAAACAGCCTCATTTATTAGGATCAACAAGGTTTTGGTAGTCATCACACATCCTAACAGGAGGCTAAAGTGCACCTGGGCCTACATCTGAACTTTCATGTAGTTGAGAGTCTTTATCAACCAATAAAGTAAAAATGATTGGAATAACAGTTTATACTACAGAGAAATAAAGCAACTCATATAATATATAAATAATAAATAAAACATTTCAATTCTAACTTTTTTTTACTTGTATACAATGATAGATATCTACATTCTCAATCTTTAAAAATATTTTTTAATTATACATTACTTGTAAGGGAATCAGAAACTGTACTACATGAAAAGCAATTATAGCATTGTATATCCATAGGACATATTTCAACAGACAGATATAGAGAAGGAAGAATAAAAATAGATTACCCTAAAGGATGCACAAATTGGTTCAGAAATGTTTCCAGATTTTGCGGCTGAATTCTGAAGGCAAATATCTGTAATCCTATGAAAACAGCAACAACAACAACAAAAAAACCTGTGGATAAGAACTAATCTTCTCTACTGAGTCTATACCCAGAGGTTTTCCCCTGCCCTTAAGAAAGGGGAAACATTAAACAATGAGATATGGAATATAACTTGGATGTTTATTTCTAGATCAAATATAAATTATTCTTTGGTTCCTTTTGCTTTTTGTAATTTGCAGGGTTTAGATCTTGCCTCTCAAGTTTTCTAAACTGAGAGTCCATCTGAAACTTTTCATTATGACACGAGCACCCTGTGAAAGAAGAGAGCCAGTAGTGTCTATCAGCCTAGAATGACATTGGCTTTCGAGACAGCTAAGATGGCAGTCACAAGAGGTTTGTTACATGCTTCATTTGAAGATGCTAAAATTATGTCTGAAGAGTGGAAATTTGAGAAGCATTGACTTTAACTCTGAGTTACAAGTCTCCCCAATTAATTTTTGTATTTTAATCTTTAGGGAGACCTATAGAGAAAATGAAAACATCAACTTACTACTTAAACTTCTTCTACTGGTATGCCAGTAAAATAGCCTTCAACTGCCACACCTTTAAATGACTGCCAGAGGTCCAAGATATGGGGACACAGAGCAAGAGACATAACTTAGTCTGTTTTTTGAGTAACTGTGACCCTACTTGAACCTGTGTCTATGTGGGCGATTACATCCTTCTAATATTCTACATACAACAATGACATTTAACAAGATGCTTTAGCCAGATCTTGCTAAGCAATGTCAGCCAGCCAGTTTTCACAAGTTGCTAAGTAAGGTGTTTAGAAGTATTTAAAAGACACAATCTCTAGGCTAGCTGGCAATTTTCTGAAGATATTTTCTAATTTTTTTTCTTACTCAGTTTCAAATGGTGATTTGGGCAGCTGGAACCTGGGGGCATATTTGCTTCATTACATATAATATTTTGTCAGCTGGAGCTGATTTTTTTGTTAACATACAGATGGACACAGAAAGCCTTCAAAGGCCTTACAAATATATTTTGTTTTAAATGTAAATACCACTCTGGTATCATTAATAGCCAAGCTAGCTTGTTTCTCTTAGCATTCTACACCTTATATGACAATAATCTCAGGGCTTTATTTTGCCTGGTATAAATTTTCATTAAGCTTGCAGAGGGCTCTTTCCGTCTTTCCTGACTGATTCAGGTTTAATTGGCCTCCAAGGATAGTAAGCTGTTTGAGGGTTCTTTCAGAATCTGTGTTCCTCTGCTTCTTTGCCAAATATTTTTTATTTCATCTAGCAATTTGTTTCTATCAATCTCTTTTCCCCATTTTTGCTGCCAAAGCTGCTGCATTTTTTTCTCTCATAAGGTATGCATTCCCCTCCATCAGTGTTCTTGGAAGAAACACCATTTTTTAGGTAGCTCCATCTTTTCTTTCAAAGTGCATTACGTTATGTATGTCCTAAAAAGAGGTTTAGTCAGAAGAGTTTTTTTCTATTTGCTTCTAGTCCAGTCTAAGTGAATCTCTGTAACAGATGTGTGCGTTGACCATGCCATTTAACTTCTTTCCAGTAAGGCCAAACGGAGTATGAGGAAGTCTGAACATAATTGATTCTAAGATAGAGACAGGATGAAAAAGTAGAAAATCAAAAAACCCTATTATATAACAAATTCAAAATTATAGACAAAAGTAATTTATTTCTCTTTCTTAATAACCACATAACATTCCTAAAACTTTTTCATTCTATCAGGGAAGCCTAGGATTCTTGTACAATTTCCTTCAAACTGCACTAAGAGTTTTGGTATCCTTCTGTATTTTCTTGATTTTTCATTCTCTTCTGTGTGAATATAGAAGCCTCCACTTCAGCAATATTCTACTTCCATAAAGAGTACTGAATCTATTTTTTTCTTGCCATACCTCTAATTGTGCCTTATAGTTTCAGAAACAGTCCCATTCTGCACCAGTAGATCTCTAAGATGGTAGCTCACAGTTTTTGGGTTGTCTTTCTAGCCAGTACTACCCTGCTCCTCTATGCAGCTTTATTTATTTAACAGATTTCCAGCCATAAGGTTTGTAGCAGTCAAAGCCATCTCCTTTTCCATAGGTGGGCACAACTTTCAAATAAATGGCCATTTTATACAGCTGAATGCTCAGAGAGCCAAGCTTGGCCTGAGATGGATTCTTATTTTTCACAGATGACACTGTTTTTCAGTAGAGCAACCCCAAATTTTGAACCATGACATTCGCAAATATGGTCACATATTCATGTCATATTCTGATGTTCAAAGGTCCTTTAAAGTGGAAGAGACAACTGCTCCAGAATTTGGTGAAATTCTGGATAGTAACAGCAGAAATTTTATCAAAATGAATCTATCAAAAGTCAATAATGCACTGTACAACGTTTTTTATGTGCAAGAACTAAAAATTGCTCAGAAAGGCTGAAAAAATATCCTCTTTATACTTTCTACAACAGGGAGAGAGAAAAGACAGGGCTCTAGAGAGATAAAAGTTAAGACTAAATAAATAATAGGGAAGAGAGAAAGAAATAAAATATTAAGATAGAGAGATGACTGTCAGAAACAGTGTGCTTCTGATCCAAGTGTGGCAGATGCTTCCATTAAAGCACGTGTCTCAAATTAATAAACACCTTGAATGAAACTCTGCATCTCCTAAACATCTAGGGGGACAAGATTCCACCACAATCCTTGAGATAAAATGAAGTAATGGTATAGATGTTCAGGACTGCCACTAGCATGCCTTCTGTAGTCTTTCTGGAAATGAAAAGAATGAGAGAGAATGGAACTAAAAAGTTTAACAGTTTCATGCAAGTATTTATGCTTACCTGGCTGAAGACAGAAAAGTATGTACTCCTAGCTCAGGTACTTGTTTGTAGCTTATCTTGGACCTTTCCATTTTAATTCCTTAGCACATACAAAACTTCCAGGCTTCAAGAAACAGGGATCTAAGTTAAAAAGCAGTGATAAACAACAAAGCCCCACATTACCTCACAATCCTCAAATACAGTTCCTGTTTCTCAACCTGGTTTTGAAGTCTTGGGATTGTAAACTCGTATTT
This sequence comes from Cyanistes caeruleus, assembly GCF_971803275.1. Taxonomy (NCBI): domain Eukaryota; kingdom Metazoa; phylum Chordata; class Aves; order Passeriformes; family Paridae; genus Cyanistes; species Cyanistes caeruleus. The sequence goes on along the minus strand of NC_141707.1, from coordinate 20,625,866 downwards.
CACTTGCCTGCTATACACAAGTCATCTGCACACACTAAATGGACATATCAAAAAGTGCGCCGTCAAACAGAAACTAAATGAGAAAAAAGTAGAACACTTTTTGCCTCTGTGGCATTTTCCAGTTATGCTACTTCAAGTGTTCCTCAGATTAAGCACAGGTTAAAATATACTCAAAGAGAAATGTCAGTTCAAATTGCAGAGATCACTAAAATGTACTGAACACTGCACTTGAAAAACAAATCACATTTTGCATGCACACACCAGTCTTTAAACATTCAGATTGCAAACTGTTTATATTTGACATGCCAAGTGGGGGGGGAAGGGTTGGTGTTAATTTTTTAATAACTTAGATAACTATTAATTTTTTTAAAAAATTGTTGTAATCGTTCACAGCTGTTTACATGTTCTGGTTCTGAAATCTACAATCTTCTTACAGTATTTGGTGCTCTATTTTAAAACTAATCTGTTTCTAAAGTATGAGAAAAGTTATGAACATTGAGAGAAAATTTAGAACCCTTACTCAAAATAATACAAGTGTTTCACCTGATTTACTTTTTGTGGCATAACATTGAACTGAGCTTTAATGACTTTTGTCATAAAACTTACCCAAACAAAATCATATAACTTGTGTGTAAACTATAAATTATTAATGCATTTGTAAACTTAATTTTATATTTTCATAGAAGTGAGACTTTTCTCTACTTGTATAGGCTTTATTGCATGAAATTATATAGATGGGATAATGCCAACTTGAATAAATTCTGAAACCTATGCAATGACTAGACAAGAGAGATTCACAAATAGCTTTTTTTACCTTAACATTCCCAGATGTAAAGATCCCTTGAAGTGACATCAGGCCAGTTAATTCTGCCCCCTTTTTACATGTTCGGCATTCAAGAACAGGGTCCTCAGTTTGTTTTTTCACACGCTGTCTCACTCATAAGCACGACAGAACAAAGTTTTGACCATTTCTACCCCAGAGCTCTCTGCTATCCAGAAACAGACAGGAAACATCTGTTGCTCTTGCTTGAAGAGGCAGGAGGAACAAAGAGGCTTCTAAGAAATTTGGAGAGCTGCAGAAGAGACAACTACTAAGGGAGGCTGAAAATGAAGGCAGAGAAGGGATTAACACTAGAAAGTGACAGTTCACTTCCCTTACTCTGCTCCTTGAGTTCTCCATGATTATTCCCGCTCACTAGTGTTCAGTATTGTACATGCACTGAATGAGAAAACTGTAAAATTTGCCACGTCCCTCGATCCTTCTGCATTTGAAATATTTTTCTATAGCTACTTCTTCCTCTGAGGATTCTTAAGACTTTCAGGGAAGTTGGAAAACACCCCTCGCTCCAAATCTCAGATGAGCAAATACAAAATTGGTCACATAAAAAGCTAATTAGCACAACTGAAAATAGAACTATTTTAATTCTTCAGGTAAATACTGACTGGGGAGGTAATTTTTTATTTTAAGGAAATGCAAGAAAAGACCCAAAATTATATTAAGAATTAATATAGTTTTTAAAGGTGTGTTATTTACAGAAAATACTTGAATAGCTCCTTTGGAAGCATTTCAAGCTGTTAAACAATTATGCGTTTAGGACACATTACATGTAGTAAAAACAGCTACAAATGTACATGGAAAAAATTATGATTAAATCCCATTATCTCAGACAGCAGCTTTGGCACAAATAACCCCAGACAGAACTCTAGATTTAAGTCAGGAACACAAGGCTATAGTGACGCCTCTGACACTGCCTCACGCCTCTGAGGCGTGGCAGCACGCTGGCCAAACATCACTTACAAACAAAGGCTGCCATCACCACATGGTTGTGCCCGTGCCTGTGCCTGCTACCTGCTTGCTCTTTTCCTTCTCAGCAGGACGTGAGCAGCCCTTAGGGATGGTCCCCAAAAGCAATAATATTACTCGAATTGTGCTCTGTGTGCGTGTCAGGCCTGCGGCAGCTGCGGAGCCGTGGGGGTCTGCGGGCCCCACACCCACCACCAGCTCCTGCGGGGCCTGCACCGGCACAGGGCGGCCGCAAGAGGAGAGCGGCCCTCACCACAGCAGGGAAACAAGGCCTGTGGGGCGGGCAACTGAGAAATACCCTTTTCCTCAGACAGTAAATAAACTAACATGCAAAAGAGCTGCAGAAGTGAAGACACGAGCAAGCCTGACTCTGCTGCAGGACCAATCCATTCTCCTGTACTTAGTTCCTAAGATAGACACAATATCCTTGTACTTCAGTTGAAAGGATTCGGCCAAAAAGCAGCTTAAGCAGCACAGTTCAAGCTTCAATGCATATCTGTCTTTCTCCAGCATAAATCACCTACAGTAGTGCACATTTCCAGATATGAGTTTCATTAGTCCTCAAGCAATAGTGCATATTATGGCAGATCTCAGTCTAGCATGTGGGCTTCTGCTATATATGACCTATATAGTTAGGAAAATTACAAGATAGAGCGGTGTACAGAAAAGAACCAAAAGGCAGCAAGGACTGCTATGAAAGCATCATGAACGTCAAAAAGCTTTATGCAGCTCTCAATTTATTTTTTTTTAGTCCCCTTTCCTTGTCTTATTGCAACTTGTCTGACTCATCAACAGATCCCCCAAATGGCTGCACTAACACTTGTCTGGGACCAATATTCCAGAAGGTTTCCAGAAGGAACACCAGGAATTAGGATCCATAATCTATGTTACCTCTTACTATTGTGTGTCTCCACAGTGTTCTGCAACCCTATTCCAAATCACTTATCCAACCCATCTGTTCCTACCTCTTTCCCACCATCCTCACTTTGTCCTCATGTTCACAAGTCTTCCCATTAGCCCACAACAGCACTCTTTACTTACCTGTTTGTTTGGTGTCTGGTACAAGCTGGTCTTTACCAAGTCACATACCTCAGGTCTTCTTATCCACTCCCCCATGCTGCTTTTGAAAAGTATGGCAAAGTGCTGCCATACAGCCCTGTGTGTATCTGTTCCAACCACACTTGAAGATTACATGTTTCTTTATGCAAGTCTATAGCTGAGGTCCCAACAGGGAGCCAATGTTTATATACTAAGGGATACAGCTGTGCCAGATTAGCTTGTGCTCAACACTTTTGAAACAGGCAAAGACTACAATCAGAAACAGCAGGAGCTCAGAAAAGTAGAAGGTCCCAGTGCAGGTTTCAGCCAAGCTAACAATATAAGACATGGCTACTACCCTTTCAGGAGCCATCATTTTCACCACTAAACCTTCCAGCAGTACCGTTTGTAGTACTAGAATCAGAGTCTAGTACCTTCTTCTAGAGTGAAGAATGGCTGACAGAATAAGTCTCCAAAACCACAATGGCAGAAGCAGTAAGATCTTTTTGTATTCTACTACTCTCTCAATGTACTGATAATGATTCATGCAGTGGCCTAGGCAGAGGACAGAAATCAATAATAAATTTAAGTAGTAAATGTAGAACAGTCCCATCTAATATCATCATGTCGTCTCCACCACAGGGTAATCACATGCACAGAATCCCATTGATTTTCCCTACAAACCCGATGTCTTTTCTTCAGATAGCAACATAATAGTGTAGATAACAGATTTCTTCAGATAACAACATAATTTAACTAGACAGTTACATTCTCTGGTGTTTGTCTGTCAAATCAAACATGTCCCAATGGAAGAAAAATATCCATTTAAGAAGCAACTGTGATGAAGTAGCCATTTGCAGTGTTCATGCGTAAACGATAAATAAAATCCTGTGAATACCTTACATAGAGTAGGTTCCATAGAAACAGGAGGGAGAACTTGAGGGTGGGTAGGTGGGTTACCCAGCACATGTGAAAGTTAGGGACTCCTTTAGATAATGTGAAATGTCAATATTTTGCCCATGCCTGGTACCCAACTCTCTGATGGTTCTTTTCTTGTCAAGGGGCCACAAGATTCTTACCTGAAAGATCTTTACAGAGAAAGGTGAGTTGCATTATGTGGTACCACTTATCAACTAATTTTTGCTGTTTGAAAATTATTTGCTATGGTGATCCACCAGCCCATAATCCTTGTAAAGGTATCATTCTTCAACAAGCTTTGTGGAAAATGCAGCTATGTTGCAAGATATAAACAGAAATAAATTTTGTTATATCTGTAGGCACACCAGGAGCATGGTCAAGATTTGAACTTTCGGAGGCTGTAAGAAAAGCAACAAATAGTTCTAAATCTTGCTTTGGAACCTTTTCCTGGTGGTGTCCATTTCATGTTGAGCTCAAAATCTGTGTAACAGCCTTCTGACAGAAGAGAATGCACGGCTGGGGAAAGAAGTTTTTTTCCTAGCAGGTAATTTTCATAGCATTCTTCTGCCAACTCAGCAATAATAAGGCTCGAGAAGGGTACCAACTTGTCCAAACAGAGGCTTGTACAGTGTCAAGATGCCAAAATGAGCTCTGGAATTACAGAGTTTTGAGTCAGAAATAGCTTTTTTTCCCCTTTAGTTCCAAGATGAAAGAAGGAATTGTATGTAAAATGGCTTGTAAAAAATGCTTCCTTTTGATACAATCTTTTAAAAACTAGAGCACAGAACAACCTGCTGACAACCACTAGTACCCCACTGTTGTGGAAAATGGCTACTATTCCTGTCTAGCTAAGTCAGCCACATCATCTTCTGCCCTTTTTCACAGTGCATGATCTACACACCTGGTGTTAATGCTAGTGTAAAAATCTGGAGGAAAGGCAGCCAGCTGCTCATTAGTTCTTCACTTAAAGATGCCACAAACCACTCTTGACACATGACTATTAGCTCCATTCCTTTGTTCCCCAACACCCAGAACAACTTGTGAGAGAATGCATCAGAGCTTTCCTGAAGCCATTGGCAAAACTTGCCTTACTGATTCCAGCTGCTAAAAATGCCTAAAACCAAGGCCTGGTATTTCTTTTTCAGACCAGCTCCAAAAAGTCCTCTGCAGAGTCCCTTGCCAGAGGAAAATCTCTATCATCAGACCAGAAATCCAGCTCCTCACAAGTCTTTAAGTGATGATGATATTGTCCTTAGACATATTGCTCCTTGACCTGCTAAGCAACAGTGATTAAAAGGTCTTGCTCTCTGCAAGAATCAGTGTCAGTTTGCAACTTGCAAGGATCAAACCATTAGTTCGTTCAGGAATGAACACAATACTGAGATTACAGCAAGGGTATGTACAACCCTTGTACTTAATAAAAGTTGAACCACTGAAATTGGTAACACAGGATGCTCTCAAACTCATGCTGTCTTGCAGATCTAGTTTTAAGGTCTTCTTACCTTACACAAGACTGCAAGAGATAAAAACCAGCCGGGGATCTAAAGACTACCATACCAAGAAACCACACAAGAGAGAAGCCTGGCACAAAAATAAGTACGTAAAATGATACAGACTGTACCAGAAAGAAACAAGAAGCACTTCAGGCAAGTGTTGTCAGGAACCCATGAAGAACTGAAAAGCATTTTACAATTTTGTCTTGGTATCACATGAATGCCCAGAGGACCAGAAACAAGGCCATGAGGTAGCAACAATCCTAGATACACCATGAAGATCTTGTGAATCTTCGGCCTGGAGGTGAGCAGGGAGCTTTCAGAAATTACTGTCCCATAGCACAAACACTATGGCTGTGAGCCATTAGGCAGACAGCCCTTAGGCTGCAGGCTTTCCATGAGACTTCCAGAGTTACTTTCTTCTAAAACACCTACCTTCTGAAGCTTAACAACATATCTTTTTATAAAATGTGCTACCTAAACACTAATTAAAGTAACCACTTGATGAAGTAAGCATAAAAGCTCTGACAAATAAAGTATTCTCATCTTCACCAATGAGACATCAACACCCTTGACACCAAAACACCTTCATCCACAGAGGAATATCAGTGAAAGTGTCACTCCATAAAACTTGTGAAAAGCAGTTTGAATAAGGAAATAGCCCTCTCCTCCCTCCTGCTTAAAATAATGCACTAATACAGCTACTGGTGGCTAAGTGATGAGAAATAGAACCTGAATATTAGAAATATACTAATATGCTCTGCATATTAAAACAACTTCTGAAAACCAAGCCCATCCACCTGCTTAAAGAAAGAGGATTTAGAGTACATTAATATATTGACAACATCCATGGAACACTGCAAATCTAAGCAGAACTGTCTTCCCTCAAGCTGCAGCTCTTACCCCAACCAATTTCATCCTTTCGTTTTATTAAACACATGATTAAACTGGTGGTGAATTAACTCCCTCTTCTCTGTACCTATCAATTCCTTTTGCTCTGAATCTCTAAAAGATTTGCATTAATATTTTTTTCCACCTAACTGCAAATTCAGATAATCTTTCCTACGTGACTTCCAGTTCTCATTTTTCTAGGCTGAACTTAGCCTGGTTTATCCTAAATTATCCTGGTCTGTCCTCTGTCATTTGATACTCCAAAAGTTTAGACTTCACAAATAGAAGCATTTCACTTTCATTACAGCATTATATACAACCATTACTCCCCTTAATCTCATAGTTCTCACTTAGTCACATCTCCTTATTAATACTCCATGTATTGTGAATGTGTCAGAGGACTTAAACACGACCTATAGGATGGGACCTACATATTCTCCATGCCCTGCTCAGCATGAGAGCAAAACATCCCCACTACACCAACAGGGCACATTCATGTCCATGCACATACAGATGGGGTGTATTTGTGGAGGTGGAAAATTACCATCTCTGTGTCCATAGGGAAAGAAAACACTGCTTCTGCTTCCCACCACCTACTGCAAAATAATAAAACATCTCAGGCTATCAAGACATATTATGAAATTACACCTTGTTAGTTAACAAGAAACACAGTAAACTCAAGTCAAAAGAAAAAAAAAATAGTGTTTTATTAACTACCACACTGTTATAATACACTTTAAACGTACAATAAGGTAGCCTTTAAATTTGAGGTGGTTTTAAGAATAACAAATGAACAGATTTCCAAATGTTTGTAAATAGGTGAACTGCAGTAATTATTGTTGTACATTTTTTGAAAATGGTATAGCACTTACAGACTGGCTATATAACTTCATTTTGTACATTTTCTATAATTGAAAATATAAACAGTAATTAAAAAATAAAAAGAAAATTCAGCATAATAAAAAACATATATGTTTATCAGTTAAATGTACTGGATACATACAATTTTTAAGGGAAGAAGCAAAAAAGGAAAGATGGCTGATATTTAAATGCAGATTGACTAACCAAAAACTAAACAACAAACAAAAACCTCATAACCCCCCCTAGTTCACTATGACTATATCCATATGTTTGGGAGTACTGTCAATATGGAAGTGATTTTTCTTTTGTATTTGCATATGTTATATTTTACTGGTAATTTACATGATGGCTTTTTAAGGCCCTGGCATACAGATGTTTTTTTGGAAAAAGATTTGATAAAAATCACTGCTGAGACGCAATACACCTTATTTTTGGTCCTCCAATGTTCAAAAGAAGGGATATACTTCACTATAACATCTGCCTTACCACCCAAATGCTTCAACCTATACATATTTATTTTTCTTAACATTTTAAGCTTTTTAAACATTGGTTATATTGCCCACCTTGGTTATTGAAAGAATATTAACAAGACATCATTTTGGCAAATTAAATCTTAAACATGGCTTTTCAATAGGATTTAAAAGGTGACTATCCCTAGAGTTCCATGTTAAAATGTAGTTTGCAAAATCTTACAAGAGTAATGCTTAAAATATTGTACATAGTTAACCTAATTAAAATAATTAGCTTCAAAATGACAAGTTGATGAGCTAAGTAAAGCCTACACTATGTAACATTTGCTTGGAAACTTGATTTGTCAGTTATGCATAATAAAAATTCCAGTCATCAAGAAAATTACAAAATTTCTTTTATCATAATGTGATTTCTTTTCACCCATCAACTTCTTTTATCTTACAATAGATAAATACCAACATGTTCTCATTTTTTTTACACTAAACCACACAGGATTGATGCATTTGGTTAGACTACCATTTCCATCGTTAAATTCTTTTTTTTTTTTTTTTAATATAACTTGGTAAAATTTCTTCTCTTCTAGATTCCAAAAGTACCTACAAAACCCATGCAATTTTACCATTTTAATATACTATGGAATATCATACAAAGTAAGGCATTTCAGTGTCATGTATAACCAAGTTACTGTCAATCCAAAAATTTTTGCACATCAATAAAAAGATATCTAAGAACTTAGGAACAATATTCTTCTCACTACTGTATAAAAATAACCACAATTAATAGGTATCTTGTGTAATATTTACTCCATTGTCTCGTTTCCCGAAACTGTGACAAGCTGTAAAGGTATTTCAGTGTTGGTAAGAATATCCTGATTGCTGGTGCCAGATGTATTAACAGTTCCTATTCCTGAAACAGAACCTTGTTGAATATTTGCAAGGATAAGTGTTGTTCCTCCTGCAGTAATCAAAGTATCATCAGATGTTGCTTCTACTGATGCCAGCACTGTACTGCTAGAGTGAATACCTTTTTTATTCTGATGTGTTTTAATGTGTTTGGCAAGATGGTCACTTCTCATAAAGCGTTTTGAACATTCTGGACAGACAAATTTCTTCTCACCTGTCAAAGAGGAAAAAAAAATATTCAAGAACACTAAAAATTAAAATTAAACTTACTGCTTTTTGAGACAGAATTCTAACAAGAATTATACTGAGGAAGAAAGTGATCCAACATTATAAACTTGTGTTTTTTATTTCTTGACACCCATACAAATCCTTTCTATAAGAACTGTTTTAATTTTCTGTGTGTCACTGAGTTTGGGGAGATCTTTCAGGCATGCTAAAGAATATAACCAGCTCATATCCTCAGGCTGCTAAGTTTCACTGCAATTATTACCAATAAATAACTTCTAGGAGGAGAACAAAACCTACCAAATGATGGACAGGGAAGACTGTATCACCTAGAGCAGAATCACACTTGAGACTGACACACAAGATCATAGGGTAATTCAAGTTTGAAAGGACCTCTGAATGTCTGTGTTCTGAGCTCTTTCTAAGCAGCCACCTATGAGATCAGATCTGAGGAATTTATCCAGTTTTCTTGGAAACTTTTAAGGATGGAGGCCACAGGAACTCTATGTACATCCTCTTCCAGTGCCTGGCTATTCCCACAGTTAAAAAGTTTTTATTTATAGCTCTTCTGAAGCCTTCTTATTTCAACATACATCTGCTGTCTATTACCCTTCAACCAATACACCATCAGGGAAAGTAAATGCTTTCTTGAGGGTGCATTATTTGCACCCTCTCTTCTAACTAGAGAATTACTACTAAGTTCCCCCCTGCCATTATTGCTCTCTTGGTGCATCTGAATCCTACAGCCTTTCCTCAAAAGGCAAATGTTCCAGATCATCCTGGATCATATAGGTCACTCATTAGTAAACTTAATCCTGTCATCAATGTCTTTCTTATATTGGGTGCTGAAAACCAAATGTCACATTCTAGATGCAGTCTAGCCAGAAGAGGGGAATAATCCCTGTGACCAGGGCTTTTGCTTCTATTGATACAACTCTGGGCATCCTTGCTGCTGGCCCTTGATCACGTTCTACTTGTCTATCAAGACTCCTGGGTACTTTTCAGTAGAGATGTTTCCAACCTCTCCATGCTTAGCCTGTGTTACCCTAAGTGTTAATTCCATCCCAGGTGCAGTACTTTGTGACTATTCTTGCTGAATTTCCTAGGATTCCTGTTAATCCATTCCTTCAGACTCCATTCCTTTTAATGGCAGCCTTGCCATCAAGTGCATTGACTGGTCACCCCAGTTTGGGGTCATCCACAAACCTAAGAAGGTTAACAGAAGAACTCTCTTAATTCCTCCGGGTCAATGATGAAGATTTTAAAAGAGGTCAGAGGATAGATCCCTGCAGTTCTCTACTTTTTACTGGTAGATAGATACACCAGAAACTATTAAACACCCTCTGAACTGGATCATTCAATTCAGCTTTCATAAAAAACCATCAATCTGTCCGTCCAGGCAATCTGTAACATCCCAGCTTGGATTTAGCATCCAAAATGTCTACACAAAAGCACACCATTAAGAACAACATGGACTATTTTTAACAGACATCCAAAGACAGTTTTCTACCCAATGTAAATGCTCATAAGCACAAAAAATTATTAACTATGGGTTTTTCAAATACTATGATTTTAAAAGGCATCCTGTTGAATGCAAATGTGGATTTAGTTTGTAATAAAACAGATAAAACAGACAATAAACTAACTGCTCCTTGATAAGGTGGAATATCTACATTAACTTATTTTCTTTGTATTAGACAGAAGGAGAAATGTGAACCTGAAGTTCCTAATCGCTGGTCTAACCATGAAACTAAAAGATGCAAATTGATGCACTATCACATGTTCTTTGATTTTAGGAATGATATCTAATCCCCAGGCCACCTCATCCTCTTTTTTTTCTTATTTAGGTTTTAAGATAGAAAAAGAGTTGAAAAACTGATTCAAACAAATGAAATGCACTGCTGAGCCTGAATCAAAGTATTTTGATTAAGCTACATTAAACATTAGCTTAAATGTCAGTTCTAAATGAAGAGGTAGATGTTTTATCTCTTCAGACCTACCAACAATTCCAAAGTGTGTAAGTATCAATAAGATTTAGCTGATTTTGGAAAGATCACACTGCATTAAAATCAATCCAATTCAAAGATATGTTCTCCTCTTAAAAGTTATTTATCCAAGCTCAGTCCATAGCACTCCTTTAGTTAAATACACCAGAATCAAAGACTGGAAACCTGTGTGCGTTCTTCGGTGCCGCTGGAGCTCATCACTGCGAGTGAACCTTTTGCCACAGAACATCCAATTACAAACAAATGGACGCTCTCCAGAATGCCAGCGGAGATGAGCTCTCAAATGTGAAGTTTTCCCATATACTTTGCCACATCCTGGTATGTGACAAATGTGTTGCTTCTTTTTTCCCAAGTTGGAGCCTCTGTTTAAAAAAAGAGAGAGAGAGAGAGAGAGACAGAGAGAGAGAGACAGAGATTATTCATTCTAATACATTCCTCCTAAATACTGGTCATGTACCTACATGAGGCTACACATATCACAATGGAGCTGCAAACCAATCCAAGCAGCTTCATGTTTTTGTTTCAAATAAAAAAAACTGGATTCCAGTACACTCCATAAGAAGCTGGAAATAAATTCAATAATGCTTCCCAACTCCACAGAAAATGATAAATTCAGCTGTGTGTGAAATGTATGTATAGAAGCATAATCTTTAAGAAGCATTCATGTATATGAAGCTGGAAATACAGTTATCACAGCAGTTTGTACCACTTTGATGCTGAAGTGCCCATATTTTACATTTCTCCAAGTTTCAGGTTTTTACCATATCAAAGATAATTTTTTCAAAGGAAAACATAAATTACTGCAACTGCCAAAATGGACACTGGAGATTTTGGCAACTGGGTAGAGAACAGATGGGACTTTTGGCACCTTGGGAAAACCTGAGAATCAGTTTGGGTTTTGAAGACAAGCATACTAACCTGAATGCTTTCACTAAAAGAGGCGGAAGCTGATCTTGCTGACATTTAAATTAATTCCTTGGTTTTTCAGTTAAAAAAAAGAAATCCATCACAATGAAGACAGAATTCACAGTTCGTATAATCCAGAGTAAGTTTGATGCTTATTTTAAGATGCTGTCTCACTGAAATGGCAGGTGATCAGGGGAAGCATCTGGTACAACAGCCTAATTTTTTTATTTTTTTAAAAATCAAATCATGATTTTTTAAAAAAAAATCAAATCAGAGAACAAGATCAGTCTGGCCAGTGCAGTTTTAGCACTGATTTTAGCCAATTTACGTGTTTGCTACTGCTGAAAGGGGCACTTGAGGGAATAGGTGTGGCTGACAGCACAGCTATGTGAATGGTAAATGCTGGTACAAAGGAGGAAATTGGAAAATGCAACCAGGCATCAGGCCACCTTATTCATCAGCAATGTTAACTTAGAACACTTTAAGTGGATTCTGAAATCACAGTCTTGGGTGCTCCATCCTCCATGACTAATTATACAATTTTCAGCTGACTCCCCAGGGCAATTTTTTTCTTTAAACTGGGTGCTTTAGCTTCTGGTTTACATCTAATGAAGGTTCACGCTAAAGTGCATACATGCTTCAAGGAGCTAGCAATTGCCTCAAGCATTTCTGAACATGCACAAAAGTGAACTCACTCTAAAATCTCACAGTGTCTAAAGGGGATTCCAGCCTAATTACATATGTATACCTAAAACATTACAGACAGTCCAGAAAAGTAAGGAGATAAAATCCCATTAAGTCCTAGAATATGCTTCTATGAATTCTCAATATAGAGCAATCTTCATAGTGCTTCATTAGTCATTTTGTCTCAGAAGATAAAAACATCATTTGTACCTACTAATTACTTGTCATGACAAATACAATTTTTGATTTCAGAACAAGTTCAATGGCAGCAGAAGAGTCCAGAAGGCTTTTGATCCTATTGCAGCAGGATGATTATCTGAGGACTTCATCCTCACACCTTCTCCAAATAAACTCTAGTGTCTTCCCTTCCACAATAATTAGTACCAATAATTTGTAACTTGGCATGATATAATACACAAATTGTACTATAAAAATGAAAAAAAATTTGTACAACAAAATTCCCTTAGAATAATGTTAATATTCCTATGTCAATCATTTGAAATTGCTTCATTGCACTTTTAGTCTAGACTGAAGGAAACCAAGGTTCAACTCATGGTCATTACTGTGCATAGGTGGTATAGAACACATAATTCTAAGCACCTCACCTAACTGGTGACAGAGTTGCTTAGCAGACTCCAAAGGTCCAAGTGAGGGTGAAGTTAAGAATCCACAGAATGAAACCCACAAGACTACTGTGAATTAGCAACTAAGTGTATTTATTCTATACAACTTCATATGGACATCTGCATGTTTGCTTCATGTGTGCTCTAAACTGACAGGACACAAGCCAAATTCTATCTGGACACTCTGCAGCTGTGACAGTCTGGCACTGTGCCCTAACACATCATGCTAAAAGGCCTTTCTTGCTGCACTGCCAGTAGGCATCATCACTGAACAGATGTGTACGACTCCAACCTAATCCTTGAGTGGAGTCTTAAAAACAATTAATACTGAAGTATTTCCATAATACATTTTAGCTTTACAAAGATTGGAAATGACGTTTCTCAATAACCAGGCAGACTGCCACAGTTTCAGCAGGAAATGCCTTCATCCACTGAGAAACTGGACTTTATATTCAGCAATATTTCCAGCAATAACAAAGTATTTCAAGGGTAAAACACAAACTTGTTAATTATTTTAAGAATGTGGTTCTAGAGTTACATACCTGCAGTGGTACTCAGAAGCACAGCTCCTCTATATATCAGACAGTAGTAGTTATATCTCAATGTAATTCCAGATGTAATTGTTAGGAGGGTGAACGGATGTAACTAGATGTAACTCAGAGGAGACTAAACTTTCTACTTAACTTCAGACACCTTAACTAGAAGCCTAATAGATTGATTCTCTTTTGGAAACAGTCATCCTTTGAGGCATGTGTGTCTCTCTGTCCACTTGCTTATTCCCCATTTATTATATAAGCTTGGGGCTAAAAGGTGTTAATTTACAAATCTAATACATCCTCTTCTTCCTTTCCTACTTTCCCTCCCACCAAGTAAGGCAAGGATAATTGTGGCTTCCCACTTCACGAAACTGGTACAAATCTGAAGACTGCAATGCAGTTCAATTTCAAAAGCCAACAACAAAAACCAGAAAGAACTTCTCAACTCGTCTCTTAATCCAGAAAACAGAAAATACAAGAAATACAAAAACCAACACTATACAATAGATGAAATTATGATAAAGTCTGAATATGTGAAGCCATTTTCCTTCTCCATTCAGAGCATAGAACAACAGTATTGAGTGAAACACTATTCAGCTTCTTCACACTAATTTATAGTACTTTTCTTGTTTAACTAGTTACATATTTTTTCTATACTATGTTAAATACAGAATTACTCATTTCTCCAAGGTGTTTTTTTCCTCATCATGGGTACTGACAACACTCACTCACAGTCTCTAAGCAGTTCACAAACAGTAATGGCTTTATCATCTTAATGTTTTGGTATGGTGAACCTGAACTAGTACATTCACTTTGTACATCCAACTACGAGGTTGGAAGAGATTAAGGCCAAAATTATCAAACACCCACCAGCCTGAGGTGTCAAGGTTAATGCAGTAGAAGCATATTTTCCCAAGAGTACTGCAGACATTCACAGTCTGCTCAATTAACTTCTTCACAGGAATGAACTCAGTACTTCAGTGGAAAAAGTGGGGTATATAGATCTACATCTCCAAAATTTCAGAGCCCTGTTGCTGCAGTCCTATGTCTCATTCCCTAAACAATTCCCAATTTCTGCAATAAGTGAAGCAGGTGACAATCGTTACACAGCCCTGATTCATTCCCTGTGTATCAGCCATCCCATCCACCAAATGGCACTGACGCCATAGGAAAAAAATAGTACACAGTCAAGTAATTAGAAACCAAGTGATAATGTATATGCACAAGGAATTAAAGTTGTCCAGTTATCTTAACTAAGCACTTGTTCAATTATAAATTTTGTAACTTTAACACCATTTTAAGAATTATTACAGCTATCTGAAAGAATTTACAAAAGCAAATGTCTTACTATTTGAAACTATGCAAATCATCAGTAGAGTGGAGAGACAAATCAAAACTCAAATTTCCAGCTCTAGGGATAAGCAGGTAACTCTAGCAGCTATGGAATATTATCAACACTCAAATATTTTTTCAAGTGGGCTTATTGCTTTCTCCTCAACTCTGAAGGAATTCTACGTTCTGGTGGGAAAGTTGCTCTAGCAACTGTAAGCACTTTCACTCTTTTCTGTTTCCCTACCATTGTCTCTTTCATTATCCTGTTTCTCTTCCAGTTCTAATTCTTCTCACATCCTGACTTCTTGTCCTACTTTTCCTAGTTACTTTGTATGTTTGATGTGTCCAGGCCTTCCTTTACAGTGGATTTCAGATTCTCCTCTATCTAAACTCTGTTGTAGCTCTCATCTCAACTCTTTCCCAAAAATCACATATCTGAGTTTTCAGTCAGACTACACCCTTCTCCAGACTTCCCAAACCATCTCTCAAAAAGAATCTTTCTTGGACTGAAACTTTAAAATTTCATTTTATAGCAAGTCCACTCAGAAGAAAGAGGATTTTACAGTACAGATTTCTAAGTTAAAGCCACTGCAGTTTGGAATAGAGCATGAGAAGATTCAACACCTGGAATCTCTGTTTCCTAAGAGTACAGGCAGTGCAAATCCCATTTTCAGAGTTTTCTCCTGAAATGACACACTTGTCAACCCAAGGTGTATTTCAGGCAGATTTTCACAGCAGAGCCAGAGTTCACCAAGAACTTAGAAAGGTCTGTGCCATGTTGCAGTGAACTACACAAAAATTTAACAAGGGCAATCTGATGGATGAATATTTGCTGTATAACCTGCAGATATTATCCCCACCTTTGCTGGTGATGTAAATGTATCAGAGTCTTCTTCTCTTAAACACACTTAATACTTACCAGGCATGGCTGCCTGAGATATTACTTCCCTGTGTTTGCAAGGCAGGTATCTAGAACATGCAGCAAGAACTGACAAGAGACATAACTCAGCCAGTGCTATTAGATCTCTTAGTGTCACTGGACACTGACAGGTTCTTTAAAGACATTTTACTGATTTACATTATAGCTCCCAAATAAATAAAGATTTCCATTTATTCAAGAGTGAAGAAACTATTATCAAAATGGACAAATTTTAGTGTATTGGAAAGAAGCCCCTGCACAATTCTCTCAAGCACAAACACAACTAAATATTTGCACTTGTAAAAGGCAGCTTATTACCTTTCCCTTTCCATATCCATAATCAAGACATTTAAAATTAAGTGTTTGGAATAAAATAAAATCTTCAGGATAAAAAAAATAGTAATGTTTTAATGAAATGCACAATAACAAAGCATAGGTTCCAATGCAACACTGAAGTGTAATGAACTGGAACTTAGTACCTCTTTCTTAATCAAATCTTGCTAACTTTGACTGAAAATAGTTTGAAATTTGTTATTTAGAGTTATTATACAAACCTTCTTATATTACACAAACCTTGCTTTTCCTAGGAAACCAGTGAATAAGAAAACCAGGAAAACTGTATTTTTGTAATACTCTAAAGCAATTGAACTGTGGAAAAAAACGCTCAATCATTGAGGAAATGCAGGAACACAGGATTTAATCAAGCTCTTGACATATGAGAGGAAGCCAATCACAGATGTGGATATTCCAAAATATTTTATTTTCATCTTTTTAGGGCAATGTTCTATCCCCCTCACTTGTACTAGGTGACATCTAACTCCACATTTTTTCAACTAATCTCAAAGGAGTAACCCAGAAAGGATGGAATAATCTGCTTTTTCATCTGCAAACCCCAAAATTAAAGTGGTAGTCCTTTATTGCATAAACTCCTTTGCATAAGCCTTTAGTTTCCTCTCACTGCAGACAAATGCTGCTAACAAAAGCTCATTTATTTTCTTGCCCATTATTAATTTTTCATCGTTATATGTGTGATATGACACTGAACTTTACATACCTTCCACCACCTTCTTTGCAGTTGGGACATGTACATGCTACTCGTCGCAGTCTTTTTCCTTCCTGATGTGGTTGGTCCCCTTCCTCATCTACGACCTGTACTCTCAAATGTGTTAGATCATTAGTATTCAGTGTAGAATCACCACTGAGCTGCCACTCTTCTGGATCAGGATCCTCTTCTTTAATCCTAATATCTGAGAAAAAGAACAAACACAGATCCATAAGTAGCCCATTAAACAGACAGAAAGGAAACCATAACAATCAAATCTTTTTATTCTTGAGAGCACTATGTCAGTCAAAAGTCAACATTCTTAAGTGCATTCTGAGATTGTTTCTGTGCCCTTGCAACCTGTATTTAAAAAGTTTACCATGCTATACATTTTCAAGTTGAAGATAAGCTATAAAAAAATATTATAGATTGAGTTTGAACTCCTCTTGGTGAGGAATGCTTTCACCAGGAGAATACTGCTTGCTTGAAACTTGGGAAAAACTGAGGAACAAGAGGTTGGACAGTGGTTGAAGAAAATGTAAACACGTTTCAAATGATCCTGAGAAGCCCTTTCTGTTTCCACAGCATTTCTGAATTAGTGTCACCACAGTCTGCCTTTCTTTTGCACACATATAACCACATGCAGGACTGTCCTGTACCCTACATCACTGATGTAACTACAGTTAAAGTAATTCTCTAGGAAATCACTGCATTGGGAAGAGAATTCCAGGTCAAAACCAGGGAAGTCTAGAATGTTTATCTGGTTTGGATGCAGAAGCCAGTGTTAGAAATTAATTTTGCATGAATATGACAGGCTCTCAGCTGTGGGAATCCAGAAGCAAGCATACTCACATCTGCTGATTTTTTACACACATGGTACTACCGTGATAAGCTTGCCCAAAGTCACCTGCACACTGAGCTTCACTGTTACTATCACAAGTTCACAATTTCAGACAGCACCATAATAAATATCTTTCATGTAAAGACATAGAAAACCTCTGACGTCTTTGGGTCTTCTGCATGAGCCACCAAACTACCTTTCCTAACAAATTAAGCTATTTTCTGAGACTCAGCTAAAAAATAACTTCATTATCTGTATGCCATACATAAAATTAATTTTATATAAGCAAACATTAAACCACTATTTATAGAATTACCTTTCAAATAACTACTAAGTATACTAATACATTCACTTAGGGAAACTCTAGAAAAAAGCAAAATCCTGATTCATCTTGCACAAAAGGGCACATGATAGGAATTTAAATACAGCAAGGCAGCAAGGCTGCCAGCACAGGCCAATCCAAGTCTCCAACCAGTTTTTTAGGACTGCATGTTACACACTATACTCAAAATTCTTTTACCAATCAAATGTAGCACAAAATGTACACTGTATAAATTCTGGTTGTATTTAAAATAAGAATTAAAGTACTGTATAAAATAAAATAACACACTTTTAAGAAGGTAATTTCAGTATGATCTCACTAACATTAGACAGTGGCATACAGTGTGCCTGCAAAGTCAGTAGCTGAATCCAGTTAAGACTGCATACACAGATTTCGAAAGAGACATGCAAAGATGAATGGAACAAATAAGGGTATGGATCTGTGCTCCCAAGATCCAACTCCACTACTGAGGTCAAACATTCCATATGATTTCTCCTATTAAACTGACCTCCTGAAGTCACACTCCAATAACAGAGATACACCTAAAGAGTAGAAGCATGTCCAAAAAGTCCATTACTGCATGTCAGTATCCATGACATTCTATGCAATGTCTGTTCCACTTCACAAACTTCCGTCATGAGTTCCTTCCATTTTTTCATTAGTATCTCTCTATTTCCAGTTTCTTCCAATCACCACCATTACCCATTGCTGCAGCAGCACAGAGACTTAGAATAGTTTTATAATGATAGATACATAATTGGGAAATTTATTTGGACAAAAAAAAAAAAAAAAGAAAAGAATAAAAAAGCAGGACACACAAAACATTCCTCACAGTTGAGGAGACTGGAGAAGACAACAATTTGCATAGATATACAATAGCTTATAGCATTATTCTAATAAATGCAAAAGTGAAATAAAGATTAAGTAGTACTATATTTTTAATTTTGTGCTGTGCTTTCTGGTTATCTTGGTAAGGCAGAAAGTGTAGCTATTGCTTGAGTTATTAATCAGAAGGGTTATCTTCTACTCCTGGCACACAGAAAAGTACAACAGAAACTGGCAATTTACAGACTGGACTTTTTAATAATTATCTATGTAAATTATACTTTAAACAAAACACAATTAAAAGAAGTATCAATAGATAAAGTGTTTATACAGCTTCTCCAGGATGTAGTATAGCAGAGAGTAGACTGCATCAAAACCCACAGTGAATGTGATTGCCTTAAATGAGGTCCTCAGAACCAATGAGTCTGTTGCTCTCCAGGTAGGTTTTACATTATTGCAAGAGATAAGGTTAAAATTCCACCACTACTCTTTGAAGGAGGAGGAGTGCCACCCATGAAGATGCTGAAAGGGCAAACCATGGAGACAGCCTCAGATGAGAGAATTGATATCAACTCTGCAAAAAAATAGGCCTAAAATAATTTATATAACCCCTAAAGTCATGACAAGCTGATGCAAACACTAGCAAACTTAAGGCAACTTCTGTGTTCTACCAATGGCAACTTCTCTGTTCTGTCACGGGCTAAATAAAGGTTACACTTTCTTCACTACTCTTTTATTTCCATGCTTTCAAATTTCTATATGCCCTTACTTTTAAAGTTTAAGACTTAGTTCTAGGTAAGCATGAAGGGGAACTTTTGACAAAGATATTGTTTCAAACTGCCAACAGATTCTGAAAAAACATATATTGTGTTCAAGTTCTGCTTCCTCTCTGGTGTGCTAGATTTGGTTTAGGTTTGGCTATTCCAAGGTGGAAATTGGGATCTTGGTGAACACTTTTGTTCCAAAGGTAGTACTTCATAGTCAGAAAGCCCAGAGCTGGCTACAATATGGAACAAAATTGAGAACATTTGGCAAATAAAAACAGTAAGTGATTTGTTTAAAGTGTTTCAGAGAAAAATAATTAAATTGACAGGATGAAACAATGCAGATGGAAATACAGTTTATTCTTGAGTACATGTGAACTATAATAATATAATCTAGTGTGGAAACACTGTTGCCTACTGATATACCCAGGTCATTTACCTACTTCTCCAGGTATCGGATGAATGCATCAATTAAGTTTCATTTAATGTCTTGGTGTGTTTCAACCAGGACTTAGGAATATGTTATTTTTCTTGATCTATGGAAAAAAATGTTAGTTTGCCCAAGAGCCACAGAAACAGGAGTAGACTGAGAAGGGAAGAGGATGCAGATTTTTTTAATGTATCTGTCTTTGCAGAATGTCACAAAGGCATACTAGTACAGTTTTACATTATAACCGTCTGCAAACTGCAAGCTTCTAGTTCTTAGTTTTCCTAGATGCTGAAAGCCACCCTGCCCTTTTACTCAGCCAAGCTTTACAATGTCTTGAACTGAGAAGCAGAAATATGGTCTTTGAACTGAAAACAGACTTGCACCAGCATTGCACATACCTTCCCACCTATTTTCTCACAGAATCACAATTTGATTGCCATTTCAATTGTTTCTTATAGTTTATTTTTCCAAATAGAGGCTTCCCTCTCTACCTTTACCATGAAAAGAGATGATAATTTCCACTTCCTTTCCATCTTCTGTTGTTTTCTGTTTTCTCTACAGTTCAACCCACATTCCCTTGGAATCTTGACTCATCTTGCTTTAATCTCAAGATGAGAGGAAGCTTTTAATAAAGACATTTAAATTTCTTAAGGCACTGTTCTTGTTTATTCCCATCTAAACTGAACTATCTAATCTAAACTCCTTCTACTAGTTGACCAACTGTTCAAGCCTTTCAGACAGGAAACTCAACAGAATTAATGATTTGTACTCTGATTTGCCCCCCAAGTCTTAAGTGTGAATTTAGACATTTTTATTACACAATAAATTACAAGGCAACGTAAGGCACACCACAAAGCGTCATCTTGAAATACCAGTGAACCTCAACTCAGAAGAAAGACTGTCATCTAGATTCAATAGCTCTAAATCAGATTTTAAGTTTCTGAGGAAAATGCAGTATTCAAGCAGTACCAGCAAAATGATTAAAAATACAGCAACAGATTTATTTCCTTGCAAGAAATGCAACATAGTGTATCTCCAAGTGATCCTATAATTATTCTAAAGCAAACATAGAACTATTTAAATCATGTAAGTACTTTAGCCAGTGCTACCACAAAGAACACACTATGCATTCAAGGAACAGTCACTTGCCCTACAGTAACTGAATTCCCTTGAGATGTGCTGTCTACAGATTCAACATTCTGGATTTTTATAGACAGTAATGCCTGCTGTAGCATACGCTTACTTTTTCTGTTCTCACAGTTGAGAATCTAAGAGGGTCTAACTAAATAAGGGGAAGAAGAGTCAATCATGCTAAACAAGGAAGAAGCCACAAACTCCAGAAATATGTAAGGAAAGCAAGAGGACACAGAGAATTCTCTTACCAGCAGGGCTAAGTATTTCTACATAGAAAAATATCAGACTGCTGCTAGGGTCAGACAACAGAATTGTCAGCAGTAATTCAGAAGACAGAACTGTTAAGTAAGTGTTTCTATCCTGTATTTAGGTAAAAGCCAAATAATTGTCCCTACTACTAGACGACAATGAAAAGCTTCCCCCTGACAGTAAGTCAGGAAGATGTAAAAACAACTACCAAAGCAAACACTTAATAAATCAACAGATTAGAATAATTTTAAATGTTTAAGAGAAGGCTGAAGATCTCTCTGCAGTTTTAATGCTGCAAGCCTTCGGCCATGTGAATGCTCCAGTGGGTTATAAAATAGCTAATACTGTGATAATACTGAAAAAGAGTAAACAAAGACTCAAAGAAGTAGGGACAGAATTAGTGCACTCAAAATGCGATTATGTGAACAATTAGATTAAAAACTACTTTTTTAATTTAAATCAATGATGACACTGTTGTTGATATAATATACTTGAGAGTTCTGCACAGCAAGTGTCTTACTAGGATACAGGAAAACACTTTGATTAAATGAAGTACAAAACATACTTGGAAAATATGAATTAAATACTGGCACGAATTTTAGATGCAGGCTGAGAATTATCATTTCTCTGTGATAAATTATGATGATGTCCTTGACAATGTGTATTTTTATCTCCTTTATCTCTTGAAATTACTGCCTTTTGAAAAAATATGAGTCTTCTACAAGCAGTAAAAGACAACCCACCTACAACCCAGCCTGATCTTCAAGAAGGCAATCACAACTAGTGTCCTGGTGAGTGCTCCTGGCATTATAAAAAGACTGCCATTGCCCTTGGTAGAAACTTCAGATACTTTCTATGACCCAGATGCACTGACAAGTTTGGTTCTAATCTCTGAGACCTCCTGCCAGGAGGTCCAAAAGGCGCAAGAAAACTGAACAGAACCTGAAACAATGGCCCTAATATGCTAAGACTGCAAAGACAGAAGACAAGTTTCCAGCCTTCTCCTTAAGTTGTAGCAGTACTGGACATAAAATCCCTTCCCTCTTTCACTCCATAGACCCTTGCCATACATCCCTACAGGTGTATGAGAGTTTTCATTTTGTCTCAGGAATATCTTATAAAAAGGGTATTTGAAAAATGCAAAAGGAATGTGTACCTGAAACTGGGCAATATATACTTTTGTGATCATCCTGAGGATACCTGAGACTAAGGTAACTCAAGCTAACTTCCTTAACTCTGAGAATCTATATTGCATCCACAGACACCCAGCATACACAACATGTATTTACTTAGGAGTAACATGGAGGCAACAAACTTTCACCTCACCACCACCAGCTGTAAGAAAATTCACTAATAAGCTCTTGTGGAACAAAGAGCAGAAACGCCCAGAAAGTACTAATGCAGAGCAAGGATGCAACAATTCAGTATTTTTAAGAATGTGAAGAAAAAAATGTTAATCTATTCCACAACAATAGATACCGCACTAAAATTTAACCAGACTAACTGAAGTTCCGCAAACTTTAAGTGAGATAATTTACTATGTGCTGTTATAAGCATGACTGTGAAACACATATGAGCATGATCATCTAATTCGTCCTCAATTTATTAATTTCCTTTGAAAATGATGCTAAAATAAGGAATGTAATTTAAGCATGCTGACAGCAAACTATTTACACAAGATTGGTACATAAATAGCTCTAATTCCTGCACTAACTTATATTCATCAGTTTCCAATTTAATTTTCATATTAAAAAATCAGTGGGAAGAATTGTTTTTAACTGTTTTGATTTTATAACATGCAAACTAAATGCCTCAAATGAAAACTGGATAGCCGTAGACAGATGTTGTCAGATGAAAATATTTACTTAGCATCTTAGCATTTACTTTATGCATAAGGCTTTTTTATTTTTTAAATCAGATTCTGTTTCATAATGATACCACGGCCTTGTCTCAAAGTAGTTATAAAGAATGCCTTTAAAGGAAAAACTGCATAATTAAAATTAATAAGGTTAAAAACTGAAACTTGAAGAGAAACAATTAAGTTGTGCAACACTGGAAACCAGCCAAAACTTTTTAAAAAGTTCTAGATGCCAGAAGACAGCTATGCTTTAAGTAGAATTCTGCACTACCTCATCAGAAGCACTAAAACATTGAAACAACCATCCCAACAAGTAAAACTATGAATACTTAATTTTAAATTTTCCTTTGTTTCAGCATTTAGACTGTTTTAGCAAACATATTAGACCAAAGCCCCACAAGATACCAGCAGATGAAAGAGAAATTGTCACTTTGGCAACTATTTACCTTGAAAATTGTCAGCCAATGTTTTGGTCAAATTTAGAGTAGCTACATTACTCCGGCATGACACAGACGTCAGATTCTGGCAGGATTGGAATGAAGTTGCCACCAGACAGCCAACCACTCCCACTCACTATCAACTGGTTATAAGTTAGCAACAGGCCTGCCTCTAAGGTCAATGGCAGCAGGCAGATGAGTCCTTAAGTAGCTGTGTACACTCCTGCAGAAGAGGAGCTGGGAAGAAAGATGTAGAAATGAAGACCTCAGTTTTGGAGTGACACTTCCGTCAACTCTTGAAAGGATTCCCTTTGACTGGATTCCAGCTGTAGACCAACCTGGAAAACTGTTTTTTGGGTAGGATTTTTTTTCCTATTTAAATAAATGAATATTCCAGCTGAGTGTGTTTGAGTTGATAAGCAGCAAAATCCATTCTCGAGCCAATGCTACTTTCTTTCTGGTCATTTGCTAGTGTCTTCAGGTGCTACTGCAATGGTCAAAAGAAGTATATAAAAAAATAGTATCCACCATCCTATAACAAGTTGTGCAACCTGGTAAAATTGCCATTTTTTTCCAGAAAATAACCAATCCCAAACTGATTCAGCACATTAATAAATTACCTGAGACACTATTACAATTAGAATTTTATTACCTTCATTAAGTTTCCTTCAGCTGGACAATGGCTTGGGGGCAGGAGGAAAATCCAGTAACTTAAAAAATTCTTCCAAGCTGACAAAACTTACAGGATCAGAAACATGAAGGCCAAGTTCATACATTTCCGTTCCTGACAGTTTTCCAAAATAAACACTACATTGAAGAAGAAATCTATATAAACAGCTAATAAAAAACTCCACCTTTCTTGACCAGGCAAGACACTAAAGAGTAATGTGAACTGTGCATGTAATGGCTCTTTTTGTTATGCACAATGCAGTATTTTATTACAAACTGCCAACAAAAGAAGTAGACTACTAGAGAGCCTTCTCAGGTTTAATTTCCTTTCAAGACCAGAAGACTGAAGCCAAAACACAGGTGAGAAAGGTATCTCTCTGCCAGTACTTAATATATAGATAACTATTTGATACAGCTTTTTGCTAGAAAAGCAATGTTGAGGAGTTTCAGCTGTGACAAACCAGTACCCTTCCCTTGGTCACCACAACACTAAGCACAATGAGAAATATGAGCTCTAATAAACATCCTAAGACAAAACAAGCTTGGCCAAGACTTTTCAGAACAAATTCACTGCAATGTAGGTCTATGCACATGTATGCCTGGTAGAATGGACATTTTGGCAGAAGCGTAATTACTGGACATCTTTCAAAGAAAACTGTATATTTACTGGACAAAGCAATTAGTTTTGTATTAGGGTTTCAATGGCTTTCCATTATGAAAACAAAACGTAGGGCCTAAGTAAATACATTTTTTCCTCACACACACTCAACAAGCACAGTAAAGATGTCCTCTGCTGCCTACCTGGGGAATGAGCCTTGGAAGAACATCTCTCATACAATGGGCTGTAACAATGAAAATCCAAAACATAACTGTTTTCGCAGCTACACTGCTAACAGAACAAAGTACACTATTTGAACTTCAGATAATTATCAGCCATCTCTGACAAAAAACTAGGAATATATTCTTTCTATTTTTGCCTCAGGTAGACAGATTTTCTTAAATGAAAACAGAAAATACAGCCTGATTCAGTGTGAAAGGAGTGCATTATTCAGCTTGGGGGAGAAAATACAGGGAAACCCTTCTTATATCTTGCTTCAAAGTTTGTTGGTAGATGGCAAAAAAAGGAATCAAGTGGCTTCACACCATTTAACTTCCCTCATTCTTCTGCCACTTCCACTTACCTTCTTTCAGTTTAAAATTAAACTGTTTTTCCTTATTTGCAAAATGACAATATGCTTTTGACTGAAAAAAAAACCCCCTATGATTTCATAATCTTCTTTTAATTGCGTATTTATTCTCTAACCTGAAGAAAGGTTGTGAGGGGTTATAAATAAGGAGGGGAGAAACACCTCTGAAAAAGCTTCTCTCAGACAAAATAACAGATGCATATGGAAAAGACACTGGAAGTCAATCAAAATAATTCAGTCTGATTCTGTCAGAAGTAGTGTCACACTAATCATTACTGTGGAAAAGTGAGTTTCTCCTAACATAAAGGAAGGACCAATTACATTCTCCCCAAATTTAGGGAACGGCAGCTTTAATACCTTCCAATCCATTTATTATTCCTAGACAAGTAGGAAAAATGTCACTATAAATCTCCATCTTATCTTTAATATAGCCAGGTGTTTATAGCAGTGCACTTCAGGCAATAGTTTCTACTATTCATCTAGTACTTCTGCCTACTAAATCACATTTCATATATCCCATTTAGTGTCTTGCCTTCGCATGTGAAATTCCTTATAGGAGAATGCAGTTAAAGAATTCTTGATGGAACTCCCTTGCATTTTATTATAAACCACCACTGAAACATTCTTGAGAACAATCAATAGGCAAAATGATACATAGCACAGATCGGACTCAACTTCTTATGTGCCTAGCTTGTTTGGGTTTTTTTTGTTTTCTTTCTCCTTTTTCCTTTTTATCCTTCTCCTCAAGTTTCTGCTACATTACTCCACAAGCAATACCATTAGCTACAACATCCTATACCAAATATAAATCCCAGAAATAATCCTCCTTTTATTAGCCAGAGAGCTAATAATAATAATTAGTAAAGGGCTCTTTAGATTCTGACATTTGAGTTGAGCTATATTAACATGCAGAATATGCTTTTTGTTACTGATGTCTATACTTTCATAGGTAACAATATGTCATGGAGACAAACTAAGACTTCCAGTTGTCACTGTAAACAGAAAATTCAAGAATCAAGATCAGACAGAGGAGCAAATACTGTGAGCAGAGCACATTCCTTTGGTGCTGTTGCCTACTAGCCAAGAGTAGGCTTATCTAGGTCTGAATAACATTACTTGATGGTAAATTCATAATACCAGTTCCAAAACAAAATGAACAAAAAAACATCCCAGCATATTATTTTCAATTCAAATTTTAGATTTCAAATGGGAAAGCAAGCTTCTTGACATAGAATACAGCAGTATCAGTAACCATATACGTATTATAATCAGTAGCCTTTTGAAACAAAATTCAGCAGGTCTTCTAGGCATGTTTCACTTAACATTGCATTCTTCTCACAATCTTAAATAGACCTACAATAAAATCCATGCATGTTTTGTTTAAATATTTATTATTCAGTATCTTGATGAACCAGAGGGCTGGATCACATGGAGATAGTAAAACAGTGATTCCCAAGCTATTCTGTGTAAGAATTCCCTCACAAATGATCTCTACTGCTCATTCTGCCCCTCATAACTAGCCTGGGCACAACCCAATAATGTGTTTAAATGGCTTCTGGTACAGCAAAATCTCCTAAACCACAATAATCTCTTAATCTTTTTGTTTAGGTAGTTATGCCCTGAAATTTGGAATGTACTATACCAAATTTAACCAAAAAAACCAGGCATGTTTATTTTTTCTCACATTAAGAAACACCTGTTTTAGGAGAATATTTCTTCTCCACTGAAATAAAACTGTGATATTTATAACTAATGATTGTACTTTAATACATAATGCAAGTAAGCAGTACTGAAAATTCACACATATTCTTAGCACATACTCCATTTTGATATTTGCATGCTTGTTTCACTGCTATTTACACGAGTTTCCTACATCATAGTAATACTGATAGTAAATCAGTAGGAAATTAATTTAACAAAAGAGCAGATGAATAACAGCACCTCAGGGGGTCTGAAAATTTGAAGGGGAAAAAAGTTGTATAAACAGAAATATTGGGATTTTCCATAGAAACTTCATCTATTCAGGACTAGGAAGAATGGGTATGTCAATGATACTGATGCCTTAGAAGAGTGGCAGCTGATTTCCCCCTTTTCAATTCAGTATACAGATCTTCTCCAGGTTAAGACCTTTAAGCACAAACACTGAAGTGCTGTTAACTAATATGACTACTTGGGAGTTACATGAGCTCATACTAAAAAGAGTGAGGTAGGACTACGTTCTACAATTACAGTTTCTAATGGAACAGCAGGTTGAAATAAAATCTATCATCACCATATTTAACCCACTGTGTTTTGTAGGCTTCTATAGCAAGACAATAATGTTCTGATTATCACCATTTAAACCTACAACATGCAGTAATAAAAAAAAAATCTTTTGCAAAAAGAGTAAAATAAATACCTGCAGGACTGCCAGCATTTTCTCCTTGATGCAGCTGAATACCAGCAGAATCTATGGAGTTTACTGTTACTGTCTGTAGATTTGGCAATTGAGCAGTGCTTAGACTAACTGGAGTTGATGTCAACGCACCACCTGCTGCAACTTGACCGAGAGTGAGAGTCTGCACAGGGGTCAGAGTTATTTGTTGACCAGGTGCATTCTGAATTTGCAAGTTCTGCAAGTTCTGAACTCCTTGCACTTGAAATGTCTGCCAGGTTATCTGCCCAGAAGGGGTCACTGTTTGTGCCTGAATTAAGAAAGTTCCAGGATTCAGCTGCAGTTGAAGATTTTGAAGAGCCTGTTGAGATATACTTTGACTTGCTTGAACACCATGGATTGTCTGTTGCGCAATACCTTGTACAATCTGGGCTTGACTGGTTGGCTGCTGCGACTCTTGTAGCTGTATGTGTTGTACAATTGGCTGTGCTGTGGAGACCTGAATATTCTGAGCCTGTGTGTCATCAGAGACTGACGTCTGGATGTAATTTCCCTGAAGATCAGAACCATGAACTTGACCGCTAGTTGTGGTCAAGTCATTTGCATTTTGTTCCAATATACTTGAACTGTCTATGGTAACGGGCAATTGTGATGAAGATGACGTTGGCACAAATAAGTCATTATCAGTGGCAGTTTCTGTAATTTCAGGAGAAACTTGCTCACCAGTCCTTTCAGAAGTATCTGAACTATCCATGGCCTGTCCGGTATTTATCAAGTGCCCATCTGCATTAATGCCTGCTGTCATGGTTTGAGAACCACTGCCAAGTCCCAGAGAATCTAGATCAACACTATTAATGGGTACAAAAGTAATATTTCCTGGCAGTCCAAGAGGGACGTTAGCAACCACTTGTGCTTGGCCAGGGTAAGATGAACCACCAATTGCAACTCCCTGAACCTGGACTTGACCAGACTGACCAGATAAGATATTCTGAATATTAGCTGAAGATGTTCCAGAGGCAATGATGGTTTGATTCGAGCCAGGAATGATCTGAATTTGACCGGTTTCTTGATTTATACTGCTATTATCAGAAGAGGCTGCAAAGCCAAGTTGAACCTGCTGACCATCCGCTGTCTGGATCTGGGGTATTACTTGGTATTGTACGTTAGACACTGTACCATTCGACGAATCTGATCCTGGTGCAACAGAAAAGATTTGTTGATTTTGCAAACTCTGAATAGGAAGGACATACTGCCCACTTGAAGTTACTGTGGCAGCACCTGGAATCTGTACTATATTACCAGCTTCATCCTTTATAGTGGTAGGAGCTGCAGACAAGACCTCCCATCTGTTTGGAGCTCCAGCTAATTGCACAGAAGCCAAATCCCCTGTCTGAATAAAAAGAAAAAAGAAAACAAATAATTAAAACAAATGTCGTACAGATTATGTGCTAGACCAGTCATGCAATTCAACACTAGATATTGATACACTACTGGAAAACATGCAGTATAGCTCATACAACCATCAGCAATTGGATCAAAACTATGAAATACAGACTTTAGAAGCGATCTAGTGCGTAAGTCAGGGTAGCCAGCCTGTGGGTCATGAGCTGCACGCTGTTCGCGAACATGTCAAATGCAGCTCCTATGTCATGGCTATGTCAGGTGACCAGCAGCAGGGTTATTCTGGTGGCAGGGCTGTTGGGTAATCCAAACCCCTGGCTGTGGGAAGGAGGGAGCTGGCAGGGGCTGCTGGAGTTCTCATCACCAACTTACCCTGGGACTCAGAAACACTCTTTGCCCAGCTAGGCACCTACTGCAGAGAAGTGGAGCAATCGCCGTGAAGCCAGTGTTGCCTATATCTCCTGGAGCTCCACTGACTTTCAACTCTGTTTTATATTTGTGCATGCTGTGACTCCCAGCAGTACAGAGAATATTAAGAAGTGATGTAGTCACACAGTTAGAAGATAGGACAACCTCAGTTTGTTACACGTAACACAAAGCTCTAGTATTTATAAGCTTGTAGGAGTTAGTTTCACTAAGGAAGACTTCTAGACTAAGAACTTTAACACTGAAAAAATGTTTGTATTAGTCATATGCATCAGTTAGGAGGGGGAAAAAAATTATCTTCATTAAGTTGATACAACAGAAAAGGCCAATGTTTCAGAGCAGACCCCAGATGCTTAAAGAATCTATTATGTATTTGGTTTTAATTCAGTAAAGAAAAGGTAAATTGCACTTACCTTTCTTTACCAAAGCAAGCTTTTTCAGAATAGAGTATTAAGAATTAGATTTAACATCTTGCAATGCTTAGCACAGATTTGTATAGTAAACCAGCTTGGTATTGTAAATAACTGTTAATCTAAAAAATATGAAGTAAAGTTTCTCCTTACCTGTTCTATCATACTACAGTAAACCAGTGGAATAAGTTAGTATTAGCAACATGTAACTCACTTGTCTTACAACCAATTCAGCCCCATGAAACAAAACTGTCTCTCTGGCAGAGTCCAGAGGACATAGGAAGAAAAGCCCTGGTTTGTCCTGCACTCATCTTGTGATCATTCCTAGGAGGGAAGTTACCAGAACATATTGCAACTTTTTTTTGTTGCTGCATTCTGACTCCCTTTAGAACAAAACCAGGACATGCAAAATACAGCACACATCTAATTCTTTCCTAACATAGCACTGAGACCTAGCAGTCTGAAAGAATCCTGCAGTATGCACCTGAGTGAATTTAGTCCACAGCGTTAGATGGGACTTTGCTAGCCTCACATTCTTATCTTATTCCAGCCCATAACACTACAATGTTTCCATGTTAAGGAAAAATAACATATTTGAGTCTGAGTACTTATTAAAAGACGTTTTACTGTGCAAACCAAGCTTCATTTTCAATAAGGAATCACATATCATGGTTTTAAATTCTTCTCAATAACTGTAAAAATTGTTGTGCAAAAAACCCAAAAAAATGCTAGATTCCTTCAGCTCTCAAAGACACAGACCACTGACTCTTATTAAAAGTTGGACTCAGTGATCCCTGGGGATCCTTTCCAGCTCAAAATAATGTGTTTCATAAGTGATACATAATTTTTCAGGTAGTATATTAGTAAATAGATTCAGCATCACCAGAACAAAACTAATTTCATGGCCTTCAAAGGAAATTTCAATGCTTCAAAGGAAAAGAAACAGAAAAAGGAGAATAATAATTGTCTTTTATTATTTTCTTTTCCTCTTATACTGATCAATTTTTCATTTAAAAAACATATTTAAAATTTTTAGTCTTTCAAATTCATAACTTATGATACTAGAATAAAAAACATGTAATATTCCATATCATATCTTACTTAGAAGAAGGGAAGTTCTATTTTCTTCTGCTACCACATTAGCTTTATACACTTGTGTTTAATATTGGATACACATAGATACCAGTTGCTGAAATGCTGCTAAGAAAATTCATAACTACTCAATTCACAAGCATATAAATACCTATTAACTGAAGGCTTCATAATATATCAAAAGACCTATAGAAGTCATGGGTAAACATCAATCAGAAAATACCAAAAGCAAAAATATTATTGTTATGTTTAAAGTGTGTCATTATAAAATAAATGGAAATATAATGAGCTGATAGCTGTTAGAACAAAAGAGAAAGGAAAAGTAAACCATTGCAAGTCTGATATAATTTCTCACTGATTGAAAACTATGTACAAACAAATGTTGAAAGCTTCGGTTAAACTGGACTGATCTAATATGCAGCAACATGTCTACTCATATGCAATATTCTCCACAGAAATACTTCAAAGGGAACCTGTCTCCTTTGTGCTCCTTCATGATATGGAAATGACCTACTTTATTCTTCTTCCAAAACATATGTTGATTTCCATATAGGCATTTTCATGTTGGGCACACATCTCACGTTTTCATGATCTAGTGAAATCATCCTTCAAATCCTGCTCTGTAATGATTTTAGCACAATAGAGCCACTCTTTTAGTGGATGCACTTGTCAGTCCATGGAGAAGTTCAGGGCAGCCATGCATGAGGATTTGAAGCTATGCTACACATACAACATAAAATGCCTGTTATTCATATTACTCTTCCAGCTGGCTATATCAGACACCACCAGCTGAATCATGTGGAGGGAGGAGCAAAAAGAGGATGAGGCTTTCAAGAAGCTCTCTGGCAGCCATCAAAATTACTAGCATTGAAGCATAAAAAAAAACAACGTATGGTAAAGAGTATTTGAGGATGATCTCTAATCTCAAATGGTCATCATCAGCCTGTCATAACAAGATTGACTGTTATGCTATTTCACAAAGTCTGTTGAGACAAGATATTTCCTGGACTTCTTTTCCTACTAACTAAAGAGTAATAAACTTTCTTTACGTCCTTAGGCAATTAAGCACTTTTGTAGTAACTCAAAAGTTCTGCCACTGATACATGAGCAGCAACATCTGCAGCCCAATAGCTTACTGAGCTTTATATTCAAAATACACTGGTTTGTTTGCTGTCTCAGCCATCCATGGAAATTATTTAGAGGGTAGAGACAAAGCAACAGTTTCCTTATCAACTGATACTCAGGCAGCAGTTATTTGGCAGCTGTTCCTTTAAAAGAAGGCTGGACTCTTTCAATCCAAAGACTCTGTTTCAAGAGGAAGGGACAAAGATCTGACGGAAGTTCAGCACTACTAAGCCAAGAAGGAGAGAAGAGGAAGCAACAGGGAATTCACTGGAAGCAGCATCAGGAAACAAGAAAAAGAGACAGGAACAGAGCAAAGAGAGTAGCTGACACAAGGCATAGGATGAATTAAAATCAAATGATATGTACACCTGAAGAAAGGTCAAGTACCAACAAAGAGTGAAAGCAACAACCACTGTTCAGCCTGTCTTTTGATTCTTTAACAGGCCTTGTATAATTTCCAGTAGGTAAAATAAAGATATGTCTCTGAGAGAAGTCTCATCACTGAAGAATCATGAGCCATGATAAATAAAAATCTAGTAATTGTCTTGTTCAATATATTTAGATAAAATTACAGCAACGTTAAGTCAAATGTGGAAGGAGATAAGAGAAAGAAGATAAAATACCTTTCAGAAGTGATCTAAACCATACTGAATGATAGGACTTTAAAAAAAAATAAAATATGCTTCACCAAAGTAAAATGGAGAGGAGGAAAGAGGAGAAACACCCCTGTAAAAACTGGTATCTCTTGTAGACACCTGGATCTCAAAATGTCAAATGGGCACATGTCATTAGCCATCAGTATTTTATCACTAAAGTCTACCAAACATTTACCTGTGCTGGTGAACTGCTTTTTACTGCACTTTTCAAAAAGTCATTTTTGCACCATTTAGTCCTGGAACAAAAGCATCAGCCAAACAACCAGAGGTGGACAGATAATGAGTCATGAGCTCCTAAACATTTAAAAATCACACACCTAATGAAGAAGATTGGACAGTGCCTCATCCAAATTGTTGTTTTATGAAAGAGTTAGGGTTCAAATGCATGGATTTAATAATACCATGTGTTTACCCAGCTACAGTAAACTACATGTGCATTCTTAGGTCATTACAAATACAAGATAAAATGTACTTGCTTCAACTCTTTCATTAAAGTATGAGCTAATACGTTCTACCTGGTATTTGCCATAGGTTAAAAACGTGTTCAACATCAGTCACTGTTGTTCAGCTGACATAAAGCTGTTTGTTAAGGCAAATTAATTCTGTTGCATGTTTGAGCCAATGAAGCCACTCAATTTAAAGAAATACTTTTGCCCAAATGAAATGTTTGGAAAAACAAAGAGCACTTCAGGAAAAAAGAAGTATTCTGGGGCTGCTTAAAGTCCTATTTTAAAAGAAACTTCAATCTGGTGAAATAAATCTGTGTCTCAATTAAAGAATATCTACATCCTTATATCTGTGTCTCAATTAAAGAATATCTACATCCTTTTGCTTGAAATGGATAACTGGAGCCAAAACTTTGAACGGTTTGTTATCAATCAGCAGAAGTTCAGAACTTGTCTGAATTAAGCCAATACAATATCCCTGACCTTAGCAGAAACAAGGAAGCCGAAGTACTAAGAAACAATACATGGCAATACAAGGAGATATTTTTAACTAGATCACAGGTAACTTCTTTTGTTTATTAATTATTAAATCTATTATGTATATGAATCTCAATATAACTACATGCCCAACTACCATTCTGTGGAATGGTTTGTTTTTTTCCTGCTTTCCACTCAGGTGCTGAAGGGTCTGTCAAATTATGAAGAGAACAAGAAAGAGGACCTGAGAGCAGTCGGCCTCAACTTGATCTTTGGGAAGGCAATGGAGCAAATAACCTTGAAAATAACCTTGAAAAAATTAACCTTCAAATAACCTTGAGGGAAGAAAGGAGTACTGTTCAGCAGTAACCAGCTGAAGGGGAAGGAAGGGGAAATAATGCTGAAATCACTAACTTCACAATGCCCTATGATGAAAAAACTAGCTTGGTAGATAGGGTTAGCCAAGGCATACTATTTATCACTACATCAGTCAGGTTTTTGACACCATTCTCCATAATATAAGAAAAAGCCTCTTTTTTTTGTATCATATGGGTTATCAAACACTGGAACATGCTGCCCAGACAGTGAAGTCTCTATCCTTGGATGTGTTCAAAGCCACTGGACAGCACTGAACAACTTCCTCTCACTGATTCTACTCTGAGCAAGGAAGGGCAGACCAGACATTCTCCAGACATCCTTACCAGCCTCAGCTTTCTGTGAAATCTTAGACTTCTTACTAATGTTTAATATTAGAGAACTTTTTGTCTGTGCAGTTTTTAAATATGGAAATGTTTTAAACAATACATTCTCTTACTTTCTCCAAAACTACTAGGAGAAATAAAACAAAAATTTTTAAGGACATCCCTAAAGCACCTTCTTCTAAAAGAACTTCAAGACTTGGTTCTGATCCAGGATTAGAAAGACATAATTGGAATACAAACACCAAATAACATTTTAAAATGCGAGCTTCTGGACACCAGCAGGACAAACATAGTTAGCCATCACATTCTAGTGAAACTTCTTTGTTTTGCAAAAGTAGAGAACAGAGAGAAGCAAGACAGTTCCAAGGAGACTTTTCTATAGTGGCTGAGCATGTTCAAGTGCATCTGTTTGCATCCAGAAACCTAGCATCAGGAAGCTATCTTATCAAAAGCAAAAATGGATGTCAGAATAATTCTGAACTTCCTCAAAATGATCATATAGGCCAGAAAACCAAGTAGTATGGTTAACTCTGACACGTGGCATTCATGCATATTTTTACTTAGTGAAAAACATGAAATTTAAACTGCCTTCCTCTTTCTCCATCCTGTCAGCACTATTTCTATTTCCTCCTATAATGAGTTTAAACTAGGTGCATCTCAGATGGTTAATCTTCTGAGGCATAAACCAACTAGAATTCCAGACTTTCACTTAAAGTTCTGTTAACTCAATTCTAAAGCTCAAGATATGCCAAAGCAGTCTTAAAACACTCCAACCTTTATGTGCAAAAGATACACAGAAATGCTTTGCCTACAGCAGAGAAATAATACTCATCTTGCCCAGATATGCTACTTATTAATCTGTCCAAACGTTTTCCACATCTTCTTGGTAAGCAACAACACAAATAAATCATATAAACCATTCCTCCCAACCTTTTTGTTTAAGACTAGCAAATCAGTGCAGCCCATTTCACACAAGATGCAGCTACACACCTCAGATGGGGCAGTTGTCTCTGACAGCTCCCATTCCTTGGCAGCTGTCAGAGCCAAGTTTTCTCAGCCAGCTCACCACTCTTCCCAATTCACCTGCCTTCCAGACCTCCCACACAACCTCCCATCAGTCTTGCACCGCATCCTCACCTATCCAGTCCCACCCAGCACAACCATAAGAATGGCCCTTGGGAGCATGAGAGTTCCAAGACAGCCTTTAGCTTTGCATTACAATGAAGTAAAAGAACATAAACAACTGGTTATCATCTCAGCTTTCTAGCTTCTTAAACAATCATCTGATCATGCTACTGCTGTACAGCTGGTCATCAAGGCTCTATTTGACCTAAATCTGTCTTCTCTTTTGTTTCCTCCCTTATGCACAGCTTTACCATCTTCTGCTTTGCTTCACATTTTCATCTAATGCTAAAATCTTTGCTGATGTTTAAATTGGAATAAGAGTGCTTGCACTTAAATGAAAAAGAATCCTAATTGTGAGTTTGAAGTAGAATTATTAGTCAAAGATAGTGCAAAAGAAAGACCCAAACTAAAACCTCTCAGATTTTAAACTCCCAAGACAGAGAAAGACATCCTGAGAGGCTAAAACGTGAGCCGTCATTCAGCATCAGGCAGTAGCACCTACCATCCCAGCAAGGCTCTCACAAAGACCAGCAAGCAGCAATACTCAAGGCAAAGTTCCCATGGCAAGTGTTTGAAACAACCATGGATATACCAGTATGGCAACCAAGTAAAAGGTTCTCAGATAAGCAAGCCACAAACTCAGGGACATCTACATTAATATCAAACACCATCAGGCAACATACTGGTGTTGGTTGATCATTAGGCAGGGTAAATCACGGTGTCAAAGCTGAAAGATAGCGGTCTTCATCAATGTACAAAGATCAGATCAGCAGTAATGCCTGCTAGTGCCTCTCATCCAAAATGAAATACAGTTCCAACAAGAATCATCGGCCAAGCCAAAAACCTTGCTGTCTGAAGACAGCCTGTCAGGTCATTGACAGGATGGAAAGGAGAGGATTGAGTTTAGTTCTGTCCATTGGCTTCTTCATTTGCTTTTTATTACAAGCAGCTTCCATTTTCATTAGTCTTTTTACTTCCTCCCTAATCCTTTCAGTGGCGTAACAGCAATGCCCATTCAAACAGTATGCCTGGACTCCGATACTGATAGAGAACCATAGGATAATTTCAGCTGGAAAGGACTTCTGAAGGTCACCTGGTCCAACCCCTGGACTCAAAGCAGGGCCAACTAGATTATTACAAACACAATCACATGTGCTCCAGCTCTTCCCCAAATCCCAGACACGCAATATTCCCCGCACTCCTATGGGAGTTTTGCTGTTGCTTTTAAATCATACTGCTGGTCTCTTGGGGAGCAGCTGCAGCATACCATTTCAGCCAGGAAAGCAGTATGCTAGCCCAGCATGCTGGCTCCAGCCCTGCCAGTTTCTACCAAGCAAATGTCAGTAAAACAGTAACAAAATAACCCTGAAACAACAGCACCGCTACCCCTTTAAGTGCAGACTCTTCAAGGACTTCTAGGAGGAAATACCTGGTTTGACTTCTATTACCTATTTGTGTGGATTGAGAGTTCTACCAGATGATCAGCAGTCAGAACTGCAGTCCAGGTATAAATTTTAACAGGAAAGAGCTGTCCTCCCATTGCAACATTAGGCACCATCACCCATGCACAGGTCTCAAACTGACTGAGCTATACTCCTGGGAAAGGGATGAGCACCACAAACTGCAGGAAGACAATTATGCCTGTCTGTGCACATAGATTTCATTTCCCATATGACTTATGAGGTACCTACAATTTAAGCCTTTTTAACTTCTTCCTCCTTCTTCCACCCTCTAACACAATAAACACAAGGGTCGAGGAAAAAAAAAAAAGAATCTTTATCACACTAAATCTCTTTTGTTTTTCTGTTTTTCACAAGGAATGTATTTCAGGGCCTTTGGTCCCTCTCCTCTCTTTATTAAGGTCATCTTAATTAACTCCACTGTCTAGTTCAGCTACTGTTAGGTATCTCCTTCAATTTATATTTAGTTTCCACCCAAAATATTCTGAATCATTCAAGAGTTATGTTGTAGGAGTGTAAAAATTACCAGAATGCTATAACCTAACTCATGGAAGATATGTAGGAAGGGCCTATCTGCATGTATGGAAAGTAGTGAGTGAGCTTATGTTCACTTAGTTTTTAACTAACATTTTGGCTTCTCTTGAATTACATTTGCTTTCCCCTGAAAAACCTCTTATACATTAACACAACAACATATTAATTTAATAGGAGTAAAGAAGTACCACATCAAAACTGCTTTGCCCATTTTAAACTGCTGGGAACCATTTGTCCTGCACCAGCATTCCAGTATCCTGTCAGACCTACTGCTTATCCTAATCAATCAATCCATCCCCAAGATGCACAATTCCAGCTGTACAACAAGAACAACCTTAAAGGTGGATATAGGAAAGCAAGCAATCATTTAAACATCATTTATTTTTCAGTATGCTTACGTCCTTCAGCACTGTATGCATCCAGTATTACAAAACAAATCTTAAAGGTATCAAGCACTTTACATCTAGAAAGATTTTTTAAAGCACACTGCTAGAGCAAATAAATAGGTTTGGCAGAAAGGATGCTTGAAAGGGGTCGGAATCTTAATATATTTTCGAGCTCTGTCATTAGTCTACAACCTACTGTATGACCTCAGGTGGCTATTTTGCTTCAGCTTCCCTTTATGTAAAGTAAGCTGTAATCTACAGATGAAAAGTATTTTAAAGTTTAGCAAGTATTTAGAAACTTCTACCACTAATAGTTTGTCATTCCTTAAAAGCTTGCTAATGCCACTCCATCTAACAGTACAGTGCTTTTCAATTTTTCTCCTATTTGCAAAATTCTAACACTATACAAGGCTGTTATACAGCAAGTTTAAAAAACGAGACTGGTTTTTAAAGAATAAGATGAAAAAGACTTTTTTTTTTGCTAATTTTAAAGATGTTCTTGTAAAAAAAAAAATAATTAGAAGAATATGTGCAATTTTCCAAGGGCTAAGGCCAAAAAATTGCATCATGTCATTTTAGAAGATATTTTGGAACTCTGTTTTAATTCACCAATATTTTTAGGTATCAGGTATTTAGAAATGCATAATCTCTTTGAATTTTATGAGCATATGTCAACACGAGATTTAGCCAGACCAATTAAGGAACATGAGTTTTCATTAGGCTTTTGTTATGGGGATTGTTAAAACAGCTTCAGCAAGAATACGTTTCTAGTCTGCAAGATCCATCTCTACCACACCAGGTCCCGAGGTCATCAAGGCTCCCTTCGGAGGCGACGGCGCATGAGAGATAAGCACAGAAAAGGCTACGAGGAACCGCATGATAACTCTCCCTAGAAAAACAGCGCGATACAGGAAGCAGCACTCCACCACCGCGCTCGCTTCTAAACAGCCATTTTACTTCACTACATCCTTCCCTACAGCCAGCCTTCATTTTGTGTTCCTGCCTGGCTGCGCGGTTCCAGGCTGACAGCCTGGCGAGGATACCGGGGGCGCGCTCAGGTGGAGGTGAGATGCCTCCCAGCCTCTCCGGGTTCCGAGCGAGCCGTTCCGGTGCCAGGGTCGGGGGAGGGAGGCTTCCCGCCTCCCCCCGTTTTTGAAAGTAAATGAAGGCGCCGCTCCCAATGGCGGGGGAGGGGGGAGCTTGGCTCCCTCCTCCTCCCGGGAGCCCGGCTCCTCCTGGAGAGGCAGGGGAGCCCGGGGACCCCTCTCCTGGCAGGTCGGCCCTGCTATCGTCCCTCCCCCCGGGCGGGCAGTGCCGTGTGTCCCGTCCCTCCCCCCGGGCGGGCGGGCTGGCTGTGCTGTCTCTCCCCCCGG
Source organism: Cyanistes caeruleus (assembly GCF_971803275.1). Lineage (NCBI taxonomy): Eukaryota > Metazoa > Chordata > Aves > Passeriformes > Paridae > Cyanistes > Cyanistes caeruleus. Next base: position 20,586,513 of record NC_141707.1, on the reverse strand, counting down.
CAGGCCGTGCGAGAGCGGCGGGGCGGGCACTCACCGCTCCGGCAGAGTGAGAGGCAGCGGCGGCGGCGGCGGCCTCATCCTCCTCCGGCGACGGCGGGCCGATCTTGCTGCAGGTGGCCGCCAGCAGAGCGAGCGGTGACGGCTGCGCGTCCTACCCACAATGGGCGGGTTCAGGGAGAGAAGGGGGGTGGCGGTTAGTGCGGGACAGCGACCGGGCTCCTCGCAGACGCGCACACAGGAAGCGGCGGCGGCGGCACCGGCTCCGCACCCGCTCACAACGTGTCACCCGGGGGGGGGGGGGGGGGGAAGGGGCCCAGCCGGGCCTGCGCTCACCTGGGGGGCGGCCGCCCCGGCGGAGGCCGAGGCGGCGCCGTTGCCGTGCTGGAGATACTCGCTGTGGCTGCTGCTGTCCACGTCTAAGGCAGCCATTTCCTCTTGTTTCACGGGCTTCTCGGGAGCTGCGGGCACAGCGGGGAGGGGGAGGGGAGAGTCACTGACGGGAGCGATCACCCCCCTCCCTCTCCCTCCCTCCCTTCCTCCCTCCCTCTCCCCCCCCCTAACCCCAGCGCTCCCCCCGCCCTCCCGCACGGAGCCCTCCTCCTCCTCCTCCTCCTCCTCCCCGTGCTGCTGCCCCTGCCCCTCTTCTCCCTCCTCCCCCTGCTCCTCCTGCTGCTGCTCTCAGTGCCGCTCTCGCCTCGCTCGCACACGGACGCTCCGGGGCCGGAGCGGGGACGCGCAGGGCCGGAGCAGGAGCGGGGAGCCCCCGGGGCGGCTCGGTCGGTGCGTACGTACCGGTCATGGTGTGAGTGCGAGCGGCCGGCTGGCTGGCTGGCTGGGCGGGAGGCAGGCAGGCAGGCTGGCTGGCTCGCACACAGGCCCTGCTGGCTAGGGCTAGGCGGCTGCCGCCGGGGACATGCTTATTGTGCTCACGGCGGGCTGAAGCGGCGGCGGCGGCCCGAGCCTACTCCGGGTTTTTTTTCCTATTTTGATTGACGGTGCGGGAAAGCCGAAAGGTGGGGCTTGCCGCGGGAGAGGGGGCCCGGCCGACACCGCCGCCCGCCCGCCCGCCTGCCAGCCCGGAACTCCCGCCCACGCCCGCGCGCGCGCGCGCTCTCATTGGCTGCGCCGCGCCGCCGCCGCCGCTCGCACGGGCCGCCCGGGCTGCCAGTCACCCGCCGGGGGCGGGGGGGGCGCCCCATGCCGGGGCGGCTTCCTGTTTGCCAGGGCTAGTGCGGGGAACAATGAGCGGGACCCGCCGGGAGCCCGCGGGCCGCGCCGGCCCGGGACCCGCCGCCGCGCTCCCCTGACACCGCGGGACCCGCCCGCCCGCAGGGGTCAGCGCACAGGCACAGCTGCGCGGCGGTGGCGCTATCCCTCCAGCCCCCACCCCCGCGCCCCCGCTGCTGTTGTGCCCGGGGGGCGCCGGGCCAGGGCTGCGATCTTTCGAAGTCTCCCCGCCGGGGCTGTCACTCACGGCTGGCGACAGCCGCGGCTCCCGGGCGGCGGCCGAGCAGCGCCCGGCCGACAGACAGCGCCGCCGCGCTTTGTCCCTCCGGCGCTAAGATGTCGGCGCGCGGTCCCCAGGGGAGCCGGTCCGCCCGGGCGGGCGCTGCCCGGAGGCTGCCGCCGGCCGCCCCCCTGCGGCACCGGGCGCCCGGGTCAGCGCCGGCCGCGGCCCGGGAGCAGCGCACGCTTCAGCGGGCCGACCCCGCCGTGCCGCCGTTGCATAAGCGCCGTGGCGGGCTCGCACCTGCCTGACCCGGGCGGCGGAACCTAAAACCTCCACTGTCTCTAAGGCAGAACAAAACCCGTCCAGGATAAGGCCGCGAGTTAGGTTTTAGCGCGACACGTCCTCCCAGCGGGAGGACCTGACCTGAGCTGGGCACCCGGGCCTTGGCACGGATCGAGCGTTTGTGCTAGCAGGCTTAATTTTCATCGTGTTAAGGAGAATTAGTAAGATTCCCCTCAACGTCAGTTTGCTGGTCTGTCGTGTTATGCAACACAAAGGAAACTGGGAGCTCTCGGATTGTTAAACTAAGGCAGGAAATATGTATAAAACGTTACATAAGTATATGATGATACAGGAATGATTATTAGTGGGGCCTGTTTCTCTGTAACACCACTTAGCTTGTGATGGGTTCCTGCAAAGGGGAACAATTTGGGCTTGGCCTTCCGTCACATCTGAGTGCATGTGCAGGGTCATAGGACAGAGTGTAGGTTGAGACACTGATTTTGACCCTTAGCTTGCAAATTCTCCCGAAGAATGACTTTTTTATGGTTACCCTTAGTGTGGTGTTCCACACTGATCTGAATGAGGCAAAAAAAAACTTCAAACCTACTTTCCAGTTACAATCTTTAGTGTAATTAGAGCTGAGGATTAACTAGGAGATACTGTGAGCACAGTCTCAGGTGAGCTGAGAATGGGGAGTCCCAGGCTCCTGAGGTAAACTCATGGCAAAATCAGTAACTAGGAAACCCAGAAGTATGGTCAGGATTTTCAACAGGCTTTCTGAGAAGAGAATAAGCTGTGCTTTTTAAGCAGTCCCAGCACTATGACCTTGCAGTAACTGATCATGCTTAACTTAGAAACTATTACAGAATAGGAAAAAATGCACTCAGAAAATGGGAATTTAATATCAGGAAGTTATGATGGACAAAGGTTGCAGTTTCACTGTCAGTGGAAGATTGTTTTTACTTGTGATGTTTAGTGTTATTTCTAACCAATTTACTTTTGCCGGTATGCTGAGAGTACCTTCAGGAGTCTTAGTAGTAAGTTGTAAATCTTTTTGTCACAATTCATTTTTTCCAAGGTAGTTTAAAAAAACCCCAGCCAAAAGCTTCTTCTGTTTGTTAAATGTCTGTATTGGTTTACATAGTCTCTTGTAATTAATTCTATTATAGAATCTATTGTTGGCACGGTAGATAACACAGACATAAATAAGGTTTTTTTGCAATTCGTATTTTTATTTTAATAATCAAAAGTTGTAACTAGGAACAGAAGTCAGTTTTTTTTAAACGGTGTCAGAAATAGTTTTTACCCAGTGAAAGCTATTATACGCAGCCTTTAAAAATGCATCAATATACATACATAAGGACATTTCAGGAAAAAAAATGAAAATGCAAAATTACCTGAGTATTGCAGCATTTTGAAAAAAGACTTCTACAGCTAGTATAGAACCGGGAGTTTGTTTGGCAATATCAGAAGTTGCCAGTGAAACTTATGAGAGCCTGTCATCCTGGAACAAGAACTATTACTGATTACTTTAGACTTTCAGTAACTGAGTTGTTCATTTAAAGACTGATGTATAAGAGAAATAGTTCCTGTTAAGATGCTGTGACCGGGAAAATTACATTGAAAAACTGGCCCTTGCTGTTTAGCAGGGTATTGCCAAATATTGTCAATAGCATTTTGCTTTAGGAAGATCATGTTGTCTTTATCTAAATATGAAAGCTATTCTTTTACAGCTGGGTGGGTGCATGTTGAGAGCTGTCTGACTTAAGGGGAATGTTGTCAATAGAGTAGTTTATCTACATGGATCTGATTGCAGCCTTGGGACATAACTGCAGTGCTCTAAGACACAAAGATTTGAAATACCAATAATGGGATTGAATTTTGTATATAAAGAGTTTTTCAATGCAATAAAACTCAGATGTAATCAAGCTTAACACTAGCAGAGGACCATCTTTTTCTAGTCAAGTATCTAAAATTGGGGGGGACACTGATACATTATGATATATCAGTGTCCCCTCCATGTATCAGTGTAAATATACATTTAGATAAAAAACTCAATCAGAATATTAATAGACTAGTCAAAAAGTAGACAGAAATCAAGATAAATTACAAGAAAGTTGCAAAAAAAGATATGTTCATATGAAAAAGGTGTAAAGAGTCTCAGGATTGTTAAATAGAAAGTGATTGGTAATAGAAATCACATGTATCTGTTTACCACTTCCCAGCAGAGATTAAGAACACATGAGAAGAAAAAAAAATTTAAAAGAAAATGAGAAATACATTATTGGTTTGTTTTTTTTTTTTGCTTGTCAACATATTAGCATTAAGACACTCATTAGAAAAATTGTGGTTATATGAGGGAGATATCAGAACCGGACATCTGAGTTCTTGTAGGTGCTGGTATTCCTGCGGAGTGACCACTGTGGCAATATCCCCAGAGACTGAGCTCCATGCCCAGCTAGAGGAGCCATTGTTTTCTCTTTTTTGAGCTTGCCCACCAGATGTACCACATCCATATGTGAGCTGAATAAACTAATCATGACCAGTTTATTCTTAAAGAGCCTTGTCTCTTTAAGACCTTGTCTCCTGCTTCTAGGCAGTTCCTGGTTAACTGCAGGTCCTGGGATGAATTCTCAATCAGTTTGCTGAAAATGGTGTGCTGTAATTTGAGCTGTGTAGATACAGAGAAAGTAATACTGCTCTAAAAATAATAAGAATACCTCTACCACATACCAAAATGCAGCAGTTTCAAAACTGAGATCAGCCTTTGGGGTAAGTAGCAAAGTAATATGGGAGAGGAAGCAATGTCTACTAGATTCTGATGAAACTTGAGAGAAGGTTTTGACAGATGAAACAAGATGCAACTTGGAAAGAACACTAAAATTTAATACCTACCCTGTATTTCAGTTGTCAGCTCAATGCTGCATTTGTCCACTGTGACTTACATTTTGTATCTCATTGGTTTTAGTCTTGGGGCTCAGTGTCATTTCGGTACAAATTCAGAAGGAAGTGCACTATCTTAACACAACATCCAGCACAGTATCTGCTCTACTTGGAAATAGCTTTTCTGTCTCTATAGTCCTTTGAAATTTCTGAGCTATGACATGTTACTTCCGTCTTTAGTGGTCCCCGATATGGGTAACCCTGCATTTCTTTAAAGGAATATATTATTGAAGGCTTGTTGTTATGTGGTCCAGTTCAGTTTTCACAGCTGTGGTACTCCATTTCTCTGTCAAGTGGTGGTTTTGCCATTCTGAAGCCTAGAATGCAACTAGACAAGACGGACAGGAATGCATTCTGCCATGACAGAATGTAACACCAGGAAAACTCAGGCTCAGGCCACTTCAGTTTGAAAGGCTGGGTCTGAAATGCCTGTGAAGAATCAGTAGGGATTCCATTCAACAGTCTACCTTAAAATGTGTCCTTTACTGGAGGGACAATAAGCAGGATTATCTGTAAATCTCATACCTCAGAAAATAACTAGAACACCAAAAAACCTAACCATTCAGGAGCGGTGTCTTTTTGAATTTGAGATACCTTCTTCTCTTCTAATAATCTGTTTAAAATTTCAGTAGAATCTGGAAACTTGTGTTTTCTAACTGCTAAACATTTACATGGTACTGTAAAACCCAAGATAATGAAAGGGTTTTGAATCAGATCTCTTAAACATCATAGAATTCAACTTCATTCTAGATTTCAGCCTGCTTTTGCAATTTGTTTAAGTCTTAGCAGACAAGAACAAGAGGGTGGCTAGCAGTCCTGGATACAGCAGTCTTAATTTTTACATCCCATATGGGTCCATTTGCTTAAGAATATTGGGTCATCCTGACACAGGGCCACAGGCAGGACTGACAGGAAGTTGACCTGTGAGGTCTCGTGAGTCAGCACATAGTAGTTGAGATAGTTGAATACCTCAAGTTCATCAAATAGAGAAATTAAGTCTTGCCTGGTATAAAATCAGCAGTGGTTAGAGAAGAGTCTTGGCTGGCATTGTGTCATCATCCTCCAGAAGGCATCTGCATGTTCTTCTGGCCACAAGAACACAAATTTTGCTGGGGGGAAGCAGGCTTTAGCAGTGGGTGTGGTCTACCCAGCCCCTAAGCAAACCTAACAGCTCTTGGACATCACCATAAGAAAATAAATCCTACAAAAATACGCTTCTGATACTGCAAGCTACATTGAGTCAAACTAGACACAGGGAGCAACAGAGCTCCATGGGTGGGAGCAGATGAGGAGAGGCAAGACTCCCTTCAACAGCTGCAAGTACATTAATTGAGGGTGTCGAACTTGCTGGACAAACAGGAACTTGCTTTTGGCTATGTTCTGTGTCAAGTGTCTTGTCAGTAGCCAAGGATTTCAAGCCTTTAGAGGCACACAAGTGGTAGCTGAGAGCATGTGAAATATGCTTTATTTGTATAAGCATATATTTTATATGTATAAGCATTTGTGTAGTCTGCTGCATGAGTGTAAAGTGTAAAGTGTAATCATATGAAAGAATATTTAGCAAAATTGGATTTTAGGAGAGCGGTTTAAATGGGGAAACAGTTCTAAAACTACTGGTCTCTGCTTGAAACAACTCCATTAAAGAAGGTTCAGAGAGAAATCTGTGGTACCTGGATCCAGCTGTTGGCAGGAGAGACATTTAGTTCCACTGGTCTGCTCACATCCAATAGAAGCTGTTGGGATAAAGGCAGGCCTAGCAAACTCATGGGCACCCACGGCAGGAACATGCCGTCTCCAGGCTCTTCGTGCACTTCACTGGAGGTCTGAAAGCCACTGCCTGCTAAGAGGAAGAACCTGTGAATAAGTAGCCTAAGAACCCAGTGCACAAATCTAAAGGCTGTGACTCTTCACCAGCACAGATGACTGATCTGCAAGGAATGGGGCCAACAGAAAGTCTGTCCAAGCTCTACATGCACCAATATGTGAGGACAGATCTCTGGAACATTGCTTTTAACCTAGTCATTGTATTTATGCCATTTTTTTAACAATTGGGACAAAATAAGTCATGTTCCTTTTTAATCAGAAGTTCTTCCTTGTTTGTTACAGCTGTAACTCTCCCCAGCTCTTGCATTCTTGTATATTTTGCAAATTCACTAGAGAGATCTAGAATTTGACTGGTAAACGGGTTCTATTCTTAATAATGTTAGAGAAAACTTTCTTCTGTTAAAGTATGTCACTACAATAGGGAACGAAGTTGGGTATCATTACCCAATGATTTTTTTTTTTTTCTCATTACTTTCATTGTCCTGGTTTTAGTTGTGTAAAGAAATAAATAAAGAGTATATTAGTTAAATCTTCCTTGTAAAATATGTGTGGTTTTTATTCAACTGGCAGCACAGTCCATCTAAGAATATTTTTCATGAACAAAATTTCTTTCTGAAGATGAAACAAAGTCATCTAATCTCCCATTTAGGAAGAGGCAACAGGAAAAAGTAGATCAGTACATAGCTGAAAACTTGCCATTTAGCAGGTTAATTGTTCTTTAATTTCACCTCTCCTAAATGAGAAATAGGTGTCTTTTTTCAAGCTTCCTAAAAGTTACTTACTGTCTTTAGGCCCCATCATTATCCTGTTTGTTTATACTTAATTCCTGCCCTTCAGGGTCATCACAACAGATAGAAATAATTGGGGGAAAAAGAAGTAACTCCATTAGGTAAGGTCAGAAAAATTGTTCAGAGGAAGAGACCACATAACTCTTAACTTGCAGCATCAGTAATACAGCATCTGAGGATCTTCCTTAACCCATCATATGAGAATAGAAGTAATTAAATAGATACATAGAGTCACCTGAATGGAAAAAAAAAATATGTGTATTTCTTCTCTAGTGTAAGTCTTCCTCACAATTTGGCATTTTACTTTTAATAGTACTGATATAAAAGTAGGCTGGTGAAATGAGACTAGCAAATTAGATGTGTGCACATATGTTGGCTGAAAAATTGAAAACTTAATAGCAGGAGTTAAAAATTCTGAAAGGAAGTACTTCTGGAGGGATGAAGTGACTTTTATGAATCTCTCTGAATTCTCATTCCCAAAACAAAAGCAAGCAAGACTCCATGGCTCCCTCTAGGAGAAGGAAGTCTGGGGCTGTGGTCCAAACCACATCCCATGCTTTCTCTGGCAAGTCTCAGTTCCAGCAGCCAGAAGGTCGTGATGTGGGCTGAACAGCGAGAGATTAAATGAATGTCCCTGTAAGGTCATTTGGAAACCTGTACGTAAGTTCTGAATTCTTACATATCTTCAGGTGAAATTTTCTCTTTTTCAGGGGGAAAAAAAGAAACTGAACTTGAAATTGAACCTTGAAAAAGGAGTTGTAGGTAGCAACCTATAGAAGAGGGCTGGGCAGGTGACTTGAGAACCTTCCCTGAGAGGTGTCTGATACAAAGAACAACCTGACCTCACAGAGGTTCTCAGCATTTTGTTTTAATTGGTGCCAGGGGATTACACACAGCCCATGTCATCTCAGTTTGGGGGTTTAAATGCCTCCAAGGTGCCTGGTCCACTCTCCCTGTGATGAGCCCCAGTTTTTGAAGAGACTTCTGGCATGTCCACAGTGGCATATAAAACTTCTCTGGACTTTCCTAGAAGCGTCATTTTATTAGAGTAGACAAAAGCACTAAGAGGAACAGAACAAATCAGGTTTGTGCCATTCTACTCACTAACTGAAAAAGGAGGTGGAAAGTTTTAGAATTTATTTCACATTTTTCTGTGTCTACATTTCTCTGAAGTCCAAATGTGTAATTTGGACAAGACGTCGTAATAGATACATTCCCCTTATCTCTTAACTTCCTGCTTACCACAGGTAATTCTCGAACTGCATCACAAATACCAAGGAAGAGAAAGCCGAGTGAGGTGAAATTCCAGTTCTGGTCATAGAAAAAAACTGGGGGGAGGGGGGAAAGTTACTAATTAAAATTTATCTAAGAAATGCCTCAGTAAAAGAATCATCAATCTGTTTCAGTTTAAGTCTGTAAGAGGCATATTTGAGGCTGAAAATGATAATTAGCACACTCATGGTGCTCACATAAAACACCAGTGGATGCTTTTTAACTGCTAATTAACCTCTGGCTTTGATAAACATCCTTAAAAAATGCACATCGTCATCACCTTTATTTCAGCTCACTAGCAATCACACATTTTACTTCTCAAACAATGCTGCAGATCATTCCTGGTCCTTTTGACCTATTTCAATTTCCAGATTACTGCACAACCTTCCCAGTCTAATGACACTTGCAAACATCCACATGTGCTGCAGGTGTTCTTCCTATTCCTAAAAATTAATTAACAAAAGTTAATTAATTTTTAATGTATTGTTTCTCTCTCTTGTGTCAATTAGTATCTGAGTTATTGAAGTGGATCATTGCTATTTGTTTTCACAAAGTTAGAAAATTCAAACTCCACTATCATCTTAATTACTTACAAATGAAGGATAAAATTCCTTCTTTTCTGTGGCAGAGGTCCAAAAGACATAATGGAGACGGGATGTTGTGGCAAGGCTCTGTTCCCCATGCATTCCTCCAGTCTCAGCAGGACCACTCTGGCACTGGAGGCAAAACGTGCGTGCCGTACACAAGCACAATGATGCAGTTCTAGGACACAGAGCCCACTACATATTTTTAATAGTAGTGCCAGATTTTCAGCAACACATACTATGTTTAAGCAAAGTGGTAATTGAATAATCTGTCTCCTGCATAGAAAAAAAATACAAGTTTTTTCTCCTTTTCTTCTCCCAAAGAAGTAGCATTGCAGTACTTTTTTTTCCTAGCCTGGATTCCTACAGAAATTAAAATGGGGTTGAGATCATTATCTCTTCATATGTATAATAAATTAATAAATCTGTGTGCGTGCGCATGTGTGCACAGATGTGCGTGTACTTACTTGCATGTTGTGCAAGAGAGAAGGAACAAGAACAAACAGCCAGTTTTAACCACATCTGACAGAGCAAGAAAAGGCTGAAAATGCTGCATTCCTGTATGCTTCATAAGAACAAGCTGCTAAGTAAAAGGAGGCCCACTGAAGTTCGAGTTAAACCTTTATTAAACACTAAGAAAGCTGCGAAGATGAAAGATGTTATATATACCCACCCACAGGAAAAGCTTCAGTCAGGGCTTCCAGATATATAGACCTGGGAGAATCCAAACAAGATCTGCCCAAGGGAAACCAAACCCCATCAGATCTGCAGCGCACAGGACTACTGTTCTGTGCTGGATTTCTAATCCACTGCTATCCAGCTTTGATGATGACATACTCCATTTTTTGCCTTCTGACTTTGGAGGGAAAAAATATTTTTTTTCATGCAGATTTCTCAAACCTAATGAGCTGAAAACCCAGCATGAAAGGAAGGACCAGATTTTGTTGTTAAAGACCCCGAGGGATACCCTCACAAGAATCTACATGCGCAGCACACTATACAAAGAGAAAACCTCATCTTCCAGTTCATGGTAGACTAGAGATAAACTTCATGCCCTGGCAGCCTGGAGTTTGATCTTAAGGTAGCAGGAACCAGTGCTGTTAAAAAGCCTCTCATCCCAATTTCTGATCTGTCACATCACTGATGCCCATGGGTCTAACTATTCTTAAAAGTTTAGTGAGGGGCACACATCTTGGGCCTCTAAATGTTCCTTGTTTTTCTGCAATACAGGTGTGGTATCCATGCAGAAGACACTGCTGAAGGAAGTCAGGGTTCTTGGCACTGCTCACTCAGTCAGTGGAATGCAGGGCCCCCAGCTCTGCCCGTGTCACACCTTTCTGGTTCCTCACTGGATGCTAAAGGAAACTGATAGTGAGAGGAATCCAAGCCCAGTGCTGCACCGTGTATCAATGGACACGCAATCTTCCAGAAACCACTTACTGCTACAGTGCTTGTCTCACTCACATTTCTCCCTCTTCAAAGTTGGGAGTGTTTGACAAGGTTTGTTTACTTCACCCCAGGGTTGTGTGTTCATCACCTGTCAGTAACACATCCAGAGACAAACTCTGGCATTCCAACATTTACAATCCCTTATGGATGACTGCCTGACTCTATGTTCTAGTCACAGTAACTCGGCTTTCATCTATCCATCTCTTCTGCACTGTATACCTCAGTATACCCTCCTTTGCTCAGCACACTTCTCTAAAAATATATTCCAGGAACTTTTTATTTTTCATATTGTGTAACATGGAAACTTGTCTTTCAAGCTCAGCAGTCTTGCTTGTAGGTGCTGAAGCAATCAATGCACCTAGGCTGCCTTGGATGCCTGTGGCCATATCTAGCAGTGCTCTGATTCACTGACCTTCATACCCCACACGAAGTAGAGAGAATGAAAGGATTCAACAGCCAAATCCTGCTATTCTCCCCTTCTTCCCAAGAAGGTTAACTCCAGGAAAAGAGAGGTGCTCATTTTTGTCACCAAGTGACAAAAGTATGTGTGTAGCATTGTTATTCTCGCTGCTACATGTTTGTGATCTTACCCTGAGATTTTTTATGAACTTTTTAAAAATCTTTTGTTGCTAAGAGAATAATAATGACCTAGCAAGGCAATAAGAATCTCCACGGCTTGGAGCAATGAAGTCTTCTAAACTCTTAACTACTCTAAACTCTTAAATAATCTAAATTAGCTACATTTTGCAATTTTATGGGAATATAAATACCCAATCTATTCAGTGTGTTATACCTGCCAGTCCCTGTTTTTCCTAATCTGAAATAAACTAGGTGAATAGCCTTCTTTTTGTACTCTGTCATTCATTACTTAAGGGTATAGGGAGGAAGTTAAAACAGCATGTTTGTTAAATAAGTAAATATTTAACAGGTTGACTCCAATTTTAACAGTCTGAGGGAACAGTATTGTAAAACCTTAGAAAGTTAGCACTTCTCACTGATATTTTTATGTGACACTCAGGTTAGTCATTGGAGTAATTTTGTTTCCTGGATGAGTTATACAGTAGTAGGACAATTCAGCATAAACATCGATAATAAAACAAGTCAATTAAATCTGCAAGTTATTTATAGTCCAGAGGAAGAGAGCTGCCTTTTTCTTATTTATTGTTCCCTAAAGAGTCAAGGCCCCAGAGCAGTAAGACCCTGCAGAAACTCAAAGCTAAACACACACTTGATTTTGGAGGATTCTGGGACCCAGACCCTTACAGTTCTGTTGTAATTCACATTTGGAAGTCAGCAAGCATTTCCTTATTCCCATGATTTTCAGGCAATGGAGAGGCAGGCTGGGAAGCGAATTTCTAAAGGCCACAGGAAAACAAAACAAAACCAAAAACCCACAACAATTTTAGGGGTTTACAAATTATCTGTGAAACTTTGTAATCTGCCCCCAGGATTTCTATGGGGAGAAGAAACTTACTGGTCAATGTCAGAATAAAGGACCTCAAATTTTGACTTCTTTAAACTGTGAACTAGATATCACTTCTGTCAAATAGAGAACAATAGGAATTAAAGTACGTTAAGGGTTTCCCATGGGGGCAGAGAGGCAGTAACTCTCTGATCACAAGTCAGTGTCAACCAACATGACAGTGAGCTGATGGTCCTTTCTCCCATTTCCTCACTGGTTTGTCCACATTTGCTGTGTGCTCATCAGTATGAGGGTTATAAGCAGAGGCTTCACGGAGAGCAGAACTAGCTTTATCCTAAGTGAAAAAGCCTCACCCTGCCCAGTATCTTGTGTTTAATTCAACTCCCCATTCCAGCCTGTACCAGACCACTTAGGATGTATTAACCAAGTCTGAGAACTCCCAGCTAGTGACTATGCAAAGTATTTTCATTGCTGCAGCTAATCTACAAAGACCAATATTTTTGTGTTTACACAGTGAGAAACAAAATATCCTTATCTCTCAATAAAAAACATTTACTCTTTGTTGGATACCAGCACTGTTCAACTCTGAAACTGTTTGAAATCCTGTCTTGTTTCTTCTCTAACTCAGCAGTGCCCATAATAGAAGGCAATCAGAGAACTCCCTCCGATACCTCTCTACCTCCCTACTTGAGGACTCAAACCATTGAGGATGTTCTCTCATAAAATCTTTTTAGATCGTGGAAGAGATTATCCCTGCTTCAGAGACATGAGTGAGATGTGCAAGAGCATCAAGAGCCTTGCTAGAGGTTACATGTGAAGTCTCATGGCAGAACGGAGAAATATTCCCATTTTTTAATCCCAGTCCATCCTGCATTTCACCATCTTTCTATCTCAAAGAAGAATGGATCAATATCCTTCCTTATCTCTTCTGACTAAGAATCTAATTTAACTAGTGTTCCATTCTATTCTTTGGAAAACATTTTTCCTTCCTCTTGTAGATTTTCCACATACCTTCACATTTTTCAAAGTGCTGCCACACAGCCCTGGTTGGCCTTCCTGGAAGCAGTGGACCAGCTGCAGATGCAGCTCCCACGTTCAACCAGCCCAGGCTGTGCCTGTACCATGCACCTGCAGTTATGCAGGAGGAAAACAACTTGAGGCATTAATGGTGAGAGAGGCTCTGAATTTAGCAGCATCATCATTTGAGTGCCTCAAAGCCTGAGTCTGAAATCCTGCAAAGCCCCCACACATCATGCTGCTGCCTGGCCCATGCTCTCTGCTTTGGACCATTTTGCATGGGCTTGTGTGTAAGAAGTGTCTCTTTACAGCCCCAGGGTTTTAGAACCAACTTCATATTTCTAACATGGATGTTAATAGAGACCATTCCCAACATTTTGTCAGTTAATTCTACTGCTAATATACTGGCTGAAGACAAATTAGATCTGGTTTTCCAGCTTTTTATTTAAGGTTGTGCTGTACTTAATAAAACCCCAAAACTAATTTTTCCAAGCCTATCACCTGTGCAATATTAGTAGCTGTTTCCTCGTTGGACAGAGCTCCTCTCTCAATCATCTCTGTATGGTTTTCAAGCCTTGCCACCCGCCCATCTAAGTTGTTAATTCCCCCTGACATTTCCCTGTATTTTTCTTTCATAGTAGAAAGAGACCATTGAAGAATATCATTCAGAGTCTCAAGCAGTCCCCAAATTGATTCCTTGAGGCTCAGGCTGGTGAGAGGGCAGCACGACTCAGAGGCAGGGCCCAGCAGATTTTTTGCGGGATCCTTTGAGCCAGCAGCATGCTGCCTGAAAAGCCTTTCTCCTTCAGATACATTCATGCCTCAAATCATTCACTACCAAATATAGAATGTATTCTTTGAGAGATACTACTTTCCCCACATGAGCTATCTAACAGGGCTGGAAAAAGCGAAGCTGAAAAATAGAATGATACCCCTGGTCATATATGAGATGTGATTAAATCAAAATGCCCCCACAGGCTGACCTGGTGGCCATACAGAACCTCCCTTCACTTGCCCTGGTTGGCATTTGAGATACACCCAGGCTCCCAGGGGTGCTGAGGCATTCCCACTCTGCCGGCTGTGGGACAGATCACGCAGGCATGCCTCGCTCCAGCAGCCTGCCTGCATCTAGGAAGGGGCATCCAGCAGGATGTTGTTAATAACAGGAAGATATTAAAGGTAACCAAATCAAGGATGTAACATTATCTTGCCCAGAGGCACTGGCTGTTTCACAGTTGCTGCTCCTGCTGCCATTTTACCTGGCCATTACAAGAATGGTTTGTCTCAACATTTGGCCTCTGCCAAATAGAAAATTGCCAGCACCTCTCCCACCAGGGCTCCAGTCCCAGGCACCCAATGCCCCATTGCTCTCTGGCTGCTCCTGCAGTGCCAGCCCTGCAGAGCCATGGGTAAGGCAGCAGCACATCCCTTAGGCACACACTCACGGAGGAGCCCAGAAAGAGCCCAGTGCAACATGTGTGTTTTTACATTTGAAGTGTAATCATGATATTTTAACAACCGATTTGCGTGGTTTACCTAACATATCTTTTAATCAAGAAATGTTGTTTACCTAGGAAAAGATAAAGGATGAGTAGGAGAAGGATGAAGCCCCTCCTGCTACTTTTTAACCCATTTCATGCTGAATACGCTTCCTTTATCCATCCCAGAAAACAGAATCTCATTTTAGGGTCAGTTTTTGCTCTAAAGAACATTCTAGATGCCTTCACACATAGAAAATGTTTCAGATTCAGTGCTTACAATTGGTAGTTGTTTTAGTCCCAAAAACTGTGCCCAGCAGGACCAGGGTAGTGATCTGTACTTTGCACTGGTGAGGCTACATCTGGGAATCTGTGTTCAGTCTTGAGCCCCTCACTACAAGACATTGAGGTGCTGGAATGTTTCCAGAAAAATGCAGGAAACAGTCTCAAGTTGTGCCAGGGGAGGTTTAAATTGGATATTAGGAAAATCTCTTCACTGAAAGGGTTATCAAGCATTGAAATAGGTTGCCCAGAGAGATGTGATGCTTGAGGACATGGTTTGGTGGTATACTTGGCAGTGCTGGGTCAATGGCTGGACTTGATGATCTTAAAGAACTTTTTCAGCCTAAATAATTCTATGATTCTAAAGAAGGTGGAATAACTCTTCCCCCACACACTTTGTTTCTTTTTCATTTTTTACCCAACCTCTGGTCTACTTCCCTGGTGGCTGATCTCATCTCTGTGATTTTCTCACCTGTCTTGTGAGATTACTCACTCCATCCATCACCTGTGCAACTGACAGACATTTGTTTCCTTGCTGAAGTCCCAGATGAGCTCTCTTACGTAGCACAAACCAACCCAAAGTTGCAGTCACCAACATTGTGGCCCAGCACGGCTTAGACTCCTCTCTCTTCAGGTGTGTCCTTGACAGGTGTTTTGGGCTGATCCAGGCCTTGCTGAAGGGGTCCAAACCCCTCAAAGCTGGTGGTCCAAGCTGAGCTCATTTGCTCCTTCACAACAGTGCTGCCCTGAATGCCATTAAGGCACAGCATCCCCCAGGAAACAATGACCTTGAGGGAATTCCCTCTGCTGCTGCAACAGAGTGTGAAAAGCCAGATCACAAATACCACTCTAATAAAGTATTCTGGATTTTCTTGAACATTCAGAGATCCCAGCTCATCTCCAACAGCTTTCAGTCAACATTTGCCTTGGTGTTTCTTTACCTTGTGCAAACCCTGTGTGAGTAACCCTGTGTAAGACAATATTCAGGCCAAAACTGAAGGCCACACAAGCAAATGTCCCCTTCCTTTATTGTGTTTAACTATGGTATGAAATATGCCATAAGAAGATGAAAGCCATTTACTGGAATTAGCACTTTTAGAGCTAGATTAGAATAGTCATAATAAGAAAATGCGATTTATATACTAGAAAAGCCCATGCTTTGGGTTTTGTGCAAAATAGCTACTAATAATACCTGATACAAAATAGCACTGAAACACTGCAGCAGTGGGTGGTCAGGCTGCTTGGATGAATGAATGGAAAAACATGGAGGGGAGGAGGGAAAGTAAATCAGGTCAGAGCACAAGAAATCTACCTGCTCTGTTGCTCCACCTGAGCACCTGAACTTGATCACACTTGACCTTCTGGGACATGAGTACAAATACATCCCTTAGATGCTGGCCAGCTGATTTGTTTCTCTTCCAACGTTTTGCACATTAATTTTGGTATCCTTTTATTATAAGGCCGATAAAACCAGCCCAAACACTAAGGGAACCAGAAGACCCAGCCTTCTTCCAACACTGACTTTGCATTCCTAGAATCTAAATCTAGTTAAGGCAAGCCTACCCCCCTGCAGGAACTAAAAGAAAACCCCACATACCCCTAGTTTATATCTTTGATCCACCAGCTTTACACATGGAACACAGCATGTCTCCCACAGAATTTTGCTGAGGGCTGTTTTCCCCTCGTGCTGCCAGTGAGACATGGGAGGTACAGTGTGCATCTGTTCCAGCTGCAGGACAACAGCTGGGGGCCAAGAAAATCAGAGGCAGAAGGGGCATCAAAACTATTTTCTGACTCATCATTAAAATCAATAGGAAAAAAAATCTTTTAAATCCTCTCAAGATGTTTTAGTATTAAACATTGAAAATTATACAGATGTGATACAAGCATCTCCTAAATAAACAGGAACTTTACAAGCAGCTATTAAAATACTACAAAGTTTGTAGTAACACTATTAGAAGCCCCAAAATATTTACAGTCTTCCATTCTAACCCAGGGGTATGCAAAAAATAATTCTGGTAACGAGAAGACATACAGACAAAAATGGTCTTGCAACACTTTCCAAGCTGTGAATAGAAGAAATGCATTGGAATCCTGCTTGTTCACAGATATCATCTGAGTAGCAAACATCAGGTTTAAATATCAGGTCTCATCATAGGAGAGACACTCCACAGTTCTTGTTGGCCATATGACAGTGTGTATTTTCCACCTGGCTCTCAAAGCACTTGAAGGAAGCCAAGGAAACAATGTACCACACTTCATCAATGAACTGTTTCTGGCTACTCTGAGTGGGCAGTTCTTGACCATGAACCAATTCTTCCCATTATGGTGGTACAAAGAAAGGTAGCAGCTCCACGCTGGGCAGGATTTGATGCTGAACACAGTGCTGACAGATGGGCAGAAGGTATAATCAATCTATTTCATTGTTAAAATACGCCCAAGTGTGGGATTCTGGGGATGGCCTACCCAGGTCTTTCCTTTGCAACTCAAGGCAAGGATCCAAGTATCTCCCAAGTGAAGTGTGCCTTTTGGTGCTGATTTCTTAGCTGCTGTACTGGATTAACCATGAGGGACTGCAAAAGAACTTGTCCCATTCTGCTGGAGTCTAGTCAAGCAGCAGGACTACCAGAGTCATATCTAAGTGGCGTGGCAGGGACAGGCACCTCAACAGGGCTGTGCCATGGCCGGTGTCTCAGTGACCAACAGTGATCATCCTGTCACATCTTGTGGTTTCTTATAGCCCACCCCAAAGTTCTTGCTTCGCTTTCCTGACCTAGTATCTTCTTTGTGTTCCCTCCATCCCTAGCTATTCTTGGTATTCATAGAAGCTTTAATTATCTTCCTTCAGCTTTGTTTATTTTCTTTTCTTATTTTTCTCAGTATTTCCACCCAAAGTTACATGCTTTGTCCTGTCCTTTCAACTTGCACGCTTGGAACACACAGCCGCTCTGTGAGCTCTGTACTTATCCCTGCATAGCCAAGGAGGAGAGAAGCATCGAGTAGAAATGAGAAACAGGGAGCAAGGCTGACTTCATGGCAGCTGCTATGAAGCTGCTCTGAGCAAGGCTAGTCCTCCCACATGAGCCTAGAGCCACCTACCTGCTCCATACCAACAGCAGTGACTTCAGCAGCCCAAGTGTCTCAAGGCTTTGCCTCCTCCTGCCTGACATTCAGATAGTGGAAAGCATATGGGAAAGAACTCACCCTCTAAAATAACACCTTCAGTGGATCTTTCCTGAACCCTCTAAAGTGCCAAGCAACTGCAGTGTTTGCAACAGTTGAGTGCACAAAACACATGGCCCCCTGGCATAACTCGCTGTTGTTCCCAGCTCTTCTTTTCCTGAATTCCAACAAATCCTGGTGACCTCAGCATTGCACCCAGCCCAAACACGGTTCCAGCTGGTGCTCTCCTGCTGTGACACTGGGTCCTGCCAAGAAAGCTCCTGTGTAAGGTCCCAGTTCCTCCACCATGCAGGTGTGGAGGAAGCAGTTTGCTGCCTTTTGCTGGTGGCCTCCAAGTGCCCCTCAAAAACCACGGGGAGATGAATGGCCCTTGTGAACTCTTGCATACACCTTTTTTGATGTGACTGGAGGGTCACAGACTTCAGAGAAGAACAGACCAGTTCCTCCTGTCTACCCTTCTGTCAAAGTAGTCTTAGAAATTCTTTTAAGTAACAGCAAGCTATTTTTAAGTGGCTGATGTCTTTCAAATACTGAGTGGTATCACATATTCAGAGAGTCACAGCAAGGTTTTTTGTCTTGAAAAAGCTTAATTTCCTGAAGCACATATCAAAATCCTACTCTATGGATCCCTTCAGTGCAACAGAACTCTCCTAGTTAAAATTCTCCTCAAGCATATTTCTGTCCTCCCTGCTCCCTGAGGTACCATTCTCTCTATGTACACTACAATAACAACTGTGCCTTTACTAAAATTGAACACAATAGCCAGGTCTTTGTAGAGGATAATTAACAGCCAGCAATGAATCTTTGTGCTGATTCAATGGGAGATGAATGAGTGATGAAAATTCTTCTTTGCTGGAGAGGTAATGGGATATTGTTACATTTGCATATGCTTTGCCTCTTGCATGATAGCATATTTATGGTGTTCATCGTTTAAAGTCAGAAATACGTACACAGATATTTTGTGATTGTGTTCAGGCAGTTATGCCTCAACACGTTTGCCTCTCTTTCTGTCATTAATGAAATCCCCACTCCATCTGCATCTAATCCAAATTCCTCGTGTCCATTCTGAGCAGGATGAGTAGACCTGAGCCTCTCCAGCTGTTCCTAGAGATACAAAGGTTCATTTCTGGAATTGAATTCCTACAGTCTTACGTAAACTATCTAGGTTAGTGCCCTCATATGGGATACTTTACAGAGTATTTGGAGTGAAAATAAAAAAAAATAAATACAGTGACACAACACAGTTCTGAAATACATGGAGCCCCCAAATTTTTGTGTGCTTTTCATTCCATGATAGAAAATCCTCATGTTGCTCTTTAGTACTGGACAACTAAGTATGTGGGAAAAGTAGCAACTCTCATTTGAAATACTGCATGAATTGAGTGTACTCAGGCATTATATATTTATTACAGGATACCTAAGACTAGAAAACAATTGTAGAATAATTGAAATGAGAATATGGTCTTTCTAAAGTAGAAATATTAGTGACCACTATTTAAAAGGGAAGAGGAAGAAAATATGTCCAGATATATTTAAAAATAATTAGTAAGTAAAAAATTATAATAATTAGTAAAACAAAACAGCTCTCCCCTGACTGAGCATTGCAAGTGAACTCCTGCATCACCAGGACATATTGAGATGCAGCTGCTTGAGTGCAATGGCCAGACTGGGGCGTGTGGAGTTTTGTCACTGCTGTTACCTGGGTTTGCATTGCTAAGCACATAAAAAACTTGGGAATGCTGCCAGAAGTGGAGCCTTTTTGTCTGACCTTAGGCCTGTGAAATGGTTGGAAAAGCAATAACACGGTTTCTGGCATATCAACAAGTGTGCCAGGCAACCAGGCTGGTGTAGGAGTCCCAGGCAGCAAAGAGCCTCAGCAGGGAATTTCCCATTGCAGGTCAGGGTTTGCCCAAACTGGAGAGATGGTCACACTTCTCCAGGACTCCTTGTAACGGGCCTAACACCTTTTCTGTAATTACTGCTGAATAGGTGGGGCTTTTCTTCTCCCCTGCAACCTCAAAATCCCCTTTCAGTCTAGTGACTTATTCACACCAAAGGTATGTTTCCAAAGTGGAGATTTAAAAAGAGGATGGGGAGTAAATAAAAGCATTGCAGTCATCAGCTGCAGACAGCAGCCCTCTGATGTGACCTCCAAAGGTACCCTCAGAGCCTCTGACCTCCTCCACCCTTGTATAATATTTTAAAAGAGTCTTGAATTATATTTTTCTTTGAAAACTAACAGGGATGAGAGGTTTTACAGGATGGTTTATTTGTTTGTTTTCCTTTTGAAATGTAGGGCCTGTCTCTCCCAGGAGGGATTCTGACTAACTGGGCAACTAATGAAACAATAATATTTTTTGAGACAGGGGAGCCAAAATCCAGAGGGGAAACTTTTTTTTTCCCCTTTGTTTTTAATCTGACTGCTTAGCATTCCTTCTTCCTGGCTGACGTCTACTGGAGTTTGGTCATCAACTGACAATTTGGAGAAAAAAAAAAATCTTTTTGTAAAATATTCAAGAGCTCTATTCCTTCTAGCAAAGCCTCCACACTAACACACAGCTGCCAGTCCATAGAACCCTGTTTCAGGCAAAACCAGCATTTAGCACTGTGCACATTTTAGGGGTTAAACAGAGCAAAAAAAGGGGATCTGTCTTTTAAGTATCTGTCCACTGCCTTTTTAACCATCATACAAAAGAAAACAATAAAAAGAAAATAAGAATTGCTCTGTAAATCACC
This sequence comes from Cyanistes caeruleus, assembly GCF_971803275.1. NCBI lineage: Eukaryota > Metazoa > Chordata > Aves > Passeriformes > Paridae > Cyanistes > Cyanistes caeruleus. The sequence continues at coordinate 20,565,802 of NC_141707.1, read as the reverse complement.
TGTGGACAGGAGACGTGATGAGTAGGAGAGATATTTAGTTCATTTGGAGGGATTTCTTCCACGCATCGTAAAATACGTGCTCTGTAGTCCTTAGCAAATGTATCCTGCACCGTGGTATAAATGAACGTGAACAGTTTGAACTGCTGGCCAGAAGGGCAAACTCCACAAGTGCTGCACTTGAAGTTATTCATTGCACAAACAGTTTAAAACGAGTCTGATTCTGCACAGGTGCAAAAAAGTCACTCTTTGTATAGGAGGGTTTTTTGACATTAAATTAGTTTCAATAGGTGATGATGGAGATGCACATAATGAATTTGTAACTATGGGGAAGCTTCTGACCCAGATAAAATCCGAAGAGCTTTGCTGATGTCCGCGCAGGAGGAGCGCTCCAGCACCTTTCCCAGCTCCAGCAGCCGCCTCGCAGCCACAAACACAAACACGGATTACTACACTGAACACGTCAGGCTAAGTCAATAGTTTAATAACCACTATTAAGGCTTTTCCAAATCCATTTAACAACTGTAAATTATTCCAAAATAAAATAGCCTCAGCCAATCAGCTGTATAGTCACTGACCCACAACTATGTGCTTATTTCTCAATTAAGCAAATGTCCACATGCTGGTTGGCTTCAGCTGCTTTTGTGGTTTTGTATGTTGCAAGTTTCAGCGTATAAATTCCCGTCCCCTGCCTGAGAGCCTGGGCTGTTTCCGACAGCAGGTACTGCAGCTTCACCCTCGCTGGTGCTGGGATGAGCTCCCCCCCGTCCCACCCAAAGCCCCGCTGCCCAGCCCCGCTGCTTACCCGCGGCAGGAGAAGCCTCGCCCTCCGGCTGGAGCCCCGCTGGGCCCGCTGGGCCGAGGCGGGGCAGCTCCGTGCCCGGCGGGAGCAGCATCCCGGCTGCGGAGCCGGCGGGCAGCGGGGGCAGGCCGCAGCGGCGGGGATGAGGCGGGAGCCGTGCCCTGATGAGCCCGGGGCACCGCTCAGGCCTTCAAAGCCAGAGCTATGGTAGCCAATCAGCCCGCCGGGGGGAGCGGGGAGAGCCCGGCAGGCACAGCAGGAATAATTGGAGGGAGCTCCTAATTAATTTGATAATAACCCTATCCTGTGTTAACACACTCCACATGCAAAAATGGCTAAAAAGTGCCAATTAGCAGTGAAAGTGAAAGAAAGCACGTAATGGGGAGCAAGGGAACTGCCTCGCAGCCGAGACCTGACGGCACACAGGTGTGCCAGGCCCTCAGCAGCACCGTCCCCTCTCCGGGACAGGAGTGAGGTGCCTTGGTAGCCTTGTGTCTGCTACAGCGTGTGTCTCCCACGGAATGAGCTAGGCTCCTTCTCTGTGCTTGTATCCAGCAACCAGCTGGTGATGGGCTCATGATCCGTTTTAGGTGTGCTCTAAATTCTTCTCCTGGCTGGTTTTGCGAGACCTGAAATCCTCATCCTCCTCAAATGCAGAGGAGTCTGTGGGACTTGGGTGGCTGCCAGCCCTGGCAAGAGGCATGGCCAGTGTACCTCAGGGCCTCAGCTTCTCTGAAAGCAGGGCTGTAGCTGCATGGCCAAACTGGGCATCAACAGACATCTTAATCCTTCCACAGCCATCAGGTTTTTATTTTTCCTGCCACAGTCCAGTCTGTCTGTTGGGAGGTTTGGGGCGCAGAGGGCAGAGCAGCCCCCCACGAGCTCCCTGCCCGGCTGGCACCGCCGCTGATGGTGCCAGCAGAGCTGGCCTGAGGATGGCACCTGCAGCCCTCTGGAGAGCCAGGACACACACAGACATCGAAGCTGCCCCTGGCCCCCTGCAGCACTCATCACAAGCTGCTGCTAGTCCACAAATCAGATTTCGGATTTAATTTCTAAATACTCACGTTGGCCTGCCACCAGCATTTAATATAGCCTTTTTTTTTTTCCTTCTTCTATTAGTCTGCATCAAGCTGTTTTGTATTTTTACTCCTGAATTTTCTCAAAACTTTAAGTGTCCCGTATTACAGCCTAATCTGAGGGCCCAAACTAGCAATTTCAATATATTTTCCTAAATACAGACAACTCGGGCATCATTACATGTTGTTTAAGTTTTACCAAGTATCTTGTACTCACCACTTACAAAGCTTCCATAAAGCATGCAGCTATAATGAGCCAGCTTGCTTATCAGGCAAATATGAAAGAGGGTTTTAAAATTAATATTTGTGAACCCAAGTCCATGCTCTGGGGATGATTGCAGGAGCACACAGGTGGCTGGCGTTTCACTTATTCCTAATCCTGCAAAGCAGAGGGCAGGCAGAGGCATTTGTGTATGCCCATCACTGAGCAAGAAGTTCACAGAGCTGACAAGGAAAGGAAAGCAGGGAAGAGACAGGGAGTTGCTGCTGACTCCTGCTGGGACTAGAGAAGAAAAAGTGGGCTGGAGTCCAACAGTCCATCTTACAGCAGCTCCCATTCACAGAGCATGAGGTAACTTCCAGCCACTCCATTCCCAGCACACGCTTTCAGGCATGGATGGGATGAAACAGGTGCCTCCAGCACAGCAGTCCCACATCTCAGGTTCACCAGCCCTTGGGAAGCTTGGCCAGGTGGAAAGGGATGATAGGACAATTGCAGGAGACTCTCACCTGGGTGGGGGTGAGCCACACTCCAGCACCCCTGGCACACCTTGTGTCCTCAGCTGGGCTGAATTCATGTTTAACAAAGCCTCAGAGGAAGCCCCACCCTTGAGGAGCCCCTCAAGCTGAGGAAGCAGAGGGAGCTCGAAGTTGTAGCCTGCACAGGAGTGAGAAGTGGGGTTTGCACCTGTGCAGCAAAGCCAAGCAAGATTCCTCTCTGCATGTGGCAATGACTCTAATGCTGGGCCCAAACCTTGGGTTTTAAACAAAGCCAAAAAGGAAAACTCTCTCCAGACATTCATAAGCCTCTTTAGAAAGGTTCAATCTAAAACAAACCACAAACCAGGCACCCTGCCATGGGACTGCACTGATTTAGCTGACCCCATATGTAATGGCAACCTGAGCAGGCTGTTAAATGCTGTAATGCAGCCCTCTGGCCCCTAAGGCAACCTCCTTGTGAATGCCAGAGGCAAATCTCTGCAAAAGCAAGCTTTCAATCTGGAGACACAAACTACCCTCCCATCTCATTAGAGAATCCAAGTATTCACTGGGACACTGCGAACAGTAAATTGAATGCCCAAGTTAGGGATAAGGGAGGCTGTGTCTCTCACTGCTGTGAGAGCACTCATGTTTGGGAAGTGTCCTTAAATAATAGTGGCAGCACTTGGTCACAGCATAGTCTGCCTTCTGCCTTTTAATTAAATACTGATACTGAGAGGCTGCGCTTCACACCACGTGCCACAGAGAATGCATTGGTTGTGAAAACCATCCCAGCACACTGCACAGGAGGAGGCATCTGCTCCTCTTTCCATGGGAATTTATTAATTTTATACTGCATTGCAGTAGAGCAGATTCACCACCCAGTAGAAACAAGAAATAAAAAACACTCTTTCCTTAAAGCAAAGAGACCAAAACTGAAGCATGGGATTGAGTTAAAAAGCCCCAACATGCAATAACTTTGATGTATTTGATGCAGGAAATGACATGGTTTCTCTACCTACATCGCTATGAAATCTTAAGTGAAAGATTGCTTCCAGCAGAACACACTGATTAAATCTGAAGAGGTTTAAGAAAAATTAAGATTCCAAGGCCCAATTAATTTTCTGATTAAGAAATCAAGATGGGTAAGGAATTGGGAGTGGCAGCTGAGTTGCAAGTCTTTCTTCCTTGATTGTGCTTCTGTATATAAAAGAAGCTTTAAAAACCAAGGTATGGGAGAGTAAAAGGCTGACCTTTGATGTATGTGATATGCCATAAACCAGAACCAGTCCTCCAGATTTCTGTTTGTCAGCTTTGCATTTATGAAACAGAAGCTGCCTTTGAATGTAGTTTAACATGATTACAGGTCTTTCTGTGACCAAAGTTCTCTCTTAAAGGGAGTATCCTACACATATTGCCCCTTTTCCTTCATAGAGTATAAGGAAAAAAGAAACTCTGAAAGGTTTGAGAGACATTGCTTCCTACTTGCCTCTTTTTTCCTGGAATCTCAAACTCATGCAAAATCTTGTCCTTTTTTACTAGAGAAATTTGTAGATCATTTTGGTTTCTCTGTGAAGGTAGAGGGGCTTCCTTGCTCCTGTGGAAAAGGAGGAGAAAACCAGTTCCTCACAGGGAGAGCTTTGCTTATAAATGTACTAGTAACAACCATAACAATGAAACAGTCCAAATAAGAAACATTTCTGTGTGCTGAGCAAGGATATTGTGCACTTGGCAGAAGTGAGCCCATATCCTCCAGCCAGCCACAGAGCCTCGCAGAACAGATGTGCTGGTTCAGTGTTTAAAAACACACAACTGAAAAGCAAAACCCTTTCCAAGATCTCCTTTATGCATTAATAATAAAGCAGCATGTTATTTTCAGGGAACAGTGACTAGAAATCATTTCTGCAGAACCATGTTCCTAACAAAATCTAAACTTCCAGCTGAAAAATTTGACTGCAAAGGGGGAAACCAGCCAAACTCACCCCTGTGATGAGGAGTTTGAGAGACTTCTCCGTGCCCAAACCAGCCACATGCAAATGCTAGAATAAGGCTTCACCTAAAAAACTGGGGGGAAATGGAAGTCACCCAGGAGTAAAGTCAACTATAACTGAGATTCCAATGTACTGCAGGTAGTGAAAACTGTCTAACCCCCTGAAGTTTGCAATCCTCATCTAAAGTACTGTATACTCCATAAGTAAAACCTCCTGCCCCAGAAATCCAAGGGAGGGTGAATGAACTCACTTGAAGGTTTGCCTCTTTGAAAAAGACCTAAGGAAAGAAAAAAAGGTCCATTTCAGGGCTCACAGAATAAGAGTATTTAGATACTCCTCCTTAAGAAAGGACCCAGACGCAAGCAAGGTTTGTGCCATAGTTTAAATCCAGGTTCCCAGGAAAACTTGCTTACAGAAAGATGAGAAGATCAGAGGATCATTACTGCAGAGGATTCAGAGAAATTATCTCCTAATACACAGTTGAAGACAGAACTAGTCTTGGTGTCTCTTTGGCTTGAACCTCTACTGAAATTTAATGCTGACAAATCAAAAAGGGATATATCCAGAATTTGTAACCCTGATAAAAATGGGAAATCTGTATCATCTTAATCAAAGGATATGCCACCCTGAGCTGGATCTGTGTCTTGTCCCTTGGCCTCATATGACTCCTGTGTGCTAGAGGTTAAGGGTTTGTTAAAGAATATCGGTTTTGATTAAGTGTCACATATGGTGTACAACATCCTCTTTATCACTGGCAGTGAAGGTTGGGGGCCAGACAGTGCCTTTTAGTGAGCTTCTAATATAAATTAGGTGTCTTAGGTAATGGGTGGTTTTCAGACAGGATTGATCTTTCTATGGTCCAGTGAAAGTAGGTGTGTTTGGTGAGATGTCACAAAAGCAGCTTCCTGGCACCTATACTAATGGGCTGGTTACCCCTTTTGGAGTAGGACTTGAAAAATATAGCACAGGAATTCCCCCCTTCCCCCTTCCTAACTTTTTCATTCTCTTGATGTAATGGGCAAAGGTCTATATATCCTTTACTCCTTTGGTATTTCAGTCCTTGTATTTGCAGTATCACTCAGTGAATCTTAAGCCACTCATCCTTTTAGTCACTTACACCTCCCTAAACTTGCATGAACTTAAAGATGAAGTGGTTATGAGTAGACTGGGTTACTTACTATTTTTATCAGTGTACAACCTTTAAAGAAAAATGTATCAAGGACACCATCACCACCACAACCAAATGATTTCTATTCCCCATTAAGTCCTTCTTGGGAACTTTGATGGCAGAGAAACCTAAGAAGAACTGTAGAGATGTTAAACCCTAAGTTCCCCTGCCTCAAAAACACGAGCAAACATGCATTTCTATAGACATCAAAATGTGTCTGTATTTTCCTCTTTATGAAGCAGAAATTCTCTCAGCTTTGTGCAAAGAGTGGCATGATCAAAAGCACAAACTGAGCACATGAGGTCCAGAAGCTGTAATGCAGAGTCTAACTATGGACCTCAGGTAAAGAGTGTATACACAAAATAAGGCTTTCCTTTATAGTTCATTGACATGTTGTAGTTAAAACTTTTCTGAAAAGTTTCCCTGGGTTTATGAAGGAGCAAAAGCATAAATGTTAGTATTGCAGGCTCATAAAATCAGCTGCTGAACAAAATCCTCAAATCTTTAAATATGCAAGAATATGTCACAAACATTTTAATATTTCATTGTGTTTCCAACATACCCACTCATCACTGGAGCACTGGTAAATAACAAATTAGATAAAAATATTAAATTAAGATACAGAAATCTATGCTGATTATGGCCAGAAAGGTTTCCTTGGACCACACTACTACTAACTGGGATAACAAAGATTTAAAGCATGGTTACCCTTAATTTGTTTATAAAAATATATTTGCCTTTAGGGAAAGATAGGCACATCAGTAGCTCCAAGCTCAGAGTAGTTTCACTGGATACAGTGAGATCATTATGATTAAAATTGCATTTGCCTGAAAACCAAAACAGAACTGGCCCTAGATACGGCCTAGATGTCTTTTTAGGTTATTTCAGACATGAAGCATAAAAAGTCTGTTAGCGTGGGGTACCTAGAAAGCATTTTCTCTCTCCTATCTCGGGACCTCTCCTGCTTATTTTTTCTTATTTGCTCATTGTTGTAATGAAGTAGCTTTGTCAAAGTGCTTTTGAATATCTGCCTTATTAGAGATACTTTCCAAATGATAGATTAGCTAGGTAAGGTTTGGGTATTTCAATACCATCAGATGAAGGATGGTATTAAATGAAGGACTCTTTCCTACACCCCACTAGGGTGGGGACTCCTAAAAGAGCCAGCGTGCTTACCAGGCACTGGGGTCCTCAGCCAGGCCCCCAGCAAGGCTCAAGCACCAAAATGCCTTTGGTCTCCTGCTCTGGCCTTTGAGCCCTAAAAAGAAAACAGCTTTTATTTTGAAGGTGCCCACTGTGACTGTCAGGGTAGTGTACTACTTGATTTCTCATGCATTTGAAGATACGTCGCAAGTAAAGACATCTAGTGGAATACAAATAACATAAGTATTCTTAGTGATTGCTAGAAATAACCCATGAGTACTTCTAAGATACAATCTGACATAGTATTAAATACAAGTCCTGCAAACAGACCTCCACTGCCTTTGAAAATAGAACCACTGATTTCAGAGTGAACATAGTCATCTCAGACCTACTGCAATGCCAGTGCCCTTCCAAAACGTTCCAGGAGCTTTCTTAGAAGACAAAACCACATTTTTCAAGCCTGTCTTATCGGCTTGAATCTCACATTATTCCTCATAGAAGAACTGAATAATGTTTCAAACCTGTAGTTTGCCAGAATAAGTATTTTGCCCCTCAGAAACACTCCCAGTCCTGCAGGAAGGGTGGCACAGCAGCAGAGTCCCTGCAATGCTGAGCACCACTTAGCTTTGCCAATTTGCTGTCTCTGGGACCACTCAGGAGCACACAGGACACTTGTTAAAGCTGATGCCAGAAGCAGGGGAGGGAGGCAGAGCCACCACAGCAGAAGAGCAATTAAATGCAGTTTGATACCTTATCCCTTCTGCATACCCCTATAAATGGGCTCTCCTGCAGTCCTCACTAGTGCAAAATTGCTCTGTACAGAAGTGGCCCTTCCAGGGTCTGATGGTTTCCTATTTGTGAATGGAGGAGAGGAAAAATATGGACCAAACCCCTTGAACTCTAAAGAGCAGGGCTGACAAATTCAAAGGACAATTTTCATGAAATGAAGTGTTAAATTATTCAGCATTCTCCCTAAGCACAAGGCCCCCGATTACCACCCTGCACCCACTTTGGGTTTATTAATTTCTAATTCCTATTAGTCTTTCTCCATCAGGTGGGAGAAGAGCAGGTTTCACGTTCTGTGGTACAGCACCTCCTCTGCTGTGGGGCTGAAGCAGAGGCTGTCCCCCGGCAGCCCTGGTGGCCCAGCCCAGTGCCCAGGTGCCCAGCCCAGTGCCCAGGTGCCCAGCTCAGTGCCCAGGTGCCCAGCCCAGTGCCCAGCCCAGTGCCCAGGTGCCCAGCCCAGTGCCCAGGTGCCCAGCCCAAAGCATCGCTGTGCACGAGGCCTTTCTGAGCTGCATTTGGGCACCTCAGCTCCTGCAGCTCCTCTCGGTGCTTTCTGCCCCGCCAGGCTTTGCCTGAGGCTCCCGTGGCTGCTGGTGACAGATGAGCCTGACAGCCTGCTCAGTCCAGGTGACTGAGCATTAGCTCGCCTGCGAGTGCAGGCGCTAAGTAAATCTCATTCCTAATCCAAATTGCTTTTGATAAGAACAAAAGCTGTGTGCAAATGAATATTTCCATCTTATTTCAAATTCTAGGTTTCAACTGCAATATTAATGCTATTTTACAGTGTAATTTACTTGTAATAATATGTCATTATTGTCATTTTACAGTTTTCTCTTAAAGTAGTAAAGAAAATGTTTTAAAAGGCACAAATAGCTGGAGCACAAATCTCCATTCAGCCTAAGAATCTGTGCTCTCCCATCAGAATGGCACGTAATTGAAAACAATGACATTCCCAATGGGCTAAACACTCCAGTCATTAACTCATTTTTATTTTGGGATAAAAGGGTATGCTTACAGCTTTTTTCCCAAATAGTAAATATAAATTAAACATTTCTCTTTCTTTCCTAGAATGGCATCTGCCAGTGAAGCCAGCAATGACCTCTAACTCTTTCCACAGGTGCATCCCAAACCAGCACCCGGTGCTAGACACAAACCTCCTCCAGGTGAAGGGCTTCCTGCAACACAGCACATAAATGGTGGCCTGCAATAGCAGAAGTGTCCTTTTTACCTGGTGACAGGTTCCTGAGCAGCAGGTGACTGCACTGCTGGCTTGGTAGGAACTGCAGAAAACCCAGGCAGCCTTCAGAGGCCAGGCTGTGTGCAAGGGGTGGAAGATGGCTTCACTTCATGGAGACAACGTATGTCACACACGTGACTGTAAACCAGCTGTGCTTCCATCCCTCCTACATATCTGTGGATGGAAACTGATGCACTTTTAGTACTCTTGAGGACTGAGAGAATCCATCAAAGACTGTCACAGACTTCCTGTCCTTCTCCAGGAGGATTCCCACCACTCTTCCCCCATCACAAAACTCCACAGACTGACGAGGTCAAGGCTATTTGAGATCCTATTGGTCAGGAGGGTGTAGGTTACACATCAATTGTCTCCTGCAGGATGGGAGTTTATCCCAGCAGCAAATTTCGTTGAGCAGCTGTGAGATTTACACCACATTTCCAAAAATACGTTTTCTCAGTGTGATCTCTGTCTGAATTCGGCAGAAAAATATTTAATGGCTGGCAAAATATTAGTAAATAAAAGCAGATCAAGATGATGTTGTTACAATAACAGATTACATTACTATTCCCTGTCCTCAGGAAAACCCTGATTAGACCAAGATCCTCATGGGGTCTTATGAATAAGTCAGGAAGGGGCTCTAATGACCCCGCGTGAGAGCACGTGAGCTGCAGCACAGCCAGCGAGGTGCCAGGTGCCTCTCAGAAGCAGGCACTAGCCTGGATGACTAACAGCACTTATCACAGGGGGGTTGTTGATTTTCTTTAATAATTTGGGATAGATTTTCTGCTAATATAAACTGTACTGCTCTGTTGAAGCCAGGAGAATGCTGTCAATTTATAACAGCAAAATCTGACCCTTAATCTATTCTTAATCCCTTTATTAGTCATTATCTTTTTGAAGAAGCGTACCCCAGTCTGAATACTCCCCACTACAGAGAAAAGCAACAGACTTTTCTTGTTAATCAGTGTATGGGAAACTCCAATAGCTGAAGGATCCTTCCACTTTTGCAAGTACACCTAGCATTGATTGCTGATCTTATATCTTGAAATGCAATAATTACTGAACTAAGAGAAAATTACTTTTTGCTTGTGAGTGTCAGGACAGCTCTGAATCCATGAATGACTCACCCTCAGGCACTGGTGTTTAATTTATGAGTTATTTATCTCCTTGCACACACCCCAGCACAAACAATTATACTTAGTAATTTGTTGATCTTATCAAGGCTGTTTGATGTTAGTATTGCTACCTCCAATAACACTTGTGCTTTGAAACTTAAACAGGATTTATAACCAAATTTGGATACTTCGCACATGATTCATATTACAGGGAAGTTTAACTCTTCAGCAACCAGAGGGTTTTGCATGCCCTTCTCAAAGTGTCTTTCACTGCCACATTTGGCAAAGTGTCCCTTCAGCAGCATAAGAGCCCCTGGTTAGAGCTAGTTCTGTTCTTCCACAGCATGGGTGAGTGTTCCTAGCACAGGACAAGAGAAGGGAGTGAGTTCTGGCCCAGAGCAGCAGCAGCAGCTCCATGCCCCCTGCCCATGCTTGGGGCCAGCTGCGGTGCCCTGGTGAGGTCAAGCCCCACAGCATTCACATGCCAGTCTGCAGGGTCTTCCCTCGGAGCCTGTGCTGCCACGCCTTGCTCCTGGGAATCCTTTTATGTGGGCAAGAGCCTTCCTTGTTACTGAGCAAGAGCTTTATTAGCCTTTAAACTTGCTATAAATCAAGCCCTATGAGTCCCTTTGCACAGTGTTAGTGCCTCTGTGGTCAGGTGCAGGTACCAAACCTGGGGCTGGGTGCGTTCACCTCATGCTGCGCTCTGGGGCCAGGCAGCTCCTCCGAGGCCATGGCCATAGGGTGAAGGTCCTCACAAATGGGCTTCCCAAATTGCCCCCATAAACCCTCCTCCCTCCCCCTTGCATGCTGCTGTGATCACTGCACCAAAACAGAGCACGTGAACCTGGTATCAGAGCTACAAGTCGTGTAGGGATTTCACAGAATCACAGAATGGGCTGGGTTCACAGAGACCTCAAAGATCGAATTTGAACCCCTGGCCTTGGGCAGGGACAAGTTCCATTACAGCAGGCTGCTCAAAGCTACACCCAGCCTAGCCTTGAACACTTCCAGGGACGAGGCATCCACAGCTTCCCATGCCTCACCACCCTCACAATGAAAAATTTTTTCACAATATTCAATCCCAACCTCTTCCAGTTTAAAGCCGTTGTCCCTTGCTCTGTCCCTACATGCCCATCTAAAGAGTGATTTACCTCAGCTCTTTTAAAAGATTCCACGCTCAATTCCCTTGAGGCCTGGTGATGCTGCCTGGGAGGGGCGGAGGGGCTCTGCCTGTGGCTGTGGTGGGGCTCTGCAGCCAGTGCTGGGCCTGGGTTACTGGGAATGAAAACATGGTCAACACAGAGCAGTACTTCTTCCATCCCCACTCTTGCCAAAATAGCCCTTAGTATGTTATTTATCTGTGTTTGGAGAAATCCTCTTACTCAATCCAAGCCTTTTCAATTCCCCTGTTGTGCAGAGTTCCTGCCCCTCAGAGCCCAGCAGTGCCAAAGCCAAAGCCCTTCTCCTCCCTCGCCAGCAGCAACAGCAGCAGAGCTGCCAAGGGCAGGAAACCCCCATGTTCCTGCTCAGCCAGCCCCAGGCTGCCAGGCACTGCCTTTCCAAGACTCAGGTGCATGTATTTTAACTTACAGGTCCCACACCCTCCTGCAACAGCTGCAGATTTGATTTGCTGTGTGGTTTATCGGTTTCCGTGCTGAGCACACACATTTTGCATGTAGAAATGAATGCTGCAGGCGTGAACTGCGCAGAGCCACAATGAGCTCTGACGGCAGCAGCGGCCCAGCCCCGGCTCCTGACAGCAAGCACTCACATGTAACACTCCTCAACAGGCAACACACCGCCACACGTGTCTATTCCCATGGATCTGCAATGGGAACTACCTGCGCAGAGAAGCCAAGAAATAACTGCTCCAAAGACAGCCTTGAAATCCAAAATTTACTTTAAAACTTTCTAAGCCCAACCAGCACACCGCGATTTCAATCCACAGGGATACTGTGATGAATACCATTACGTCAGGTTGGTTTTTTTTTTACGCCTCCAGTGGTTTTCCTGTTTTAATTGAAGTGAAATTGTAGAATAGTGTAATCAAACATTTGGAATTAGTATGGGCAGACTAAAAGCTAAAAGAAGCAATTATTAGTTTTAAACAATTACAAATTTCTAATGACTTTCCCTGCTTCATTCTCCGCAAGTTGAGTTTGTGAATGGAGAGAAATGGTAAAATTTAGCTAATATTGTTCAAACTGAAAACTTCACCAGACACACTGATCTTTCAAAAAGCAATGTTACTGTCCTATCCTGCAGCTGGTAGAACAAATGTTGTTTAAACCACTCAATGGAATGGGACATGCAGCATCCCTACCCCAGTAAGGACCAACAGAGCTGTGGGAGGGCAGCTTGAACAAGCCTGGCAGCCACAAGAGCACGAAGCCCTGCACCAGGAACGCACCTCCCTGATGTTTGTGAAGCCACAAGGGTGATTTGCCAGCTTGCTGGAGCAGAGCAGGGAGGGGGGCAGAGTCACTGGGCTGGAAGCCTGGGGACACACGGCCTGAGCATGGCTGTCCCTGCCCACAGCCAGCACCACGGGGCAACAGCATCAATAAAGTGCCAGGAGGTGTTCAGCAAAGCCACCCCAGCTGCAGTGCTGCCACTCCAGCTGCAAGCCTGTGCTGTGGGAAAGGAGGGAAGGAAAATACAGCATACAGCACAGCGTTTCCAAAGCAGGCACTCTGCCATACAGAGTGCTTGACAGGCCCTGTGGGCTGGGAAGAGATCAGGGTGAACTTGGGTGATGAAAGAGAAAAGGCAGATGGAAAACTGCAGCAGGTAAGAAAGGATCCTTTGGGAAAAGTAAATCCTTTAAAACAACTGTGGCAATTCTACCAATCTCAACAGGGCTGGACATAGTCAACAAAAGAACAAATAGACATGAACTTAAGACAGTAGTTCAGTATTTTATGTGGTATGTTAATCCACACAGAAAAGCCAAACCTGCTTCCCATGTGTTATTAGGAAATGCTTATTAGGATAGAAAGCTGTATCTTACACATGAAGTATCTATGGGTACAAATAGTCTTCGAAAGTTAAATTTTTATGCTTTCTATGCTTCTTAAAGGTTTGAAATGTCGCATCTTGGGGTCCCCAAGCACATCACCTTGATATTGCTATTGATTCTGCCAAAAGCCAACAGCAGTAAGCCCTTGTGTACAGCCTTGTTTTTATTTGACCAGGAACATACCTTAAAAAGTGAACCTCCTAACCCTACCTCTTCATACACACACACACACACAGTCCCTGCCTGCTCTGGACTGCACAGGACTCTCACAACAGGCAAACTGGATACTCCTTAGGTATCTTAGAACAAACTGATTCTCTTGAGACTGAAGTGGAAACTGCCCTCTTGACTCCTCATGGGACCAGCGTACCACCAGCCCAAGCAGCCCCTCATATACACACCATGGGAGCATCAGGGCCCCCAGCCAACTGCTTCACTCTCCAGATCTACTCCTACAGAGTAAACCTGAGGGGCAGTACAGGCACAGCCACATTCACTGCCATCTCCACATCACTTTGGGACACTCTTTTGGTAGCTTGGAGGCTGGCAGCAGCCTTTTCCCTGTTCCATTAGTGTTTGTTTAATCCCAGAAACATGCCATCCATGTCACAGCTATTAGGCACTGAGGAACACCAAGTGAAGAGGAAGGTTAATACTCCTCCCTTGCAAAATTCCCTACTTTCTGAATTTTGGAAGAGCAGTGTTTTTTCATCCTCCAGCTGGAGAAACCTATCTCCTATCCACTGCCACCACCGCAGCGGCAGTGAAAAGTGTGCAGACAGATTTCACGTTTTTTTTTTTCTAAATAGCAAATGAGAATAGGATGGATACATTGCGCCAGGAATACCCTGTGCAGGTTGAAATGCATATATAATGTGTGCTTAGCTTATGTTAAATCACAATTCTATTTAAAATGGAGTGTTCTAAATTTGCTATGTGTATCTACAAGTTTTAAGGAGTTGTACATCTTGAACGCATAAACCCACTAAGGAGAACCATGGGCTGCACATATTTTACATGGCAGTTGTCACAAGTAATTTGTGATAGAAATAACAGCTTATCAGACTATTCTTTCTTTATTTTAATAAAGTTTGTGATTATTCTGGAATAATTTATTAGCTTCAGTAGTTAAAAGAACATAGTTAAACAGCTGAAGAGGTAACTATTCAGGCAAATTACTAAGCTGAAACATAAAACATTATAGAATATGTATTTTTTAAGATGTGGTAAACATTTTAAGTTAATTTTCTATATTCAGGATATTGTAGTAACTCCAAAGAACCCTGTCTACCATGAAGAACTTAGTCTGACTTTTATTTTTGTTTTTAGAACAGGGAGTTATCATGAAGTACACAAAATGGAAGAGAAACTATTGAGGGCCATGGGAGCATTTTGGAAACCAGAACAAATTTCAGCCAGGACAATAGAACATGTTTCAGTGGGTATTAGTGCAGGTTACTTCACTTTCAGCAGCACACATACTCCACTTCTCACTCAGCTTTCATTGTGTCTAAAACCCAGCATGAGCCCTTCTCTGGTACTAGCACCTTGCTGACTTCCAAGAGAAAACAGGTAGGCTCTGTTTTCTTTTGGATTTGACTTTTAACATAAGACTTGATGATCCTAATCTTTTCTCAATTATGTAACATCAAAATAATATCAGGAACAAACACTAGCCACACCAGGGAGATGATACAAAAGAGAATTTCAAAGATTCCAAAACATCTGAAGCCCTAATTTCTGTTCTACAATACTGTCCCTGCTCCTGCCACCATGAAAAAAGGAGATGCTCTTTAAAACAAAATCAACAACTGTGTGTTGAAGTCACCTGCCCTACCTCTTTCTCTTTGGTGCAATTAAAGGCATGTTGCCAACTTCTCAACAATGAGGCTCATGGCTCTGGCTGAAGCATGTCTTACTCTCCCAGAAATGAGCAATGATGCTCAAAGGTGGCATCTTGAGGGAATGTCTCAGAGCAGGATGCAGCCAGCACTCCCAGTGCCCTACACACAATGGGGGTGAGCTGGTGGCAAGCTGCATTTTCAAAGGTCACAGCTAGGGCATTTATCACCAGGACACAGGAGGCCTGGTACACCAACAAGCCACAGGTAACAACAGCACCTCTCCCAGCCTTGACCCCACTGAACCTGTAGCCAAAACCCCTGGCACATGGGCACTCAGACAAAGCCAGGCTGTTTTAAACACACTAAACATACTGTGAGAAAGGGCAGTTCTACACCTCACATTAAAAGAACAAACTTGGCTTTATTTTTGCCAACATCTTATTTTTCTGTTATCCAGAATGACCAGCTCACCTTCATGGTTAAAAAGTAAAGAGGTAAAAAAGTACTCCCTGCAACCTCATTTCAGCAGAACAACTTACCCATCCAGCACAGTGTGACCTCTTCCTTTACAGCACTATCTGTGTCACTCTCCGCTGGCCTCAAAACCAGAGCGGAGAGGACAACGCACAACGTCAGGTACTACTGCTCCAGTCCGATTTATTAATTTCAAGGCAAGAATGAAATGCTCTTTCAAAATTATTGAATGAAAAAGCTTCAGTCTCATGGATAACATGATTTTTCTCCATATATTTCCTCTCTCCAGTAAAAATCATTTATGCTGCCATCATTATTATCCTTAGCATCATCTTTCAGTGAATGTCCATCTACAAATTCATTAACTTTTTTGAGACAAATCACTGGCATCCTAATCTTCTGATTCCCATGAAAGACTCACTTTCAAGACACAATTGCAGCTGCCCCACACTGCCAGTTACTGTATCATACACGTCTTAAAATTCTGTAATCAGCATCCACCAGGTGCCGTATCGCATTCAGCACACCACAGTCAGTCAATACAGACATCCCCAAACACACCAAGGCTGGTTTTGTCAAATGTTTTATTGAGTGTAGACATCTGGAGTACTGTAAAACATGCATTATCTGTAGATTCAAAAAGGAGCAAGCCACATTGTCCTCACTGTCAAACGTGTCAGGCTTGGCATACATGATGGAGATTAATGAAGTATCATGAGAGTAATATGGTTCCCGAAAAGCTTCTACAATTTGGAGTAGGGTCTTAATCGTTTGAAATGCAAAGCTGTTCACATTTAGTGAACTTGCATGTTTGCTGGAGGTGCCATATTTTAATTCAAAACAAACAAGAATAATTTCACTGGGGGGAAGGGAGGTTCCCTAGGTAGAAACTGTATGCTTTTTGTTTCCAGATATTCCAATTCCAAATAAAAATTCATATGCTTTTTGAAGCAGCACAGTTCATTTCTGAGTGAACAACATCTGATATTCATTTCTTCTTGGGTTGTTGAGGTGTATTAAATTTAAAGAAGATAATATCTCCATCCTCCACTACATAATTTCTGCCTTGTTGTCTGTATTTTCCAGCAGCCTGTAAATGGAAGAGACAAAAGGAAAAATGGTTATTTCATTAGACATTTTATAGTACTTTTGAAATGGCAATTATTTAAATACATTTTGGTAAAGAGACAGTAATACTTCAGCTTCAGACAGTCACAATACAGACAGTTTGATGTCACTTGGTCTGACATACATAGAAAATATATATAAAAGTAATTTAGCCTCCACTGGATCTATAGTGCTTAAAATGCACCTGCATTATACAGCGGTAGAGCCTGGCAAGATAAAGGACACTAAAACGGTTCCATTTTTTTTTTCTTTTTTCAATTTGGCTTTCTTTTCCTTCATCTGAAAACCCTGCAGAAGGCAAACAGTGGCGGCAGGAATGTAAAGCAGGGTTGCTGGAAAGGGCACTCAGCATCAGTCCGTACCATGGCCGCCAGACAGGAGGGTCCTGTCACCACTGACCACGGGGACACCCTGCAAAAGCCACAGCTGTGCCCGACTGGGGCTGCGAGTGGGGCTCTCTTGTCTGCTTGTGTCACATAATGAAGGGCTGAGGAGCACAAAATGCAGGCTCAGCTCTTGTGTCAGAAATTTCCTTTAGAAGGCGTTGGCTTCAGAAGGACAGATACAAGAGCCGATAGGCTGTGAAACCAGGATACAGGAAAAGGTGTATGGACCAAAGACATGAAAAGAAAATTCATTATTAAAATGCTGAACTTGAGGATAGCAGAAAATAGGCAAGGAATCTATTAAATATCAGTACTTTCTGCATTAGAATTTATTATTATA
This sequence comes from Cyanistes caeruleus, assembly GCF_971803275.1. Classification (NCBI taxonomy): domain Eukaryota; kingdom Metazoa; phylum Chordata; class Aves; order Passeriformes; family Paridae; genus Cyanistes; species Cyanistes caeruleus. Next base: position 20,548,591 of record NC_141707.1, on the reverse strand, counting down.
TTTTTCTACTGTTATCTCACCGTAATTAAACCCAGTATTACAGAGGCTGTGGCATTAGGCCTGACAGGCTGGGCGGGAGGTGGTCTGTGGAAGCATTTATCTTGAAAAGTGTCTACAATATGGAAAAGTTGAGAGCTTCTGCTTCAGTTCAATAACCATTCCTGTTTTGAAGTTTTCTCTTGCAGGAGAAAGTGCTTCCATGCAAGACCTCACTGTGCCATTATTCTCAATGACACTATCACAGTGGTGGCATGCTAAGATCCCATTACAGGAAAGCTGTTAACTAATGACCTTAGTTGCTGTAGAACAGATCAGATTAATGGTACACAGTTAACTTAGACACCTTTCTTTCACAAAACCTGCTCTGTAAAGCAACCCATTTCCCCACATTGCTGCCTAGAAATTTAGAGGCTCAATAACCTTGTTGCTGCCATTCCTTATTTAAATGTGGTTCCCAGTGATGCTAGCCTATGGAAAACTGCAGCTAAGATAGCCCCAACAATAAATATATACTGAAACAGTAACTGACCTTACCCTACATGATATTACGGATACATAAGAAATAGTACTTTGCAAATGTTTTCCTATTTCTTTCCACTGGATATCTGTTTAGACTGTAAAAGGTTTCCTTTCAAGTTCTTTCCTTTGAAGACTCTAATAATCCTTAAAGTCAAGAGTAATTAGACAAATTGCTGGCATAAATACTAATAAAACAGTGCTGTAAAGATCATCAGAAAATGTAAGCTGCTAACGGGTACAAAAACATTTTACAGTTGAATACATTTATTACTCACAAATATCTGTAATAAAAACTGTCCTCCACAAAGTAACACAACAGATTTTTTTATAACAGTAGTGCATATTACCAATGTGGCATAAACTTCTTTAATTAAATACATTTTGATATACTAATGTAAGTTTATGTATTTTTGTTACCAGTTTACAGTTAATTAAAAGTGACAGTGTTCCTTTAAATTCTCTAGAGACCATTTAATCCATTTCCATTGCTATCAGAAACACTGGTTGAAAAAATCAATACCCATTTGTGAATCTTGAGTATGTATTAAACAAGACACGTCTAACCAGTTCATTTGCACTTGAAAGCAGCCATCTGTAGAAGCCAGCTTTGCCTAAGCAGATATGATTGCTAATAATGTGATATCCCTGTAGACTACAAAGCCCACACAGAGCTATTCAGTGTATAGTTCACAGCACTGGCATTAAATTAGTTATGCTGTATTGGTGTTAAACACACACAAAATCAAACTTAAAAATCGATCAACTTGATAACATACAAAGCAAGCAACTCCCATTACCACTGTTATTTAAGATGACTCCTAAAAGCACCTAAATTCAATTTTGAAATTTACCAGCAATATAAAAGTAATTAGTATTGTCTAAGGCATGAAACATTGTATTAAATGCAAATTAGAAAAGACCAGAGGAATATGACACTTTATTCTAAGAACAAGGTATTTTCCAAACCTTGATTTTAAAAGTGAGTAACAAATGCAAATCTGCTTGTTTTACAGCTTTGTCATAACAAGAAAAATTTAATCATTAAATATGATTTGAGTATGGAAGTTTAATTTTTAGAATCTCACATTGTGAAAAGCAAATAAAAATATACAAGCAAACTACTGATTAATTTAATAGGTGTTAACTGATGCAGCCTCTCAGGGAAAACACTCATATTTGAGCATCAAAAACTGATGGTGGCAAAATTTGAATCTGTTACGTAAAGGGGTTTCTGACTGCAGAATATTAGATTTATTTATAGCTGTGGTTTCCCTTTACAACTACAACTCTACTTCCCTTTTCATAAAGCAGTTCACATGCTGCAATGAACCAATTATATGGGATTTTTTTTCCCTCACTTCCTGGGGTTCAAACAAACCTATTAAAGTCCTGCTGCTCAGTATGATCTTCCTTAGTGATACCACTGAGAATAGCCTGAATTTGAAATCATAGTTTTGCATACCTTTCAAGCTATCAAATAGCAAACAATAAAGCTGAACCTTTTAAATTCTTTAACACATTATTGTGTGTAGGAACCTTCAAATACTGAGATTGAGTAAATCAAACTAATGTGCTTTGTAATTGCAATTTCATAAAATACAAATCTTAAGAAAACGTCAAAAATGCCAAACGAGAAATCAAATGTGTATGAAATAAAGGTAAGCTTTTCTGCTTAAAGAAGGAGGAAATAATGCATTAGCAACACAGAGAACAGCTATCCTTATGACATTTTTTTGCCATGTACAAGTTCATTTCATACTTAATAATGTCAAATCAGATACAATTTATCAGCTCTAAAAGGGCACAACTTTGGGCACCCGAGCAGTCTCTGCCCTCTAGTGTTGAGAAAGCAGATGAAACTCTTCTCAATACAAGTGTCACCACAAAGAAGCGTATGCTCAAGGAAGAAAGTTGTCCATTAAATATCTTTACTGCCTATTCAGCACATAGTAGCCACCCTGAACGACCAAAGTATGGCATGGAATTTTTGAGTGAGACATCAAAGGGCAATTGAATAAAATACTGAAATGGTAAATTTTAAGATCCTAATTATGTTTATCAGAACCTAGAAGTGGGACCCACTAATCCTGAAAAAAGGGTACAGTTTTATAATATAGTATTTTCTTAGGCTCATGACATTTTTAATACCTTTATTCAAAACAACAGAACACATTTTTAGAAGAAACAGATTTTTCTATGTTTCATGTTTCGTTTTAGAAGTGATTAAAAAAAATCTCTCTCATCTTAAAAATCTGATTTTTCAAAAACAAGTCAGTTTTAAAGCTTATTAAATTCTGAACACAAATATGTAAACAGAGAGAAAAACACCCCGGCACATTAGCATAATGTTTGATCTTAGTGCTGACATGTAGTCCATGCACTGTTAGATCCTGGATACTGAAACAGTTGCATTCCTGTCCAGTAAGTTGGTGCATTTGAACTCATTCTTGAGTAAAAGATGGAAATGGATTTTGGTCTATTGCTAGAAGTGACTGAAGATTCACTCAGCATTAAGAACTTTTTTCTAGTGAAAAATCAGATTTGAAATGGAAAAACGGCACATCTGGAGGGAGAAGAAAAAGATGGGGAGCTCACCTTGACAGCAGCCTCTGAACCTCCTTCTTTAAAATCTTCATATTTCATTACTTCAGCCATAATGAATCCCTTTTCAAAATCTGTGTGAATCTTCCCTGCTGCCTGAGGAGCCTTCGTCCCTTTCTGTCAAAGGAAAGACCAGAAGAAAATTAATTGCCTTTAAGAAGATTGATTGCAGGAAAGAGGTTTCTCCTTTTTTATATGCTTTCAGGTTCTGCTGAAACTTTGTTTCATATCAGCTAAAATGTCACACATGCAGCCAGGCGATCCTCAATACTGGGACACGGTGCCTTCCTCACAGATAAACCAACCAACATTAAAGAACAGCAGCTTTGTTTTTCCTAATAGGTATCACCAGCACTATTGATTTTAGAAGCAATGACTGTTTTGTTGTGAGATTCGCTTCGACCCCTAGCTTTCTAAATAGAAAGTGAGGAAGATTTTTAAATAACTTTAAAAAATCTGAATTACTCAAGACTTTCACTAACATCCAAATAATTTCAATTACAGATAACATACATGGTGAACAACGATTGCAATGAAAAATGACGTTTGGATGTCAAGCCATACACATTAACTTATTTTTATTTCAGAATAATTTTAGTAAGCCTGATATAGAACAAACTGAGCATTCTTACCAAAACATCAACAACTGAATCACTAAAAAATAAAAAAAATCACAGACAACAAGCTGATACTTTAAGTTTATGCAACAGAGGAGAATGCATTATAGCTGTATGCTTTAAATTACAAGGACATACATTCTGTGCACATACAACCATGGAGAGAAATTTGAGCAATAATGGTGACCTAAAGGCTGCTTAATAAAGCATGTTAAAGTGCTAAGGAGTCTGACACTGTAAAGCACAGTTTTTACAATAAAAGATGTATTGGGTTAATATGGCTACTCACTGATGCTTACCTGACTAAATATCTTTGCACATTAAATCAAAGATACTCACAATCAGTCTTAAGATAAACCAGCTTTCAAATTCTCTAATAAAGAGCAAGCACTTCTCCTACTGAAAACAGTGAAATTTCACAATGTGCTTTTAAAAACTATGGCAGGAATCAGAACGACAAAACTCCTGATTTTATATTATTTTGGTCGCTATTTCAGGGACTTTAGCAAGCAGTTATCATGTAAACAGAGATGAGAAGAAAAAGCTAGAAAAATCCCACACATGCTTATAAGAAAATAAGTTTAATGTGCTAAAACACAAACACAAACATCTGTAGCAGTACTATTAAAAATATAAATTTACAGGAAATTATGTTGATTAATGAAAACAAATTAATTCCAGTGAATGAAATTAAATACAGCACTGAAACTCATTGCACAGCCCTGAATACACTGATGCAAAAAACAGAAGCTCAAAGACTGAACTGCACCTCCAAAAGTTGACACTGTTGTAATTTTTAAGGTAAGAGCTTGCAACTGTACACGTTCCAAAATATATTTTCAATACTGATTTTTATATGACAATATATTTACATTCAAAGGCAAACCACTACAGCTCAGCTCTTACTGTCCTCTGGGAATAAATTAGTTGATGTCTGTGGCTATAACCATTCTACATCAATATTTAAAATACATAATATCATTTTAAGCATTATGTAAGTTCCCAGATAAACTTATAAAACAACCAAAATAAACTAGGTCTAAATACTAAAGTCAGTAAAAGAACTGAATTACTGCACACTGATTTTAGGATTTGGAGCCCAACTGTGTATCCACGAGGAATATAATGACGTTATATTGCTTTTATTGCTGAAAATGTAATCCCAGCAAAGCACAGGAGGAATGAACCATCCGCAACCCAAACAAACTTAGTGAATACAAAATGAAAAGCAACATCAATTTCACTGCAGACAAACCCAGTCACACAGATTAAGCAAGCACAATACTGGTACGTCTTATCTCTGACCACAGGAGGAGGGTAGACAGATTCTACAGGATGAAGAAATTCAGACTATGTAATAGGCAGAATCAATTGTTACCTGCCTCAATCAATGCAGCTCCACTTTCACTGTTCAGCAGCTCACAAATAATTAAAGTTATCCTGGACAAAAACCTCATCTGTAATGACTAGCTAACCGCCACCATGACAAACTTCAAAGTCAGTGATATCAATCTGAATTCAATAGTGTGGAACTGGATATAGCTGATGAATAAGTATGAATCTTACCCTGATGGTCCATGCACGCACTTCATCTGGGCCTGCAGTGAAAAAGTATTCTAGTTGGAGTGCTGCATATCCAGCCTTAATGATCTTTGCTAAAGCACTGAAAAAAAAAAAAAGGAGGAAGGAATCCAATTCATTCAGCATATACACATAAAACAGCTAAATGTGCCAAGTAATCAATTTACATGGAAAGACATCACATACTTTGAAGATACCAGGTCTACTTTTAAACAGTGCAATAATTGCAGTAACCCTTCACTTTGAACTCTTTTCAGAGGAACTACTTTTTTACTGCAAAATCATAAAGATAGTATTTTGATTTGTTTATTTGGCAGGCTACAGAAACATGGGATAAATATAAATCACCCTAGCAGGCAGCACTGTTGTCTCATGCAATTTTCAGGACTCCAGGTCATGAAAGCATATCTGTTTGACTGAAATTCAATACTGAAACAATTTATTATAGTTCTTCAGAAAATTATGGCAAAATTTTCTGCACTGTCCTTACTCCCCATGGATGACGAAACAGTTTTGGTGATCGTTCCTTCTCAAAAATATACATAACTAATACCTATGTTATAATTAAAACACTGTACAGAGATGACAGATGACAGTTAAAAACTTAATTTAAAATAAATCTTTTCACTCTGTCTCATGGTAAAGAAAGGAGAAGATTCTCTCTTTATAATGGTAATTACTCTGTCATTTATTATTCTATCAGCGCAAGCAATTAAATTACTGCAAGGAAATAGTTGATAATAAAGTGTAGGGAAAATGAATGCTAATTAACCTTTGTGTCATGTTCTCTTCCAGATACTTCTGTTTCTCCTCAGCACTCATATCTTGCAACTTGAGTTCCAAGGCCCCACTAAAAGGAATGACCAAAGCACCCGGGTCATGCTTGTCCACCCACTCTTTAATTTTTATCAACCTGTAGACAACAAAGGGCACAACATTATCTTGTAGTGCATGCATGGCTGTACCACATTCATTATTATCAAGTAGCACATACATATTCATAAGAATTGCACGGATTTATGATGCCATCTTTTTGTGTATTGCTTTCCAAGGTCAAGGCATTAACAGGCAGCAATTGCTTCAGGTGTACTCCATTAACATTTCACTGTTTCTTGGTTTCTGTTTGGCATTTCATCTATCAGAAATAGGCATAATTTGGGACAATAGCTAGGTGTTTGGTAGAGGTTAAATACTTGCAATCTAAAAGGTGAATAAAACTTTCTGAGAGAAAAAATGTACTTCCAAAAATTATATTTATCAAATGTGGGAAAACTGAGGTCCTTCAGTTTTTCCTCATTTTTTTTAATTAAAAAAAAAACCAAACCCAAAAAAAAACCCCAAAAAATCCAACAAGAAACCCCCCCCCAAAAAAAATCTCAGTAGCTAAGACTAAGACTGCTGATATTAGCAAACAGAAAAGAACACTACACTCCTACATAGCAAGCTGCACCTGCTTTTTCTGTGTACTGATCTTGGAGTATGCCATAGCTGATGGCATGTTTCTACTTGTTTTTCCCACCTTTCTACTGTTATCCCAGGACAAAGCTTCTGGCTACTATACGATTACTATTTTTAGATAACAAAAAAAATTCCTATTCATCTTCAATAACTGTCAGCATTTACAACATTTGCTGTTCATCATTTTTTTTAGTTGAATGAAACAACAAATTCACAGCTACAAACTTATGGAGTTAGTTTTTGAATGTTAATTACCCTACTAAAGTTAACAAAACTGGCAGCCTCCCAGCAGCCAAAAGGGCCAACCATGTCCTGGGGTGCACCAGGCACAGCATCGCCAGCCAGGCAAGGGACGTGATTGATCGTCCCACTCTGCTCTGCACTTGTGCGGCCTCACCTCGAGTGCTCAGGGCAGTTTTGGTGCCACAATGTCAGAAGGTTATAAAGCCCTTAGAGAGTGTCCAGAGGAGGGCAAGAGTGATGGTGAAGGGCCTTGAGGGGAAGCTGTGTGAGGAGCGGCTGAAGGCACTGTGTCTGTTCAGCCTGGAGGAGACTGAGGGGAGACCTCACAGCAGTCACAGTTTCCTTGTGAGGGGAAGAGGAGGGGCAGCACTGATCTCTCTGGTGACCAGTGATAGGACCCAAGGTTATAGCCTGAAGTGGTGTCAGGGGAGGTTTAGGTCAGGTGTTCAAAAAAGTTTCTTCACCCAGATGGACAATTCTCTCAGGCACATGGTGTGACTCTTGGGAATGTTCTGTGCAGGGTCAGGAGCTGGACTCAATGGTCCTTGTAGGTCCCTTCCGAATCAGAATATTCTGTGATTCTGTGAAAACTCTGGAGTAGTAGATGGTGTTTAAAAAAATCTTTAAGCACCAGCATCATATTCATGACTCCAAGTATTTATTGTAAGTTTAAGGGAGACATTTGTAAACTACCTGGGAGGACTTCACTACTGTTAATAGAACACCATTTCTAAATGGGTATGAATGGTAAGAATGACAGCTCTATGCTCAGCAAGCAAACACAGGAGCCATGGGAATACTTCCTGTACAAGAATAATCAAATTACAAAACACAACACTTTGGGTGCCAGCAATGTTCCAGACCTGAAGCACCCACTATACAGCACAGGGCTTTATACTTGCTGAGTTCTTTTTCTTAGTCCTGCTAATCTGCAAGATTTAGACTAAGATTTTAGCTGCTATTATACTAAAGTGCTTTGAAACTGTGGCCTGCAAACCTTTAAATAATCAATGCAAATGTCACTTCAGAAAAAAATGAACTGAACCACAAGTTCATCAACACACATTTGTCAAAGAAAATAGCAGGGGATCAGAGCTATTATGAGATTAAGTGCATGGCCGACTGAGTAGGGTTTTAGATGGGACAATGAACATAGAAGTTCACTCAACAGTTTTCACACGTTTGTTATATAAGGCTGGTCTTCTATCATTTACTTATGTAAATACCCCATCAGTGTTTTTCAATCCTCATTATACTAATCTTTTCTTGCCTCCAGTTATCCAGTGAAAACATAGTCTGGTATCCAGGACTGATACTGAAACACTATTGCCTTCAGAATCATCTGAACTGAAAATCACAATTAAGGTGTGTTTCTCAATGTGACATCTGACATTTAATAGCATTTCTAAAACTAACATTTGTAGTTAACTAATTTATTTTGGCAAACAAATTGGGTATTGAAGTTCAGAAGTAATAAATAAAAAATAAGTTTTACAGAAAATCTCAAAATGAATCTACAATTCATAAGTGTACTTCAACATATGTGCATACCTTTTTTTTAAGGAATTATTTAACACTGGTCTCTAATTAAATAATGTGCCAAGTGAAGAAAGATGTAATGAAACATGTTAACTTGAAAAAGTGAAATGAGTATGGAAGTAATGTCAAAAATTGGATTCAAATTCTGTTTGGTAAATATGGTCATCATAACTAATAAACTAAGAACTATTGTGGAACAACAAGATAAGAAATAATTACTTTGGCTAAAACACCAATTCAGAATAATAATAGTCTTAGACTGTCATTTTAACAGCTTTTCTATTGAGTCCTTAGAGGGATTATTTGCATTCCTCAGGTATTCTATTGTACGATTCAGATGAATAAAGACTTACAAATCATTCCTCTACCGCCAGTGTGAGACTTTGATCCAGTGAATACACCATTGTACCTTAACTATAATTGGCAAAAAACCTGACAGTGTAGAGCATCACAAGCTTAATAACAAAGGAGAATATCTCAAAGTGTTGACAGATGATCTTCATAATGCAGGAGCAGAGCTGGTACATTTTAGCAATAAATGAGCACTGAGGTCTAAAGGTCTCTGAAGTGACTGACATCAGACCTGCTACAGCCTCACTAAAAGAATAAGGTACCGATCCCACTCTGTACAGACAGTCAGGTTCTCTGCCCGAGTCTTTTACTTTTGTGACTTTCAGTGCCACAGGAATTGCTAAAAAGTACCAAGGAATTCACCTAAATGTGATCAATAAAGAAAACAAACAAAAAAGTAAACACTCAAATATAAATATATTTTGAATTCACGTTTTCTGCAAAGCAGAATGCTTAACTAATAATCAATAAAATAACAGTGCATGTTTGCCTTCCTGTTAGGGATAACCAAGTGTGCCAAACAGAACAAAATTATCTTAACAAATGGTAACAATTAATGTCAAAGTCTGTTTCATTTGAGCACATAATTTTTCCAAAGAAAATTATGTATGTCTGTAAAAGGACAGCAACAGCACACTCATTTTGGGCCTTTGTTAAGATAAGTAAATTCTGGAGTATCTTTCTGTTATTTCATGCTATCCTTGAAAATGAATAATGAAGAGTATTGAATTTTATGCTTAAAGACTTTTGACACTTAAAAACCACCACCACACACTAAAATGTAACAAAATGAAAAGTAAAAAAACCAAAAAGTAGAACTGGCAGCACCAATGACTGTGATTAACAGCTGAAACTACTTTAAGAAACAAGGAACTGCTCCAGATGAAAACCCTTCTTAACAAAGTAAACCAAAAACTAAGTGAAAACAGTGTAGCAGCATGGGATTTCTGTGACATCCAACAGACTTTCCCTACTGGAGTAGCTTGGTTCCTTCCTCCCTTCCCTGTGGAGAGAAGTGTGCCAACAGCAGCTACAGAGGGGTTCCTCAATTGAAGTCTGACTGATGCCAGAAAACAGACAAAATATATTTTCTGGGAAAAAAATGCAGCCTCAAGAGACAGTAAGATATCCATTCATTCTGTGATGGCAAGCAGAAAAGCATATTATGACTGTGTAAAAGCCTGACACAAGAACAAAACCAAGGCAAGTGCAAAACCAGACCTCATCAACTTGCAAGTGAAGGCAGCACTCAAAATTCTTATCAGGGAAAACACTGAAGAGAAATTCAGATGCTCATTTCTACTAAACACCGTGACTGTTGTTTGATAAGGACATAAGGAATATCAGCAGCATTATCAGCATATCTAGTAAACCAGAGGTGCCAGCAAGTGCAGATGGATCAGGACAACTACCAGAGTTAACTCCTGATCCTAAATCAGGATGCAGAAGACCTTGAAGAAAAGTTTAAAAATGAGGGCACTCACTGAGAAGGCCAATAAGCGAAGAACACCAGAAATGAGAGCTGTACAGAAGGGGGTGCTTTCACTTTAAAATGGTGATGCTTACTGAGGCAGAAAAAACCCCAAAACCTGCAGCCAACCAAAATAAAAAGGTATAAAAGTTGCAGAATGTACATTACCCACAAATCAATATTTGAGAGAGTTTCACATGAGAGATCCAGCTGGGAACAGAGACAGAGTTCAGATGGAAATCTGAACTAGTGATGGAAGAGAGAAGCTGCAGAGAAAGCTTAAGCTCAGTGGACACCTGCAAGACAAGATGATCTGAAAAAATGACCCCTGAGAAGAAAGGTGATTTGTGAAAGTATGCTTTTGTACAAGTAAGACCAAAAAAACCATCTAACTAATGGAAGAGAAACAATTGTTTTTCTGTTCTATACTTGAACTATGAGTGGAAAATAGGAGAAACAAAAGAGAAAGGCAGGGAAAAAGAAAATACCAGGCAGCACAAGAAGAAAAGAAAGAAATGTAGGTAAGATCAAATTGAATGACCAAAATTTACAAAAGACTGAAAAAAAAGATCCAGTCAGGAATGAGAACAAGAGGACTTAGAAATTCCAACAGGCTCTTCCTGTTCGCAGTTCTGGGCAATGCTGATTTTTAAAGGCTTCTAAGCTCAATCTGTTTAGTTCTTGCTCCCTTATTGTTGAAGTTTTCCATAGGTGGAGCGTAACCTTTATTTTAGTTAAACTGAGCCTATAGGCTGTGAACTGAGAATTTATACTCCCTATTTATATCTTAAAAATTTTACATAGTTTTTATTTTGAGCTTTCCTTGTAAGCCACATATTACTTCTAACCTTCAACCCTTTTGTTTGGACTATCTTCAACTGGTCTAAAAGTTTCTGAAAGCACACCTTATCTGATGTGCTTCTCAGAGCTTTCGATGATGATAATAATAGCTTACAAACATTAAAAACAGCTAGAGGATTAACTCATTTTTCAGGTGATTTTCCTGTTTATTAAAACCAGCCTAGGATTTGCTTTTCTGTGACAACACTGCAACATTATCTCATGCTCAGGTTATAACTTTATGTGTGACCCTGTTTGACTAGCTATTCTTAATACTATGTTTGCATAGTTAATTATTCCTGTATAAAATCTTTCTCAGGAGTTGCACTGTTGCTACTTCTTCCTAATTATTTCTTCTATTTATTGAGATGCTCCTAAGTTCTAATTTTGTTCTCCGCATGTATGGGCATCTCCTAGACTGGGAGGTCATCCAGAGATTTAACAAGAGTGCTCACCATCCAGCTCATTAATGGAAATACATAACAGTATTCAACCAGTATTCAAATAATCTGCTTCTGCAGATCTCATCATGAGATATTCTTTGCTTGGAAAGTGTACCACTGATAACCATGCTCTGTGTATTATCTTCCAACCAGTCTTGCACATTCAACTTCCAGTAGTTTACATCTAGCCAGTACTTCCTATCTTGTTTATGAGAATGTTGTAAGGCACTGAAACCTTTAAAGGCTTAATAAAAATCCCAATATGCAGTATATTTTTTTCTCTATATGCAAGACCATTATATTTACCACAAAATATTAGACTCTTCTGACAATCTAGACAAGTAATGAATTGTCAACATGAATCTGTGAAGACAACTGGGTTGCTTTTAGGTAATTAAAAAGTTAAATTGTTCCAACATTTTTCTTGAAATTAAAAGAAAAATCATTGGCTTAAAAATACCTTGTTTCTTCTCTCCTCTTTGTGGATTTCATCTTTTTAAACCTCATCCATGATGAGGTTTCAAATGAAACCACAAATTATCTACAATTATGGTGAGTTAGGCAAGAATTGTTTCTTTTGCCACATCCCAAAACCTTGAGGACCACTAGGTTTAGTTAGTTTGGCAGGATGGGAGAGGAAGACCTAATCTACTAAAGCACCAGTACAGCATGGCACTGTCTAGGTGATGTCCTTCCCTTCTGTTCTGGTAGCATGCACAGACTCCATGGAGATCTGGTCCCACTGTTCTCAGTGCTGTGCACAGATGAGGATATCTACATGTAGTCTTACAGAGACCAGAAACACTCACAGCTTCAGCAAGCTTTCATTCCAAATTTCTGCAATTAACAAAGGATGGGATAGTAAAAATAACAGACCATATGTATATAATGTCTCTGTATACCAGAAATGGTCTGTAGCAGAAGTGAGGAAGGGGAAGAGGAAAGCACAGGTGGTTGTCACTCCCCTGTTTTGGAGCACTGTGCTCTAACTCTGTATTGCTACCTGCCTTTCTCTGAGTATCCCTTTCTTCTTGCATTACATAAAGAGAAAGGATGACTAAACAGGAAAACATTAAGAAGTAAAAAGGTACCTTCATCCTCACCATGCTAAGTTTTCTATGAAGATGACAAATCTACAGAAGGTTTGGGAGTACCTGTTACAGAACTTGGCAACCACGTCTTAAATCATCCGTGATGCTTATAAGTTTATTTTTTCATTCCCTGTTCCCAGCTGGCCAGATGAAACACAGCAATCCTTCAATTTCAAAAAGCCCTTCCCCACCCCTCACCTGCAAATGCTTTCTAGTAACAGTTCAGAACAAAAGCACTGCCTCCACACACTGGGCTGCTCTCTGGCCAAGAGCCTCCTCTCAACCCCTCAGGATAAGAGCCTGAGGAACTCGGCACTGCATTTACTCTGCACATCCTGAATGCTTTAAGCTCCTCAATACCTTCCCATAGTTCAATGTCCATATCACCTCCAGTACTTAGTTACTGCATCCACCTGGACCTTACAGGAGGCAAAAACGTGGAGAACCCATGTCACATGTAAGATATCACTCCCATCTCCTAACACAGATTGACTTGAGCCCTGAAAGAGGAAGTTAAAAAGCCCTTAAAATTCTTTACCTTTCAGGGACTAGCCACACATCCCATGATCACAGGAATCTTATGACAGAATGGGTACATAAAGTATCTAATTCTACCAGATCCAGATTTTACATTTTTGAATTTCATTGTAATTTCAACATAAACTGTATCAAAAAAAGAATCATAGAGGTTCCTGACCATCACTGTCTTTTGACATTTATTATAGATGGGTTTATAACTTCTTACCATTCTCCTTTGAAATGTAAGTAATCCCAGGTTCTCTGCCTCATGTGTCAAAGCAAGTTCTTCCAAAGCCTTGATCTCTATCATGGCCATTATCTTAAATCCCCAATAATTCTGCAAAATCATTGTTATATGGGGTGACTAATATTGCACCTACTATTTCATTCAAGTTGCATCCCATATTTTCAGGAAACATTTTCAGAACCTGGACATGAACTTCTCATCCCACTCCTTACCCATCCAGATGTTACACTTGCTTTTCTGCTACCAGCTGCAGCACATGGAGCAGGGCCCCTACCAGCACTCCCTTTAGGCATACTCAAGCTGTTCACCAACAAAAATAATCCAGTAAAAAAGCAGCTTCTGGAGGGAGAATTTAGTTCTTTCATAGCCTCCCTCTCCAGACAAGATGGACCAGTTCACTTTACCATCCTTAGAAATGGAAGTGCCAATATAACTGAAGGGTGCTACAGGAACAGGTGAAGACTACTAAGAGCAGGATGTCTTAAGTTAGCCTACCACATCAAAAACTCCAATGCCATGGAGCCAAGTTCAGCCAGGAATTTCATTATTTATTATTGAAGAATGCTTATAAATGGCAGGACTCCTGAGCAAAGGAGACAAGAGAATTAAAAAAATCAAAGCAACATTCTGAAAATCCCTATCAAAGCACTTTATGCCCTCAAGATATATTTCTCTTAACAAACTAACATAACATGGTAGTAGCAGAGGGTTCTCAGTTTACCTGGTCTAGAGAGCCACCCAGAGACATTGGCTGTTTAATGGGATGCTGAAAACACATAAGGACACAATGCTTCACTTACAAATTTTTGTGTATGATCAACCACTTTTTGAATATATTTCATATAACAACTTGGCTTAACTGACATGAAACGTTTTTGGTTTGCAAGATGTGGGAGCTGTGAAAGAAATACCACCAGAGAACATGAAACTGTAAATCAAGTACAGACAGTAGTTAATGGAGAAAATATTTCTGTATCTAGGAGAAATAAAGCATGCATAACAGAAAAGTAAAGTTCATTGCCTAAAACCACTTTGAATTAAAAATTATCAAGATGGTAGAAAAACAAAGAACAAAAATAATCCAGGATGACTTTTTCTTCTGATATACATACATAGAGAGAGAAAGAGCTCCAGTAAGAAAATGGTTTTTCAGTACGTTATACAGCTTATATAATCTAACAAAAGGTTGGTCAAGGTAACCCTATTTTAAACATCTGTAAGAAGCATCATTCATGAAGAATAAAGATCTTAAAATCCATTTTTAAAACATTCATTTCTGATCTAATTTTCAAGACTGTAGTAATAGCTCTACAGAAATTACGGCTCCCACTAAGGCAATTAAAATCAATTATAAATTGGTATCACAACCAAATCAATTATGACTTAAGCAATAAGGTACTACACTGTCACTGTGGCACCTGCTGGCACATGAAAGGCTTACAGTCTCTCATTCTCCTTGGTCTGCCAATTGTGAACACTGTCTTAACTAAAAAGACAAAAAAGAGATGGCTGTTGCAAAGATCAAGAACAGTCAAGACTGAACTACTGATGAACCCACATAACACCAGAGACTGCAACAAACTGTGCATATTACATTTCCTAGTTATGGGTACAGGAAGTCCTACTTAAGGACATATACTTTGGACCAGAAAGATGCTTTTAAAGTCACATCTTGTTATACTTCCTGCTATCATTTATAAAATGCATAGATTAGAACAGTTATCTTGAAACTTGTAACAAAATAATTTCACAATTACTTGTTCATAAATTATAGCAGAAGGAGCAAATCTCAGTCAAAGGACTTCCATGCAAATTGATGATGACTGAGATACTATCACAGATTAGTAGGAGTTCCTATTCCATTGCCAGGCTTATGCTATAGCATGATAATTTCAAGTTTTGTATCTTGACAGGACTTCTTTATGTCACATGGAAAACTGTTCTTGAGAGTCCTGTACAAAGTAAGACAATTCATATCAGTGCTACTACAGTAAAGTCTCAAATATACAAACTCATAAAAAGTTGTGAGCCATTCATAAATAGAGTACTGACAAAAAAAACCCCCAAAGATGTCATGCCTTAACAAGAGAAAATTTACATGAACTATACAATGGACAACAAAATTTTAAATTTATTAGTTTTATTATTTTAAAATTTATTTTATTCTTTAATTCTTTTGTATCCTATGTCAATGCAAGCAAATATCAAGCCATACTTCCAGCAAAAAAATAACATCTACATAAAAATCCCATGAAAGGAAAGAAATATATACAAACTATACTTGAAATAAGACACTATAAAGACTAATTGGCAATATATTTCTCTATTGTTAATTTAAAATCCTGCAATGGGTAACACAAATGCAGACTATGACCTTGTTAGTTTTGGCTTTCACTGAAGTCACACAAAAATTTAATGAAACCCAAATAAACTGGGTCAGTATATTTCCCCCTACTACTGTTACTGAAATATCCTCTCCTTCTCACAAAATATAGGGGAAAATGCCTTCTCCTCACTTCTCCAGAACTATACTGTGTGATCTTAATTGCAGAGCCTCACCAGACCAAAGAATTCATATGAATATTCTCTTCCTCTATCAGTTGCTAAAAATTACTATGAGTATTAAAATTGCAAGAGGCAAATATTACTACAATAAGAATATTTGATTTAAAATAATAAAACCTGCTTATTCCTCCTGCACCCTTGGGCCATTAACCACTACTTACTCATATTTTGTGATCACACAATACTACAGTTCTATGTTTTAAGAAACAATTTTAATGAGATGAGTAAAAAGAATCATGAAAGCTGTTGACACTGGGCTAAGTTGTGGGTTTTCTGATGACAGAAAGACCAAATTTGCTATTAGGCTGGAATATGCTACTCAGTAAAAGAGAAACTAACTTTGGTATTTATCCAGAGAAAGAACATCCCGAAAACTCTCAATAGAACAACAGAAGTATTTAGTTGAATGGTTAATACCCAACCTAGAGCAACTCATAGAATACAAGGCTTTATTTCAGACCCCTGACTTAGATACCTAATCTTGCTCTGTTCCCTATACAGTTAATGAAGTAGGAGGTTCTTCTGAGGGCAATTCAGAGTACTTAAATTAGGGCTCCCTTTCTCATTTTCTTCTTAAAGCATGTCCCCTCTACTCTTTTCAAAGGCTGCTTTAGAAACTAACCCTCACCTTATATGCCTAAGACACATAAAATTACTTGTTGTGCCTCAGTCTTGCCTCCTGCTGATAAACTTTCCCAAAATAATGTCTAATAAATATAGCATCATATACTGTACTGTCATATGAACATGCTCTTGTCTGAGTAAAACACTAAATGAGTTCAGGATTTCACAGTGTGCAGAGATGCCTTGTATGAAATGTATTTCACTAATTTGAAAAGCTGTCACAAAAATGTTCAATTCCACAGACACAGTCTGTTTACCTGTCTAAACTATGGTGAAATGAAAAAAAATTAACAATGTCTGAATCATCTACTAAAACATACTTGTCCTAGGGGAGCAGTAACTTTGATTTTTTTCAGAAGCCAGAATAAGTATCTGGATCAGTGTCATGCTTCATTTATCTGACAGACTAAAGGACCCGTTAGACAGAGGTTTTTAAGGCTGAAAATGGAATGACAAATTTCTGTCAGAAGTAAATAATCTTACTCTGTGGGTGAGTGTGCACAAAACATTTTTATTTGCAAGTACAAAACTAAAATTTGATTTATTATAAAACTGTTAAGTTTACCTATCTTGATTTTTGACCAGTTATGGGATTAGGAAGCATTCAACACCCTCAGCAATTTCTACAATTAAAAACCAATTTGACTGAAAAGAACCCCACCTTGAAGTTACAGTGCTCTGTGGTATGCTTTACCCTAACAAACACCACCACTAACAGTAAGATCAAAAAGTCAAACCTAAAAAGCAAGCTACTTTTATTTTTGTGACTTGGCCCAGAAACTATTTTTCAATAGAAAGTCAGAACATAAGCCCAAAAACATACTAATTCATGTTCAGTCTCTTCTGAGTAAAGAGAAGGCTCCATGTGTGGTGGCAAACATGATAGTTGTCAACATAAATGAAAATGTTCATGAATAAAAAACAGGCTGTTATAAAGAGCTAATTATAATATTACTATCAATTGCTAGCTTGCACTTGCAAATCTTTCATATCATATAAATGCATTGTTTTTGACGTTTCTCTGTAGCTAAACATCACATCATTTCACTTTTTCAAAGTGTTTCAAACATGCATGGGATATACCATAAGGAATGTGATCTGGTCTACAGTTACACTGAAGAGAAAAACTGTGACATAAACGTGCAGTCAAAAATGTAAAACATTAATCATCTCCCAAGTGAAAAAAAAAAAAATCTAGACTTCTCACAGCCTCTATAAAATTATTCCACTTTCTGGATATTCATTCTGGCTATCCAAAACAGCAGTTGAAAACACTTCATCCAATTATGCGAGTGATAACTAAAATAATCCATACGTCCAAAAGCACTACTGACATTGTGAATTATTCAACTTGTGTCCAGATGCTTTCTTATAATTAGAAATGCTCTTTGTTTGCTTCAAGCAATCACCTACACTCTTCTAGCACATGCGTTTTGAGGAATGTTTCAGTAACAATGAACATTTCAATGACATTTTCAATGAAAAGCGCTGTTCCTATTTTAATGCTCACATGTTTTCTTCAGTTTTAGAAGCAGCATAGAATTTCAGTTTGGAAAAGACCTGCTCAACAGGGAAGAGCCCTAGTAAGTAACAGATTGTTAAAAGTAGACCTAGCAAAGGAAGAATACTAAAATATCATATTAGGCAATTATTCTGGGACATGATAGTCTATGCATTTCTCCAACAAAGAGTCACTTAATCAACATACACAATGCAATTTTAGTCTTAGTTTGGTTGAGCAATGACACCGCCAAAGACAAAATGATGACAGAAAATAACCTTGGGTAAACACAAGTAATTTGGTTTAAAGTTAAAAATAAAGCATGTCCTGATAAATTTATTCTCACATTGATATATGATTTTCTGTGTGGGAGAAATACATCTATAAAGTATTTGATGGTGTGCTGTGTGTGTACTCATTCAGCTGGAGAAGAAGGGAAAGTGGATTTGTAGAGACTGAGGACTGAGCGATGCACTGGATATGATAACAGGAGAACAAATTTATCTTTTAGGGTACTAAATCAAACTTCACCAGGATTAAGGAATTAGGGAATGATCGTGTTAAATACATTAATGACCTTGACACAAACATTAGTTGCATGCAAATTTTATGTTCAATACAGGAGCAAGAGACATTTTCCTCAAGGAAAGTCATCATCATCATCATCAATTGAAAGTGACATAGAAGGGGGATCACTCTAGGTTAGTGTTCTTCAAAGCAATTTTAAGCCACCAGGATAAATGCAACAGGGAAAAGGCAAATATCATCTACAGATCATACTGGAAATGCTTCCCCCTTTGCTTAACAGTATGCTTTACATCTGCATACAAGGTATTCCTGAAAGCATACGGAACACTACATGCAGCTGTGGTCAGCTAAATTCAGAACAGGTCTAAGATTATCAGAGAGAGGGAAACCTCATGTAAATAACAGAGAGAGAAAATTGATAATGCCTGCTTTAAGTAAGGACAGGAGGTAAACACCAATTAAATAAGATACTATTTAGTCTACAGGAGAAAGCTGCCTGAATCACCAATAAAATAAGCCAGCCATGGAAAAACATAGGCTGGAAATTAGCAGAACATTTTCAACCCAAGGCAGCAGCAAGGTTCTGTGAACTGCCTACCAGTACTAAATGCAGAACAATCAGCTACTGTTAAAAAAAACCCAAAAAAACAAAACCAAGAAAAACAAAAAAACAAACCACAACAAATCACCACCTTAATTAATTTATGGAAGTCATTATACTGTGTAGCTACCAACAATAACTGGTTCTGTACTGAATGCAGAGGAGGGATTACAGTAATTTAGGGATTACCATATAGTTACAAGGAAGCACTACACTTTGTGAATTCAGAAGTACTTAATAAATGCTATGCAGAAATGCACAGGAGGACAAAGAAGTCTCAATTTCATACAAATCAAGTTCCTACATCTTTTGTAAGAACCAATGCCTTCACTGGGAAGAAGGCAGAAAGAATCAACCCCCACATACTTGACTTGGCTAGTGCTGTCCAGCTAACCAGGAGCAGTAGGACTGTCATACTGATGCTACCTGTGTTCAGTGCCTGATCTCACTGCTTTTTAAAGGAGTATAAATTGGGGATCATTGTCATAAGGAAACAAGACTCAAAACTCCTAGACAACCAGACTTCATGAGTTTTGCTCTTCCAAAGTAAAGTGTACATAAAGTCAGAAGTAGTCCATTATACCATACACAGTTACCAGTACCACTCACAAGGACAGCACAGGTAAAGCAGAAGAGGTGGCTGCAGTAGTTGTATCACAGCTTGGCAGTAAGCCATCTCAGAATTTGGACAAAGTACAATTTTTAAAATAGCACTAAAAATAGCACTGGACTTCATTATACTAATTGGTTAAATGAAAAATATTAAGAGTGTTGTAATTTTTAAAGTGTGTAAAAATTTTAAATTAAATTTTCCTACTTGGTACCACACACAGAGATCTAAAAGAGACAAAAGTAATACCCAATCCCTCATCACCAAATCTCCAGGCATGTGCCTTTAACATAAGGCCTTCCTTCTACAGCCCCACATTAGTATCAAGCTTTACTCCAGGAAAAAGGGAATCCCATCATCAGGAGTCTCCCACCTACCCAACCCTACTGCATCCTCAAGAGCAAGCTTGTCCTTTCCATGAAAGTTGGCCATAAAACAGACAACCCTTTGGGGCAGGACACTGATTCTGAAATGCACTGACAACCTTAATTGTGACATTTTCTGACTTTAAAGTGTGTCCCATTACAGCATTAATGTGATCCCATTACATCACTTAATACAGCAGCACATGATTTCCAATTTATAAAAAAGCAACCAATAAACATGCTGAATTCTAAACTCAATGCACTCATTAAATACCCATTACACAAACCTCTCTTTGAGCTAATGGAACTTCAGTGAGCATTTGCCACCCAACAGACTAGAAGCTGTTTTGCTGCAAGGTGTCACAGGTACCTGCTAAGAGAGCAGAAGCAAAAATACCATAGTACCTCTGAATTTCATGCCATGGATTCCAGGGAGAAAAATCTAGTAAGTACAGTCCCTTCTGATCCTTTTCCCTAAAATATGGCCACTTTCCCATCCAACAGTTCTTCACATTCTCTTGTTGACTCTGCCTTCTTCTCCCAGCGTTACTCCCCAGTCTTCAAAGCTTTCCATCCTGGTCCAACAGTTCTTTAGCAAGATATTTCCAAATGTGACCCACAGAACTGACACTTCACTGAATTCACATCTCCCTCCTACTCTTGCTGTGGTCACTCCCACACTCCTACTCCCTTTTATCTCATTTGCAGGGTTACCAGTTCTGGTCCTGGTTACAGACCCACTTCTTGCTCAGCTTCCTTCATGCTTCAACTTACAGAGGTACATCTGAAACACTTCCAAATTCCTGTTAGGTCTGTTCAATTCTTAAATTTAGCAACAGCTATTTCAAAGAAAAATTCCTTGACTACTGTGTATCTCACAGTATTTAGTACCACATTAATCATCTACCACTGTACTTTCTTATAATTTTGTTTAAAAATGAATTGTACAAATACTGACATTTTGAAATTTGTTCTGCACAAATCCAATGCATATTGATGATTTTTCCCAGTAAAAAAAGGACAAAGTAGTTATGTAATAGGCTGAAATAAACAAGGCTCGAGTATAGAACACCGATTTAATAAACAGAAAGAAACAAACAATCCACTGTACAGTTTAAGTACCACAGACAATAAAGATACATACCAGATATATATAGAAATATCTATTATAAAGAAATATTAAATACAAGTCCTCCAGTAAAGTCTAGAAAAGCACAGAATATATAGCTGTACTGTTAGTGCTTCCACTTATGAGATGATATCTTGTCTTTACACAGAAAAAGGACAAAAAAATGGGAATCTAAATATAGCAATCTGAAACATTGAACCCTAACCAATACTTTCCTTGAAACAAAAATTTCTCTCAGAAAAAGATGCAGTTGATAGTTTCTCTAGCACATTCATAGTCATTTTATCTGTTCCTCTGGTAGAAACCTGTGGAACCTGCAACAAGAAATGCCAAGAGTGCAAAAGACTTCATATGACAATATTCTAGTTGAAGCTGTGCATGTCCTCAATTTTGCTTTTCACCACAAAGAAAGCCCAACTATACATTATGAATCAACCAGAAAGAGGACAACTTTTTTTGTATTTTAATATAAATAATGCGAAGCATGGAACTTCACAGCAAGGAGATGCCTAAATCAGAAGCATTTCCTCAGCCCTACAGCAGTTAAAACAGATTACATAATAATCCTTTACAGAGAAAGCTCTTATTGAATTTGAAAAAAAAAAAACTTCTATGTTGCAATTTTCAGAAAAGCACCATGCTAAAAATGCATTCCACTCATTCAGAAGCAACCCAGATTCAGTACTATAGAAGCTAAAGGTACTGCTCAATGCAATGCAATGATTCATAGTTTCTCTAATAGGAAGATTCAGCAGTTTTCAGATGAGACCTTTATTCCCTCTCTGAATAAATGATGCCTGAAATTTTTATTCTTGTTCTAATGGAATTTCAATGGCCTTCACTGCAAATCTACTGGAAATTTTCGCATATTAAGTGGAAAAAATTAAATGATGTTAACCACATTTTAATGTGATTAAGGCTGACAGGGTCATTATTTCTGCTAATCACTCAGTTTAAAAAGCTCAAACAAAACTTTGTAACAGCCAACGTTTTTTCTGTTTTTCTGTACGTCTACTGTAGTTGAGAATTAAAGCCACTACTGAATATGAAGCACAGCATATATCATAAAAGGATATATCAAATCTTTGCTGCAATTTGTACATGGATTTCACAGTAACTTAAAATTTTAAAAAAGGGGGGGGAATCATTCTTTCAGAATGTATAGCCCTTTACTTCTTTTGTCTTCCTCAATCAATAGACAAAATAGACCAAGGGAACATTTCTTTTCCCATAGGTCATATTTGCTAGTGAACAAGAGAAAACATTTCTGCATGTCTTTACTGTGAACCAAAAGATATGTGTAATCACAGAAAATAATTTCTTACAGTGTGTCTGTTAGACTGCAATAAGGAGTTCTGCTTATTACCATTTAGGTTGGCGTAAGCTGGAAAATGGGCATAAAGAAGTAGAACAAAATGAGAGCAAAGATTACATAGTTTTCAGACTGTCTTGTAGTCCACTCGCATGGAAGACCAACAATAGGACAGAAAATTAAGGAGACCGCCGTTCTGGTCACGGGCTCAGCTGGAGAGGCACAGCCTTAGAGCCAGACCCCTTGCTCAAAGGTTTGGGACCGACAGCAGTGACTCTCAATGGAGCAACTCCTTAAGACCACAGAAGCTTTAAGGATGACTGAATGGGGCAGAAGGACTTCACTTAAAGAACAGACCTAAGTTTTGTCTTGTTCATACAACCAGAAGAAGGGATATGTTGTTTGTGGGATTTTGCTTCTTTCTGCCTGCTTAATAATTAATACCACCCTCTGTGAATCATCATTTCTGGATGACCTGTACCTCTCATGCCATGTTATCTCTTTCCTCACAACCTCTAAATTTACAGATCATTAAAAAAAGGTGGGGGGGAAAGCATTTCAGCATCCATATTCATTTTTTTTTACGTAAATAACTTGCTTATACTTTGGTTACTTTAGAAGAGAAAAAAAGTGCAGACAGACTGATTCACATTGATCATTCCCATATGGTTTAATAGATACATTTCAACCTTACTGAATCACTAAAAACCGCTTCTTGAATTACAAAAAACAATTTTTAAAAAAATAGTAAACAAGATCATTACCTTATTAACCTTAGGGTATGTGAAAATTATCTGAAGACTGTTTTATTTCCTTCCCATTCCTTGGCAAAGTATCTGAACACCGGGATTCTTAGATCTACTTTATGATTACAACAAAAAAATGCTGAGAAAAAAAGATGGTAATTAATTATAACACAAGTCTTTTCATATAAAGACTTGACTTCTACTTTACCTTTTCATATCTCACATGTACTAACTGTATTTCAACAACCAGCAGCTTTTTTTCCTAACAAACATTTACTTCACACCCGAGTACTTTCCATAACAGGACAAATGTCCAACGACATTAGGTGACTTACCATCAAGGAACAAACTACATTAACATCAATACATTACAGCTGTAGTTTGTGGTGCTCTCAAAAAGAAACGTTATTGGCATTGTTGCACTTTCTAGTTTTAGTGTGAAGCCATGCACTAGTGCATCAACTAACAACCCCACAGAATTCTTGTGCTCATCTAAGAAGAGACCCTGCTGAATGTCCTAATGCATCTTATTGTGAATCTTCAGCAAATAAAACTTCATGTATGAGCTCATGATGTGCTTTGCTGCTGGAAAGTCACAGGCTCTGTGGGAAGCTTTTTATCTTCCCAGCAGTCAGTTCTCTGAGAACATCAGTGCAGCTACTGTAGTTACCTGTAGATTACTTGTATTTTCTCACATCTGTGTCCAGCAATCTAAACCATGATGATAAAGGGTCATTAGGTTTTGAGTGAGGAAGGGGATGGACTAGACAATTTGCTCTGATAAGCTCCTTGTTGCGAGTGCCAGTTTAGAATGTGAAATGCGGGGTTATGCACATTCTCAACTCAAACGCAAGCGCTCTCAGAGCACCAATTAAAAATCATACTCAGCCCATCTCAAACTACATGAACACATCTTACCTGAAATTTTTACAATTAAAATATTGCTATAAACTAATTCTGCCATGGTAAGAAGGACATCAACTGTCTATTAGCCACAAAAGAATTCAGGTACAATTACTAAGATAACTGCTGTTTGGAGCACAGCAAAGCAATTTCCCACAGTGGGGCTTACAGTTCAATTTACCAGTTGGGCAAATATTTTGTGCTCTGTAGTGGTCCACAGAGTTAACAGTTACCTGTAACATTTGAGTAGTGTTATACTTGGAGAAAACTTTTTTCAACCTAAACAGGTGTTTCAGCTTTATCACTTCACATGAATACAGATTTTTTTTCCCAACCCTTTTCTAAGAACTATTTTAAGACTTTCATTTAACATTAAATGTAAATTTTATGAAAGAGCCAAGGGCCTATTTTCCCAAGCTACTCACAATGAGATCTGTTAAGTTATAGGCTACTTGGAAGAAGAATGAGAATAAGCACAATGTCACCTATAAAATTATGTTAATCCTCAAGTAACTTGATGAGGCAATAACAGGCTTTTTTCCCTTCTTCTTTATGGGATATGCTTAACTCAGTAAAAAAATAGTAATAATAATATAAACACCCAATCATAAGAACTAAACAATAATGAAAGAAGGCTGCACTTTCACATGAAGCAAAACGTGGTTATACCAGGAATACAGCGTACAGTTCCAATGACATGGTCAGTGACAAAATTGTGAGAAGCCTTGAAAATATTTATCATGAATTTTTGTGTCAAACTGTAGTGAGTATCATGGCATTATGTTAGGCAACAGAAAAATACATGGAAATAGAAACAAGGCATTAAATATTTCTTGGTCAATGTACAAGCCATCACAAGGAATTCAGGGACTTAAGAGTATGAAGAATGTAATTCCTATACTTCCCTCTTCTTGAAATTTAAGAATAATTACCATTCAAACACTAACTCATCAGCTTAGATAGTTCAAAAGGGGTTTTCTCCACTGTCCTTGTAGGGATGATGATATCCTGCTATGTTGCTTTTGAGTCTTAATTTCAAGTCAGTGAAGAAAAACACAAGGCTGATATTTTACATAAAAAAGGTCCATTTCCGAATTACAATAATTGTAACAATACATGAGCTCATAATGGATTTTTTTATCAAGATTCAAAGACAGCTTTTGAAAACGAGCTCTTTGATTTTATCACTTAGTTTTATTTTATACATATACATCTTTTAGTTCTGACTGCTACAAAAGAACTAGCTATATACACAGCACTGTTTTTTGGAGTTTTTTCATCACTCCATGGTCTTCAATGAAAATGCATCATTTTGAGAACATTAACAGTCTGCATTATCAGAAAAAATGAATCCTTAATAATTATTCATACACCAAGTAGCTGTAAACCCAAATCATTTCAGAAGACCTGAATGTGTCAAGAACTTTGACAATTATGACTGGAGCCAGGAAACTGTAGCACTGCAGAATTTCTTATGAATTTTTCTAGTTACTTTTTATAAATGCTGTCCTAGATGACAGCTTAATGTGTACCACATGCAATATTTATTCTTCTTCAGTGTCAGACTGTCTAGCCATCCAAGGGAATACAAAGAATGTCACTTATTAGGATAAAAGCACAAGGAAGGTAATCAAGGACATATGTAACATCAGCCAATCATGCCCTATTTCAACATCCTATTCCATTCATAACAGTTCAACAATTATTTGCTTACTGATAACTTGCTTTCAGGCTGTTTGTGTTCCCCATAATGGTGGTTTGCATTTATTTTGCTCTCTAGAATTGGACACTTGCTGTGCCATGCATGTTTGTCAAAACTTTCTATCTTCTGTCAGAAATAGCTTTAGCATATCAAACTATTTCTGTTTGTCAGAAATCAGCAATAGAACAATCCAGTTACCTTCTATGTCAATAGGTACTAACATAACTAGAGACCAGAAACAAAAGGCTATCAGACACCACACATTACTGCAAGACAGGCAGCTAAACCCACATTTCTATTTACTGTACTTTGATCATATAGCTGTGTCTTTATGAAAAGCTTAGTACAAAAATTAGACTCTGAACAGAATGGAAATATACTTCAACAAGATACTGTCTGAGCACAAAGACATTAACCTTGCTTTTAAGTTTGAAAGCAAAATTTCTTACTGGTCCACCATGTCTCTTTACCATACTTCTACTTATTTATTTATTTTACCAAATGCCTATATGAAATTCTTGTAGATATCTTATCTGCTGATTCTAATCTATATGATGGATCAAATTAGGAAAAAATGTCAGTTCACAAAGACAAGTAGAGATAGGCAGATAGAGGGAGCCAAAGACAAACATTTACCCTCCATAAAGCTATTTTTAAATAATACTACTAATAATAATTTTTGAAAATCCTATGGGAAACTGAACACACATGCACATGCATGCACACTTCATTAATCTGAATATCCTGGGACATAAAGATTTTATTAAATAAAAAACAGGTATGCATTTAATGAGCCTCTGAAATAAAACATAAGCTGGAAGTACCATCACATGTTTTAGATCGGCAACGTTGTGCAGGTTTTCAACGTATTAGGTGTAAGATTTTATTTTCTTTTTTTTTCTTTAATAAAAGCCATTTGGATTTAAATACGATTTTGCTTCAGGAATGTACTACTGTGCCAATGCATGAGACCAAGAGGAAGACTCAACATACAATGAATCTGATAAACCAAAGGAAGCACAAAACCAACACATACACTTAAGTCTCTTTCAAATACCTATCTTCTAAACAACTCTTCAGGCTTTATAAACTAATATCAGAGCACAGTTAAGTCCCAAACATTATTTGGTTTTATATTCTATTTAGCTGCTCGCCAAATTAACAATAATTAATCTCAAGCATTGGTAATAAAGGGTAATAGAATACTCATACCTAGTGCCTCATCTGACAGTTCTTTAATTAAACGTATAGAATGTACAAATTTTCCTCTCCAATTTAAACATGAACATGCATCTATTCCTGATTTTCAGACAAGGATACATGGTTCCATCCACTGTAAGACTACTGACTACCAACATCTGAACATTAGTCATCCATACTAGTCATTAGAAGAAACTCTAGCTGTGAAAATAAAATACTCTGCCAAAACTTTAGAAGGTAAGATATGTTTCTTGGGAAAAACAAGCAGTTAAATGAAAACATATTTCCACATACTTAATACAAAAGAATGAGCTGTAAATAACCATAAAATTAGAAGGAAAACTATTTTTAAAAAAATACATTTGATTTTCAAAATAATCATCAGCGAAAAAATGTGTCTGTCAATTGTGAAACAAAGAAGTCACTTAGAAAAAGGAAACTTAAAAAAAGGTTGCCAAAGCCACAGGAACCTACATTTCCAATTGTATAAAAGAATCATCCTCCTCAAATATTATTTTCCCACTTACAATAAATGTTTGACTGCCTGACGATTCCATGTAATTCCTATTTATAGAAAACAGAACAATGTTACAAAACATATTCCCCCAGAGAAGATGTTGCAGATCATTCACAAAGATCAATTTCAAGATGAGTATTTTTCCCATACCTACAAGTATCCCAAAAACCATGCATGAGAGAAATAATGGTAGGTGAAATAAAATTTGCTTCAACTATGAGAACTTCAAGATATTAACACAATTCTGTAGGAAGTGATAGCATGAAATGCTTCATTCATTCAAGAAATGAATTCAATAAGCAGAATTTTTGACTGATATAAAGGCACTTGTCTGCAAATCAAACACTGCAATACTGAGTAACACATCATGAAAAGAAAGATACCTACCAATTGGGACATTGTTCAAGAGCTGATATTAGAGCAATACTGACTGCAGTTCCCAATCCCAAATACCAAAGCAATGCGAATGTATTGTCTTGCTATTCCTTAACAAAAGACAATATTATCAAAGTGCTTTTTGCTTTAAAAAATGTCTAAAATTGAATCTCATCTGCCAGGTATTTCAACTGTTGATGTGCCTAACATGAGAGCTTTCCTCTCAAAACCCATTAGTTACAGGCAGCAAGGAGATATCAGATCCTCACGCAGAGGAAGAGCTACTCCCATCACACCAGGTGAGACCACAGCCACTCACCTCCAAAGTCATTCAACAGCTTCCTCACCATCTTCTGATTCCCAACAGACCTTCACAAAAACAACTGCTGTTTTCTAAATGCCATGTCAGATACAGGAACAGTGACCCAAAAGATTGGGTCACAACCTCATAGTATCTATTTTCCCCTTGATTTGAAAGAGAAATTTATTTGCTTAAAGGGCTATGCACAACTTCTATGTTGTCTAGTTGACAAAGACAGGCTAACAATGCCCATTTATTCTGAAAGGCACAGGGCTTAATAAATTATTATGAAGAAGAAATAAGTAACTTAATATTCAATAACTTAAGGATAAACGACTGTTAACAAGAATAAAATTCTCTATTAGTTTATCTGTAAAGCAAAACAGGGCAAAAATTCCCCCTACTAAAAAACCCCAAATCCTACTTTCTAGGATAAGACCTGCTCATTAATGGGACATTAATGAGCTCATAAGAGAAATCACAGCATATGCAGATCAGTCTTTACACTTCTTTCTCTGCCAAAATTCCCTTCACATGCAGAAAAAGATAACTTGATAAACTAGAGCATATTAGGAGATAGCATTTTAACTACAATGAGAGAAGTGTAACTGGACCTTTGCAATTTGCATCACAAAGTATTTTTCTAAGTCAACAGTAAACAGAAAAATGCAGCAGAACAAAGCTCAGTCTCCAAGAAAATTTAGACACTCATTTGCAATCAAATAATCCTAATCCATGGGAAATTTAATTGAGGAAACTATTTCACCTTACTTTATTTTCATTCCTTCATCACTATTATAGCCAAAAATCAGTGCAGTGAAAGTGACTCTACTTGTAACACTCAACAGCACAGAAGCAAAAAAATTATCCATTACTAATGATGTTTCTCACCAGGAGTTTCAAATGTGAAAGAGATTTTGACAAGAATATCTACAGGTTTACATCCACAGTCAAACTGTTCTACTCTAAAACAGGTAAGAGTGAAATTCACTACTGAACTATTTACCACTAAAAGCAGGATCTGAAATCTGCATCTGAGATAATGATACAATAGTGAAATAACAGCACTGATATTATGGTGAATACCCTATTCTCCAAACACTTCTGAGGACCTGTTGAAGAGGTTGATGTTGATGATGCTCAGGACTAACAACCCTGGACTGAAACATACTGTAAATTACAGAATCTGGTCCTCAGTATGAAAGCTGGTTTCTTAAGCTGCTTATTTTCCTGCCTTCTTCCATTCTGTAACAAAGACAAGTGAGCAAAGCACAATTTCTCCTTCACTTTTTCCATTTCAGTGTTTAGGACATCACTGTCTTGGGAGTATTATGAAAGAGAAAGGCCTATTATCCTAAATATAAGTTAGTCTGAATCTAAAAACTTAGGACATAAAAAGCAAGCTGAGACACTCTGAAGCTAAAAATCTCACTTAAAGAGGTATCAAGCTACCGAAAATCCCCAAACTCATTTAGTTTTTAGTAAAACTAATACAGTAAAGCTATATTAAACTATACATTGTTAAAACTATGCTTTAACCTATCATACATACGAGGGAAGCATTTCTTAGCCATTTCTCAGTGAGGGACCACAGCTACATACAACAAACACTTAAATGACTGAGCACATTTGGATGGCCTTTGAAAAAGAGGACTGATTGTGTGCAAACACACTGTGTTTGCAGGTATCATTCAGGAGATAGATCACTGATAACATTCCAGAAAAAACCTGCAATTATTAGACAATATCAACATTTTCATTGGGTAAGTTGACTTTAAAGTAGACAATATTTCCCAAAAAACTGTGTCTACTATTTCACCAGCACCAAGACCTTTAGGGAAATAGTGAAGAAAACTGAGGCATGAAGCACAAGTCCAAGAAGACAGTAAGCAGCAGAACACTGAAGCTCTTTACACAGCATACTGGGAAGAACGAAGTACCCACTACACAGTAACAAAATCTATACTCAAAAGACATCTCTGCATCTCAGGTTCACTTCTGAGAAGTTTAAGCATTGTCTGGTTTCAAAT
Organism: Cyanistes caeruleus; assembly: GCF_971803275.1. Lineage (NCBI taxonomy): Eukaryota > Metazoa > Chordata > Aves > Passeriformes > Paridae > Cyanistes > Cyanistes caeruleus. The sequence goes on along the minus strand of NC_141707.1, from coordinate 20,518,062 downwards.
AAAACCTAAGTTCAAAAAGGATTTTGTACCTCATTATGCAACCAGAGTCAGAAACACTGCATTGCAATAAACGGCAAAATTTACATCATTGTCTTTGAGAATGTCACCTCATAACATTTTTTTGTGGAGGTCCCTATCGCTGCTGCTCATGTTGTTTATAAAATGAATTCATCCAAGTTGTGTAATTAATTTATTTGGAATCTAGTGCAACATTATTCTTTCCCTTAGTATTTTGTATCTGAAGCAGTATGTGTTTATTAAAGAGACAAAAATATTTATTCAAAGTCACAGTTCCCATGAGGACCGGGGAGAAACAAAGCTTATAAAGTGTTCAGACAGTATATACTAATAAAGAAGCCCATTTACAGGTCTGAAAAGTTTTTAAGCTGTTAAGTTTTTGCTTGTTGCAAGTTAGTACTAGATTTTGTGCTGCTTTACATTTTGCCTATGAGAAAAAGAGTTTAAATAAAATATCATACAAATTACTTGATTCCTCAACTGCCATGGCAGATTAAAAGAAGCATTGTTAGCAGAGAGCAATTCATAAGACTACACAAACCAACTGTAAAAATGGTAGGGCATCCAAACACCCATAGCTGCAGTTGTTCAACATTACAACTGAACCCACAGAATTGGGTATAAACAGATGAGACACTACAGTGATGATGGCCAAAACAAAAAATTTAAAACACTGAGAAGAGCATCTGCACAGAGCAGAAGAAAAGGAAGAGAAGATGGGAAGCAATGCCGACTTGTTCAAAGGAGGTTTGGATGACAAGCAGCTGGTAAGACAGGGATCATACCACAGCAATGACGCTGAGAAGCTGCTTGTAGCCAACACAGATGCTCTCAGAGTACGAGAAGCCTGGTGGGTCATGGTTGCTGTGCTGGGCTGGTTTTGATGCTGTGAGATGCTGGGCTGTCACGTGTCACTCAGAACACTGGAGATACTGTCCTTCATTTCCCTGCTCACCCTGCTCTCTCTGTCTGCAGGCTTTGATGAGTTCTAAGCATAGTGTAATGGTACTATATCTGCCCAGGACAGGCCTTCCCAAAATCCAGAAAGTTTCCCTCTACTATGACCACTCCTCTCTTTACTAGTTCAAGAGTCAATATATTCTAAGTAAATTACTGAGGTTTTATTTTCTGACTTTGCAACCTAAACTTTAGCTACTTAGCAGCGCCATGTTGTAATCAGGTAGACCAGAATTTTTGAAAAAAGCATGACCATACAACATTGTCCATTTTTAAAACATACATAAACAACTTATTTGAAAAATTTTACCGTCCTAATACGTAGGAACCAAGATATTTGGCACAGAGCAAACTTGCTATCAGAGATAAACCACCACACTTGGGTGAAAGGTGAATACTAGAGGAAAGTTAGACTCCAGGAAGGTGCTTTTGCATCTGGGGTGAGGTTACAACACTGAAGCTGAGAATGGGACCCATCTTTCCATGCTTAAAGACATGTCCCAAACACCTGCTATTACCCAAACAATATGCATTCACATTCAAACAGACAGGGGACTCCAGAGGGGCAGGCAAAAGAAAGCAAAGCAAAGCAGGAAGTCTGGTGAAAGAAATCATCCAGACCAAAGGACTGGACTGGAACTAAGCCAGCAAGAATGAGATGAAAGCAAAGGAGAGGGAATTTGGCAAAGACCCATGGAGAACATATCAGCTAGGAAAATGGTGGGGCAAAAAGTATGGGATAAACAGAACAACTAAACAAAATCACTGGAATCAGTAAAAGAGTAAACTACAAGATGTCAAAACAGACTGCCATTTGGTTGATGGATGACTAATTAATTTGTATTTATTAATTTACTTTTATAAGAAACAATAAAGAATAACTGTTTATTAAGCAAACAACATGCACTAGCCCCTGCTCTACTAGGTAAATGCTCTATGAAAAACATATTCAATTCTCTAGTTTCAACAGCCTGAGCTTTAAGATACTCTCTCTCAGTCAGGTAGTAAAGATGTAGTAGGATGCCTAACTTCTGGATCTGGTTAGCTTTGAATATCTGAATTCTCAACCTGTGTATGCAAAACTTTAGTTATACCCAGATAACATAACTCATCTCCTAATATTTTTTTAAAGCATTTAAATTTAAGGCAGGAACAAGAATTGTAATATTTTTTTAAAATATTATTTTCTAAATTTGTCAGCATAGGTGACAACCTTAAAATCATTAAGCAGCTATGTAAAGAAAACATCTCAACGCCACTTTGGAATTACATCTTATGATTTTAAAATTCCTTCAAATAATTTCTCAAATACATTTATTAGCATCAAATGTAATTGCCTAAACATCCACACCTGCAGAAATACAACCAAGAACTCAAAGTCTCCATTTATTACCATAAATGGTAATAAATAACTCCTTTTATAACTCTGTTTCCTAACTAGTTTAGAAGTGAAAGACCGAGTGAAACAGATTAATTCGTACTCAAACCTAAGGAGTGTTCCTTTTACTTAACCCTCGATATTTCTTTCTTCATGTCAGGTTTCCCTACCCCCTCCATTTTTTTTTTAAATATTCAGAACATCTGAAGCAGTATGAAAAACATGAATAGAAAAGGATTATTCACTCTCATAATACAAGATCTAAGGAGCATCAAATGAAATTATGATGTGGCAGATCCAAAACAAGCATAAGGAAGTACTTGTACATATAGCACATAGTTAAGATGTGGAAGTCCCTGCTCCAGGATATTGGGATGCCAAAAAAGGATACTTGGGTTCAAAAGGTGAATAGGTACATTTATAGAATAAAAATCAGTCAAAAAGTATTAACAACAAGTATATCATATCTGGCTTAGTCAGTTCTACAATAACAGATTGCAAGAAGCTGGATGCATACACTCTGTTTGCTTAATCTGTTCCTATAATCTTCCCTGGACATCTGTTAGTGGCCTGTCAGAAACATGATACCAGAAAAGATGGACCTTTCATCTGACCTAATTATACCTCTTCTAGCTTAAGAACACTAAAAGGGCATTAATAGGCAAAATTTTATTTCTCATGACATATATGTAACTTCTTGAAATACACAGGAGCAAAATACTAAGTCCCCTATCCTATCAACACCAATCAACATTTTTAACAGAATGCCTACCATAACATTTTTGAGAAACAACCCCTTAAAATAACGCTAACATACATTTGGATATTCAACAAGTCTGAATTATATTAGAAAAAACAATGTTCAGAAATCCATAATTAAGCCTCAGACAATTTAGTCACAATGCTAGAGATACTAGAAGACCTTTAGCAGCATAACTGGCTTTTTGAATTACAGTCTAGGCATAGGATGAAATTCACTTTATTTGACCTGAGAAGTTGAGTCAAAAGATCAGTTGTGCAGCTTTAACATATACAGTATTTCCAATGCTTGCTGCAAGGAAGTCCAAAATACCAAACCAAATACGATGCTAAGCATGGTCCACTACATTCACTCATTAATTAGCTCAATATATTTCATAATTGGAATCCATCCTATGAACCACTAGAAGCACACTCTTGTAGCAAGAGTAAAATGTAAAGCTTAAATTAGATGAAGGGCTGATAAATCAGATATCCTGCATTTATGTGACATCCTGGAACTCAGAATGCAATTGTAACTGATAGTTGTTGTTGTTGTTGTTATTATTATTACTATTTTGAATATTTTCATGGTGAAACTCAAATACAGTATACCATGGTTAAAGTACTAGATCCAGACTTTAAAAAATTAGGAATTATTAAAAGAAGAGTTTAAGTATTCATTTAGAACACAGCAGTATGTATTAAGAATGGTTTCAGTGGATTCCCCCATAAACATCAAGATTAGTGTCATCTGATCATAACACAAGTGCAACTAACACAGCTGCCATGTCAGCTTCTCTTCAGGGGCTAGGTCCTAATCATAAATCAACTGAATGACTAATTCAACATTGTTAAAACCAGCAAGTAACTGCTTGGAGCCATTCCAGTTTTTACATCTTTCAAAAGGTCAATACACCTACTCAGACACACAATAGTCCTATCTTTCACAGTGTTTTCTTTGCTTGGATTGAAAAATAACACATTGGACCTTAAACATAAGTGTGTTTTAACTAACAATTAAAACATTCATTAATTCTGAAAGAGTGACCCAGTAAAACAAAGACAATTTTAGCTCTCTTTTCCAACGAAAATCAAAATGCCTCTCTTCTCCACTGCTGTTTTGAACACTTTTACAGCTGCAAAATTCTGATGAAACATTTTATAGCTGAGAATTTCCTACATTAACCTTACCTTTGTTATAGAAATATTATGAATTAAGCTCAGAAATAAACTTTTTTGAGAAGACTGACTACAATTAAATGTGGCTTGTATTTCAAATGTGAACACCTACCCCTCAAAATAATAACAAAAATCACAAAGTGGCATCTAACAGTAAAATATATTCTAATCATTTACATCTGCTTGCACCACATAAATGACAGAAGCCTACCGTTAGCATCCTTCATAGAAAACATTTATTCTGCTCTTAAATATAAAAGCTATGTTGCATAAACAGAGGATTTAAAGCTGTGGCAGAGTAGCTGAAGGAAAGGAAATGGCAATCTTTCTGGTTCTAGTAGATGCCTTTCCCTATCACACAATGTTTCCCACTCATAAATACATGACAAATACTTCCTCAATCATTTTTTACGAGCAGGGATGCACAGGGGGTAGTCAATGGCTAGCTTGAGGGAAAATAGGAACAGCAGGAGGCAGAAACTGTACTGAAAATGGCTATGTGGTAAATTCTCTTCTGGAACATCACTCAGATAGCCAGGCTTTGATCTTTCAGCTACAATTACACTCACATCCATGAGACCTGGGTATACTTTTAAAAAACTAAATCATTAATTGCAATAGAAACAGTTAAACTGTTTCATTATATGACTCCTCAAATCAAACATCTGATTTTTTACAAATTAAAAATTGCAATTTATCCAGAGATTTGCTTTCAATTGGGTTTAACTATGCCATCATCACAACTAGTCTCACAAGAAACACGGGGTGACTGGCGACAGCTAAATCACAGACTGGCGTCGCCTAAGTAGTCTGGCTACCATTAGGGTCTGGGAAATGGTATTTACTGTACAATTAGAGCCAGTGAGCTCTACCCATAATCATCCAAATACAGGTGTGAGGATCCTTTTCTGGACAGGGAAACTGACTCATCCATTTTTGCATAAACTTCCATGTCTGTACAGTTACAGCAAACCTTAAGAAACCACAGCATTTTTACTTTGAAAAAAGTATCACCTTACAATAACATAGCAGATACGACTGCCCTGATTTTAAATATTTCCTTGGATAGAACTACTTCTTATATTTAAATTGTCATACCCAAAAAAATATTTAGAGAAAAAATAAATTTAAAATTATAAAATTTGGCCAAATATGATAGCTTACATTATTATATTACTTGTCAAGTCTATTCTGAAGTCTGTGTTTGGGACTGAGAGGGCTTGCAATTAAAATAAATTAAATTTTGTTCTTTAGTACCAACACAAAATGTCTTGGAGTATCAAAAGGACAGTTTTAGTTGCAGTAATTTCACAGAATTTATTCTAATGATTTATTGGAGTTAACCATCTGACATTAATTATTGTTTTGGCTTCCAGTCTATGAATGTTTATTTTTCAGTTTAAAGCCTTCTCACTCTTTGATATCATATGGAAATGAGAATTTTTAATGGAAAATTGAAACCATGTGCATCTAAGTACTTAATGAAGTACAGGGAGAAACAGAGGGTGTACTTTAGGAGAATTCAGATATTCCGCTTTAGATACTTTTGATTTGTCTGGATGAGTTACATGCATATATCTGTTCACAAACATACATTTATACATCTTCAAACTATCTCACAAGTACAGTGTTTAAAATTCTGAATTGCAAGAAAAGATTTGCTGTTTGGTTGGGGTTTTTTTAACTAAACACACTGCTATAGATTTTCCTTCGTCACATACGAACTACCCAATCCCCCCTGTTCCCAGAGCAATATTTATGCTGCTGGAGATTCCAATGACATGCTAAATGCTGCACTTCTCAACAGTGGATTCCCACCATATGTCTGCCATGTTAGGACTGGATCTTCATCCAGTTCACTGACTGTCTGATTGATTTTGTAACCATCATGTATCTGAGTCACAATACTGATGTCAGAAATACCTGATTAAAACCTGAGCTATTCATGGCATTAAAGCCCATCAAAAGCGGCCTGTAAACCACAAGCAACACACAAGAAGTGGCAGGAAAGCCAGGCACCCAACTGCAAACAGAAGAGTAACGTTAAAATGTGCAATTTGGTTTGAAAGACTTCAGTGCAACTCACATAGCTTTAGTCTTCTAACATTCAATTCATTCTTTTGGAATGAAAAAGATGCTGTTCAGACAACCAGCATTATAGAACATGATAAAGCCATATGCTTATTTAAATTAGTACTCCTAAATCAAATCTACTTTCTTCAAAGTTAATGGATTCATGTTAAAACATAAGGATGGAAAGCATATTCTTTGCAGTTTCAGTCAAGGTTTCACCATATGCATTGTACTCAAGCAGCATGTCAGTGGGAGCATAGCAAGTAACAGAAGTGCAAGATCAGTTCACACAGCTATTTTAATTAATATCCTTGGTGATCTGAACGTGTAAGGAATTACTGACCATTGAAAAGACCATGTGAAACAGAAATATAAATGTAGACATTTAACCTGTACACACTCACCACTTGTTTTTCTTTCTGATGTAGTCTTTTTCAGAGAGATTAACCAAGTAGATCATCGGTTTTGAAGTAAAAAACAAATGTTTGTTCAAAACATCAATCTGGAAGTGAGAATAGAGGGGGAGAAGTTTAAAAACAGTTTATATCAACTTGAATTAATTTTATGATAATTTTCCTCATGACATGTCTGAGAAGGCTACAGAATTCAAGTGTAATACATAAATCACAGATAAGCATAGATTCAGCTAATACATTTAACATTCAATACACTATGAATACGAAATTTAAAAAAATACTTTAAAAAGAACCAGTAACAGGTAGCAAAATGAGAAGTCAATTCATGGAGTAATATTTATAGCCTACCTCTTTGTCATTCCAATCATGATAGAAGCGGACAGCTTTCTTTTCATCTATTACCCATGTCTTGATTTTGCACATTACGTCCTACGCAAGATCAAAAAAAAAAAAAAAACCAAAGTCAAAAACTCAGCTGGATATCAAGACTATTCTCTCCCATAAACAAGGCATATATCCATTAAAATTCAAAACATATACACAAACTAAAAATTAGATAATACCTTTTAGAAACAAATTTTTACTCTCCCAGAAAAACAGAAATTGCTGCTTTAGAAGTCACTAAAGAGCAATATAGACTATTAAAGTCATCCAAATCCCACATTTAGAAAGTTAAATACACAATACTCCAGTATCATCTCTTGTCACCAATAACATCAGCAAAGCTCATAAAATATATGTAAAAATCAGTACATTTTAGATTGCTTTTCGAACTCAGTAAGACACAACATTTCAGCATCCAGCGGGAGAGACCACGTACAATATAAACATGCCATTAAGAAAAGGGAATGGGTGGGACAAAAACCAGCAAATATCTTTTTTTTTTTTTTTTTTTTAAATTGTGAGCAAAAGAAATGGAGCCTATTATTGATGATCCACCCTCAAGAAATTAATTCAAACGGCCAAAGCCCTTTTTATTCCGCATTAATTTTTCGCCAACACCTTCTCCCTCCCCCCCCAAAATGAAACCTGCCAAAGCCTCCATTACACAATGGCAAGAGCCTTGCACTGGTGACCTCCAACCAGCTGCATTCACTTTCAGAACATCTCTCTCGGCAGGAAATCTAAAGGCCTTTTAGTTAGCAAGCTAGTGTGCATTCAGAAGGAGTAACTGCAGGAAGAGCCCAATGTGCTTTGTTTCTCTGGCCTTTCTTCACAGAAAGATTAATCATCTGTGAAATGGAAACGGCAAACAGCAAGTGACACAAACTGAACCCTTCAAGCCTTTCCTCATCAGTTTTGTGGTCGTGAATCCGAAAGCTGCGTGTGGCACGGTTTTCCTTACAGGCAGGTGTTAATAAAAGGCTCTTGGGTCTGAAAGGTCAAACTCTGCTCTTCTAGGAGTAGTACATTTTAGAGTCGCCTATTTTTTGTTGTAGATAATTTATGATCATGCTTTAAATAATGCATTTTTTTAAGTTGCAATTGATGCAACTGAGCATTAAGATCTTTAAAATACAGGGAAACATTCCCTGAACTGTGAGCACACAATATTTTTTGCACTTAATGCTATGCAGTTGAAGTACATTTATAAACAACCACAAATAACATCAGTATTTACTACTGTCTTTTCTAGTCTTGCAGTAGCTTTAGTGGAGGGAAAAAAAAAAAAGAAAAAGCTCTTCTAAATCTTCAGATCCTGATTTGAAACTCTCCAGGAACAGGACTCCCCACAGATTTTAACAAGGAAGGGGCAAGCTAAAACTTTTAATGAAATCTAACATGTTCTGCCTAAGAATAATCACTTTTACTCTCCTATAACTGAATTTCACTCATAAATGTTTAAAAGTGGCTAATATAACACCATTTCCTACAAGGAGAAGATCAAAATGCTATATTACAAATGCATTATGATTAAAAAAGCACTGTGCAGCTTTGCTATTAACTGTTCTTTAAACCCTAAAAGGCTTCCCATAGATCTCACTTGGCACTGCATATACAACCTTTGACAAGTAATGTAGACCATTTTTATTCATTGCCTAAAATTGTAGGCAATTATGTGCGTCACACTGGCCACCTGCAAATTCTGAATGCCTGCTCCAGTTGTCAGAGCAAAAAACTAATGTCGGAGGGGATTAATCTAGGGGGAGAGAGTCCTCTTTAATGGCTCCAGCAGGTGAAATGGCCCAGCTGGTTACTATGATGAGTGGCCAGAACAGCTTATGTAGAGACATGCAACAAGATTACACATAAAGAAGAAAACAGTGGTACCATCTTATCTTTAACCCTATGTGCTTTTTATTTTTTAATTAATCAGTATAAACAAGATAAAGGAAGCAATTCTACCAGTAAGTACTTTTCACTTAAGATCTTTATCCTCAGCTTCTCTTTAAACAGATATATATAAAAATCAACACAATCACCAAGATTCCTGCTCAGCAGTGAAGGAATTCTGGTTACACACTATTTTGGGTTTTGAACTAGTTCTGTAGGCACTTACCACATGGCTTTCAGCATTACAGTTTTTCCCACAATAGCAACACATTGCTACATAAAAACTGGAGTCAATAAAAAATTGACAATAAAAAAAACACTACAGCAGAAGTCACCAGAGCCAAACTTTTAAATTTCTGCTTAAACAGAAATGAAATGTTTTGTAATCACACTGTAAGGGGAGCTACATAACACGGAACCTTGAGAAAATTTCAAGCAGCAACACAGCAAATAAAGTTTGGCCTTTCTAAAGCCTATCTAAGCACAGAGCTGCTGATCAAAACCTCTCTTCCACATTCTTACAGTGATACCCAGTCTAAATCCATTTTGGCACTGACCTAATTTTAGTAAGTTGTTGTTTATGTACCTGACTTGGTGCTGTTTGCACTGCTGTTCTAAAGGAGTGATTACATGGACAATTTCCACAGGTAAGGCTGACCTACAGCTCTATATGCTGGGGAGAGCCAACAACTGTATACTCACAATTTTATTTTGGTTTTATAGGGAAGCTGGCAAAGCACTGGAAAACTTGCTTTAGATAAAAGCATGGAAACTTAAAAGCAAATGCAGCATTTTTGTATGAAGCTGATGAAGCAGGGAAACACAAAGAAGTTGTCTGATGGACTATGTAAGCAGCAGTCACACCATGCAGAATGTAAGGTAGACAGTCCAGAAACTTAAAAATGGATCAGCAGAACTTGGGATCCCCTGCATCAGTGGTGGTGTTCCACTGAAATGGGACTTAATTCCTTAACAAGAAATTGTTAAACACAAATGACAACATGAAGAAAGGCACGTTTCCACACTTCTTTTTAACTGAGTTGCCCCAATACTTTAGAAAACATACAAATAGCATATTTTTGGGTTATTTCTCATGCAACACCATTTTTAATTATTTGCTTCTATTTAGGACTGGTGAAAGAGTACAACCCAATCTTTTTTAACTTCTCTATCACTGTGCTAGTCATTTAAACACATTTAATCACTACTCAAGTTAACTTTGAGATGCTTAATAACAGAATACAGAGCAGTGATCATCTTTGTTTTATTAGATCTGGCCTCCCCAATTGTACACTTTGAGGTCAATCTGTCACCAGCAGAATTATCCACTTTGCCTTCTTCAATGAGAAGGCTACTCTTGTTTTCCAGCTAGGAACATTTTAACAAGAGCCATTCAGAAAGTCACCAAAAATCCCTCCAAATTCCGATTTGCTTACAGTTGTCAAGGCATATGAAATATAGTAAATTCAATGAATATCAAATATCACTGTTTTAAAGATCAGTTAATTTCTGACTATATGCATGGCAATATATTTAGCACATGTGACTACTCAGTGTATTTAGCCATATGAAATACAGTGATTCTAATTACGTTCTGCTCTCATTTGCCAAAGACCACGAGTAGTCAACCCACAAATGCTAAGCAGGACATTTAACAGTAAGTCCAGCAGTATAAAATAATGAAATACATGTAAATTGCATATAGCAGATTTACCAAGACCTACTCATGAGACACTACTCTGTAGAAAAATGTGCATACATTAATAGACTTTCTGGATGAATGATAGTAATAATGTGTGCCAATGCCAAATTCTTCTTACAGCATGAGGGACTAAACTGAAGCTTGGAAAACTCACTTGCCTACTTGGCATCAGAGAATTGTGATTTTTTTGTTGTAAATTACCAGGGCATGTAATTAACTTCCGCAAATTTAATAAAGAAATAAGCAGTTGTGAGGATTATCACTTCACACTTCAAAGTGCAAGTGAATTCCCTGTGATCCTGCAGGCAATGCAAAAGTCTCCACTACTACAGAGTAACTGTGGGTACAGTAGGGTTTTTCTCCCACCAAGGGAAATAGGGAGTGGTTTTCAGCACCTTATTCATTCCCTTCAAAACTTCCAAGATGCAAAAACTTACCATCTCCCTGTAAAAGTCTCAAAAGTACTTAAATATTTTTTATTAACACGTTTCAATTGTTTAAGATTCTATCATTTACACTGCTCTGCTGCTTGGAAAGGAGTATCTAAAACATTATCTGTAGCTCTTAGCTCTTCTCATTTCATTTCAAAGTCCAACACCATTGCATATCAGTAATGAAGGTGGTAGTGTAAAAATAACATATTCTGACTTCCCAGAACAATCTGGCTCAGTGGCAGAAGGTATTTATTTAATAAATTACTGCATATACTAAATGGAGTCAACACCACCTACCCAGAAGGTCTCAGAAGACACATGTAAACAAAACCCCCAATGTGTGTGCTTCTGATGGCACTACAAACAAACTCTTTGCATTTCACTGGTTACCATCTTTCAACAGCCAAAAAAGGCCATGTTAATGACACACACATTCTGAGATTAGTAAATTACTAGGGGGACCAGAACTGCCCCACAGCTTCAGTGAAAGCAAACTATGCTTTTCCAGACGAAACACTCAAGTTCATACACTGTTGGGCAGGGGACAAAGGGAGGGTGCATACAGTACTGACCAACAGAGGACTTCCCTTTGCAAAAGGGACTGAAGCCTGGAGGATCACAAGCAAATTAAATGTTCTAGAAGATTAATGCAATCCTGGAGTATATAAATAGCCTAATGTCCAATGGGAATAATTCTACACTTATCTCTGCTGAAATAATGAAAAACTGGAGAGAAAAAAAGCGAGGTTTTGAGAAAGTGGCTACACATGAAGACTTGCTGTTCTTAAATTCTTTGCTTTTATGGCATTATATATATACAACAAAGACCTCACATATACAGGCTTTTTCACACTGGCATAGAGAAATCAAATGACTGCTAAAGTTTGACAAGTACAGACTGAAGTTGTGCCTTATTTCTAAACAGCAAAGATAATTAATTACTGGCATAGTTAAACAAGTTGAAGTAATTTAACTCTAGCCAGAAAATATTTCAATAAAGGTTAATTTTTCCCGTAAGAGATACCTTCTATTTTAACCACAGTTGTAAGAAATAAGTTGGGATATGCAAGGGATCAAACTGAATAATAACTATTATTCCATCTGGCCTTCAAAATTTCAAAATGTTTTTTCAGATTCAAATAGAGAACAGTGCTATATTGAAGTACTCAGAGATAGCTTAACTGTGCTGCACCAAGAGCAATTCATTGAATATACACTATTTTTTCCTTGTTAACAGGAGGTGTATGAAGTACACTGAGTGCACAGTCCTTCTATCCACAGATTTCCTTGGAAATCATTTCACTTCTATTGAGCATAGTCTCAGCTCTCTGCTCTTCCTGGATGTCTTCTGGCGATTTAGGAAGACTGAGGCTGAAGTGACATAGTAAGAATTTTTTCTAAAAACGTTATTTAAAAATAATGGTATTTTAAAAGACAATTAAGACAAGTTTTGCAGTTTAAAGAAAAGCCTAGAACATGTTTTCTTCATTGTGGTAAGTGCTTAAATAAGCTGTAGCAGCTGGGTGCAGGAAAGAGAACAAGCCAGGTACTGGATTGACAATGAGCTCCTCTGTGGTACAAAACAATGTCTAATCTCTTACAATTCCCTTGCTCAGTGACTTTAATAAAAAGACAATGGGACAAGTAATGGATTTAGGACAAGGGTATTGTCCTTTCTTCTATTTAAAACCTTCTCACAGAACCAGTACAAGCTGTACATGATATAAGATTTACTTAGAACTAGATGCCAATAATGTTTATGAACCACAACAAGCACTTTCATCCAAAATATCTACAGGCATTCCAAACAATGTAATTCATGTCAATAATCTCCAGATTCTCCTGTGTGGATCATCCTTTTGGGCACTACAGCATTATACACGAAACAACTCAGTCACTTGTCGCTTCTCAAAAAAAACCAAGCAAGAATACAGAAAGCAGTCTATCTACAAGTGATTATTTCCAGCAGTTCAGAAATTCAGAACAGGGAAATTGCACTGAAAATGAAAATATCTTTCGCAGAGTTTCACTAAACTTTTCTTACTGCATTAGCCAATCCACTAAAATTTCCAAATAAATCCACATGTGAATGCATTTGCTGTCAATTTGTGTGAATTAAGCCGAGTGAAAAAGGCGTCTTTTTCAGAATACCACTATTTTCATATAGTGTTATTTTGGCATATGTGCATACAGTTTAAAATGCCTTGGATCTAGATGTACCCGGAGAAGCATGATTTACAAAATTAATTACTTTAAGCTACTTGTCAAATCTACACAGGAAAGCTCAGCCTTGACAGAAAATATTTAAGCACTGACTTCTCTTTGTCTACTGATAATACAAAAAACAAAAAAAAATCCAAACGTGTGTTTACACATTCTGTACTTTTAAGTCAGGCTTTACTACCAATCAATTCACAAACATCTGCCATACTACATTTAAAATGTTCTCCAGAATGAACTTTAATTTCCTCTAAATACCACATTAAGCACAGTAAATGGTCCACTCAAGATTTTAGGCATAATTATATGCATTAAGAATATAAATATTTTCTCGATTCCCTATGATTTAAGTTAGCAATTGTAAAAGCCATCAGCAGAGAGTATGTCAACAGCGTATGTGTACACTGCTCCTTTCTTTCTATCTCCTGTGGAACAAACTGGCCCCTCGAACTCTTCTCACACAAGGAGACCAAAGAAACGATAAAAAAATGTATACAATTCATCACTGTATTTATCGTCAGCTTGGAATGAAAGAAAGGTGAACATTCCCAACTGACATCATCAGTTATAGGAAATACGAGTTCATCCATCCGTGAGAACTCTGGCAAGCGCGTGCAGCAAGAGGTCAGCAAATTCTGTTTGGCACCATCCCATTCATCAGAATATTGCAGGAAGGAAAGATTTTCATCCAGTATATATTGGTAATAAGAAGAAACGGAATGTACCAGCTCTTTGTTGTATGTGAAGTATTTCCCATACCACACTAATGATTTTAACAACAGATTAGGAACAAAAGAACACCTTTCAAACAGTTACTATATTCTCAGGACAGGACCAAGACACTAAATGTAAGGGAGGAGAATGGAAGGGATTAAAGCTACTTAAAGCACCATTAGGAAGATTTTGCTTTACTCTTCACAGTACATATACTGACAAATACAATAACTATAGGCAGAGTGTAAGTATTCATTATTAGGTCACTGCCCATCACAGTAACAAAACAAAGCTTGATGCCTTTTTTTTAAGTTGAATACACACTATATGCCTCTGGGACCATTACAGTAATAAGGAGTCTCTAACTGCTATTCTCATAACTGCAGTCGCTCTTCCTGTTACAAAACATGCTTGATTTGATAAACTAATCTTATTTTTAAAATGACAAACTTTACTGCAGACACTTGTGAAAGCATCCCATTCAGTCGAACACTGAAGTTCAAACCCAGTGAACGCTGATCCTGACCTACTGTAGAAGGCACCTTTCAACTGAAAATTTGAAGTTCAGACACTCTGCACATTGACTCTGACCTAAAGACTGTGTCTTCATATCACCAACATCAATAATCTGTATCAACTCAACTATAAACAATATCCTTGTAGTCAGATACATAGATCTCAATACTGTTACCATAAGAATTCTTGTGTTCTGGAATTCAAGATGTTGAGCACTAACAAAGGGCTGAAGGAACAGCTATCTGTTGCAGAGCTATCAATTTCTAAGGACTGGAACTGAATCAGGCTGGAAGGACATTGGAACAGAAAAACCTGCAATAATACTCACTTAACTGTATTAGATGTTTCATCTTAAAGACTTCTGTCGCCGGAACTGAAAAATCCCACCAATTAAAAAGTATTTTTTAAAATTAATTTTATCATTTGTACATTCTGATTTATTAAGTCACACATATTTGAATTTTACTTCGAAATCCCCTGCTATCCAAAATGACAGATGAATAGTAAGCTAATAATAAAGTTCAACTCAATATCTGTCTCATCTCTCTGCATATACCAACACCAGACAGATTTAAAATATAAAAACAAAAGTAATCTGCTTTCTGAAATTTTATTTGTACTGTTTTAATAAATAATAAATTATTATATATTACTATTTATTAAATAAATAATAAATGTAAATAATAGGAGTATTTTTATTCTGTAATATCTCTTTAGAAGGTTATAGCCAAAATCATATTTAAAGGTGCATTAAGTCTGAAAGACTAGTAGCCTTAATAATAGCAGTCAGTCATTTCCAAGACAGCAGTAGGAATACTTGCAAAACAGAAAATACATTTGTAAAGGAAGCTATTCCAGGCTTATGTCAACATTACATGTTGGTGATCTTGGACCATATTGTGCCATTGATTTTTAAGAAGGACTTGAAAATTATTTCATTGATAGCTCCTTAACAACAGTCAGCTATTTTATTTCTGCTGACAGGGGATTGAGAAATCAATTCTCTGAGAGACAGGACAAACAGTTAACACTATTCAACTGCCAAGCCAGGTCACTGCACAAAGGTGGATTTACCACCTGTAGGCAATGTGGGCTTAGACAGAGGAAAAATATGGTAATTAACAGGTTATAACACCATGCCAGAAGGCCAGCAATCAAGTGCAAATCTCAGATTTAAGTACTGTTGACTGATATAACACTGTCAATTTTTTATTTTTCTCCTCAACTTTTTGGAGATTTCAGACTACCACGTTACAAATGTGGTGGCTTACTGATAAAGTGAATCTTCTAAAGCAGACAATTCATATTTATAAAACAAGACAAGTAACTTCTATAACTCTCAACCAGTTGAAATTCTTGAGACATTCTCAACCTGTTTCTAGAAGCTGCGTAACTGGACCAAAAGATTGATTTACCAGGAGAAGAAAAGAGCTTTCACAGGCCTTCACCATTAAAAAAGTCCATTTTACAAAGTCTAGTGTATATACACTACAATTCAAGCATACAATTCACAGGGAAGACATGCAAGAAAGTCCAAGATCTGCAAGATTCAGAGGCATTCTGCCTCACAACACTTCCTTGAAGAGATTCCCTAGTGACTATAGTTCCTATGTGCAGCCTTTGTCTCAAGGGAAGCATTAATTTGTGCCTCCCCACTCTGTTCAGCCACCCCTTCCCATGAAACAAAGGAATTTCACGCCTTTGAAACTTCTATTGTTGACAAACTCAGCTGAGACTGGTCATGTGTGACAGCTATTATTGGGAACAGAACTGGCAGAGGAATATGATTTCAAGAACCTGATGTTTTCTGTGCATATCTTCATAAAAACAGGATTAAAAAAATACAACAAGAGGCAGGAAGTTTATGTTACAAATACAAGGTGACAAAGCCATTTTGACAGGTGAACTACAGATGAAGTAATAGTAAGGAGACTGATGGAAGAGGCAAAGAAATGGATAAGAAACTGAAGTTGGATAAAGACATTAATGATAAAGATTTGATATTTTTCTTTAATTAAATTGCATTTCTAGATTTGAGGTTTCTATTTTGTGTCTCCCTTAACTTGAGAATAATCTGAAATTTTCTGTTTTCAAACACATACCAACTTCCTGAAGTTAAGAAATGACTAAGAGCAACTCTTGTCATACAATCATAACTGTACCTACCACCCACCCATTAAGTTACACTATCACTGTTACAAAGTCTATTTAAAACACACTTCAGTTATGATTCTTTGTAATCACAAAAGTGCCAACTTCTTCCTTCGCACAGGAAGAACATAGACTGTGATATAAAATCCTCAAAGCATCCAGAGAGGTACACTCAAAGAACCAGATGGGAACGTTCCATCACAAGGAGCTGAGCAAAGCTATTTCCAAAGACAGCCACACAACAAAGTGGGAAGAGCTTGAGGCTGGGGCAGAACAGCATCACAGCACTCCTCATTTTCATCATGTCATACCAATGTAAAATTTAGCTTTAGGAAGAACTTTGAATTTGCTACGGACAGGATTTTTGCTTGCCCCTTTCTTTAACATGAATTAAAAGGTGAAATGCTGTGTGGATGCTATTTGAAACTGTAGGCATAAACTGCACTGCTCCTCTAAGCATGTGAAACTTTTTGTAAAAGATAAAAATCACTGCCCACATGTACTCAGGGCTGGGTTCACATGACAGATAAGACCTTAAATGAAGGTTCTTAAATGATGGTTTTCTCTCTCTGGGCTTACATGAAAGCCTTTGAATCATCCAACAATAGCTATTTTTTATGGCCTAGATGAATAAAGAAATAAAATACTTTGCACGCCAGATGAAGACTAGTTCTTCACCAACAGAAGCTACCAAAGAAGTGCTTTATAACACTGCATCATGGATCTGAGTATTTTGGAGAGGGATGTTCACTTTCAGCTCCTATCCATTTCCAAATACTAGGTAGGGCCAAGAAATTTCACTGTACTTCAATACTGACAAATTGACCTAGCAGCACAATAACAATGTTTTTCTTACTACTTGCTATCGAAAAATCCATCTGAGGAAACAGCATTTTTTAATACTTACTTGCTAGACCTAAATAATCTATTTCCACACTGATAAACTGCTGTAATAATTAGAAAATGCATTTTATATACCACCTGAAATATTTTTAGAATTTACAGAATATTAATGACAAAGAAAAATGAATAACTAGACTACTGGCAAAGTGTAGGAGACTGAAAAGACAAGTGGCAGTAAAATAACAATTTGCAAATATATACTTTGAAGTTGATAATTATTATATATTACTAATTTACAAAGAAACACCACTACTACTCTGTGATAACTGAGCTCATTTAAGCAGCTTTCCACAACATTCTAAAATTAATTTCAACTAGCAGTCTTTATTTAACATGCAGTAAAAGACACGAAGTGCAATCATATAAAAAAAATACATTCACTTGCTGGACACAGAAATACTAGCATCAATGTCATAGTAGAACTTAACAGCAAGAAAAAATAACTTTGAATTACAACTAGGCATTGATATAAGTTTGACAAAGGATTGGCAATGCTCGTACAAAGCTGTGTCAGCAAGAAAGTAACAGTTAAATTTCAAAAGTTACAATCAGCTCCATCCAACTGATCTTACACTGACAGCACAGCCTGTCATTCTAGTATTTTTTCAACTCATAATAATAATTACTTGTAAATACATATAAAAATAGTAGTAGTGTTTTGTATTACACATGTGGGATCAATAAGAAAAGCCAACAATACAAATGTTTCAATTCAACGCTAGGAGGACTTAATGATTTTCTATTACAGGTCATGGACTTACATATTCAGGTTTTAATTTCTTGTCTCCTCCTCTCACAGCTACTTTTTCAAGCTTATCTATGCTCTGCATGATCAGCTCCTCATCCTTAAGTCTAAGTTCTTCATGTATTATTTCGATGTCACGAACAGGATCTACACTTCCTTCAACATGAGTGATATCATCATCTTCAAACGCTCCTAGAACAAAAGAACACTTAAATTACCTATTAAGCTAAAAAGACAAGAAATACATATTTAGAAGATACTACAATGAGTCAAAAAAGTTTGAAATTGAATGATTGTCTCACCCATGTACAAGTGTCCTGTGCAATGTTTTATATCACACTGGTTTAGTATGTTCATTTACATATCATCTCCAAAGCTCCCTCTCTGTATATACAAAGCATAGCACTTTGCCATTTCAGGACAGGACTTAAAGCATTTAAGAGTTTCTCCTATGAAGGAATAGGCTAGAGCAGTTTCCTGAATATAGCTGGTGTGTTTAACAATATCTAACCTAGAAGCAGCAAATACAGCAGCTGAATTGAACATCGCAGAACATTTTAATACACACAGAAATGATTACAAGAATCATGGAATGAAAACCTTACAAATCACCTTGGCAGACCTCACTGGCTGCCCAATTTTACACATTAAGAAATGAAGAACTTCTAGACAAAGAATTCTGAAGTTCTGAATGACTCTTAGTGTTTCCAAGGGAAACAGGGCTTAGAAAAAAAGGCCTGAAATCATCTGGCAGACCTCGTCCCTGTTTCAATCTACTTTATCACTGTGGTTCTGACGGTGATTAGATAATGAACCACTCAGACACACAATTTACACAGCAGCTAATTTCATCGGCCTGATTTGAGGGTATGGTTTTTAGGGGGCCATCAAAGAAGCAGATGAAGGTGCATTTGTCATATATGAGTGACAACCATTCACAGTATCTGAACAAAATGGTGCTGGCCCTTATTAGAAACACATGCTATTATCACATATTTAAAGTGCAGTTGAAGCCATAATTTCAAATTGCCAACTGGAAACATAAGGTTAAAACAACCAGATATTACTGACGCATGTGTGCTGACTTCATGCCCTTCTGATGACAATCTGGCAACATAATTCAACTAAGATTGAAATTATCAGATAAGCAGCATCATTTAAAAAAAAAAATCCTGCTCCCCCCCAAAAATCAATATATGTTTTAAAAATAAAAATATTAACTGTTAAAAAGAGTTTATTACTTCTTCCTGGATCAATTTTCAGAGTATTTGCATACCTAACCTGTAACATTAAAGATATGCATGAGAAATCATGAAAAGAATGTTATTTGAATGTTACCAAAATTAAAATTAACTTATCTCTTACACAGGAAAAACATTCAAGACATTTCTTATACTGAAAAAGATACAAAACAGGGTAAACAACAAACAATTCCTTAACTGATACGTAGAAAGTTTTGGGGGTTCTTTGTCATCATGCACATCTTAAACTTCATCTTTTCTTTTAACTTACCAAAAACCAAGGAAGTTCTTACATCAATGAACATAGAACACAGGTTTAAAATGTTGTTCATAGTCAAATATCAAAAAAATTTTTACATAAACTTATGAATAGTCTTTTCAGTAGTGGTCACCACAAGTTCCCTCCTCTCTCATCAACTCTTTCTCTCCAAAGCTCATCCACGAACTCCCTGGGTACAAGCAAAATTACCTAAGCAATAGATCCAAATCCGATGCTGGCCACGATGGGAGAACAGGCTGCTCTGTTAAATGGAAACACTCCACACTAATCTATACCAATACCAGGCAATCAAGGAAGAGATACCATAGCCCTTCTCTTCTATAAATCCTTACTTGCACGCCTGAACAAATGAGTTATAGGCTCTTCAGATGAGAAAATACTAGAAAACAGTTTAACAGCTAATTTAAAAGGAAAATATTGAATAAAAAGGGTAGAAGTAGGAAGACGTCACCACATAGATAAACAAAAAGTCTACCTGCCTCAGCCTTCTCAACAGATAAGTAGCACTCATTCAGCTAAAAGTTTAACTTTCATCCTTGTATCAAGAAAAAAAGCTTCCATTACCATGTAAACATTATATTCTTACATACTTCTGCATCTAGTGTCCATGGGTTTAAAAAGTAACAAAAATCCTTGCACTCTTAAGTCAGAAGAAAAGATGCGTGACTGTGAAGATCTTGCATTTAGAACACAAAAATAAAAAGTAAAATAAAAAGCTTGTTTTGGTCTCAAGGAAGAACGAAGCTTTTCTGAAAAAACAAGTGTAAAGTGAATTACTGACAACAAACACCCACTTATATATTAGTTATACTTTTCTGTTTTCTTCAACAACAGCTTCATTTCTTCACATCTTCCCATTCCTTTTCACAAAAAAAAAAAAGAAAAAAAAAAATCATTCTTTATTCATCCAAACACAATTAATTCAGCCAGAGATTTCTTCAAGTGTCCTTCTTCCATCATTCCTGTGTCAGCAGCCATCCTGCACTTCATTCAGGTAACACAATGACAAGAGATCAGTATCTGGCACAGGTTGCTTGCTTGAGTAAAAGCCCCTCTTACTGAGCCAATGATTTCCCAGTAGAGGCAACAACTTAACCTTCTTTCCTCCTCACTGGGCTGCTTGCCTCTTCTCATGGAATGAATGAACACTAGCTGTATATTCCATTAAAGCCATGGACTTGCAGTTTAAATTCCCATTTAGACAGACACAGTCCTTAAGAAAGTGGCAGCTTCAAGATTTTATACACAGAAAAGACCAAACTGGTAGTAATGTCCACATTTTGGTACAAATGAAGAGATTCTTCGAGGCAACAGGCACCAAGCTTTTTTTGTGAATCTCTTGATCAGAGTTTCTCAATGTCAACTTCAGTCATCAACCTAAACGAGATCACGCTCTCAGCAACAGCCTAGCTAGAGATATGACAGGGGGATATTCAGGAAGAAGGTAAGGAAAAGGCAGAGTGACACCACTATGATGAAAGAGCCTTAGTTTTAACTTTGTCTCAATATCCATGTGAGATGTATCTTGAACAATCTATTATGCCAGCCTCCAACATTCTTTGTCGTGATGGTCTGGTACAAATCACACCGAGCACTGTAGGGAATTCAATTCCAGTCTGCAGAGCTGTATGCAGACATAGCAACCCTGAACTGGTGGTAACCTCAGGAATTAGGCTTTGGACAAGAGATGAGATCTCTTGGGAAAAGTACAGCTGTGAGAAACTAGCAGTTAAACTACTAGAAAAATGTTTCACCCAGCACCTGATTTTAAAAAATGCCTATATAAAAATGCGAAGTAGTAGGAAAAAATGGAATTGTAAAACAGAGTTTATAAATAAGACATACAAGAAAATGTGCATATTATTTACAACTTTCAATTATGAAAATAAGAACTATAATCTTAATCTACAAATCTTACCTGAAACAGATTGTTAACAGCATATTGCTATTTATTACTTTGTCTTTCTGCCTTTCCATGAAATCCCTCTGTCAAGCAAGACCTTTACCTCTCTTTTGTTAGGGAAGATGATATGATAGCCCCACCTTTTCTGCAGCATATATAGCAGCAAAATCAAAAACCCATAGGCTTTATTTTAAAGTAAAATAAATTAGATACTATGAATCCCATCACTGTCCAATTAAAGATAAAGATAATACAATAGCTGTACAATGAACATGATGCACAAGGTGGACACAGGCTGTGAACGCTGAGCAGCACTAGACTAGCAGCTGATACTGTGCACTACGTAGAAAAGCAGCCTGATGAAACTAAAAACTGCTGAATTGGAAGAATCAGGGAAAATGGGAGGTGGGTCTTGAGACAGAAGATGACAATAAACAAACGAAACTTTCGTTTTTTTCAGAAGGAACAGGCAAGACTGTCTTGGGTACCAGGCAAAAAAACCCAATACCAGTTAGTTTATGGAGAGGGAAGAAAATTAAAAATAAACATTGACAAAGAAATCCTCAGATTGGCTTTTCTGATAGTGCTCTCTCATTACAACAGAATCTATGAGAAAAATAATGGGGAAACAGAAAACCAGACATCTGGTAGTCTAAGCTTGATCTCAAGTTGATTATAGCTTGAGAGAGCTTGGTAGAAAAATGAGGGAGCAATGGTTCCCCAAAATTATACTAACCTATACAGGCATCCTGGTGAGGAAGCAAAGGACTAGAACAGGATAGTTATAAAACAGCAGAGACTGCAAACATGGCCATGTGTCAGAGTTAAAGCCCATACTGGCAATGAGGTGTGTTTAAATGTGTTGAACCTCAAACAAACCATGTCTGTCCTCATTATTGACACAATGAGGCCTCAATTTCTGTAAACAGGAGGGATATTTACAAGGTTCTTGTTCGTACAATATCCTCTGTAGTACACTCACACCTGCCAGGCTAATGGCAGCTGAGCTCTGTGGTCTAGCATCCAAAGTCTTCATTAAGAAATCCATTTTTTTGAAGTAGTGATAAAAAATTCATCTTTAAAAAAAAGCTGTTGTGATGTTTTGGAATTTCAAACAACAAATTGATCTAACTACTTTATTTATTTTAAAATAATACTTATTTTAAAGTATATTTACAATTAATATCTCCAAAACTAGCCACACCATTGTGTTCTCAAGACAGTATGACCTATGGACAATGACCCTCCCCAACGAATATAATGAAAATTCATTGTACTTCCCATGTCTCCACCAATGCATTTGCTTTTAGAACATAAGGCCTTGGCATTTCTCAAACATTACCCCAGACCACGCCACCTTCCTTTTGACTGCTTCCTTGAGTTATACTGCCTGTGCTCCAGAACTGCCCTCTTTCTATTACAGGAATCTATGGTATACGCCTCTAAGAGGAAAATGGAATCAATCTGCCACATGGGCAAAAAAATACATACATAAAATAGGCCTACTCAAGAATCTCCCAAAGGAAGCACGTGTTTGTCAACAGCTAAGCTGATCGCACAGCAGTAACAGGAGGGTCAACTGGGAAACTCTAATCAGTAATTTCATTATTTAAAAAAAATCATTATAACTTCTCTGGCATCTCTCTCACATATCCTAGCAGAGGTAAACTGTAATTTTATCATAAGTTTGTCAAAAGGAAATTTAACAGAAATAGTGTTTTTTATTTTAAGTATCCTATACATATATATATATATACACCTTTTCTCAAATAATCTCTGATAAAATCCGGATGGATTTGCACTCTACTTCTAAAATACCTTCTCTCTTCCTTTAGTGTACAAGAACAAAGATTAACAGTTAGAAACATCAGGCTCACTGCAAGTAAACATCTGCTGTGGTAAATTCCCTAACATTTCAGCAGTATCCAGATATTGCTATTAAAGTAAGACAAGTATTTAGACAGAAAAATGGTAAAGCATAATACAGGAGCAGGATTCACTTTTGCCAGCTAACAACCCCAAAATAATGATATAAGATGAAATTACTAGAAGTAAGGAGCTTGGAAATTATCACTGCCACACCCAGCTCCCTCTTCTATTTCCCTTAGCTTCGAACTTGAAATATTCTTCAGTTTTGGGGAAGGGCTTATCTTTAGCTGAGCACTTTATCAGGGCTGCTTAGGTCCAAGTGTGGTGGGCCAAAAATAATTTTTAAAGTGGCATTAAAGATATAATGCAGCAATAGCTGGTTCTGCACATTTCTTGCAAATTATTGGCTTAAAAAAATGCAGACAACAGAACAAATGGATGGAGAAGATGTGCAACCTGACTGTTTTTTTCCTGTGGAAGTGCAGGAACTGTCAATTTGTAAGGTCTTGATGGCAGCCAGGACACACAGTCTAGATTTGTTCTTGACAAGCAAAAATAAGAGCACATAAATATGTATACAGGACAGCCGTAACGAATGTCACTTTTAAATGGTATCATCTAATGGCATGCACATTTCTTCCCATTTCTTTCAAAAATCAGCTTCAAAATTCCTTTGACAAAATTTACCTCTCAGCCTCCAGAAATTTTTGCATTGCTTATGTTATACCTGTCAAGATCTGATGACTGTATGTTATGTATTCATCTGAACAGAACCACTACACTTAGTTACAGGCTATCATCAACCAATTCATTCTCTTGCTAAAATCAAGTCATCCAATTACTCCTTGACTAATCAAGGCTGTTTTGGCTTTTTCTTTTTTCAAAAGGTACTCAACAGCATAAACAGTTCACTTACAAGAAATGGAAAGGGGCTAATCAGCAGAATTATTGTTTTGCTGCCACAATTTGCAGTATTTAAATGTAGTTGCTGATTGGACTGAAAGTTTTATGATATAGCATATAAAACTAGTTCGACATAAAAACGAAGAAGCTGCCTATAGCCTAAAGCTTATTGTTTCTAGCTGCTTCAAGCTGCCACTGAGATGCTACAGTCCAAATCAAAATACTACTTCTAAACTTATCTTATTCTGCTCCTAATTGCAATTATAGAAATTAATTATTATCTTTAAGAGTAATTTATCTTTTATATACCAGTCACTGCATTTCTCTAATTATCCTTACCCTTAAAGTAGAATGTAACCAAATACTTGGCTAACACTAAGCTTCATGTAATGGCATTCTGGCGTCTTTCATTCATTCACAAAAGGTAAGCAGTATATTGGTACATGTGCTGTAATTAAGGGGGATATTTACAATTTGATCAGAATCTGAACTGCATCACAAGCTGAAACTCCCATTGGTATTTAGGGTAATGACCAGCATATTTTGTCAATAAACTATAAGGGAATGTTTAATAACACCACCACGAACCAGACCTAGAGAATAATTGGTACTTGCACTTCCTCTCCCACATTCGTTCAATAACTGCTATCAAAAAGAGCTGCTCAGCACAGACGAGCGCGTCACATCACGATACACACACACCCTGTTACAAGCCCTGAAATAAATGAGCAGTAATATCTATCTGGCCACTTACTGGTGGGAATGGGAGAGAACACAAAATGAACTAAAATACAGTAACTTGACTGGGGAGCTAGAAGTAGGGTATTTCTTTGAGCTACAAAGAAACAACACTAGAAGTGTCAAAAAAAAATTAAATTATAAATAATATCTATACTTAGACTGGCTTGACACGTTATCATCAGTATTCCAAAGATTTAAACAGTAAAAGATACTGCTATCTCTGACTGAGGTACAGATATATTTAACATTACAGAATGCACTAAACTTTGATGATAGTACATTTTACTTCACATATTTATGAATAGGACAAAATAATACCATCAGATTCAACATTTTACAGCTTCTTAAACAAAGCACATGTTAACAAAGAACCAAAAATAAAGTAGGTTTAGCATGTTTTCCCTTGCAAGCTAATTTCAAGTGAAATTAATCACCTGTAACACAAACCTAATATTCTTTAAGCAGAGTAATTTTCAGTTGAAGAAGGTGCACCTGCCTACATGTTCAACATAAGCAAAATCAAGTACAAAAAACATTAAATAAATCGCTGTAGTAAACCTTGACTTCTGAAGAAAGAATTTTTTCAGACATCTTTTGTGGCTTTGTTTTGTGCTACAGCCCCTTAAGTTTTGTCTTCATAAAGCCCTAACTAGTTGTAATCACTCGCAGTCTAATTGTGGACATTTATCTGCTTTTCTTATGCATAGAACATAGCTATTAAAGCTGAATGGTGATGGTGTGAAGTATAGGTTAAATTGGATGAAATTAAAGCAAATTACTCTGGGATGTGGAACTCTGAAAATAGAAACCGCCAATGATTTGCAACCCTCTTGATGATCAGCTTCACAGAACCCTAAATGACAAGAAAACTTACATATTTTAAAGTTAACTAGATTTTTTTAAAATAATATGTATAAATTTATTTTAAATGCAAGCAGTCACTCTGGCAATAATTATTTTGTTTTACCTGCACAGTAAAAATATAAGAAAAGGTTTTAATTTCCATTTAAAACACTTGTTTTTATTCTCAAGTTTAGCTGATTTTTAGCAACAAAAAACCAGTTCAGAATATTAGGTGCAGCATTAATGATTTTGAGCACAACATTACAGTTTATGTATACCATATGGCTATACACACACAGGATGGTAAAAGCAGCTGCTTTGGGCTTTCTTAACTGGTGCAGTATTAGGACTTAATTCATTACTTACCTATATAAAAGATAAGCAGCTTCATTTACCCTGCTGAGCCCTAATACCACACCAGCCAGGAGAGAGCAAACCGCTCCCCAAAAATCTGAAGTAGCAGCTGAAAGGCAGCCCTTTCAATATCAAATCTATTGGGAGTATTTAACAAAAAAGAGCACGTCCATTTCTGCACCAGCAGACACACAATGAGAGCATGGAGAAGTAATACAGGATTCTAAATGACTGTAGTATCAACTTCTTAAGCATACAAAGAATTTACGTTTGCATAAAAGTACTCGTCAAGCAAGTACTGCACAAGGTCAGAGATAAAAATTATAATCTCCCCAGGAAACACTGAGGGCAAAGTAATTCACTTCAGGATGAGAGCTGGCAGAAGAAACCACAATCCAGTTCCTGATGGAAGCAGTTTAAACAGAGAAAAGTTGTTACCAAGAAAGCCACTCCAGTGAGCTTATCTGTAAAATCCTGCTTCAGAGCTCCTCCTCTTAAGTGTGTCTGACAAATATTAGTGATTTATTTCAGATGTAAAATGTACTTACTTGCCTCTGCTCTTTCATTCTGGCACCACGGGCTGTAGTCATCACTCCACAGGCAAAACCTTCTACCTGCTGAGATTTGCTATCAAGCTGGTCATACTGGGTAAAGGACATTATTTGACAGCTGAGGTAATAAATCTTTGAGCCCTTTGTCCCTCAGTTTGCCAGGGGCTTGCTCTGACTTGATTATGTATTTTAAATACTGTCACTACACTGCCCACCAAATAGTTGGGACACAATTGGGACACACTCCTTAACTTCCTTTCTTGCAACACATGTTACCTGGGTAATTCACACAGATTCACTATCAGAAGACACCTTGGGAAGGGCAGCACTCTATGTAAAACTTTCTGAGATGGCTGGCATGTCACATACATTGTTTAAAATTCTTTAAGAAAAACTAGTCTCTTTATTCATATTTTTACAAACCACAACTGTGTTAGCTGGATGAAGGGGCAAATTAGGAACTTATCCTGGTCAAAAGCCTAAATACCTGGAGAATGCATGTGCTTGCTTCAGAGACAAGCGCTCTTGTCACCCTGAGCTCAGTCCCATTCTTCTTTATGTTATTTTCTGTTCTAATGGGCGAAAACATTCCTTTGTGAGTTTAAATCATGAAAAAAGAAGCAAACAGGAACAAGGGGGATTCTCCACAGAACTCTCCTCCCTGGTGAGTGTTCTGCAGCAGTACTGCCTGCATAAAGAAAATGGCATGCAGGAAGGTCTGGCCACAAACATCAGTGGATAACTTCTAACATGTGTACCAAACATCAAGGGATACTTCTCTGTGTGCTGACTGTATACCCAGACAATTTTCCTACTCAAAAATAGTCTGAAATTCATATATTTGCAATCTGATGATATCTAAACTGTACAAAAACATGGTTCCTAAGCAGAAACCATTTGGAAAATAGAAATATGCCTATTGTATAACTGTGAATTCATACTACTTCCAGAAACATCCTATCTCTGTGCTGAGTTTTACCCCTTTTTTCTGAAGGTCAGTCATCCTGGTCCTCTCTTTAGGAATCCTCAGTGTCAAGTTCTATCATGCCAATCTTATCTGGAATCTCTGAGGGTCGTCATAACAAAATAAATTGCTTGCAGTAACTATGTTTTTAAGACTGTATATCTACAGAGATCATGAATAGCAACTAGCAGCCATTAGCAGAAACCCAGTATATGACCAGACATATAGGAAACATCTTAATTGTTCATGGACTATTTATCTGGGTCACAGATTGATTATGTCAAAGATGCAGTAACATAAAACCGTACTTGAGCTCTGAAGTTTTTATTAGGTCTGGAATAGCACTACTTTGCGGTTACTATGACTGTACTCCTACTGAAACACTCTGAATTCCTAATGCTACAACAAAGTCCAAGCCACTAAACTCTGCTGAGTCCACCCTGACTCCTATGCAGATAGCTCAGCTCCCTGTTACACAATCTTCAACATCCTGGAAGGTTATTGGTCTTTGCAAAATAAAGAGCAGAGAATGAACAATTCACTTCAGCGCAGAATGCAAAACTACAACCCTCCTGAAACCCACAACAAAGAGTATAAAATAGTTTCAATACAGCAACTTCTCTTCAAAAGCATTTAAAGCAATAACTTAAGATATATAAATACAAAGAAAGACACTTAGTAAGTTTCAGCTACAAGAAATTATTATCCAAGATTCCAAATATTCCAAAAGTTAAAATGACATTTTTGTTATGATAAAACAACAGCCCTACAAAACTGTCAAAACTGTCTTTGCTATAAAAATGGATTACAGAATTTGACTGGGGAGGGAAAAGAAAGTTGTGTTTACAGAGCAGTCATTGTTTACCTGAAGAATAAGAGAGTATTTAGAAGAAGAGTGCTTAGAAGGAGCTGCAAACTCAGTCCATCATATGTTAACAAAGAACCTTATTCTCCATTATCTCAATGTTTCTCCTTTGAGGATCTATTTCGTTGCACAATGGAGGTGTGGAGGAGTAAACACACTCAAGGGCAGACCAGCGATGTACAACATAAATGAGAGTTGGTAACAACTTGGATCAGGAAATATTGTTTTATCAGTGCCATTAGGTATGCATATGCCCTATGTAAGTTTGTAATGAAGTGCAGTGCTGCTAAGTGAATAAAATGGCTTTAAAAACAAAAGCAAAATGCCTTTCAGTAAATTTACCTTATAAAAATGTGCATCATCATAGAACCTTTCCTCTGAACATTCTAACCCACATTCAGAGTGTAAAACAAATTTAATGGAAAAGAAGCAATACTATTAATCCCGATTTATCCTTTACAAATCAATTGCACTTTTGGAAGAGTGTGTTCTATGGGTTTCTAGTAATAAAAATTAATAAAACTAACTTTTAAAATGTATCCTTAGCTTTAGCTGCATCATTAGGTTAAGAGCTTATTATTTTTCACATACTATTTTTCCCATATTTACTTTTATTTTATTTTATTTACAAATTAAGAGATGTCACAGTTCTTGGGACCTCACATAACAGTACAGGCTTGCAATTACAGTGAATATCAAATGATCTTTTTAGAACAGAATCTGAAATACTGAAAACACAAGGTAATGCATAATTTGCATCTTATCTGAGATGCTACACTAGATAAAGAGGGTTTGTAACATTTCCTGTTCAATGGTCAAATCTTCATGTAACAGCTGACCACATAAAACTCGATACTAATATTTTATTTTGGATGTTAAATCTCTTCCTTTATAATGATCAAAAAAGCATCCCAACAAAAAATTAGTAAATTGCTTGCTATAGATTGGCTGGCCCATCACATGAGAAAAACTCATTTTGTACATTATTTCAGTAAAGGAATCCCTAGCCCTCAGACATTCACTTTATTTTCTAGCAGCATTTTACTTAAATGGCAACTATATTGTGGAACATATCAATCGTGTTCTGTAACTATCTGGCACCATCTAGTAGCCACTGGTGTCTTCTTTACTAGAAACCATTATGAGATTGAGGAAGGGTAATACTGACTATGCAAGCAATAGTAACTCAGACTTCTTGAACATCATATGGTCAAGAAAATGTTTTATATCGAATTAGGTAGAAAGATATAGTCACTAACTACTTGTGTACTGCACAAATAACTTCTGACTTCCTTGAAAAACTACATAAAATACTTGTGTGTATGTTGGAGTTTTCAAGTAATCTAAGAATCTGACAGAAAATTTTAGCAACAGTTGACAAAATGCATTGTTTTGTGCATGCAAACACTGGCCAGTTATTCCCTTTTTCTATACTCGAAACACAAAGAAATTAAAAAATAAGAAAGAAAACATATGCTTTGATTAACCTGAATCCTGGATATACAGGATGTTTTTTCTACAACTGCCAGAGCAGAGTGCCTTGTAGGGCTTAACACTGGGGAGGGGGAATGGAAGAGGAGTAATATGAATATATCAAGGCTACTTCATTACGTTCCCGAGGTGTGACTGGGTAGAAATCTTTTCCAATGCTATTACTCCTTTAGGCTGCAAGCAAATACAAATATGCAGCCCCGCTGTTCTGCTCCTTGCAAAATAAATATATAAATATGATACTTTTGCAACATCATCTAACCACAGCTTTTTAAGCTGAAACAGTTGTTCTTCTTTTACTTTAGATGTCAAATCCATCACAGAAAAGAATTTTGTTTTTAAAAGACCTCCTCAATGAAGCAGTTTGTCTCCCTGCCATTTAGCTCACTATATTTTTACAAGCACCAGGCTGAGCAAACTATGATTGAGAGAAGCCATCTTATGCACATTGCTGTTGTCCCACATCATTCAGAACAAACCTTTTTAGATCGTTAACTACCACAGGAGTGCTGATTACACAGGCACCAGCAATTTCCTAACCAATGACCACCTGAACAATGATGTGTTCAGCTTCTCAGACCCTGAAGCCTTTCAGAGGTGAATCATTTCACAGTTTGGAACTAGATCTCCATAGCAACTTCCCTTTGAGGGTTTTAGAATCACCATCCCGTAATTCTATGATCATCAAGCTCAACCATTCCCAATGGTTCTTTTCACAGCAGATGGAAAAGGAAGCCTTGAAATTTTACAGTCTATTTCAAGCAATTCATCTGGCAGCCTATTAGAATTCAAAATATTTCGACCTTCAATCACAAAGCATGTTATCTGAAGCTGTGGTGATCTCAAGTCAAGACAAGCAGACGTTTTAGTCTAATCATCCATGATGAGAAGAGACTGACAAAAACTCTTAATTCAACCACCATCAAAATGCTTATTTTAACTGCATGAAAGTCTTTCAACAGGCAATGAAAACACACCATGTACCATTTTATCACAACCTTCCATTCAAAGGAAATACGAATTCTGAATATTGGCATGGATCTTTGCACTCCCTGACTGCTTTTGAACAAATATCTCCTCCTTGAAAGTCAGTATAAATCCAAATCTACCGCATTATTTTTTTTCAACAGCTGTCAAGAAAAATGATAGAAGCAAACCGCAATTAAACTTCTCATGATTGAGTACAATAATGCTGCAAATGAGTTACTTATTGATAGATCCAGTTCATTATAGGCATCTTCTAAGAAATACAAATCACTTACTACTCAGAAAATAAATACCCATTAAATTATGAAAACACAACATTGGCTAAAATCTTGAAGCAAAGCTCAGTTTCATGATAATCATAATAAGAAGGATGTTTAAAGTTGGGGATTTTTTCCTTTTTCTGTTCCAAATTCCCAGCTCAATTCCCTCTGTTTAGAGCTAAAGAAACGTTTCCCTTCTCCTGAATGTTTCAGTCAACCACTGAAATAATCCCATTGGGGCACAAGAGCTTTAAACTTGAAAATATTTTCACTTAAAACCCCAGACTGATTCATTCATATTTATCAACGCTAAATACAAGTTAAATGCCTATGTTTTAAAAACTCACCTATACACTACTATGTTATTAATATCATTATATAGTGACTAAAGAATCCAGAAGACTTCAAACTTTCCATATGTCAAAATGCCACTAATAGATTTTTACAGGATGAGCAGTAAGTTTACTTTTTAAAAAAATTAAAAGAATCACCATTTAGTGACTTGGCAGTGAGATGCTGATACTTAACAACTGCTGTAAAATGCATCAAACTTAAAAGGAACAAGAGATGGCCCCCACCTGCACCCAACCCCCAGTATCCACTAAGAATAGTGATATAAGGGAAATTAGCATATATATTTTGTAACATTTGTAGAGGAAGGAACACTTAATTGTTTTACTTCCTTTGAATTAAAAAAATGCATATTCAGCATCCCTAAGCAGTTACTTAACTTATAGAGTGGTCACAATTGAGACCCTCTCTACAGCACTTAAAATGCCACATTTTATTAGCCTACAGAGAAAAGAACAACACCCTCCCCCTTTCCTGACCTTATTCTCCTAGGTATTGGCACCGCTGAGCCATACTCTTATACTACTTCAAAGAAAAACTCTCCAAAAATTAGAAACTTATTAAAATAACCAATAAAACTAGAAGATCTTGAATATATCATTTATTGAGTGCTAGCTTACTGAGAGTTAATATATTGGTGAAATAATTTTGAAAAATTACTGTAAAAGAAATGATGATGAAAATCTTTGTGGGAAAAATTGGCACAATACAGGATTTATCTTCATCTATTTTTCAGTGTTTGCAAAGTAGCCCGTGTTCAGAGCTACACAGCTGCTTACACTGTACTAATTGAAGATCTGGGAAGTATGTGAACGTAACCACAAAATTTAACTAAGGATGAAGCTAGAATCTAAGATAGAGTAAAGCAAATAAAAATGTTATGCATCAACTAAAAATGTAAACTGTTTATTTCTATGTACAATGGACTGAAATAAACAGACTTTATTCTAGCAATCTGAGAAAGAAACACCATGGGAAAAAACCTTGAGTATGTCAAGTACCATCTCCTGCAAAGACCAGAGATTACAGCAATTACATATGAACAATATTAAAATTCTTAGTGGTTTCCAATGCTAGATCAGTTACTACTGCAAATATCCTTTTAAAGAGACAAAGCTGTTACAGGGTACATTTTACAGTACTCAATTTTTCCTCAAGAAAATTTTTAACTTTTTTATTTCAATATGGAAGGCAATCAAATGTCTTTGTTATCAGATATTTTAAGTCATCTGTAATGCTTAGCATATTTCTTTTTGTCTGTTTATGAAACATAACATAACCACCATGTACAACCTTTCATTTAGCATTTGGTCCAGCTGAAATTGAAAGTAAGACTGCCCATGACCCCTAAGTTAATTAAACATCTTGCTAATTTAAAAGTATAACTGTCACTGCAACAAAACCTACATGTGTAGCCAGAACTACATGTATTTGTGTTACTACATGTAATTGTGCAATGTAGCTATTGCTAAATATAATTTGAACACGAGCATTTTTTTAAAAAAAATTCTTTAGTAATAGTACATTAGAAGTATCTTACATTGTACAATTAGACTGTCAGCAAAGAATGCCTAGTAACACACATGCAAGTAATCTTAGAGTTACATCTTTACAATTTATTCTATGATTATGCACATGTTTTAAAGTATTTTCATGGTATTTTACCAGATATTTTTCATAAATATTAATTTTAAAATGTAGGAGGCAATTCTTGAAGTTGTCTTCACATGTCCCTAAGAATGAGAGCGGCACTTCCAGCTTTTCCTCTTCCCAATATTCTCACCACCATATCTGAAAAAACTCATCTTAAGCACAGTAGTTATATATTAGCTCACCGTTTAACAATCTAGAATAACCTTAAGTTTATTTCATAACATATAATCAAGCAACATACAGTAATTAAAGCACACTGAAAACAGCAGTTACTAGCTAATTAACATTACAGAAACACTTTCCTTAATGCTAGAAAAAGACAAAGATTATATAAAATATCGTAGCATGAGGAAGAGTTTATGAACCTTTTTGTTTAAAACACTAAAAACTTCAGCTTAGGAATTTGAAGTTAAGCTATGTTTAATTTATGAATTAAAAATGTCAGTGCAGGTTATGTATGAATAGGTAAGCCATTTAGGGACTACCCTTGCACCACATGGTTAATGCAGGGCAAGGATCATTCACATAAACTCTCATGTCCCTCAGGACAGCTCACCATCCACAAACATGTCCAACCTCTACATTATCCTTATTCATGCAGAGTTGAAGACATAATAGTCTCCCTATTCTCACAGCCGTAGGAAGTATTTTGGCATCAGCACAGTACCTGAACTGTGGCTAGGGACAAGCAGCAAAGGCTATCTCAGGCTGTGACAGTGACAGGTGCCCTGGGCTGGAGGTAGGGGATGGCTGCCAGACAACCTCTGTGCTCTTCTGAACACACTGGTTTGCAATGCCAGTACAGCAGCAGACTTTGTCAGATAGTTATTTTCTGCTTTGCTATTAAATTACCACTTTAAAACAGTGACAATATTTTACCTCTACATGCTATTTTTAAACCCACCTTCCACTTCTTACATCTTATTTTATACCTGTCTGTATTGAGAGTAACAACCTAAAAATGCTTATGAGGTAAAACTGGCTGCACACTCAGCTCTAGAAAGCAGTCTCTGTGGAGACCACACTTTGATATGAAAATATACTCTGACATTTTTTCCCCATTATTTTTATCACACCATTATTTATCAGCTTCCATATATTCTTGTATGTTCTGATATATTTTTATGACATAACAGAATTTTTCAATGTCAGAAATTACTTTGTGTCATCTGCCACATTTTCTAAGCTTTCCACACACAGGTGTATTTTCTTTCACAATGACTAGATGGGCAAACACAAGGATTACAGCTACAAAGCAGTAGTTAGTTAGTATCAAACAAGATCATAAACAAGATCATATGGCCTTCCATAAAGTCAGGTACACAACCACAGCTGATTTTGTGCTCACATACAGACACAGGGCAGTGCACAGCCAAAAACACGGCCAAACTGATGGCAGACTGCCTTTCTCAGCAGTATTGCCTTTGTTTCCTACTCAGTATAAGATGGCAATTCTGTGCATACCCTTGCAGGGTTTCCTGACATTTTGAAATCCAACAGATGTGCTTATATAAAGGTACACTCAAATTCTCAAAATTTGTCCACAGGACAGAGCTGGCAGGAACAAGCCAAAGGCCATAACTGTTCTACTTCACACCCCTGCTAATTCAAGTAGGAGAATCTGACAGAAGATACCTTAAGAGTTACATCCTATTTTAAAGTAACCGTATGGCTCCAAATGAGTTTGTTACAAAAATATAATTCACTGTTTCACTTTTCTCTTTTTGCAACAACCTTGATATAGAATACTGCCTGTACTTTTAATGTAATGAAATGTTCAAACCTAAATTAGATCAGAGATTAAAATAAAAACCCAACTAAATCACATAACGGAATGAAAGCATTACTAATTCCTTTTGATATGGCAGGAAAACCTTATTTCAGCTCTTTTGAAAACATGTTTAAGCTTCAAAAAGTTTAGAAGAAACACACAACAAATCAACAAGAGACTTTTCTGGTACCAAAGAAAGCATACCAAAAAAAAGTTTGAAGAAAGCATAGCTGTTGCAATGCTATGAAAACAGCTTGCATTTTGTTTTTCAGCCAGCCAATGTTAACTGAATGCTAATTTTTCAAAAAATTTGGGTCTCTAAAAATTTTCTAATTTTTTTGAGATACTACTGCAGAAGAAGGGAACTTCCAAAAAGCTATAAAGGTGTTAAGTTTCCATTCTGAAATTTATTTAATAGTACATATGCATATAAAATCTTTTTCTTTAAATAAATCAGTAGGCAGTATAACTAAGAAAAAATATGTTAGGTGAACAGAAGATGGATTACCCTTGACTAGACTTTCCACTTTGGTGAAAAAACAGAACTCTGATCACGGGCAAATTTCTCTGTGGTTTGCTGATTACTAACATTAGAAATGTTCTCCGAATCATTTAAATCATCTGTTTCTTTACAATGTGCTTTCAGTTACGTGTTTTCAATTTTCAATACAACGCTGCTGATAATATTACAATAGCCCTTCCTCCTAGGAGAAGCAGTTAGACCGTGGCTGCATTCCATAGGAACGCAGCCTTGCTCTCAGATGCAGCTCCATCTGCCCTTCTCCCCCACACAGCCAGCCCAGCTTACCCATCTACTCATTCCATCAAGACATGAAAACTGGTGGCATATAATACTGATTTATGAATACAAACTGAATCGAAAATTCAAACTGCATCTAAATACAGGTAATATTTTCCCTTACCAAAGATTTCAAAAAGGTTCCTTCTCAAAAATGCTGAGTATTTCAGCCTAGTTACACGGAAGTATTTCTACGCAGTGCTTGTATAATACAGAATTAATGCACTTTCACATAAATACACATGTTCTGCAATGAAGAACATTATTGTTCCAACGCAAAGTTTAAAATAGAAAAAAAAAGTAACTTCACAGTGATTTTTATGGGTGAGATTTGAAATTGCTTTGTGCTAACTTAGCAAATTTCAGCAAATTTAACATTTTTAAATTTAAATTTAACATTTTTAATAATCAATTTCAACTTAAAACAATTTTCCTATAGCTGCAGTGGTCCCAGAGATATCTTTCCAGTCAAAAAGCTTTTAGCTCTCTGAGACTGTGAACGAATTATCATTTCTCATATTTTCACTGCTCTAATACAGTAAATTAACAGCGTTCTAGTAAATAGCACCAGTGATGTACAAAATCCTGTTAACCAACATCACCCTGCTGTTACATAGCAAGAAAACAAAAGTGGGAAGGGGAAAAAAAAACCTCAAATCAGCAAACCACATGCAGAGGCATTCTGGAAAAAAAAAAACAACCCATAAACAGAAAGAATTGAAAGAAAAGCTTAAGTTGATGTTTTTAGCTGACAGAAGCAGCATTTCTCTGCAGCAGGGAGGGAATTTGGATATTCCTTATGGGAACCAGACGAAGGGACACCTTGTATGACTGTAACATACGAGCTGGAAATGCTGGTGTTCTGCACTATGCTGTCCATGCAGTGGCAGCTGAGGGCACCTTCCAGGCAGGCAGTGCCTGTCAGCCTTGAGGGCTTCCCAGCATCACTTTCCTCGAGGATCCCATGTTCCCTTTCCCAAATACGGCCCTGTGTGCTCACAAGAGAAGAACAGCCAAAAACAAGGCAGTTGCCCAGCCGGCACAGCAAGGGTCAAGGACACACAGGAAGGAAGAGCTTGTAGCCATCAGCTCATTCCCCAGCTCAGGGAATCCAGACACATCCACCAGGCACCAGTGTGAGAAGCACACTGGACACATCCACACACCACTCGTATACATCGCTCTCCTGGACTCAAATGGTTCATTAACTGAACTTACTTAATCCACTGATCAGCAAGCCACACATTTCCATCTACAGCAAGTCTAGGAAAAACTGCAAAATTCTTGCCCAAAGTGGTGGCTGGTTAGGAGAATCAGGATTATGATGTATTTACCTTTAGAAGTATCTAGTCCATCTTATTATTCAACAACAATGCTCAAATGCATTAATCAAAATACCTTAGCATGGCAACATGATACTAACTGAATAGGAGGAAAATGAAAATTTAGTAACGCCTAACACTTTTTTCAAAAATAGCGGGTCTCATTAAAAGCAAATTATTAAATAATTCTGAATGGTTTTATCTTCTCTTAGTAACTGAAACCATGCTGAGGTTAAGTGAGCGAGACAACTGAAAAGCTGAGCAGCCAATTGAGCTGGCAGTACCTTTGCTCCACTAGGTCTATTCACACTGCACTTCCCAGCTCCAACAATGGCTAAAGCAAGTCAACACTGACACTGCAATACTTGTCCATAAGGAAAACATACACACACAGTGACACCCCCCTCAATCATTTATTTAAGATATTAAGATTTAATGCAACAGTATGCATTAATACCCAAAACCACTCACAGTGAACCCATACAGAGAGGGGGGAAAGTTATATTTAAACAAGTAAATGAGTGTTGTCATTTTATTTTGGCATGGGACAAATTAACTAGAAGGAAACAATTTATGCCCTCACAAGAAGAATGTGAATTTGTTAATGATCAATTAACTCATACACTAAATTATTCACTCTAAATGGCACAGTCACCTTAATGTGAGTCTGCAAAAGTAATCAATAGAGAAGAGACGAAGATGTTGATTTTTGTTTTCTATAAATATATACTGATTAGTCAAGGTTCAGACCAAGCCATCTTTATTCACACTGAGCAGAACCTGACTGCAATTCATGGAATTTGAATCACACAGTATGACTAAAT
Source organism: Cyanistes caeruleus (assembly GCF_971803275.1). Classification (NCBI taxonomy): domain Eukaryota; kingdom Metazoa; phylum Chordata; class Aves; order Passeriformes; family Paridae; genus Cyanistes; species Cyanistes caeruleus. The sequence continues at coordinate 20,479,669 of NC_141707.1, read as the reverse complement.
AGAAGAACTGCACCCTTGGAAAAAGTACAGAAGTACTTTAAATGGTCACTTTTGTTCTCTCTCCCGACTTGTTTACATACACATTTTAGGAAAAATGACAATAGGAAAACATATGAAAGGATAAGAGCATGAATCAATAATTAGCCAGTTAGCAGCTTAAAATTATGCTGGAATAATAAAATGGAGATAATAATGTGAATGTTGTTAATGGCTTATCAATCTAAAAATAATCATATTCTTATCAAAGCCACTGTATGCAAAGAGACTATATGAGAACTGTATTTTTTAATTCTGTTTTGCATGGTCTTTAGTTTGCATTTATGTACTTTTAGTTTGCATTTATATACTTATTATGTATACCATCCCCACAGGATTATTGCTGGAACAGTGCTGTAGATATTATCTGACTGTAATCTACTTGTAACTTTATTTCTAGCTAAATCTCTAACTTGTATTATTCCTCAGAAGGGCAAGTTACTATGTGTAAAAGTGTGAAAGAATAGGAAAGTTGAATTTATATGCTCCTGTCAGGGCTTCAGGCCCAAGGAGGGAACCTTTAATGCTCCAGGACTAATATGCAGCCACAGAGATTCTATCACAGATTCAGTGGACCCAGTAAGTCCTACACACAAATTAACATGGAGTTACAACATAGTCATGTATTCCTTCCAAAAACAGAGCAAAGGAATACAAAAATCAGCAGTAAGGTAGCTTAATTATAGCCTCATTTCTTCAGATGGGAACAATGCCTCACCTGACTTCAAGTACATGGAAATTCAGAAGAACTATTATGCTTTTCCTAAGGTTATAGGGAGCAAGACAGACCTACTGCATACTCAGCCAACATACAAAAAACTATATTAATTTCACCCACTTGGTTGAATTTTCCACAAAAATCACATTTTATTCAATACAATGTAATTTGAGAAGGGGACAGCAGATTTTGCACAGATTTCTATAGCACTGAGTATCTGTTTTAATACAAGGAAAACAACTTTAAGAAATCATAGCCAAGTCACATGCAAATTCTTCCCATTCACTTTGAAATGCGAAGACACGTAAATAAAAGAAAAATACAGCAATAACAGAGAAACAGAACATCATAGATTAGGTATTTCCAACAGAGAAAGCCACTCAGTAGGTATCTCTACAGTTATTAGTACAGTAGGGTTAGAACCAGAAAAACATGGCTTGCTTGTGGGTTTTATTTGGAAACAAAAACTATTCTGCTCATGTCAAAACGTGTTCATATGGAACAAAACATCTCCTGCAGTCCAGATCACTTCACTGCAAGGCTTTTTTCTCTGTTGCAATATCATCATGTGCCATTAATTTGCTACTTGAAAAAAAAAAATAAAAAACAACCTGAAGCCTAACACATATTTTTATCTACTTGTTAAAAAAAGTATGAGAAAAGCTCTCCATAATGGAGAAGGGAGGAGGAATGGAGGGGGTGGGAGACAAGAACAGGACACAAAAAAACACCTTTTCCAAAGACTGTTCTAGGCAAAAGGGACATGTCATGTTAAACATTTGTCAATAGCTGTATACAACCAGTAAACAAATTCAGCTCTATGAAAAAGGAACTACATCACCATTTAGTGGTTGCAATTTAGATTATTCTAGCGTGTAATACTTTAATTGTATAAAACAAAGCTGATGTCACAAACACAAAAGAACTTCTTGCAAAGCAAGCACCACAAGTAATTTTTATGCTGCCACTGATGGCTGACAAGTGATGAGCACTTTGTTCGAATTCATATACTTATGCATCTAAGGCAACAGGTGGCTTATAAAAAGAACACACTAAGAGCTTTTTAACTCTTCATTATCAAAATTTTTATAATATGTCTTATCATAATGACTAAACAATCTCTACAAATAAAAGCTCAACATACTAACTACAAAGATGAACTATGGCTTAGGGAAAATTATCCATTATTTTGCTAAAAGCAGAATCTGAGGTAAGGTTTTGGATCCCACTGACTTGAGCTCTGCCTACATTCAATGTATTGTAATTGCACAAAGTACTCGATACTTAAACAGTACCTTGTGATATATAAATTAAAATCAGTTTAAGACAAAAAAAATATATATTTTGTATTTTCTTACTGTCTTTTCTGTACCCATCTCAAACAACAGCTGAATATTGTAGTACCCTTGGAAGGAAATTTCTGGAAGTGTATTCAAGTTCTTAAAACCAATTGAAAGTGATGCATTTCAGTTGTTGCTTAATGTAGTTTTGGTCCAAGAGTGGCAGTACAGAAACAATGTGTTTTTTTCTAAATACTGCACAGTCCAATGAACAGTTCTGCATTCTTTAAGCACACACACAGAGTTATTAAAAAATCAAGGTAAGTTGAGAAGACAAAAATGCAATAAGAATACCAAAACAATCTTTATATTCTGCCTTGTAATTAAACTATGAAATAATCATCTGCTTATGATTAAAACATTTTAGTGTTTGCTGGCTTGGACAGATTAAACTCACATACAACATACTAGACTTTTTCCTCTGAATAGCAGTTTCACCATGCCATCCCTAACAATTTAAAAATATGACATGGATATTTCTTATCTTGTACACCACACACACAAATTTCTCTGGTGATGTACACTGGATTAATTTTTCTGCTTTTTGACACTTCAGAGAACCCAGAACTGAGTCTTAAACTTCCCAACTTCTGGATTCCCTCTGCTTCTTTCCTATTTTTTCTGAAAGCAATCAATCCCTCTCAGGTAGCATACGTTCCTACTTTTGCAACTCTTTCACACACTCAACTTCCATTCCTACTGCTATTTAGCTTAGAGACATTAATTTTTTACATTAAATTACCAAAGCTGGTGCATAAAAAATGTGTCTAAGAACTGTTATCCCAGTAACAGTCATCTAGTCTAGTAGTGAAATGCAAACCTATGGTCAAATATATTTTAAAACTTTAACTACTAAAGTGAGCTTGAGGTACAGAAGCTTTTGCCATCATCCATATCAGGAGAAAAACCTGTATGATGGAATGGGGAAATGAAAAAGGTAGACAGAAGGAAGAAAGGATGTTGTTTGATTTTGTAAAGGAAGTCTTTTCAACTGACTTTAAAAGAAAACAAGTTAGTTATGTATTACATGAATACACAGAAATCTAATTACATATCTCAGGCTAAACACTGAGGTTCTGAAGAATTTTCTTGCTATTTTATCAACAACAGATGAAGCTTCACTTTAACTGCAAAATCTAAAGTAAGAACCAAAAGTAGCATTTCTGAGGTATTTCACAAAAAACAAATAAATGTTTGGCTTGATATTTTGTTAATTGTCTCTAGGCATGGATGCTCCAGGGTATTGTTTGAGGCTAGAAATCCCAGCATCAAAACCAAAGCAACAGTTTCCAAAGCAGCTCTTGCAATTACTGCTGATAAACATCCAGCATTTAAATCCAGCCCACTGCTAATTCTGTTTTCTGCAGAAGATAGCAGGACGAAAATTCATCTTAAAATACACTAAAAAAATCGCTGAGAGAAACTGAGTGGAGCAAATACAAGAGTGACAAATTCCAAACAGAAAAAAAAACAACAAAAAACAAACCATAAGAATTTCTGTTGAGATGCCATTGATAACTGACTAATACATATCTCCTTGTAAACCCAAGTAGAAAAGCTAAACTTCATCTTCAGCCAAAGTGAAGCTGGACTTCATCAGGAGAGAAGAGAAAGTCTGGAAAGCATATTGAAAACATACTATCTTTGCTGAAGGCTCACCAAAAGAAGTCAGCAGATTTCCACATCAATACTTCAGCATTACAACAGCACAAAGGCACATCTGCAACCAAACCCTGCATCTCAATAACATCTCAGTCTAAGTAACAGTCATAAGAAAGTCAGACTTCTTCAGACTCCAATGGACAACATGCAAGGTTTGAAAGAAAACATCCCTAAGTCTTGTAAACTTAAAAGAAAGAAGAAAAAAAAAAAAGCATGCAACTGGCATATTTTTTATGGCTGCCTTTTTACAAACATTTTTCATTTTACCAATCGCAGCTTAATGCTCCCTCAGCTAGAACAGCATGACTGTTTGCTGTATTACATATTAAATCTGATTAGAGAAATTACCTATTTTTAAGATAACCCAGCAAGAATACAGTTATTTTTAAGACCCAAAACCCCTCTTAATACATGTTTTTACAATCAGTTCCAACAGCACAGAAGATACTGGCAGCATATCCATGAGAAAAGGTGTCAGAGTATGGAGCTGTTTCAGCTTGCGGAAAACCGTCCCATCCAGTGTATAAGTCTGGCACAATGCATGACTTGAAAAAGGACAGACACCTATTTTTCTAAAAGTGGCATTCTTGCTGTTATAGAAACCAGGCTATTCCAATAAACAGCAACTCTGAAAGGAAATTGAACCAGAGGTTTTTCTGTTATTTCATTAAACAATGTCATAAACTCTTGTAGGCAAAGATAAAGGAACTGACAACCCAAGGATCTCAGACAAATTTGCTTGATACAGAACAAAAAGGAAGTATATATTAATGAAGTCTTAATACAGCGTATTTTAACTAACCCAGAAGCCTTGTTTAGTTTGTCTAGGATAAGTAACTTGCAGCCAGAATAAGAAACCCAAAGGCAGGTCCCTCCTGGTCTTCACCTGCAGTAGGTACTCCACCATTCAGTACACAGCAATCAGATATGTAAACTGCTCCTTGTCTATTTTAATACTGAAGTGACATAAGCCTCAGAAATTATCACCTCAGCTCACCTGGTATTGACTCACCTGCACATTCACTTCCAAAGCAGCAACAGCCAACTCCTACAGCCATTTACAAACCCAGGGCAGCCCACGTACTCAGCTGTGTTAGGAAGCATCTACAATTCAATTGAGAAACAGAAGTGCTTCCTGGAACCTCTCTAATTTAAAGTTTTCCTTAAAACTCTGCATTAAACAAACAAAAAAAACCTACTTTCTCAAAAGCAACTTTCTGAAAGGGATGCTATAATATTCTCAGTTTATAGACTACTCACCTTTCTGATACAATCATGCAGCTAATTAAAGTGAAAACACTCAGCCACTTATCTTTTTGCAAAAAACTGTTACTTTACCTTTTCTGAGATAGCCTTCCTCTGACCAAAGGAAAACAGGCTTTCACACTTTATATTAGAAAAACAAAACAAATCCATCTACACTACATTTCCCTTCAAGCTTTCAAGAAAGTCCATGAAACAGCAAATAAAAAAATATTAATAAATTATTAAACTATCACTGTTTTTAGAAAGAATACTCTACACCATCAGCAAAGACACCCACTCAAACAGGTACACATATATTTCAGAAACAGTCACCTGAACACCCCAACTCTATCACACATTGACAATTCCTTTGAAGTATTACAGAGAAAAAACTCATCTGCATTGCCTAAATAGCAATTACACCCTGCCAAATCACACACACAAAACTATAATAAAAGTAGTTGTAGGTCAAATAATAGCAATGACTCAGTAAAGACAGCCTGCCTGGTCTTTATTCTCAGGGGAGGGAGGGTTTACTGGTCAAGTACTTTATGACTCACAGTACAGTATATTAGAAATTTTCTATGTATTCTTTAGAATTGAGAGATTGCCCTTGTAGCTCAGTAGGTAGCTCTCCTGTTTCTGGCCTACGAGGTCATAGCTTTAAGTCCCTGCTGAGGAAACTTAACAAGTTCCATCTATAAATAGAATGGCATTAGATGCTGCTACTCTAGCAAGGGTGGTGGCCTTTAGACAGGAAATTTTATGTTTTCATCTGTTCTGATACAAAAAAGAAACTGGACATAAAGAGGCAGAGGATATTATGCTAAAGATGAATGACGAAGTGGGTTCCAAAATCCACTGCCACTTCAATTAGCATGAAACTAACAAATCTAGCATTATCAAACTATGATAAAGGCTAGACAAGAATGCAAGAACAGTAATTTTCCTTCTCAATGAGAATTAAAGCAATTAAATAAAATTACAGACTTAACAATATTTGAGACTGAAACCTCGTAGGTACTATACAATCAAAATTTAATTTGTGGCATCAAGGGGCAACCTCGACATAAAACAAATTTTGGACTGTTTTATTAATAACAATGTTTGAGCATTCATAGCTCTCTCTATCTGAAGAAGTATTTCCTTGAGATACATTTATTTAATTATCACAGATTAATATGATACGTACAAATTTTTGCTCCTAATATCCATATATTTGGGGAGGCTTATTCAGGTCTCAGAACAACTACTTGTGAGAAATTTGAGAATGAAACCTATTTTAACACTTACCTGAGTTTATTTGAGCTTTAAACTGTAACTACCTGGCCCTAGAGGAATATGGATTAAGCTCAGGTATCAGTTTCATATAGTCTGGCAATGTAATCCACTGTTCAATAAAGACAAAAGCTACTACACTACAGTGATGACAATTTTCCAGCACCCAATCTGCACCCACATGCCCAGGAAAACAAATTCATTCCTCTGTTGGAGACAAAGCTGCAAACAGAATACTGCGAACAGTTCTGCAGTACAAACCTACAAATTTTGTTCATGTAGACACATCAAAAGAAAAAAAAACACCAGCAATAAAACAGGAGATTTGGGTGATTTTATAATGGGATTTCCTGCATCTCAAACACACTAACATTATCTTCAAGGATGAGAACACATCTTGCAATGTTCTTCTGCAATTTTTCAGCATACAAGGTTATTGTCCTTCCTATAATTATCTTCTTGCCTAAGTGAAAAATCTGATTAGTTAAGTTTTCCACAGCTGGCCAAATTAAGCTAGTTGATCCTGCACTGGCTCTGATCTATCAAACAGGATGCTGCTGCACACAATGTCTCCCTCCCTCTTGCAGGTGTAGGTTTCAAAGTAGTAGTACTTGAAACTGCATGAGAAAACATTCACAAGAATCACATGCTGGTCCTTTAATCCCACTGTCAACATTTTGGACAATAATGTACTAGTATCCAAAGCACATACATACAAGGCTCTTTTCTACTCTTCAGATCCTTCTACAAACAACTGCTTTTAAGCATCAGCCTTCATCCTAAGAGTAAGCACATACAAATGACAAGAGCCACTGTGATGCTTGCTCTGGCTCGTAATCTACTTCAATTTCATTTACATCCACTGCCTTGGCTGCTGGGTGCTGCACTAACAAAACAAATCAATGGTTACTTCTCAAGAAGCTTCTTTGAGCAGATAGCTGTCTGTACAAGCATTTCTTCTCTCTACCAACATTATTTCTGAGCAAAAAGTCTGCTGTGCTTCCATCCTTGGATCCAGCGAGAAAAATCCAACAGCATTGGACAGCACTAGCTCTCCAAGATGGCTTGAAGCTAGTACATGACACTAAAGACAACTCCATCTGTTTCCCTCCAAGAAATCTCATGTCAAGGCAGTACTTCTTTGGAGTAAGTCTTCCATGACTCATTGTCTCTTCAAATCCCTTTTTTATCGGGCATTCTGTGGGGGTTTTTTGCCTCAAATTGAATACTGCATCCAAATGGAAAAAAAAAAAAAGAAAGAGTTTATTCAAACATGCTTCCTTTTACTTGACATTACAAAGGGGGGTAAAGCCTTGTATGCATACGGAATTCCCTCTAGAATGTTGTTTGCCTCAGAGCTTAACTTCACCTGCCTTGAGAAGGAACTGTCCCCAGATTTGCTCACTACCACAGAATGTGGTACAGCACCAAGAGGGTTGCAAAGGCCTGATGAGATGCAGCCAGGGATCATTCACTACATGTGCATTCTGTTTCTGCCTGCAGGTACAAAACTGCTGCTGCAGGGAGGAGATATACATGAATAAAACCTCCGAAGTAAAGCACAGCTAAGCAACCTCTGAAAAATCCTCCTCTCCTGCAACAAAAGCATTTTTCTTAATGGGGAAAAACTAATGATAAGCAAATTTTTATGTATCTCCACAAATACTAATCGCCTCCCTTCTCTTCCAAGGCAGTGGGCATAGTACTGGAACGTGCAGAAGTAAAATTCAAAGACAGGTAACACATGGCCTAAGACAATTACTCCTAGTTTGTTTTTTTCTCTGTGATCTGACATTCTGAAATCGCAACCTGCAATGCAAAAACAGTCTTGCAAATACAAATTATTTCACTTTTGTTGATGATTTTTCTGATAGGAGCACAAGAACGCCATATTCATAACTCTGTGATCAGAAAAATCTCCTATGCAAAGACTTTTCTCAAAATCAATACACCATACAATATTCAACCAAAAAAAAAAAAAACCCAAACAAACATACAAACAAAAAATCCACAAGCATTAGACTAATACACAGACAGAACTGTCAGTCAATTTGGAAAGCTTTCACAATTTCTGGATTTAATATGGAGAAGTTACTAAAAGCCAACTAAAAGTTCAGCTGAACTACGAGCTATTTCAAGTGTTTTATTAAACATTAATTCAGTTGCTCTAACAATAAATAAGAAGAGAAAATTTCAGTAGGAACTATCATGTAACTCAATAGCATACTCCAATACAACTTGATTGTGTAACACTAACAAGTTTGATATGTGCAGACATTTTTAACTTTGGTAACTAAGCAGTGAAAGGTTTGTATTTGTAAGCAGGCAAACCTTTTTTAGCAGGTGTCAATTACACTTAGTAATATAAAACAAAATCAAAGCATCTTCAACAAATGGAACCAAAATATGTCAAAGACAATACGAATTTTTTTTAAGGCATATGTTTACATCATTTCAAGGTGAATTTTGACACTATAAAGATGAAAAAGGAGCTTCAGATATTAGAAGTGACAGAGCCAAGCTACAGCTGCATAAATTGAGCCACTGTGATTCCCAAAGCACAGAACACACATGCTGGAAAGATGAGATGTAAGTCATACTTTGTTCACTGAAATGTTAGTGCAGTGGAGTGTGGCTAAGTGATATCCTCACATGCCTCCTCTCAGCAGCAGTCAGATTCCAGGAGCAGCAATCAGCACGTATGGCTTCTTGGTAGAGAACATAGGGAAAAAACGCATCATGCCTCAAGTATATAAAAGCTACAGATCTTTGCATCTTTATATAGAAAATACACACATTTTTACAGGAAGTCAAAAAAATAAGCGAAAAAAGAGGATGTATCTTACTCAGTTAAATAACTTTTTCATCACTTTGATTTTTGTGGGCAAATCAAAACACTGGCAGTATCACTAAAAGTTACCATTAACCTTCATGATGGTAAAAAAATAAAGTCAACTTGATTTTAAATGCTGAGCAAAAATCAGCAAAAATGTTGTCAAACTCAGTTTTGATTAGTGCTTTTTTTCAAGTAAGAATAGACTACACTCAACTGACATGATCCATAGCTATCAAAGCTTTAAGTAATGATAAATACCTTTAGAAGTTACCTAAAACCCCGAAGGAGGCAGAACCAGGGGGTGGACTAAACACTTCCAGTTTTAACAAATGTAAAGCTGGAGTAAAAGCAATTAAAGCTCTCTAGGAACTCATTCGCATTGGTCACACCAGTCACTTCCGTAAGACCCCAGGGGATGTTTACCTAGCTTCATAGCTCTTTCACTCCTACCACAAAGAACAAGATTTCACGGATTATCACTTACCAAACTCCCCATCCTGCTGCTAAAAGGCAGCTGGAGCTCCTCTGCTGTGAAGTCAGAGCACTTCCAGAGGAGCAAAGCAGGAGCTTCCCAGCCCTACCTGCCTGCACTCCTCCAGCACCAAGTCACTGCAGGCAGCTCACACCATCCTCTGCAAAACTGGCACACCAGTGGGTTGCACAGATGAGCTCTCGGATTCTTCCACAAAACCCAATGTTGCCTGCCCTACTTTAAACATTGGGCATCCAACCCTGATGTTTTTTTATTAATTGAAAAGGAGCATTTGATAGCAAAGTACTTTTACAGACAGGCTTCCTCCCAAGTCCTGTACCTTTGAAGAGAAAGAGTGGATTTCATTAAAGAAACTAAAAGTAAGAGAAAAATGTGGAACTTATTTTCTAGAAAACTAGGACTGCAGAATATCAGTGGGAAGAGAAATTCAAAAACATGAAGAGGCTGTTTAACATCCAGTACATTCAAAAACTTGACAGAGATATAGCAGGGAGGGACTAAATAATGATATCTACCATTTTCCTCACTGAAGTATTGTTTAAGCATAATTTGTAAATTTACATTTGTAACAAAGTTGCCATTTCCAGTTCACCATACAAAGAAACTAATTTGCGACAAGAACTTGTGACCAATCTGCCATAAAAGTTGAAAGGTGGCTAAAACCATTAAACTGGGGAAGAAACACTATGATAACCTTCAAACAGCCTGCTTTCTGTCACCACAAAAAACACTGCTGCCTCAGTTAAAACTGCAGTACACCTGAAACAGGGAGAACAGAACTGTCAGAAATGTTTCAAATTAAACTGTGAATCTTGGAAGATGAACAAAGCCGAAAGTACCTTACTATGGGATTGCAAACTATCCAGGACAGTCAAACATTTCAAAATTAAATCCCCATTCACTCAGTCAGTAAGTAAGCAAGTATATCTGTCTGAGGTTTTCATAACTAGGTGTGACCAAAACTAAATTACACCCCTACCCCTAAGAAACTAGGATAAAATCTGAAATTTTTATTTTAAAGTGTATAGAGACCAACTGGTTTAGTAAAAATATCAGTAAATCATTTTCAGTTTGTGTAGTTTTACAGAAAAAAATCCATAGAAAGTATCAAAACACAAGAGTGGATTGCTCTGTTTTGCAAGGGAAAACTTAATTGTCTTGTTTGCTGAGCTAAGAGAATCTACTTCATACTGTCACTAATCATGTATCATAAAAATACAGCAGTGCTCAACACAAACTTGACTCTCCTTTTACTTCTCCTGTTACCCTACCACGTGTGGTTGCCATGTGTTGCCTGTTTCTTTGCATATATTGAAATATACCTTAAGCACATAAGCAATGTTTTTATTGATTTAATGGAAACCATATATCTCAGGAAAATTCTAACAAGGATATAAAAACTTGAAGATTGAAAATACACAGCCATTTGAAGATGGGGGTATTGTCTCCTCTTAAATGAAGGAAAGAAAGTAGAGAATTAGCCAGCCAGGTGGAAACAGATAGCAGCATTCTCCTCAGCTTTATGCCATGTAAGAGCTCACCTGTGTACCTTGTGGTCAGGCAACAAGCTTTCTCCAAAAAACATCTCAGAACACAAAGAGGTAACAGCAGTGTTTTGTTATAGCAGCTAAAAAACCCACAGATAAACCTTCCGTCCTAAAGAGAATGCAGTTTAACACATCCTCAATAAATAAAGAAAACACGATTAAACCTTTCAGCCTACGACTGAAATACCTACCCAAAGTTTGTCTCATCAAACTGAACTCCATTCCTATCAAGCCATTTTCTTACCAATTGTTACCTTCATCAATACAACTTGGTTAATTCTCAAACTGCTTTCTGCAAAATTACCAGCTGAACCAAGCTAAGTCAAAACTTAACAAACCTTTCTTCAATATTACACTCAGGCATGCGGAGCTAGAAGTCTACAGCACAAATCCACAATGACCTGCTTCTGACTTCATGCCTGGTATCCATAAAACAAAAAAGACCAATTCTCTGAAGGACTCTGCTTCCCATGCTGGCCATTACCACAGGCAGTAGTAGTGCATATCACAACAGCACAAAGACAGAGAGCAACACTTTCGGTGCTCAAAGGTGAAAATGTGTTCCAGATCAAGATAAAATGAAAACGAATACTGAATTTTTCATGCTTGGAAAACGCACAATATCCAGATCACTTCCTGTTACAGCTCCTCCTACCATTTTAGCATTCTTCTCTTCATCTTCAACACCACCTCCTTTTCAGCTTGCTGGCATACAAGTCTCGCCCTCCAGTCCCCTGCCTATTGCCCTTGAACAGAAGCAGCCTGCCTGAATTCTTCTTAAACCACTTTCTACTGTGACTCCAGAGATTCAGTGTTCAGCGTCCACCCACCAGGCTGAAAACTGACTGTTGGTTTCAGGGCACTGGTTCCCAAAGATACACAGTTCATCAGGAACTTGGACCAAACCCTATTTACTTTTTTGGTAAAAGTCAACAAAGAAACTTCATCCTCTCAGGATCTGCAAAGTTTAAGGATTTACAAAAGCAGCAGATTTCTACTTCCATTTCTGCCTTTTATTAACACATTCCATTCCTCCTTCTTCATGAAATTAAACAAGTAAACTTCCATGCATTGCTGGCAAAAGAAAATACAAATCATTACTGCAGATTTCCAAAAACCCAGTTTCTTTTTAATTCTTCAGTACGAGGCTAATGAAGAAAGGCGTACCTGTTAGATAGCAGAGGATGAGGATTGTCTTGGCTGGAAAAACCCAAGACCTGATGGCTTTGAAGTTAACGGTAGAAGTTAAATTGTAATGAGTATTTGCTCCACAGTTATTACAACAATTCTGTTCTTAAGCTAGAGAAAACAGGTAAGTAAGTTTACATACGCATCAGATGAAAGATCCCATCACAGGCGTTAATGTGAGACAAGAAGGAATTTCCTAAGCCTTGTCCAGTGTGGGCTCCTTTCACAAGGCCAGCAATATCCACCACATTCAAAAATGCTGGAATTTTGCTGAAATATAAAAGTTAGAAGTTCCATTACTAAAGCGTATTAGCTGAAGTTTTTGGCACAGAAGTAAATTCAGACCATGAAAATCCAACAGTTCTTTTCTGGAACAAGTTAAACATCACAGTATGGAATGCGTAAGACAAAATTCCCCCCATCCCTTGCAAAACATCCATTCTCTAAGTTCTCTGTAAATATTTATGTAAAATTAAGTAAACTAGTTTTGAAGTGTGGAATCATAAAGACAACTATACAATAATCAAGCAGGCCTGGAAGACTAAGGCATAAATATGTTGTGTAATGCACAGTTTTCTCAGGACCAAAGTGATAAGATAGAAAAGCCCACTGCACTCTGCTATTGCACACCTCCAGGGTTACAATTTAGTTCAGTAGGTTATGTAACCTTCTCAGAACAGCACTTTTTTTTTTTTTTTTATTACAGTGCTGATTAAATTAGCAGTGATCAGGGTTATGCAAACAATTTGGAAAAAAAAGCAGGTAAATTAAGGTGGTATTATAATATAAACAGCTGTGATGTTTTCCACCATAGTGAACAGCAAAGGGTTAAGCAGACATTCACATGACATTTTTTACAGCACTAACAGTACAGTCATCAAGTAAAAATTAGCTGACAAAAACAGAAAAAAGCTTTTAAAGTTATGGGAAATTTATAAACTGCAAACCTTCTATCCTCCACAAATTCTCAACTTGTTAAAAAATGAAAAAATAACTTAATGGGCATTAAACTTTTCATGTATACTCTAAACCAATTACTTCTCAAAATCCAGCTGAGTCAGAAAGAAATCCAAAGAAACTAGAACTTTGTGATAAGGTGTTGACTAAAAGCACCTTCATATGCTCTATGCAAATAACATCAACATCATGAACAGTGGCAGAGACAGAACCACACTGAAATGCTGCAAATCCCTCACTTGCGAACAGCCAGAAACTGCCCACCACCATCTCAAGATCTCCAGCTTGATGGCTCCAAAATAAATAGCTGGAAGAGTAATTTATTCCCATCAAACACTTCATCACCATTATATTTCATTAAGACCACGCTAGGGCTAATACAGAAGCTCACTATTTTACTGGCAGTAAGTATAGCAGGAAACAGACCCACACACCCCCACGGAGAAGGGTGTGACCGCCCTGAAGCCGACATGAGCTGTGCAGTGCTGCCCACAGAGAGAAACAACCACAAAGGTGAGAATGAAGGTATGACCTAGGCAGTACTACACTTCTGAAATCTTTTTTGTCCACAGCCCAAACCGAGCTTTATTTTCATTAGTGTGACCACTTGCTGATAAATAGTTTTTTTCAAATACTGAAATATTTGACAACATGACTGCTGTCAAATCTGTAACTCTGCCAGCAGGAAAATCACCCTTCTCAGCACAGTGCCTGGTATGGCAGTTTGAGCCCAGAGAGAAAAAAAATGTAGTTACAGAAATCTATGGATCATTGTCCCTGCTCTGAACAACTGACTTAGTTAGAACAAAATATTCCAACTTTTTTTTCTTTGGTGCTACCCCACTTCTATTTGACAGCAAATAAATCAGCAGATGTGCTTCCTCACTTCAAATCAACTCTCTAATTTGGGGAGAGATGATTCACTAGAATCTGTTTGATTTTACCAATTATTTCTGGAAGACTGGTGACCTAAAGGTTTTGTTTGCAATCTTGCTTTAACGCTTCCAAAGAAAAATTATTTCTTTCAAGTAAAATAATGTCACAATGCAAGATCTGGACTAAATCCTTCTGTTTGTGAAGATGAAGTTCTAAGTGTCATTAAACCTGTCCAGTATAATAAACTAGGAACTTAATGATTATGAAATTAATTTCATGTAATTAATATTTTTGTGATGTACTTAGAAAGAAGCAATTATGTAACACACTACAGTATGTTACTTAAATTCAGGTAACACAATAGTGACTTTAAGATTCACTAGGCCCACAGAAAGAAGGGCCCATCCTTGGGAAGACAGATATTGTGTGCTGCAAGTTTATGCTGTGGAATGCAGTCAAAGTAACGGGAATATAAGTATACTCCGAAGTGAAGCAATTTTGCACATTTCACATTTTTGTCCCACTATGTCTTTTTAACTACTAGTACATAAACACAGAACAAACACTTATTTAAGACACTACCAAGAGTAATTCTCATTCTGAAGACAGAAGCCAGTAAATATTAATGTATTAACCCAGGAACTCCTTTTGCATGATACAAACAGAACTTAACACACTTCAGAAGAAACCTGGGGCAACTTCTCAGTCCTTGCTTTTTGCCTCATAACTACTCACTCAGAAGCAAGACAGAAAAATGCCACTCTTTAAAGCACTTCTCCATTGTCATTTTAAACTGTTTTAAGGAAAACAAGGGCAGTGTAAGAAACATGCTCCCCTCTCACCCTTCTAGTAGGATTAAGCTCCTGGCTAGCCATCAGAACAATTCACACTTTCACTACAAAGATGCCACATTAGAGCAAGGCAGATACCTTCATATGCACCAGAATCACCAGAATCAAGCTCATTTGCTGCACAATGGAAAGAAAACCCCAGCTCATTTCTTCCACAGTTAAGTAATACAAGCAAGAGACCTTTGAAGTGTGTGGGCTCCCAGGGGCTTTCTCACCTTCACTTCGGGTATCACAAAGCTCACATTCCAAGCAAATTAAAACTATCCCCAGGACAGACACCTTCCGGGGTCTAAATCTCTGTTTCACGGCAGAAAGATGAATACACAGAAAAGTAGAAAAAGGCACAAGCTAGGCACACTTGCCTGTACGCTGAAGGACAATGAGTAAACATTATGAAACTAAATAAATTGAAAACACTGCAGAGAATGGAGGGAAAGTACTGTGCATCTTGAATAAGGTTTATTAAACACTTAACTGCATTTTGCTTTTTTTTCTCCTCCTCTAAACAAATTAATTTCCATTTCTTAAGATTCGTTAGTCAGCATTAGCATAATGTCACTGAGTCTCAAATGATCATCACAAACAGGTGGCATCAACTGATCATTTGTACAAATCAGTGCAACACCAATCTACCATAAAGCATGTCACAAGGATTTATAATATGAAGCAGAACACCAAATCCAGAAGTAGCTCTGTATTTTAACCATATATATAAAATCCTTGAGTAGGGATTTTTTACCTCACTTTGAAAGCCATTAGCATTAAGTTTGTGTTAGTGTACCACCTTCACTGTATGAGCAACCCTGCAGTAAAGAGCACAAGACTCACTGGGCCAGACAAAATACAGTTTTGCAGTTCAGTGGTTAGGGCATTTTCAGGGATAAGAGGCTTATGCACCTGTAGGGTGACATATTTTGCAGAAAATAGAAATCCTTCTTCCTTTCTGAAAATTCATACAACTTATGAGTTATCTGTTACCATTCAAAAATGACATGAAGTAAAACCAGCAACACAGAAAGAGAACATGTATATTGTGACAATCTCTTTGAGAGCCATTCAAATCTCAGTCTGTCCTGCTATTTTTGGCTCATTTCCAAACAGAACAGTTTGGAACTCCCTCTTCCAGGAGAGTGTACTCCCAATTACAGCTCCCACAATCAATCCTGTAAGCAGTTTTGACCAATGTAAGCAGAACTCCTCACTGGGCAGCTAAAGGAGTCTTCTGCCAAAGAACTAGGTACTGCAGATAAACCCTGGTCATTTCTATGCAAGAATGATTTCATTAATAGCATTTTATCCATGGTACTGACAAACAAGCCTTGAAGCTAATGACACATGAACCAGAAGTGAAAAATCTGCTAATTAAATTGTGCTTATATGAATTATAACAAGGTAAGAGATTCAGTGTGGATTACAACACATACTCCATGTCCTGTACCAAACACCCATGTTCTCAAACTATTCAGTAAGTTATTACACCAACAAAATACAACTAATTAAATTTTGCCTTCTCCCATCAGGCAGAAAAGATGGCTCAAGTCATCATTACTTAAGACTTTTCATTCACTGCTGACAAGTAAGCAATGCTAGAACACACATCACAGCCCAGCCGATTTGGACAGGCTCAGAACTGAAGAGCAGGCAAACTCAGTAAAACCTAAGGAAAAAGAACATTAACAACAGGACATAGTTACCAATTTCCAGTAATTTTCTATTTTAAAAAATGGGATTTTTTTTACAGATGCTAATATGTTGGGGTTCCAGCCTGCTAAAAGTTATTGATCTCTCACTTTGAAACTACACATGGTTTCCATGTACATAAACCCTCTTTTTAAACATAGTCCCCACATGATGTCCCTCAGAAAGCCCCACTGCTGAGCTGGTTTCTACAAAATGCTTTCCAGCAACTGATTACATAATTTTGACTTTAAAACTTTATAAGGTATCTGAGTTTGCTATCCTACAATGAGTTCAAGGGAACTTTCATTTAATATTGCAGAGGAATTTCATGATCTAGACAGCAATGGGATTTACTCAGATTTAGTTCAGTAACCAGGACTTGAGAACTAAAGATCCAAATGACTTAATTTTATCAATCTGCAATGCAACAAAACAAATCAAAGCAATCTGCTGACAAAAAAGACAGAGATCCTGAAGTATAACAGACATTTCTGGAGTTGAAGAGGAGTAGCTGCAATTTAGATATTATTCTCCTTTGAGATAACCAAAATTGCTTTAAAATTTAAATCTGAAAAGGACATGCAAGATAGATGAGAAATAGTCTAGGTGGAATAGAAATGTTTGTGGTTGCAATAAGCTTTGTGTTTGTGAATGTGTGTAAGGCAACTCACGAGTGCAAACAAGGAATGAAACAAATATTAACAACTTTTTAAGTAATTTGATTAATCCCTTCTCTCGACACACTCCTGCTTATAATCTCATCTGATTTTAAGCAAGGGAGGAAGCAGAAACATAACTCTTTAATAACACTTTTTTATTAATATTTTCAGACAGGCTGATTCCTATCAGCCAGTGCAGTTACTAGGTGTAATCACTTACAGTTAGGCTGTATGTTAATTACCTTAGGTTTACAGGGCTTCTTCAGGAATACTTCTTTTAGTCTGTCATGCAGCTTAAGGCAGAAAAAATGCAATTAATTGCAGTGAGGAGATTATTGGGTCAAAAAATCAATGAAATAAAGAGGAAACTGCTGTTTCCTCTACCACCTCAGTGAAAATTGTTTTGAGGCAGGACTCCAGCATCACCTGAGGCACATCTCCTGGTCAGGCACAGCACACTAGAACTGTGGCAATAGGTTGTGGACCTATGGGCTAAGACTGGTGGGTACCTACACCCAGAGACCTTCAAGCTGTTTGTCAGGACACAAATCACTGTTCAAATTAATTGAGTTTGACATACTTGCACTAAAAAAATAGTTCTAAGTTTAAGGTGATTAAGCAGCATTTTAATTAAATTTAGAACAAAAAATACACAAAAAAATAGCTTTATTAGAGCTTTTATTAAATTACTAAAATTTCTTCAGATGTACTATATACACAGTTGTTTTTTCGTGTGAGATACCCATCACTCCTAAACACTCTGTGTCCCATAAAATATTAATTGCAGTTAACAGAGCAACTCTTTCTGGCTTCCATGTCATAATTTTCATGTCAGGAGCTACTTGTTGAGATGAAAAACATCTCTTTTCCATTACAGAATTAGCAGACCTTACCCTGCTACCTACTTAGTATTCATAGATAGGTGGGGGAAAATACACCTTTCTGCTTTAGTTCCTGCTGAAGTGAATCAGTCTACAGAAAATACTCTCTTTCCAGTTACTAAACCAGAACTAATCCAATCATTAGTTTGTAAAACCTTGCTTGAAAGTACCTGTACTGCAGTAACAGGGGTAGGAGGACAACAAAATAAAAAATCAGCCATCTCCTTTCTGAGAAAGCTACGTGTGGGCACAATGTAACAAATGAGTTTTCACTGAGCATTGTATGAAATTCACAAGAAACAAATAAGTAATTTAAATACATATAGTTAGTAACAAGCTATAAACAAATACCTTAAAATAACAAGCATTCAGAATTGTGTTTAATATATTAATATTTTTTTAGTATCCAGTTTCATTCACACCAAAATGCAAGCAGTAATAACACTAAAGCTCAAAGAAATCATCTACATCATTTGGCAACAACATAGCAGCTTTTACTGTAAGTTCTTAGAGCCCACCTTCTGCGTACAGTCTATATCATTCAACTTATTTATTGTCAACAGTCACATACATCCCACTGCTGCAGAAAGAAAAAAAGCACAGGTTACAAGTTCTGCCAGTGTACCTTAATTGATTAAGTACAGATCTACCTGTTGATAACAGTCTCTAAATTTTTGCCTATGTGATTACATGTACAAACAATTTCATTTCCAGTTATTATCAGTCAGGTTTCAGTATGGTCTAACAAGTAACAGCACAACAGTCAGTCCCAACCAAGCTGAGGCTCTCCTCTTTTGGAGGGAGGAATGGATCGTCAAGCAACAAACTGTACCTGAAGATCCCAACTCTTCCTCCAATGGCAGAAGAGCCACAACTCATACAAGTGGGGCCCTGGCAATAGAGTCAGTCAGAGCAATCCCAGCTCAGCAGGACAGACAGCAACTGCAAGCCCAGCCCTGTCCCTCTCCCAGCTCACGGCAGGCACCAAGGCTCGATCACTTTGTCCTATCACACTATCTCAGTTAAGACAAAGTCACCAAGACAAAATGCTTTTCCCCATCTCCCAACAATGACTGCATTTCTGTGAAGACTAAGTGTAACATATGGAAAATAAAAATCCAAATGCTTTAGATTTTGAAAGACAAAATCTTGAGGCTAGACAAGAGTCCAATTTAAAGAGAATTCACTGTTTATAAACATTCTGTGTGCACAGATGGATTACATCTACTAATCTAAACAAGTAGAAAATTACCACAGAACATATTACATAAAGATGAAGAACAAAATCAAGACTATGCAGAGAAATTAAGACATTTAAATTACAATTCAGTAGCCTATCTTTGTGACTACAGCCTTCTTTTCCTGAGTTTGTCTCAGGCAGACAAGCACAAACAGCTCAGTAAGCTCCTTCAGTCTGGTGTCCTACTGGACTACCGCTAATTATCTCTGCTTTATTACTGTTACAGTGAAATACAGAAGTCATATAAGCAGCATCAGTGAATTCCTAATAAAGAGCTGAACTATCCACTAATGCCCACATCCATCCCAACTTTAAATAACAAATGTCTGTAGAAAAAGACCCTTCAAATAAAAGCTGATTATCCACCTTGTTATCAAACTCAGTGTATTTACTGAATGCAGACTCAGTAAAATAAAATGAAAAAATATTTTCATTAATATTTTAGAGTGATGAGGAGAGAGGGAGAGAAGAATAATTTTCTATTATTATTCCCTGTCCTGTAAAGATAGATGGCCAAAGGCAGGGTGAGGGGAGAGATCTCTTTGTCACTTCAACTATTAATTTGGGAGTAGCTGTTCATAGCTAAGTGAGAAGAAAAAGGTATTACTGAGATGGCCAAAGCAGCATTAATAGTACAAGCTAGAAGAAAACTGTCAACCAAATTTAAATGCCACACCACTATCTCTGGACAGTCAACAGCCTGAAAGCTCTGCCTCTAATTCAGCAGTTTTGTTTTAAAGATCCATGCAGTAACCATCATGCTTAACACTGACTTGAGCAGGAAAAACAAGATTACACGTTATAACAATCCACTTGAACAAACAGCTTCACGTTAATGCAGTATTTTAAAACTGCACAATAGTTACAGACGGAAACAGCTTCTTTAGACCTGAAAATTAAGTCAGAAAATGGACTTTTGGTTAGCAACTAATCAATCTTTTTTAACTGTGGGTGAGATCTGGCACTAAAATTGAGGCCTAAGAGTTGAAAAGAAGTACACACGTGCATGCTAGCTTGCCCTATGATTTATGTACATTCACTTGATTTAAGATATCTCTGCAAGTAATTGCAAACTAAAATAAATGAGTCACAATTCCCTATTTAAGCTCCTGTTTTTTGAAAGCACCTTAAATTTTGCTGTTCAAGCTAAGAAAAAGTTTCCACATGGAACATACACAGCAGATTACAGCCAATAGCAAAAAAAAATGATGTGACAAAATGAATACACTCCTAGAATAATGAAAGAATCAGAAGAGATGTAGTGTAGGACTATCCTAGGAGATACCACAGAACAAGTAGCAGAGCCTACTAAAGAGAAAGAAAATCAGGGACAAAAAAGACTGCCCATAAAACTTACTGCAAAATAACTGAGGATGCAGGGATAATGACAGGTACTTGTTTAGCTAGCTATATATATATAGGTGTGTATATATATATATAGGCATATATATATACCTACAGCACATACAATATTCTGAATGTTTCTAAGTATAGGGTGGAAATCTTTCAAATGAGCAACGTTATGACAAGTTTGGTATGTCCACTACTGTTCATTTTCCAAATCTCTTCAGAAGATACTCCAAGACACCTGGGAGCAGCCACCTTCAAAGACAGGGACACCAGCACCAAATGGTGCTGAGCAACAGCTGAGAGCTCCTACATTTATCATTCATATACAATAAAAGTCATATCGGGGGCATCAGAAAGGTGTAATCCAGGGAGACATATAATTTCACATTCTAAAACAGATGTCAGGAACAAACTTCTAGACATTACAGTTACATTAAACTTTTATAAAACGTTTTTGGTTCAGTAATACTATTTCAGCTACCTAACTAAAGAAAAATATTAAAAATTACCTCGGAGGTTTGTGATACTGGCATAGGAAGTCAAATCTGTCATCTGGCACAGGTACTCGACTCTCGTTTGGATCAATAGTACAGAAAGGAAAATTTTCCGCTGCCGCTTGACTCTTTGTTAACACATTGAAAAACGTCGATTTCCTATAAATGACATACAAACGTTCTTAAAGTAGTTCAACTTAGAAGCATTTAAAAGTACTGGATTAAACCACATCTTGTTGTAACCCAAAGCGATACTGAGCTTTCCATTTACTTCCACAGCAGTGACCATTCCCCTGATTCTAGCAGAAGACACATGCATCTGAAATGACCACTGAAACCCAGTGATGTTTACCTCTCTTCCCTATCCTTTAAAACTCCCCTATGTAAGTACATTGCATACACATGTAAGCAAAAAAAAAAAAATAAGCCAAAAGCAATGCACAGCCCTACTGGCTATTTCTCACTTTCTTCAAGTACAGTGAGACACTAGTAAAGATGCTTGAAACTTTTTTTTTTTAACCAGTTTTGCCATGACTCACCCTTTCCACAAGTATATTGTTCCTTCAGATTTATTTGCATTGTAACACAATTTCAGTGTCTAAGCAATAAAAGTCAACAATGAAAAGAGAAAAAAGTGGCACAGAAAGCAAACCATATCAGTTAATCAATTACAAATAATCTTTTGTGCATAGGAAGACACAGCTATACCTTACCACACTATTTTCATCCTTGTTAAATATCAGTGGAAACAAGCCTATGAGTACTCTACCAAGGGGAAGAAAAGAGAACACTTTCCCTTAAACCAAGTAACAGATTATCTTGTTAGCTGGCATTATTAAGAGCAATATTCTTTTATTAACTCACAAATCTTCTACAATAAATATTCAGGTTGTTGTGTTTTTCAGAGCTGCTCTGTGTACAGCCAACATGCTCAAAAGTCACTAACAATTTTCTTTCGAAGTTACATCATAATATAATTGAAAATACTATTTATCCCCATTGACATGCAGTACAACGCTACAGCTAATTAGTTCCTTTATGAAGTACATCTTAGCTACACCCTGAAAAACAGAACAAATGAGAACGAAAACATAAGAAAACAATGCTTCCAGCTTTAAGACACGCACAAAAGTTTGGCTTTTAACTTGTTTAAGATTTAAAGACTGAGAATGCTGAGACCTTTTCTTAGTAAATAGGATACACAAACTAATACCAAAAAGTTTTACATGTATATCCTCCAGGTGATCAATTCATTCTCCTTTTCAAGTACAACTCCTGTGAGGAGCCACAACAAATACAGATGAGAAGCATGACAGAAATCAATTATTAGCATTCCATCATCTCTTCCAAACTGTCACTTAGGTTTGTCTTACTACAAACTCTGAAGAAGTCTCAAGAAAGTACCCTTCACCGCTAATGACACCGAATAACTAATCCCTTCCTGTGCACATAACCCCAAAATATAAAAGGAATTTGCTGTGCACGTGTGCCTAAGTATTTGCATGAAAGCATGCATTAGACATACACAACAGTGGAGTAGGGAAATGCAAAGGGCATAGCGTTTTATAAAACTCAGCAATTACTAAGACTTTTCCTTTCTTTAAACCCGTCACTATTATCTTGTCCAGACTTGTACACGCCTGCCTATCACTGCCAGTTTTGCGTCGCTCCACCTGCAAGTACTCCCAGCTAAATAAAGATGGAAGTCCATCACGGAGCAGCAAGACTTGTGTCCCTCAGCTCGTATCCGCATCTGTCTGCACCCAGACAGCGTCTCAGGTCCTTCCCCGGCGTAGGGGCAGACGCGGGGACAGCGAGGAGCCTCCCCGCCCGTCCCCGAACACCTACCCCACGTTCGGCAGCCCGACGATCCCGATCTTCAGGGACGTCCCGAACCTTCCGATAATCGGGTGAGACTTAACGCCGTCGCCTCCCTTTTTCGGGGGCATCTGCAAACACAGAGGAGGGTACACTGAGCTCCCCGCGACAGCCCCGCGCACCCTCCACGCCCCGTCCCCTCCCGGCACGGCGCAGCGGCCCAGCCGGGGCCTGCGCCTCCGGGAAGCCGAGGGGAGACACCCGCGCGGCGGCGGCGCCCGGGGGCGCGGCGGCGGGCGGCGGCCGAGCGGGGCTCCCTGCGGCCGGGCGCTGCGGCCGTGCCCGCGCTTCCGGCTCACCTCGGCGCGGAGCCGCCTCGGAGCAACGGCGCCAGCGGCCCCTCGCACGCGGACGCGCCGGCGGAAGGGGCGGGGCCGCCGCGGGGCAAAGGTCACGCCGGGCGGGAGGGGCCAAGCCCCGGCCCCGCCCGGCACAGAGCGGCCCGCGGAACTGCGGAGCGCTCACACAAATATGACCAAATACAACGTTGAGAACTACACCGTGGCACTGACTGCCATATCCAGTCTTTCCTTAAAACACTTCCGGGACGGCAACTCTACCACCTCCGTGGGCAGTCCATTCCAACATCTAATCACCCTTTCTGTGAAGAAACTCCTCGTAATGTCCAGGCTGAACCTCCCCTGGCACAGCTGAAGAAGACCGTATCCTCTAATCCTGTCACTGGGTGGCTGGGAGGAAAGGCTGACCCTTCCAGAGAGTTGTAGAGAGTGATAAGGTCAGCGCTGAGCCTCCTCCAGGCTAAGGTCCTGTTTGCCAATGCATTAATCCTGCAGCAGAGCAGGAGGCGCTGGAGTAGGAAATGCCCAATGCCCAGAGAACTGCCATAGGCTTTTTGGATTCAAAGGAGCGCTGGCGCTTAGGCACACCACTAGATTTTTGTGCATGGTTATCTAG
Source organism: Cyanistes caeruleus (assembly GCF_971803275.1). NCBI lineage: Eukaryota > Metazoa > Chordata > Aves > Passeriformes > Paridae > Cyanistes > Cyanistes caeruleus. The sequence continues at coordinate 20,455,545 of NC_141707.1, read as the reverse complement.
ATTAAAAGGTGTATGGTCAGGAGGAGAATCCTTGTGTATACATTGTGATTACAACAATTTACATGGCAAATTAATAAACTAATCTAGGAATAACATAGGGTATGAAGAAGAGATGAAACATTAAAAATCTATGAAAAATTAATTGCAAAACATGTTACAGAAGTCAGATCAGGACTCTCCAAAAAATTAGGCATTTTCTTTAGCTCAAGCTCTGCTTCTCTGAACCATTAAAGACAGGCACCATCAAGTGTTGCCTGCTAAGAAAATTGAAGGAGAGAAGGCAGTAAAAACTATTCTTATAGCATGCCCTATTTTAAGTCCATAAGATAAAATTCTCTAAACTTGAAAAACACCAGAGTGAAGGAGTCAAGGTGAGAGTATCATCAGATATATATCATCTCAATCACAGTCAAAGGAATATAATATTGAACATATTCTTAATTTTTTTTTAAAGAAAGGACACTTTTACTAAGCCTAATTTGAAATTATACATAAAAATGTCTGTTACAACTTTCATATTTCAGTGACATGAGATTTTTTGCAACAGTAATATTGAGGAAGAGAATGCTGTATCTGCTCAAAGTTTTTCTATTAGTATAATAACAGTTCTCGCTGATAATGTATTTGTGTGGTCTTTCTGTTGTCTTAAAAGCTATCACTATACTTAAGAGGGGAAAAAAGTATTTCTACTTCAGATTCAGATACAGTTACTTAGCTGTTGAATAAAGCTAATAGATTACTACACCAAACATTCAGTAAAATTGAAATTAACATAAATTATTTATAAATAAATTCAGCACAGACCCTGCATCCTTCATATCCATAAATTACAGTCTTCGATAACCAAATTTAGTTTCCTTTTCAGGAATAAAATAAAGAACACAATAGTTTTCCATCCTTCTAAAGTTCAAGACACTACTTGTCCTGAAAGTCACGTTTTGCAAGACCATTTCACAGCAACAGTACAGGGTGGATTTTCCTACCTCTATTACTATGGCCACAAACTTTCTGAAAATCTACTTTTGTAGAGCTTTTCTGCTTATTAAATTTTCCCACAATCCAAACATTTAATCAGATAATTTTGTTGTTCAATCTAGGCACAATAGTTCTCAGTAGATTAACTTTTTGTCTTCTTAAAATAAAAATACTTTATTTACCAGTTCGTAAGCACAATACAGGCATAAGACATAAGCAGTTTGATGCATGAAGTAAAGAAGTGTATGTATGTGTTTCTGTATATATACAGACACAAATAATAAAGTCTACTATAGGTATAATTCTGATTTTAGCTGTTGGGGAAAACAGCTGAACTGGAAGAGAAAAAGAAATTAAAATCCTGCCTACTTTTGTTGCTGTACTTCAATGTGACTACATATGGTACCAAAGTCAGCAATGTGTGAGCAAAAATGTGCAAGTTTGAATATAAGTTTTTAATTTATGCTCTTCATTTAACATAATGTACTAATGGCCTGCTTCTCCCCTCTCCCTCTCCCCATCATAGTTCCTATATCTAACTTAGCATGGCCACTTCACTAAATGCAGATACAGGACTTCAAAGCATTTGATTCCTTCAGCTAGAAGTCAACTCATGGCCATGTAACACTTCATCTTACATGCTTTTGATTTCAAGTTGCTTTTAAAGTCAAGGTTTGCCTTATTTGGCTGAATTTTCTATCCAAATCTGTCATAATGCTGAAAAACTCATTTTAAACTGGCATACATAGTTTAAACCATCATAATCTTGACCATATTACATACAAAACGTGTTTTATAAGTTTTACGGAAAAAACCACAAACATCTAGAAAGCAATCATTTCAATGTCAACTCTCCAACACTGAAGTACTGCAAAAATACAGCTTATTGTACAGCTGGATCACGTGCAGAAGCCAAACAGCCCTGGAGCAACTCTACCTGATTAAAAGCAATGTTTAAGGGACAGTAATAAAACAGTTTGTTGTTTCTGCCACCAACAGTCTTTGCTTTCTGCTGCCCAGAACATATATTTACAGCAAAGTCACCGTTAACTGCAAAAATAAGCGGTTTTGTAGAACTGAAAGAATAAAGACAGAGCCCCTGATCCTTGCTGTGACCAGGTAATATTCAGTGCAGCCCAGGGGGTGAGAAGAACACAGCTGCTTTTGTAAACCCCAGCTTGGAATTACCCAGGTCCCTGCCACTTGAAGGGAGCCAGATGACTCCCAGTAATAAATACACTCAGTACTAAAAGGAAACACTACTCAAGGGCATGGTCTAAACTAAATGGTGTTCATTGAGTTCTGTGAAGTTTAAAGGTAGTCATCACACAGCTGAACTGTGCTTGAATACAATATTTTTAAACTTTATATTTTATAGGGTTCAATAGTGTTTGTTCCTCTAGCTGTGGATTCGGCTGGTTTCACAGAGAATCTAAACTTACTTCATTCTTTATACACTTTCATTCATAGTACCCTTTGCATTTTATATTTGCACGTTTTCATTCTTTTGTATAGTGGTAACTGTCCTTCTTTTAATGGTTAACATATTGTTAATGGTGTTAGTGCAGCTCCAAAGATGGTTAGGACTGCTGTGATGGTGTAAAGCATCTCTCTCACCTTTTTCTGTGGCATCCCAGACTTTGTCAGTCTAGAAGCATCTAGTGCTAGTTCAGTCTGATCTGCCACATATTATTAATATTTCTAGACCATAACTCTGGAAATATCAGCTGAATTTCATAACTTTAACATGAACAATGTCAAAGGCATAATGCATACTGAGATGTTCATAGTGAGAACAGTGAAAGAGATTCACTTACAAGGAAGGAGAAAGCCAAGAAAATAGAGCTTCTACAGTAGGACAAATTACCTGTGAATTAATAATATTTCAGTTCAAGAATGACAGGTGTACTTTAAACATTTCAGTACCTTAGCAAAATGAGAGTACCATTATAAAATAAAGATATTTTTATGATTAATACTAATAAAAACAAAGAAAAATATTAAATTGTGACTGATCACAAGGTGAGCAATACTAGGGGTTTTTTAGGCCTCTAAGAGGCTAGGACCACTCTAGCATGACCTTTTTTTTTTCAACAAATAAACCATATGACATGAAAGAATTGTTAAAAGAAAATTAATGGCAGCGGTCTAAGAAAAAGATGTAGATTTCACTTTATTTAATATTGCAGATGGTAGCAGTGAATTGTGTATTAATCAAGTTGCTTAAGAGCTGAACAACAAACCATAAAAAAGGAACACAAGTATTAAATACTTCTCATGCCTTGAAGGGTATTATTGAACATGAAAGAAGATCCTCTAATTTATAAGTAGGGAGACTTCTGTCTCTGAATTTGGACTATATCTGTGTATTTCAAAAAAAAAGAAAGCAAACAAAAATTGAAAACCAGCCCACCCTGCAAGAATGAGGACTAGGAATTAACCCACAGAAGGACTTATTCTTGAATCAGTTTTTTGCAATATTTGAGCAATGTTCAGCAGCCTGGGAGACACCGGCAAGAAAGAAACCTTAGGGAAAATAAAATTACTTTTCTGTAAATGTTTCTAAATTCTACATTTTTTGTGAGGTACAAGTTTGAACTTACAACATCAAAAGCTAAAGTGATGTAAGTTTTGGCATTTAATGTAGGTTTTTAACTGTGTGTGATTAAATGTCTATGCAAGAATAGTAGATTCTTGCTAGCTTTCAAAGACATTTCATCTTTCTCTTCTAGGGCACAAAAATGTTTGTGATGTAACTTCTTAGGATAGATAGAATGACGTCATGTATTGAACGAAGCAGAAAAATGTTTTGAGAGATCTGGACAGTTGAACTTAAAAAAAACATGATCTCAGGAAAAAAGCCACAAATCCACTCATTCTGGATCTAATGCAGATTGAGCAGTTATATTCTAGCTGGATAAGATACATTCTATTTTGATGGAAGAACAAAATTACATACCTAATAAAGTATGTTAGTTAGGTGATAATGATACATTTTATGCACTACATATTTGCAAAATGACTGCTAAATGAAAGCCAAACAAAATATTGAAGGACATCATGCAACAATTCTGGAAGTCTAAATGTTTTCCATATTGTATTTATTCTACTACTTAACTTCAGACTGTAAAGTATTTTATAACCTGCAAAGTTCAGATAAAAGGGATTAATAATAGTCATCTACATTTCTAGAGGCCTAGAAAAAGAGTTACTTTTGGGAAATAGTTAGGATACTATTTGCAAAATAGAAAAGAATTCTTTATGCTCTGGAAAATCTGCAACCTTTACCAGGTCATCCAGAGTATTCACAAAAATTGCATGTATGGCTGGATGTGAAGCCTGGTATGCAAAAAGGGGTAGGACATGTTCCTCTGGGTTTATTCATTAAAGCCCCAAAGCACATCAGCCCTAGAGAGATGGTAACAGGAATACACACTACACCTTCAAGATGGGATTGCCAAGGAAAATTTCAAGAGTTTACAACTGCAGTCAGCTAGTTTTGCCTCATGAAGCTATATTGTTTAGCATGAACAGATGAGTTCACTATACATCAGTCAATTCAGAAACACTGTCATAGGTAGCACTGCACCCCTAGAGAGGGTGGGGTGACAGTTTCTGTTCTACATTAGCATTACAGTAACCTCTGTAAATACAGTGGAGATTTATTCTAAACAATGCTTCAGTTTACATTTAAATAATAGCATACTGCTGATACTGCATTCTTGTGGTTATAAGAATCCAATCATTTCTTCCTCATAACTCAGCTATTATATTACAAAAATCCAGTAAAGTCAATTTAAAACTCGGATCACACACACATATATATATATATATATTTATTTAATTTCATGGTAGTGTTCTTATTTATAAGAAAAAGTCACAATGCAATTATGTCTCACTTGTGTGTTCAGGAGAGGACCTCTTAGCTACCTTGTAATTTTGTAATTCTCTATTTGGAAAAGCTTAGAAGCTCAGCAAACCTTCACTCAACACCAATATTTTCCCCATAATTTACTTACAAAGTTGTTCCTAACTCTCTATTCTCAAATGTGCAGTACTCTTGCCTGTAAACGTGGGATTTGCCATATTTTAACTTAAGAAACAATCTGTATATGCACACTATTGGTGCTGCCAGCATAAACCAAGAGTGCACAGCAATTGCAGAAACCCTGGCAATCCTCATTTCTCAAGGTGCCTTGTCACAGTGGCCTTGCACCCACCATCATCCGTCAGCAGCTGTTCAGGTGTCAGTGCACCTGATACAAACCTGTTCAGCAGTCAGCTTTGCAGTGTATCCCATGCCCTGCTGTCCTAAAGGAGAGTTACATTCACGTCTGTATCAGAAAGAGATCACTCTCCTGCCCTGCTAGTTGCTGGTCTGGAGGATGCACACAGCAGAACAGGGATCCAGCAAGTGCTTGCTGAGCAGCCAAAGCTTGAGGACACCTCTGCAGAGGAGTTTGGGAAAGACAATGAAACCCTATTACCAAATACTAAGAAATTACTTATCAAGTGGTAAAGATTACTATCACCATATTAAGAAATAAGACATGATCACAGAAATTCTGTTGCCTCACAATTATAATATTTTTGTGGGTGCAACCAAAGTTTGACTTAACAGTGTGACTGCCTGGACAGATTTCACTAGGGATTTCACAACCCAAATAAATCCCAGAGAGGGATTTTCAGCCAGAGTTTAACTACTGGCTGCCACTATGTAATTTCTGCCCCAATGAAGAAACACAAGAGTATGGCCTACCACAAATAACTGTTTTTCTGCCAAACCTAATCTACATCATTTTTACACTTATTCCAGTATTTTATATCCCAGTCTCCCTTTTAACCCAAAACCTTGCCCTACAAAGTATTTTTATTCCTCTCAATAGCTTTATTTAGATCATCACATCTTTACTACAATGTAAAAGAAAGGTTTATGCATTGGCAGCAAGCGCATTGAGAACCCTAAAGTAGAGAACTACTGCTGATCAGCTGTGGGAAGGCACTGAAATAACATCAGTGACCTGCTATGAGAAGAAAGATGTGGCCACTCTTATGACAAATGAAAAAGCCTTTAATAGTTTAATTTTTTACGTAAGTGAAACAGATTGATAGTGTCTCTCTCTTTGTGACACTGAAATTTTGCCTGTCACAACGAATGTTCATAGGAAAGAGCAATTTTTATCAGAAAAGGTACTCACTTGCTCTGCTCTTCTGCTAAAGATTTTACAGTAATTGACATGCCAGTCACAATTTACAGGACTCCTGACAACATCATCCAAGAAATTGCACATTGGTGTTGGTCTTTTTTAAAAATCAGGTCTTTAAAGTGTGACCCTTTGTTTCTAAATATAGGCTATCTTATGAGAAGTGAATACAGTTGTCAGCTGGTGGGGCAAAACTTTTTAATGTCAAGAATGCAAGAATCTCTGAAAGATCCACAGCCTATACTCATGGCTGTGTAATACTAGTGGGCAGCTTAAGTAATTTAGGAAGAAAAGTTTATTTCCTGCCTGCACAGAGCTTTGGCTGTCAACTTACATGTAACAGTTATTGTTTTTTTCACTTCAAGGTGGGCAATAACATTTCCTTGTGCATTCTATAAACCTAAAATGGAACATATTATTAAGGATTTGAGGTATCTAGCTCTTTTAGACTGCTTAAAAAAAACGAGTCAAAGACAGCTACTTGAAGTTATACAAGATCCCTTTAAGATATTTGTGGAACATTGGACATGAGAAAATACTCTTCTCTGCTTATTTTCCTAAATATCTCTTCTATGAACCATCCTTTTATAATAAATGCGCGTGCTGATAAATCTTAAAAAAGAACTATAGAAATATTAATTATGTTGTGATTGTTTATCGTTTTTCCCATAATAACATCTTTTGTGTATTCTGTTCATTTTTGGGAAGGTCTTATGATCTAATCTCCAACCTATTTAAAAGAAAATGCTTTGTGTGCCATTTTGTACTCATGGTCATTTGGAGTTCTATTTCAGTTTCATTAATATTGATGGAACTTGTCTCTGCACTCATTCTCAGCAGATTCTTTGAAATTAATCTTCAGCATTTACTGTGATTTGTTTCTGTTTTCTGCTTCATCCCGGAATCCAGCTCTTCTCTAGTTAATTTTGTTTTCTTTATTTTTATCCACTTGCTGTGACGGTTCTACTACTTGTGCCACTGTGGTGTGTCAGTCCCTTTATGGGATCCCTGTTTCGTCTCTGCCTTTCACTGTGATTTTCCATCATTATAGGCCTCTTGAATAAAAATGTAGCCCTTGTTTCTGACAAAGTCCATGTTCCTTTTCTTTCTGTGTGATTTTCCATCATTATGGTTCTTAAATTTCTTGAATAATGATATATACTATGAACAAATGCATGAAGCAGTTAATGGCTTCATCAGTGTTTTCTAAAATATATCTGCAGCTTTTAGAGCATTCAGTGCTACAGCAGAGTCTGTGCCATATTTGCAAAAGCATGATTTTTAAAGTGTATTTTGTAGGCTATTGATGATTGTGCTGCTCTGCATTAAAAATTTGCCTTCTTCCAAACATTATTTACTTCTCAGGATAGTGGTTTCAAAAAGATAGTTGAGGAATAGGTATTAGCATTGAACATCTTTGTTTAAAATGGTAAAAACATAAACCCTTTGTGACATTTACAGTAATGCCACTATGTTACGGGACTAACAGAATTCTTGTTAGGAGTTTTATATGAAGGATGTATGAACAGATGCCAGAGTTCTTACTAAATCAAATCAACATTTTTATTTGAATTCGCATATCTTAATAAACTAACAATCAGAATAAATGTTTTAAAAGTCTATCTGCAATAATGTGATAAAAGTTGTACTTCAGTACTAATTAGTTACATTAGTTATATCAAATCCATGATGAAAACCAAAAGTGTAAAGACATTTAAACATCAGTTCACCAATTTGAACAATGGAAATCTTTAATATGCCATAATGTAAATTGGAGTAAAAATAGGAATCAAAATATTCTAAAATATTTCCTACTTTATTTGATAGTAGTGGCAGAGTAACTTAGTCCACAAAGTGCTTTAGTGGTTTTAAAAGGGGGAAAAATATTAATTATAAAGCACAAACCAAGTATGTCAGTGATTTCAGCATTACTTTTTTTTTTTTTTTATTAACATACTCTGTAAAACTATATCCATTAGTATTTCATTTTGGATAACAGATGGAAATCTTAAGGTCTTAAGGATCTGGAGAGGCTTGCAAAAGTAGACCATCAATTCCAAAAACATTTATAATGGTATTTACAATTGGCTACAGTCTCTCCCACCAAAATAAATGTGTCTTGTGGTATTAATTAGAGGAAATCTGGTTCCTATGTGTCCTGCTTCCTTCCATTTGAAACACAAGTATCGAAATTCCTTGAAGTTCTTCTCTAAGGAAGCCAAGTGAGAAATGTGCCTGTTGGTGGCTCCAGTTAACCGCCCAGGGGCTGGAAACACTGTCCCCTTCTCACCAGGGCAGCTGGTGGCCTGGAGCAAGTGAGCCACCCACAGAACTCCAACCAGGCACAAAGGGTGACAGCAAGACCAGTAGGAACAATTTCCCCATAATACCTGAGCAAAAAAGAGCAAAGCAGGTTTGGCAATGGCAACCAAGATTAGCCAGAAATCATTTACTGCCAGAAAAATCAGTAGTGACAAAACAGGTGTGTGGTCAAGCCAGGTAGCCAAGTGACAACAGACTGGAGATCAGACCACGTGATCTTCACAGGTCACAGAACTAGGAGCTGGCATACCTGCAACCTCACATCTGAATGTGAACATACCTCTCAACAGACAAGAAGCCCCCAGTGGGAATGTCCCACAGGCCTATTTCACAGCACCTGATGCCAGGTGACAGTCTTGCCCCGAGCACAGGCAGCCAAGCTCCTCAACAGGTGGACAAAGGTTGTCATGATGTAAGTGACCCCTTATGATTCACTCAGGGTCCTGACTCAAGCAGCTTTCAATAATTGGCACTCCTTACCTTGGTGCCTTGATACAACTGAGAATGTTTGTATGTCCCTCTCAGTTTATCTTCGAAAGAATCAATAACTGTTTAATAATGTTTGTATTAATGATTTCTTCTTACTCCATTTCCTTACAGTGTGAGCATAGCGCCCTGGTGACAGCTATTTAGCTGCACTGTTAGTTCAGTGAAAAGCCTTGGGAAGATCGCTAATTTATGATATGTATCTGCCAAATGATGATCCCACTTCAATTTTCTTCCCTCACAGTGTTTTGTAGATTGGAATGCATAGGTAGGTGGCCAAGTATGAATAGCTGTGTTATGTTAGTTCAGTAACAATGAAGTGTCATTATTTTTGGCAAATGTTAATGTGTAACCAGTGTATGGCCTCTCAGATGCATCTGAAACATTTACAGACTCTTGAAAAGAAATCTATAGTCACTCACAGAGCTGTCTCCAGACATTCTAATGAGAAGATGAGATTGTTTTGCAGGACAAAATGGGAGAGGACTTAATAGAACCAGTCAGTTTTAGTGGTGCCTCTGCTTCAATAACCAATTCATATCAATTTATACCAAATTTTCTTAAGTAGATGGTTGAGAAAAATATTCCTTTTTTTTTTTTGGTCTTCCAGGTAAAAGGTACTACTCTTTTCATTTTATCTGGGGTAAGTTATGAAGTGATTTCCCAAATGCAAGTTTCAGTCTATCATTAAATATAACTTGAATGATTCTGATTGAATGATTGCTTCTCTTTTCTTAACTCTTAGACTGGAAACTTACTTGCCTTCTCTCAATCTGCAATTCTAGTCCTCATCTTTCTTTGTTTCAGAGTAGTTCTAGGGCAAAGAGTATGTCCTGATCAGCCTTAATTCCTATTACAAAAATATTATTCCTAAAACAAAAGTTATAAATTGTTTCAATGTATCCAAGTTGTTTTCCCTAATTCAGCAGACTCCAGATGACATTCTTAATTTTACTATGCAAAGAGACAAACCATGTCTTGTTCTCAAAGCAAAAGAATGATTCAAATACGCAAATTCACACTGCAAAAACTAAGCTAAAAATGAAGAAAATATACTTCAAAACAAAAATAGGGGCTCACACATTCATTTTGCATGTTTCACTGAAAAAAAAAATCTAGATGACTTCACAGACAAATCTGAGATAAAGTTAGCCATTTTCACTGCAATTATCTGTGTTACTTCTTATGTTAGCTAATGTTTTATGCATGATCCCAGCAGAAACATGGGCTACTTTTAAAGGCATTCAACAATCAAGGAAGATTCTGAATCACTGAAAGTCCACCCAACACAAACCTCAACACACTTACCAACTCAGATTTCCTCATAGGAAAACAGTAATCATACTTTGCCTATATCTTCTGCGTATTTTTGAGTTATTCATGTGTGGCAACACAGGAAACATCCTATCAATTCACTTTCAGTCTCATGGGTCAGGTATTCAAGGGAATTGACAACAGCAGCAGCACCATTTGAGAACTCACCTATCTGCAGGGCAGGGTAAGAACTCCTATTGATTCAGGTGATTTCAAGTCTCTCCTGTTATTTCTTCTGTAATTTCTGGGGGGGTTTTGTTCAGTGCTTGGTGCCTCACTGGATTTCAATGAGACTGAAATACCATTTGCCTCAGGAGTCTTTCAAGCTTAAGATTCCCACTTCTCTGGAGAGGTGTACTGTGAAGCACAAAATGCCTAAGAACAGCAGTCAGTCAGGAAAGAGATGATGGTCACCAGTGCGAGTATTCACCTCACTGCTGTGATAACACGGGGGGTAAATGGCCTCCAAAGAACTGAAGCTATGTCTGCTGTAAGACTGACAGCTGAGCTAGCCACAAAATTACCTTTAACAGACATATTTATTAAAAAGAACATGTTGTTTGTAATATACACAAATCCCGGGCACCTTCCTGGTCTGTACCTGAAAGTATGAACAGCAGAGTAATCATGATAGACTATCCACTTCCTAAAACTAGGAAAGGAATAAGGCAATTAAAAACATGACTGGTCTCTTATCTAGACTTATTACATTTAGTACCTGCTTGAATGCCTTCTGCCCAGCTGAGGAACATCAAGTTGTCTTAGAAACACCCAAGTGAGGTCTTTCAGGAAACAAAGCTCAAGAGATCTTTGGCCTAGAAAAGAAAATCAAGGCAGCTTCTCTAGTGTTTCAGGAAACTACAAAATTAATGAAAACCATTAATTGTGAAAGTGATGTTCTGTGGATGAACCTAGTTTTTCAGAAAATTTCAATAGATTCTTTTAGAAATAATCAGCAGTCTGTGAATCACAAATGGTGCCTGGGACACACTGTGTCCAAGAGTATAAAGTGAATAAATGCAATCATTACATTTATCGAATATTTTCTGGCTGGACTTTTTTCTTACTTCAGAGGTCAGTTTCACATAAATACTTTCTAGTGCACAACATACAATTATATGTAATGCACTCAGTTTATAAATTAATTTCAGAAGTAGTTTTACTTCTTTCATTTTCTCTGCTTTAAATTGAATATATATATATGCAGTCCATATTCAACTATCACAGAATTCAAAAATCCCCCTGAATTGTGACTGCAACTTGAAAATAATAAGAACATGTAGCATTTTGAAGGAGGGAAGAAAGGTAAACAGATTACTTAATTTTTGATTTTTGATATCTCTAAGGAGATCTGATAGCTCCTCTTTAAAAATTTCTGCCTTCAATGAATTTGTAAATATGCCTGGCTGCAGCTACAAGTGGGATGCAGAAGCTGCAGGATACCAAAGCCACTCCCATAACATTTAAGCGAGGGTGTACATCAAACCAGGAGATTTATAGTAATCCCCTGCTATTAGACACACTTTTCTTGAAAGTGTGAGTTCCCCTATTAGCTACTCAGCAGGGGACTCCATTTACCCTGCAAGTGGTCTGAGGCATGCAAAATGTTTAAATTTTGAGAGAATCACAAGCAGCAATATCTCCAGAGTACAAAACATGACCTATTTTTTTAATTGCTCACAAAACAAGACACATCCAAAGTGACATGGATACAAATGGCTTAACTTGTACTTGCCTAGAGCCAGCTCTCTAATTCACACACCGTGAGGATTTGGTTGTGAAGCCTCATCAACAAACCATCAGGTGAAAAACCGATGCCTCAGTATCTCAGAGACCAGTCTTTCTGGAAAGATGAAATTAGAACAGCAAGGGTGCCTCAGACTTTGATTAGCCTTCCCATACATGACAAAGAACTCAGTACTAAAAAGCATTTTGTCAGAAACTTCACTACAGCAGTTTTAATTTTCTGTAATTCTCGGAGACTGCATGAGTTAAGCACCTTGAAAATATTTGATATTTTAATGTTTTTAGGGTTTTCCTCCTTTTTCAGCATGTACCTTTCAGCATTATTGACTAAAGAAATACCAGCCTACTTAGTTTTGAAATTTGAAATTGCAGTAGACTGTGAGCTGTGGTAGGTATGTGCATCAACAGATTGGAAATTCACCCACAGAAACTATTTAGGAAAAAAACCCCAAAACTAACTAAAATGTATTTGTGCTTAAGAATTTTGAGAGACTACCTTCTGTTTATTTGAGATGAAAGATGGTAATCTATAATCTCAAAATCTTTAGGATTAATCCATGAATCCTAATCTCACAAAGATTTGTCATATTCCTGTTTATTAAAATGTTCTTTTAATTTTTTTACTGAATTATATCTATGGTGGGGTGAATGAACAATAAAAAAGAAGTTCTGTAATGATTCTGAAGTTGGATTCCAGTCATTAGATAATAATTTGGCCATAAGACTCTTACTTACTATTTACATTTTACTTTTGTAACATTTAGCTTCAACTCTTCTGAAAGAGATTAAATTGAGACTATTTTTAATGTTAATTCCAACAACTGCAAAATAATCCTTGAGATTTAGTAATACCAATCCACAATTAAACAATTTGTAAATATAAGCTAGGCATAACTAATAGGGCTTGCTGAATGAGCTCTTTTATTCACGTTTTTAAAATTCATGCCTACATTGATCTGAAAACAGAGTAACTTTAATTTCATTGTCCATTTTACATAGTGCACTGTTGAAAGCAAATTCATATTGCAACCACTTTCCATCACTAATAGAGACCTGCATTTGGAAGTATTTTCCTCAAACTGATAGATCAAATGCAAAACTGCTCAGAAATGTAGGTTATTAATCTTTTCCACTGTACATCTCTACAGCTACCCACTACTTCCAACAATTAAAAACAACAAAGAAATGTTTGCATCAGTAAGAATTACAGGTACAGCTCATCTTCCAATAGTGTTATGTCTGGACAGGTGCAGCATTGCAATGGCATGGTAAATGGCAACTTGCATATTCTGATATTAATGTATTCACATCAAGCAGTTAACTACTTTGTATTTTGCTCCTGTTATTTTTTTTATTTTTTTAAATCAATGTTTTTAGCTTTTTTGAAATCCCTTTTGGCTTACCGTAAAATACAGATTACAGCTACAAATTTTTTCTGGTTTAGAATTTAAAAAGTATATATGCAAATGGGGTATAGATGCCAGAGTTGGGTTTTCTACTTTTCACTTATTAAAATAAAAACTCATATGCAAACATCAGATAATATACACAGCTAATATGTAATTACTATGGGATCAGATGCGATCCTAATCTAGTGGTAATGAGGGTATAAATGAGGTGGGATTTTTAAATCAACCCCTCAGTGTAGGCCAGTAGAGCATATCTCAACATTAGTTAAAGTCCTGTCATTGCAAAGACTCCAGATACAGTAGTATTTGCTTCCTTAGACAGCGTAAAACTTGTTTTGGCAGAGTACTCTTTTATGAGAAAAGTTTCAACACTGAGAAGAGCATGAAACTCTACACTTTAGAATTTAACTACAGTGAAATGTACTGAGGCCTTAGAACTGATTGCAGTGTGAGCATTGCTCTTCAAGACTGTTATACTCATCTAGATTTCCTAAATTATTCACATAATACTATTTTAAGAAATTAGGCTAATATTCCCAAACTGCTGTCTGCTGACAAGTCAACGTTAACCAAATCCAGGGTTCTGCAGAGTCATACAGTATGTACACATAAAAAAAAGCAACAGTAACCCAAACTCCCTATTCTGCTGAAGTAGCATCCTCTTCAACCATGAATTCAGAGGAAAAGTTCTGGCACAAGTAGAGACAGCAGTATAATATATTCCTAAACAACAGTTTAATTGGCTCTGTATAACTATTTCCCTCCTGCTCAGATATTGGTATGCCCCCATTCCTATTCTCTTAACCATGTGGAACACATAGTCTTCTGCCACATGTTAGATTTCAAACTTTATATTATTTAAATACCGTGACACTGTATGTTATTAATCAAAATCTCAATATTTTGGAGCTGTTTGTTAAACAATTTTCTAGCATCAAAACCTTACAAAATCACAATCTGAGGCACTCAGCTGCCTTGAAGATCTCTTCAGAGAACACTTCAAAGAGGAAGTTTTTGTAGAGGTCACTTAACTATATTCAACCCTATAAATACAAAGAAACATTTTTTGTTTTAAAAATTGGAGAAAAAATGTTACATAATTGTTTTAAATGGTTGGACTATTTAAAAAGTCATGTTAAAATAGTTACATTCCATGATGAGACTTGTCTTATAACTTCTGACATGCATAAGCTATAAAGCATGCCTATTATTCATTTCAGGAATAGTTTTAGATACCTACACTGAATTAAACTATCACAGCTGATGTAATTATTAAGCAAGATTATAGACCATGCTCAGAAGTTCAAATAGTGCCCATTTCCAAAGTCCTCTCAGTAGTTTTGAGTCCAAGAGCAACCTACCATGACTGGTCACACTCCTGGAGCAAGGTATAAAAGCTCTTTCTGTTGAAAGCTTGTCTTCTTGATCCTAGTTACTCAGAGTGGTGTGAATGCAAGAGATTTTTGTTGTTAACTAATCTACTGCATCTCATTAACACTTGTTATATGCACTTAAAACCAATACGGAGCGTAAAACAGGAGCATGCAGTACTTGTCACTTGACTTCAAAACTTCAGATTTGTTGCCCGCATGAAATGATCTCAGGTTTAGTAACCTCACTTCATCAGAGCAAATCGAATGGACAGTGTGTGGATGAACATTCTTAACATTATCAGTCAAATTGCAGACATCTGTAGTAGCACTTTCACCTTTTTATGTTAAATCACGAGTGATCAAAATGTCTTAGTTAAACCTGGCACAGCTCTGTTGCTAAACCAGAAACTACAGCAGACAGACAATGCTGGACTTGTTGCATTCTTAAAACTGGAACTAGCATTCTTAAAAGTGGAAATACATCCAAGTGTGTATGTTTTTAAATACACAGAAATATGGGGGGAAATAATTTACTTAAAAAACATTTTCAGCTACACATTGGGAAAGAAAAATCTGAATTTCACCCTATCTATTCAGAATTTGAAACAGAGCAACAGGATTTGTGATGTTATTTTCAACACTGCTGTCTTCAGGTTCACCAAAATGTTTTATACCTTCACAAATAAACAGAAGATATGATGTTCTGGCAGTAGTCTCATTGACGCCTTATGACCAGTTAACCACTTTGTTTTGTAGTGTCACTTACAGTTGTACAGATATGGAATTCCCTCTCTGGAATTAATTTAAACTACTCTTGTGAATGTAGATTTACATAAAAGAGCATGGAAATTAAAGTACACTGTTTAGCAACACTGTTTTAAGATTTTTCAATATTATTTTTAGCTAGTACAAAGAAAACATGGGCACACACATGTGCACATATTGGGATGTACACAGTAACACACCTTCCTCTCCAAAAGTAGCATGCCCTATGGGCTGGCTAGCTGCTACTCATTCTAATCCAGGTTATTAACACAGAAATAACATATAGCAGTATTTTCTTCTCCTCTGAGATATTTTATATAGCATTCAAGTATTTCATGGAACCTTCTCTTATTCTGCATTAAATGCTAAAAAAAATTCAAACAGCTTACACTAAAATATGGTCCTAGCTGATTATAGAATGAAAAACCTGATTATAAAATAAGCCTTGCAAAAATAAATAGTTGGGTCTCTGTTTCCAGAAACAAGATGGTATTAGCAGACAAATTATTAAATATAATAATCTGGACATGTTTGCCACATTGAAGAGTGAGGAGGGGCTGGAAAAGCAATTATTTCTTAGTCATGCAAATTACTTGAATCCAAAATAAAATTGCTAGTGTTGCTGGGGCAGCATCAATGTTTAAAGCGGATTCCTTTTCTTTCACTTTTTCCAATTGTTTTTACTTTTGTTCGATAGAGATAAACCACTTTCATCTACAGCATTTACATTAAGAATCTAGTAAAATATGTGCTACAGAATCAGAGAAAAATACTGGACTCCTAAAGGACTTTTACCTCCTTTCTCCCTCCTTCCCTTTTTTTTTTTTTTTTTTTTTGTTAGTTATATGTATGGCTCCAAGGTCGGTCTCTTGGTGCTTGGGACACTATTGTTACATTAAAGGAGAATCTTTACAGTGCAGTCTGAGATAGTTTTTCAGGGGTGGGTCACATTCTGCTGACAGGTATCACACACCTTGTCTCCTAGCAAATGATCAGCTTGATACTTGCTCTTTGGGGATGGATGAAAAAACACAACATGTTCTACAAAGCTCAAATTTGCCTTATCAAACAAAACATCTGCTAGATGTGCGAGTGACTTGTGACAGCAGGAGACATCAGCACTGGCCTCCCCAACAGAAGACAGTGCTATTAATGGAAGCTATTATGGAAGAATTCTGGCAAGAATTTTTTTTTCCAAACAGCTAAAAAAAATTTAAAGAAAAAAAATGTTGTTATGGTAACAGCTATTTGAAAAATACTGTAACAATAGGCAATTTAACATCAAACTACCAAGCTGCTAGTTTGACTATTTGGTTTTCTTTTTAAGCATTTTATTTACAGAGATCCCCTCCCTCTCCATTATGTAGTTACAAGTGTGAGTGTGCAGACACTAACACTTGCAAGTAAGGTAAGGCACCATCTGCAAATAATTAGTGTTTGTAAAATTTTGGTCTTGGAGCTGCAAAATTCCAGATACTGCAGGGTTTTGCACACCATTAGAACATTCAATGTTATATGGGCTCAGTCCATCCCTAACATGGCAATAAACCACATTTTGTAGCGCCTCCAGTACATACTTCAGGCACAAAGAATTGTTCCTGTGCTCCTGTTGCTTCATGGAATGTAGCTAGTCAGTTTGTGGGTACCACAGATACTCCCTGGAAAAATGCAGTATTGCATCTCTGTGTTCTGGATATCAGCACTCCCCACACTGCTGGGAAAAGAAGGTTTCAAAACAGTCTGTGGAGGTAAAGCATTACTCAACTTATTTTTCCAAAGCCTGCAATTGTATTTTACACTTCACACCGTTTTAGAAAATTTCCTCTGAACAAGCACAAGTTTCTATGTGCACTAACTTCAACATCTTACTTTGAATAGGAGCATGTAATTCTCACTCAGATAAAATCTCTTTTGAAGTTAGTGCATAATACCTTGGGTACTGGCTGAAAGGTCTGGCTTCATGACTTTACATCCTGATGTATGTACAGTGATAATAGGAAAGAGCTGGAGGACACTGCCTACTCTTCCTCCTAGAGCTGTACTTTCAGCCAGGATGCTTACAAAAAACCAGACAAACAGGACACATTTTTGTACATGTTTCAGGTGAACAAACCTGGGAGCTTTGCTAAATTTCCTCCAAAATACATCATAGAGGATCAAGTTACACTATGTTAAGTACTGTGTGGAAATTGTGAACATCCTATTTCTTAATTATGGAGAAGAGGTTTTAGAAATGTGAAACTTGCATTTTGTTTCCCTGCTTTCAATCCCTCTGTATAATGATCTGCCCTTACAGAGAATCACATTTCAATTAGAGTAACTAACATGTTTTATCTAAAAAGAGTAGAAATAGAGGGGTGTGATGATATAAATTTTGGCTTCAATTTTTTTTTTTTCTGTAACTGGGAATTTTGCCATCATGTTGTTTTCTAAATAGACAAATATTTTTATTGTCAATATAAAAATTTAGTTATGCTTATGTCCAGTAAAAGCCATGAGAACTATTAGATAACAAAAATCCACTACAGCTTATTTTGCATCATTTTGCAAAAGAGAAAGCGACTTATTTGTTCTCAGTGACAACCCAAATTCAGTAACAATGTGCTCTATAGGTCCTACTGACACTCCTCTGCATATATGGGAATGCATTTGGAAACTGAGTGCAAGTGGTGGTATTTTCTAACCTCCCCCACAAATCCCCTGAGCATTTCAGACATTCCACTCAAAATGATTTTTTAATGTGGGACCTACTTACCACATTTGTTTTACATTATAAAATGCTGTATAGGTTGTTTACATATGGAAAAGTCAGTGGGGAGAGATTTCTGTAACTGTTCAGAAAGAAAGATTGCAACGTTACTGCAACAAGGACAATTATGGACAGACACAGGTAATAGCTGTTTAGAAAATGTTAGGAGCATTATTGTGGATAATAGACATTCTTTTCTTAGCTGTGCCCTCGCCAAGTTTAATTTTCCATTGGTGGTGTCCACCTAGACTGTTTAAGACAGCTGTAGTCTTCTCATTTACATTAAGGTAACAAGAAGTTGACTGCTGAGTTGTCCCAGGTGGAGTTCATCTGTACAAAGGTCTGAAACTATGAGGGAATACCTAAAATGTCAGATACATCCAGTATCTAGTGCTGCAGCAAATTATCACCTCTATCAGGTCACAAAGGTCAAAATAATTTCCAGCTCTATTTTTCTAAAAGCCATTTTCATTTAATCTGTCCTTTACAAATGGTAAATTTAATGAGAACTTCAGGAATAATTCAAACTAAAATTAAGAAAAAATACCTTGATACATACATGTTCAATTCAAATATATTTTAGTAAGCAACAACGTGGCCACTATTAAACTAGTTCTCAAATACTATTGAAATAATAAGTATGCTCGCAAAGGAAACCTGCTTTCTTTTAAAGTGACTGCATGCATTATTCCAGCTTCTTCTGATAATAGCACATGTAATACCGAGGCTAAGATGCAATCAATCTTTTTTGTTGGGAGAAGGTGTTATATTGTACCCGTATGCTTATACCCACCTAGGAGTTCCAATCCACTAAATGAATCCAGCCTGAAGTTCAGGAGGACTGCTGCTGGCTTGGCCTCCACTGTGTTCTTCTTGCCAGCTTTGCAGAGCAGTGGGGAGAAAATCAGGTGAGACAGGGAGCAGGGGAAAGGAAGAGCTCTGTCTCTAAACAGACACTGAATTAGACTGGAGTGAATAGCTGACGTCCTCTGTAATTATACACACATTGAACCCTTTATAGTTGACTTAAGTTACTTCAAACTGCATTGGTCTGGTCCTCCATACTGATTAAAAGCAGCATCTATTTACCTTAACAATAAATGTGGAGATTAGTAAAAATTCACTTGATCACAATAAGAAGACAGATAATTAAAGGGCAATGCAAGCCAGATTGGAATGTAAGGGCCTGAAACAGCATATTAGGAAGCATAGGCTGCTTTTGTATATGTGTAGTTAAGAACTGCAGAAATCCCTCAAAGTATACTGTTTTTGTAGCAATACTTAAAGTAGAGGAAGGCTAAGACATGTCTTGAGAAGATTGGCCCAGCAGCTCTCCTGGGCAAAGTGACAAATACAAAGCTTCGGGAAGGGAAAAGGACTTTAAAGCACAATGTGACTAAATGGACAATTTCTACAAAATCTTTGAGAGAGGCCTCCAGATATTTTATTCTTCTTTGATGTCTCCTCCATGATAAAGAGCAAGTTAAAGTTAAGCAGGACACACTGCTGATTCTATGGGTAAAGCACTCGATAGCGTACGGTCTACAAGAAAGGGAAGAAGTGGATTTAGTGTGCGACAGACTCAACAGAAATGCTCTTCTCTCAACATAAATGTTCTTCTCAATGTGGGCTTTCCTTTGGGGAAGGGGGAGGACTGCTCTTATTCCTACTGCAACTATCATTTGGTTTTACATGGTACACCTTGTGTTTTACCCTGCTAGCAAGAAAGAAAGCAGCTGATAACTAAATAAGTGAACGGTATTGACCCCATATGGACAACTTGGAAAATCAGGAATGGCTGTATCCACGTTTTGTAGTGAAAGAGTCTTATGTCTTGACAGAACTTGACACTCATTCCTTGTTTCTTTTCTTTGTACCGATACTGAGGAGCTCTGTGCTTACCTCCTTGTAGAAAATTATGGGATAAAACAGTGACTTTTGACAAGCATTGCAGCAATTTCCAGAGAGCAGATTGTTGCTGAAACACAAATAATAATTGGAATCTTAAATTAATAACATTCTCGTATGATAGTCCAAAATAAATTTCCAGCTAACAAAGACTTACAGATGTTTTGGCTTTTTTCTAACAAACAATGTCACCAGTTACACTGGTCCTATTAAAGTAACTTTTTAAAGAATGGCTTAGTTAGTTCACATGTGTGGGGTTTTGTTTCGCAGCAGTTTTAATTTGAAGCATTTCAGAACTGTTTAACACCAAGCCAAAGATTCATTCAGTAACTTAGTAAGTGCAGAGACTAATTTTGGTATCAAGTATCAAGGTAAATAAGATTAGCAGAAAGGTAAGAAAAATGCAAGAAACAGAGGGCATCAGTTCAATGAATGGTAAATCATGGTCCTATTCCTTCCTTCTGAACTGAATCTCTGTCCCTTTAATAAATTGGTGGCAAGGGCAAAGTCACCAGTCTCTCCCAACCCTTCACTCTGGGGTTGCCAGGAGCTAGGAGGAATTTTCCAGGTGTGAGAGTTTCCCTGGGTCTTCTGAAAGGAGACAAATAAAGACAGACCTGAGGCCTACAGAATAGCAGCTCTGGCTTTCATAGAAGCTGATATTTTGTAGTTTCTTAGTTGTAGAATGGTTAGAATAATCACCTATGGTGGAAAAGACTGCACCTACCCTTATCCCTCCATCAGCAGGCACATCCCAGCCTGCTTTCCACTCCTTAGCTATCTTGGAACTTCCAAGGATCATGGTTCTGTGTCTACACTGTCATTAAAAGGCTACAATAATCTAACCAAACACTTCGTTGAACCCATGTGTAAGATACTGCTTTCCTCTTTGTGTTGCATCTGCACAGTAGATTAGTGTCCTCTTTAGGAAGCAGTCAGGGATCTCTTTGTTTCCTTCTTTCATGTACAAGGTGAATTAATCCATTTGGAAACCTGCAAAATCTACCCCTCCCTTCCCACCCCACAAACTCGAATTCTTCCAGCCTACATCTCTTGAGAAAAAAGAGATAAAGCTCGGATGCCCAAGATGACGAAGAACTGAGCCTGTTTCTTTGCATTTAAGTTTTACTAAATAAATTGCTTTTGTTGTTTAAAGCTGTGATGAATGGAGACAGAGGGCCAGGTTGGTCGCTGGAACAGTACAATGGATGTAGGAAGGTTTTTTTTCTTTGCCATATAAATCATTCACATTGTTTAAGGTACATTGATCAATCTAATGGCTTGTAATAGGCTCCTAATTGCCACTAGGAAAGTATTGCAAGCTTGCATCTGAACGTGAAATGGTTCATGATCTGAGCTGAAATTCACCTTAAGACTGAGTTCCAGTAATTACAGAACACAGAAAGAGCATAATGAATGGCTCCCCTTCTTTCCTTGCCCTAATCCCAGGACAGGGTGAGGGGGAAAGAAGAGAACATAGGAATGGGGGGTCTGGCATATTTTCCTCTACCAAAATAGCAATTCATTAAATGACAAAAGCTGCGGGGGGATTTATTGGTCATTGTGGACCGAAGAGAAGTTTGTAATGTCAATCATCCTGCCTATTACGCTGCCACATATCTCTATCTCTAGATAGACAGCTTGCTTAATCGCAATCAACATTCTGAGTCACGCCTGGCTAAAAACGTGATATAAAAAGCTAGGAGGGCACCGGAAGCGGGATGCTAGGAGAAATGTGGGGACAGGACTCCCCCGCGGTGAGGCTGCTCCGGTGAGGCCCCCGCCCGTTCGCTGCCTGCCCGCCCGGTGCTGCCGCTTCCCCGCGCCCCGGCCGGCGCCGCCGGGGGAGCCGCGGGGCGGAGGAGCCGGGCGGGCCGGGGCGGGCCGGGGGCTGCCAGGGACCGCCGAGCTCGCCGTCCCGGCCGCCGCTACCCCGCTCACCGCACACACCTCATTACCGAGTCAGCACAGCCGCTTTAATGGACTTGTGTGGAAAGGCGGTTTTACGCTCTATAATCGTTGGGTCCAAGCGTTTACTAATTAAACTCTTTCTATTTAGAAACACCTGCGTTTTAAGAAAGCTCTCTGAACGCTAGCACTGGCTGAATTTCCAACCTGCTGCAGTCTGAGCTTGTCGTGCCTAACCTGTACATCGTAACAGCACTGGAAAGCATGTGAACCAAGAGGTAAAATCCTCGTACAATGCTCCTCGCACAGTGCTCCTCAGACTTTCCTACCAAGGCAGAAAACAAATCTATGATGCTGTTGAATAATCTTCCAATAATTGTAGTAATTAAAATCATCATCCAGTCTGCAGTCACCTTCCTTCCTTTGACACTAGTCTTCCCTGGGATTGTTAACGTGTCTCCGGCTGAGATAAACAGAACAAGGGAGCTTTAAAATACACGGTCCAAATAAATTTAGCGGAAGAGAATTAATTCCAAAGACACGCTTTTGACTGCATTCAGTAAGCGACAGGATTTCTGAAACTATGGTGCAGATTTTTTAAACACAGGGTAATATGGGTCTCCCTGCTACTCCTAAACAGTGTCACCTTAAAGATCGAGAAAAGATGAAAGCCCAGCCTGATGCTCCACCTCGGGGCTCAGTGTGCAGGGGGCAGGAGGAGAGGGGAGTGCACCATGTAACAAACATCATATGAAAGATCAAGCAGAAATTGTGGGAGAGTGCCATAATTTTAATGTAATTTCCATGATCTATTTGATCCCAGTGCTCATTCTCCTTTTATTAACGACAAAAGATTTCCTTCTAATCAAAAGCTGCACTTCATCTTTACCCACAAATGAAAAACTCTATAGTGGAAAGAATTCAGTGGACTCAATAGGCACCAAGGTCTGTATTTTAACACTATCTCTATATATCCTTCCCCCTTGTAGTATCTAGTCTTGGGCAGAATAGGGGGGAAGCCGTCTCCTAACTGAAGTTATTAATTTATCACCAGGTACCCCTCTGAGTTGCTCTCATAATCAATGCTGGCTTCTAGATCACGTAAATGAATGTGCAATTGAGGGGGGGAGGGGGTTTTGCACAGAAGGAACTGTTGCTAAAAAAAAAAAAAAAAAAAAAAAAAAAATTCTGGCAGGACGCAATTATTTATCTCGGCAATGAGCACTTTGCCTGTTTCCTACCCATGTCCCTTCTGTTTGGCAGAAAATTAGGCTGCTTCTCTTAAACTTGGAAGGGTTTTCCCCCTTCCCACCCGTAACATCCATGGGTAAAACTCCGTGCCCCTCCTAGAATGCAGGGGAAATTGTACAGCAACCTTACGTTTAACTGCTGCTAAATAGATTTATTTGGAAATTATTTGGCAGCTCTTTTCCAGAGCTCTTTTTGAACAGACGAGCCATTTCATCTGATGCTCTTGAATATAAACCCAGGAGCTTCCCAACCATCTGTAATGAACGAATTGTTTTCCAGCTCTCCCTCCTAAAGACAGCAACTTTAGTAGTTGCACAGATCAAAAGACACTCGTAGAGAGAAGATGGGAAACAATATTGTTCAAAGAAAGTGAACTGTTGCATTTAATTAGGCTATTCTTTATTAGTATTCATATTGAGATTTTTATTTTTTTTTAGATTTATGTTGATTTAACTGTAATGTATTTATGATGTAAATATATTCTGAGAGGAAAACGTCACGGATCAATTGTAAAGGACCCGGATACATAATTTTAAAAAATCAGTTTCAGTTTATATGAGGTTCTCACCCCACTTTCGCTTCTTAGTCAGATTTGTTTATGCAGAATCGACATTTAATAGTGCTAATTGCACTCCAGTTAAATTGCCCTGATTGCAGAAAGGGAAGCAATTTTCGTGCTCTCTGTCTGGGTTTGGAAGAAATTGTTTTATATTCACCTCTTTATAAAGAAGTGGAGATAAGGCACCGAGCCTTTGCACAAATTGCACTTATGGGCTGACTGGCAGCATTCAGGCTCTATAATAGAGCATTATTTGGCCGTTTTGAATAATGTAAAGCATTTGCTGAAAGCTATTCTCCTGAAAATTGCTTTAACTTTTAAAAGGGTGATGATTCACTCCAAACCAGGCCTTTGTTACATTGTCATTATCCCCCCAAATGTTTTAACAGTCAGCTCAACACTTTAGCATAACACATTGATCTTTGTTTAAAAACTCGATTTTTGGAGTACGAAAAAAATCTGTCAGAAAATACTTGACCCCCTAAAGATTTTAGCAGCGTTCCCCCTTCCGCCGCCATTCGCTCTGCCTTTCCACCGCCTGCCTCGTTCCTGCGGATTTTAGTTACTTTTCCGACTACAAAGGGGCGAGGAGATGGATGTGCGGCAGGCAGAGCCGCCCGCCAGTCTTCAGGCACAGCAGAATCCCTACTTTGCTGTGGGAGCGCAAGCGGGCAGCGGATGCCTTTACTCGCTGATGTAGAGGCAACATTTTTAAACGTCACGCTCTCGATCTGCCTTCCAGCCGTATTTTATTGATGACTTTCCCCAGGATGAGAGGAAAGACCCTCTCCCCCCGCCGCCCTGGGGTTGGCCAGAAGCGCCGCGCTGCCACTTGACGACCACCACGGCAGGCTCCTGGGAAGGGAAGGAGCGGGTTTCCCCCGGAGAAAAGGAAGAAGGAAAGAAGGAAGGAGGGAAGGAAGGAGTCACCTGTTGGGCGATGGCTCCCGGGTGCCCCTGTCGGACTCCTCGCCTCACCCGTGGGGGTTTTGTCGCTCCCCCGCCACCGCCTTTCTGCCGCCTCCACCCGCCGAGCGCTACAGCCCCCCTGGGTACAGCCGCCGCTCAGGATCTGCTCCGGGCAGACCTTTCGAGGGAAGGGTTTGCCATGCACTACCCGGACCCCTGCGCCGGCTGCGAGTCAATGTGGAAAGAATTAAGCGCAGAACAGTATTTTCTCCTACTGCCCCGACTCTGTTTAATACGCGGCGACAGAAAGGCGAGCTCCCTTTGAAAATAGCCTTAGACGTTTAAATAAAAGATAATCTCCAGGGACATCCTTCCTAGCATGCCAGTCGTCCTATAGATTGCATAACACAATGTAGAAAAAACCGCAATGCCCACCTTATTTAAGCGCGCACACACACACACACACACACACACATATATATAAACATGTAAAGAAAAGCGAAATCATAATCTCAAATTCACGGTTTCTCCATCTTGCTCCTAATCGATGCCTATTTTGCATCTTCTAGAAGGTTTTACACTGGATGGCTGAGGCGGCACCGAGAAGGAAATATTGACTGAAATGCAGAGCAAGGGCCCGGCATTGCTTGAATGCACTCATCATATTTCTGGTTCAGAATTGTACTCAGCTGCACTGGGAACGACAAAAAGGAAGGGGAAAAGCTCCTATTCCCATTCTCACAGAGCCGACCGCGATGATGAAAAGTTGCACGCCTATTGATCTTCCGCGGGCACAGTACGGGCAAGTTCTAGCCAATTACTTAAGAAGCCTCCAATAATTACAAATCAAAGGGACTAGCTTTCAAGACATTGAGGAGCCGAGGTTTGGACTTACATTTCGCACATGCAGAGAGCAGGTAAAGTCTCTGTCGCTCACTGGGTGCGTGGAGTGTGCACAGTGCAGAGGCCACAGGCAAGTGATAGGGAGGCTTATTCCAGCAGCGCCCTAGCACTGCTAGGAGGGAGCAAGCCTTCTGCCATTAGCAGCACTGCTTCCACGGGAGTATATGAGGCTTGAAAAAACGTGCTGCAGGCTGCAAATTTGACTTTCAAAGTGTTTTGCTGGCGATTACTCTGTAAAATAATATCTTCTGTCCTAAGCGACAGGATGTCAAATGCCCCTCGTCCCCTCTCCCGCCCTGGTACAAGAGCAAAGAGGTGCCTGGCGGTTCCCTGCCTTTGGAATTTTTTGGCACTTTATATAACCACAAAGCCTCCTCAGTTCCTTTTGCAATGAAAGAAAGAAATACGTTGTGCACGAAATCACTTCTGGCATTTAGGAATGAAAACAACAACAAAAAATAGACGTGTTTTCACAGAATGTCATTAGGCGCTGTTAGGTTATTTGTATCCAACACGGACAGCTCCCAAACGGCCTGAAAAGGAGGCAAAGGGCCTGTTGAATAAAAGCGACGCAGGTATGGTTTACGGGCCGCGAGGATCGCAGGTGACTACACCAGCAGCGCGGGGCATCGGACACCTCCTGCACAGTTTGCAGGAGACGGCGGAGCGGCGTCAGGCGTGACACCAGCCCTCCGCCGGCGCTGACCTCGCTCTCGACTCTGCCCTCTGCGGCTGGCCCCGCTCCCCCGGCGGGCAGGCGGTGCGGGCCGGCGGGAGGCGCGGCCCGGCGGGAGGCGCGGCCCGGGGCGCGGGGCCGGCGGTAATTGCGGCGCGGCCGCCGCGGGCCGGAGCCGGGAGTTTTCTCCCCGCGCGCTGACTGGCACGCGCCCCGCGCCCCGGCGCCGGCACCTCCGCGCAGCCTGATTGGCTGCCGGGCCGCTCCGGGCCGCTCCGCCCGCGCCCTCATTGGGCGAGCGCCGCCGCCAGCGGTACTTCAAAGCGGGCGCTGCCCGCACTTAGGCAGAGTTTGGCCCCGCCGCGCCGGAGTGTCCTTAGCGCCGCCGGGCAGCGCGGGGCGCTCACCGAGCGCCGTCCCCTCCGCCCCACCGCCCAGCCCACGGACGTGCTATGGCTACGTCTATCCTCGGGGTAAGTCGCACCGCGCGCTTCCTCGCGGCTCCCCCCTGGAAAAACTGTCGTTGCCGCCGCGTTGTGGCTGCCCCTCGCGCAAATCGCGTGGACCCGCGGATGGGAGGTGATGCCGGCCCGCCTCGGGGGATTTCATTGCGGGCTGCCCATCGGGTCGTTCCCAAAGAGTTTAGCCTGAAAACTCGCTGGGCCGGAGAGAAGCCGCGATGCTTCCGCTTTCTTTTGTTTAGTTGTCGGTTTGGTTTGGGATTTTTTTGTTTGTTTGTTTGTTTTTTTAACTCGAACTACGCTCGATTCCCAAAGATTTTCGCCGGCCCGGCGTTGCACGAGGCGACAGTCGGAAAGCTCCGCACGCTGCTCGCCTTGCTGCCATCTCTTTTTTTCCGTCACTCCTGTACGGTTTGCTCGAGGAGACGCCGCATTTCGTTCCCACGGGATTTTTGGTTTAACGGCGGTACGCTCGAGCAGCCCTCTCGGAACACGCGTGGCGCTTGTCCCCGTCGGGACCCGCTTGCCATGTAAATTTCTCGGGCGATGGGACCGGTCCCCGGCGGAAAACGAGTTGTGTCGAGCGTGGCAGGGCTGGAGCCTTCCTCTAAAATAAGAGAAAACTTTTCCGCGGTGCCGCTCGTTGTGCCGCGGTTCTACCCGCGCCGCCGTGTCCCCGCGGGAGCCTGGCGAGGTGGCAAGGGTTAGGCTGACGGGCCGGCTTTGTCTCTTCCCGCAGGAAGAGCCGAGATTTGGAACGACTCCCCTGGCCATGCTGGCCGCCACCTGCAACAAGATCGGCAACACTAGTCCCCTGACCACCCTGCCCGAGTCTAGCGCCTTCGCCAAAGGGGGCTTCCACCCCTGGAAACGCTCCACCTCCAGCTGTAACCTGGGCTCCAGCCTCTCGGGCTTCACGGTGGCCACGAGTAGGGGTTCCAACGGACTGGCCAGCGGCACGGGCACCGCCAACAGCGCCTTCTGCCTGGCTTCCACCTCACCCACTTCCTCGGCCTTCAGCAGCGACTACGGCGGCCTCTTCTCCAACTCGGCGGCGGCGGCGGGCGTGTCCCCGCAGGAGCCCGGCGGGCAGTCGGCCTTCATCTCCAAAGTGCACAGCTCGGCGGCCGAGAGCCTCTACCCGCGGGTGGGCATGGCGCACCCCTACGAGTCCTGGTACAAGTCGGGCTTCCACTCCACGCTCTCGGCGGGCGAGGTGGCCAACGGAGCGGCCTCCTCCTGGTGGGATGTGCACACCAACCCGGGCTCCTGGCTTGAGGTGCAGAACCCGGCGGGGGGGCTGCAGAGCTCGCTGCACTCGGGCGCCCCCCAGGCCTCGTTGCACTCCCAACTGGGCACCTACAACCCCGACTTCAGCTCCCTCACCCACTCCGCCTTCAGCTCCACCGGCCTGGGCTCCACGGCCGCCTCGCACCTGCTCTCCACCAGCCAGCACCTGCTCACCCAGGAGGGCTTCAAGCCCGTGCTGCCCTCCTACACGGACTCCAGCGCGGCGGTGGCGGCGGCCAGCGCCATGATCTCGGGCGCCGCCGCCGCCGCCGCCGGGGGCGGCTCGGCCCGCTCCGCCCGCCGCTACTCGGGCCGCGCCACCTGCGACTGCCCCAACTGCCAGGAGGCCGAGCGGCTGGGGCCGGCGGGGGCCAGCCTGCGGCGCAAGGGGCTGCACAGCTGCCACATCCCCGGCTGCGGCAAGGTCTACGGCAAGACCTCGCACCTGAAGGCGCACCTGCGCTGGCACACGGGCGAGCGGCCCTTCGTCTGCAACTGGCTCTTCTGCGGGAAGCGCTTCACCCGCTCCGACGAGCTGCAGCGGCACCTGCGGACTCACACGGGCGAGAAGCGCTTCGCCTGTCCCGTCTGCAACAAGCGCTTCATGCGCAGCGACCACCTGAGCAAACACATCAAAACGCACAACGGGGGCGGCGGGGGCAAAAAGGGCAGTGACAGCGACACGGACGCCAGCAACCTGGAAACGCCGCGCTCCGAGTCCCCCGACCTCATCCTGCACGAGGGGGTGGGCGCCGCCGCCCGCGGACCGGGCAAGGAACCTACCGCGGGGCCCGGCGACTCCTAGGGGCAGCGCCGCCGGAGCCGCTCGGACTGTGCCCCGCGCCGGCCGGAGGGACGCGAGCCGCCCCGCCGCCGACGGCGCCCCGGGCCGCAGCGGGGGCGGGCCGGTGGACGGCGGGGCCGGAGAGGCGCGGCCCTCGTCCCGCCCGGCCACTAGGTACCGAGTGACACTTTTTCCGTTTCCCTTTACTCTTTCTGTTGGAAGGCAAGCATCCTAAGAGAGGCTTAAGGTGAGAAATTACAGCTGCAACTCTGAGACGGTCCCTCTGTATCTCATAAACATCTGTATAAATAGGGTTCAAAAAAGAAGAAAAACAGACAAAAAAAAAAAAAAAAAAAGAAAACCAGATCGTGTTCCCTTATTTTTCTTGTAAATGTTGATCTGATAGGGGGTTGGGGGATTTTTTTTTTTTTTAAATTGGTGAATTCCTGAAATTCAGGGAGGTTTTGGGGTTCTGATTATTTTTTTTTTATTATTTTAAATTTCTGATGCACTTTGTGGAAGTCAGTATATATGTAAAAGATATTTAAAATGTTGAGTTAACACTTCACTCAAATACACGTAAGTTAAGGTCTCTTAAAGAAATTAAATGCGTTTATCTGTATGGAAAAAAATCTTGACATATTTTCATTTTGGTATTATTAAAGGACTCTGAACAATATACTCACGGGTTTGTTCTTCTTCGTGTCCCCTCCTTCCCCCCCGCCCAGTCCTCGCAGGGGTCACTTTTTTAGTGGGAGCCTTTGCACCCCTTTCCATGGTCCTTACAGTCACTGTGATTAAAAATACAGCCAGCAATGATAGAGCTGGGAGGGGATGGGACCGGCCCCCAAGCGAGGCGCACTGAACCACTCTGCTCGATCTTTTCAAATCGCCTTTGCTTTGATTTACTTAAAAAAACCAAACCAAAACAAAAAACCCAAACAAACAAAAAACCAAATTTTAACCGAGTCCGAGCCCTACTACAGCCGGAAACCATGCTGAGACCTAAGTGTCTTTGGTGGAACCGTCCCCAAAATCGAGTGAAGGCAAACTGTGCTGAGGAAGTATTTATTTAATTTTAAAAGCCTTCAGCGGCACAAGGCTGCCTAGGCTGGGAGGTGATCTCGGGGGAATAAATCGCTAGAGTCAATACTCCGGAAAAGACATTTCATGCCTAAATGAAAATCTTGTTAAATGTTATTAATTTTGACTTAGAGCACACAGCAGCCCCCTGTGCCTTGTATTCCCTTATTAGGGATTCATGTCTTATCAAATATCTAATTAATCTCCTAGACATCATTTGTTCTGGCCAACTTTATCTCAGCTGGTCCACGGGGAAAACTCCGAATATTCTCGGTGACAAAGCTCCCTTGAAGATCCTTTTAATTGTCCAAATTAACTGCACCAAATTTGCATGTCAAACGGTAAAGGGCAACCTAAGATAAAATGTAAACGTTTTAAAAGCCCCAAACTAAGCACTTGATTTGATAACTAGGCTTTTTAATGTTATGGAAGACAACTGCTCCTTTCCTTTTCAAAGACAGTTGATCTATGCAAATAGTGAATTGGAAATGCTTATGTCCCCATGCAGTCAAATGGTCCTTGCATGTTATTTGAATATCAGTGGCTTTGCTATTGAAAAGGTTCAAGGATGCTCTCTGACTTCTTTGTGATTACTCAGTGCAGCGTCTTATTCTGAAGAAAAAAAACTCAGGAATAATTAAAGGCTGGGCTAAGGCCTGGGAACACATTTGGGACAGGAATCTCATTTAGACAGGCTCTTTCAAAATAAGGCACAGTTAAATTGACCAGAAGGCAATTATTGAAATGAAAATTATTTTCACTCCCTTTGTCTTCTGACCACCAACCTAACAGCCACAGTATTTTTTTAAAGGCAAATTGTTAAATGAGATAATTGTGTTATTAAAAAAAAAAAAAAAAAATAAGAGGGTGAGGAAAAAAAAAGTTAATTTACTCTGGCCAGTACAGATTGGATGAATACAAATATTTTAATCCTCCATAAAACAGGGAATGCAAATAGCATCGGGAAACGGATTCTGCTGTCGGCCACCAACTGGAATAAAGACGTTGCGTTAAAGAAAATACATCTGCCGTGAATACTAATAACCGCGTCCCACCTCCTCCGCGCCACTGTTGCACAAAAGCGGCCGGGCAGCGCCGGCACCGCCTGTGCCCTGGGGCGGCGGCGGGAGCCCGGCGGGCCGTTCCGCGGGCCGGGGGAAGGGAGCCTCCCGGGAGCGGCACCGCGCATCACAGCTGCCGACAGCACCTTCCCCGAGAGCCGCTCCGGAATTTTCTTGGCCAAAAGCATCCCGGCAAGGTGTCTTTCCTCCCTCCCCCGGCCGGGTGCCGGCAGGCTTCCCGGCGGGCAGGGGAGGGGAGCGGGTGCGGGGGACGCGCTCGGGCGGCGGGACCCGTCTCTCCTCCCTGCCGGGCGGCCTGGGGGCTGCGCAGGAATGCACCCGCGCGGGGTGCTGGGCAGAAGTCAGCTTTGTTTTCGATTTATAATAAAACACATCAAAGGACACCATCCAGGTCCAGTTTCTGCCAGGCCGAGGTTACAATTCTCAGCTCAGTGATCAAGGACCTTTTTGCATTGCCTTTGCCCCTTCGGGTCAGAAAACGTCCATCACTTACAGACTCCCCAGAAACGAGGAAGGGAGCAGCTCTGGGCCGCAGAGCCGGTTCGTTTAACCAAGAAAATAGAAAGCGTGTCACCTTTTTTGAAAATAAATGACACCATTCTTTCGTAAATGTTTGAGATAATTATATGGTCTGGGGAACTTCTACACAAAAAAACCCCAAAAACAAAACCCTAAAGAACAAACGGTTTGAGAACCGAAAAATAAATCTGATTTCGGTCTTTGAATCCGTAGTTCACCTTTTTACTAAGAGGACGCTAACTAGAGAGCGGGAGAGCACCGGGAACAAGAAGGGTGCCCTCTCGGGCTCCGGCGGGAAGGGAGGCACAGGGGAAGCCGGGCTCCCCGCCGCCTTGGCCCCACTTGCCCCGGGCTCGCCCGTGAGCTGAGCCACGCTCCCATTTACAGCCCGCTCCACCTATTGCTACCCATTCCCACACCTCGCGGACAGCAACTTCCACCCTGCTCCGTGAGCCCGTTAAAACACGGCAAACAGCCAGCCAGCGACGGCAACCACTACAGAAGGGAGCAGGTAAAATGCCAGGAGAAATTATCTACTAAATGTCATTCGATCGCCAGGTCCCCCGTTCGCAGGAAGCGTGTCCCTTGCCCCCCGCGGCGTGTTACAGACACAACGGCTCGTTTTATACTTAAAAGGTAACATTAATGTTTTTGTTCTAATGAGATAATATATAAACACCCCATCTCGTGCCTGGACAGCTTCTTAATTGCGTCTTTTAATTCAAATGGAAACTTTATCTGCGGGAGCTATAATTTATTTGCAGCCATTATCTATCCGTTCGCCAGGATGGCTCCCACCCTTCCAAAACGCAGATGAAGGGAAGCTAACAGACAGCCCGCCCCTTTGAGTAATTGGTGTGCTAAGTGTTTATTTTAAGTGAGAATAATTTAGCTACAAATTTCCTCAAGGAATAACATCCTTCACACATTACAGAAAGGCGAGCGGGAACAAGACGGAGCCCGCACACCGGGACGCTCCCGGCGCTGCCCCGCGCGGGGCTGCACGGCGGCTGCCGGGCGCCACCTAGAGGCGCTCCCGCGGCGGCCACGGGCTGGGGGCGCGGCCGGGGCGGCCGCGGGGGCGGCGGCGCTGCGCGGCCCGGGCCGCGGCGAGGAGCCGGGAGCGGGAGAGAGGGGCGCCGCGGCGACTGGGGCGGGACGGGGCCGCGGCGGGGCCGGGGAGGGCCTCTGGGAGCGGGCAGGCTAGCGCGAACTTCTCTGGAAGACGGCGGGGCGGGACGGGCCCGCCGCGACCGCGCGCACACCCAGCCCGGGGCAGCCGGCCCGGCCTCGCCGCTCCTCGGGCCGCCAACCGGAGGGGCGACCGGGCCCTCGACGGTCACCGCTCCGCAACCTCCGTGCGGCCCCGCACCTGCGGCCGGGCGCGGCTCCCGGAGGACACCCGCCGGCGGGCCCCGGGCGCGGCTCTGCCGCCGCCGCCGCCTCGGCGCCGCTGTTGTTCCACAAACGCGCGGCAGCGCTGCTCCCGAGATGTGCTAATTGGTACCTGGCTGGCAGGGCGCGGGGTCCCTGTCCGCTCCCCGGCACAAAGTAGGCTGCTAGAAAATTTGAAATTGCCTTTCAGCCTAAAGCTGCCTTACCTGAATGTCATAATTACAGTAATTATGTACATCCAAATTACATGCTAATTAAATTAGAATCAAATCGTTCTAAATCGAAATCAAATGAGGTAGCGAGAATTAATCAATGACAACAACATAAATAGAGAGCTTCCTTCAGGGATATTTATTGTACCGATACGAGCAGGAGCCCCATCTGGGAGTCACCCGTCTATTTACTTTCGGAGTAGCAATAATTTATTGCTCGGCGTTAATTCAAAGCCGTGGGTGCGGCGGGGCGGCACACCAGAAAAGCGGCCCGGGACCCCTCGCCCGAAGCTCCCCGCCGCCCTGGCCGCCCCCAGAGCCGCCCGACGGAGTGGCCGGGAGCCCAGCTCGTCCCGTCCCGACGCAGCCCCAAGCCCCCGGGCCAAGCAGCAGAAGAGCGCCCGGCAGAGCCGCTCGCCCGCCCCGGGAGAGCCGCCGGTGCCCGCTCCGACGCCGGAAAGTCCCGGCCACGGGTCCCGCCCTCCCCGCCAGCCTGAGGGAACCCTTTCACCGCGCCGCGGCCCCGCCGCCCAGCCCCGCAGAAGGTTAACCCTATTCCGCGGCTTTAACGAAAATAAATAAATAAATACTGGAGTAGAGCTATCGCTAGAGCTGCTCTTACCGCCATCCGCGGAGCGACAGCACCTCCTGCCGGACCCCGCCGGCTCTGCCGAGCGCCGCGTTCGGCCCGGGGCGGCGGCGCCCCATGGCCCCGCGGGCCGGGGCGGGGCCGGGCGCGCGCAGCCGCCCCGCGCCGCGGGCGGTGCCGGCGGGGCCCGTGAGGGCAGCGGGCAAACGCGGCCCGGGCCTGCTTCGGCCGGGCCCCACAGCGGCACCGGCACACCCCCGCTGCCCGGAGCACCCCGGCCGGGGCTCCCTGTGGCTTCCGTGCCGGTGAGGGGACTCAAACCGGCCTAGGGAAGGTAGCGGGATCAGTGAGACACTGCCGGCACAGCCACATCAACCTTCCCCTGGCAAGATGAGTGGTTTGCTCCAAAGCTCTTCCATATGTAGTCTAAGACAGATACATCCAGAATATCACGACTTTTCTGCCAGTCTTTTTCTGTGCGAAAAGGCAGGATATGCTGTTTAACTACAAGGAAAGGAGTAAAGTGCAGAGCCCTCAAAAGAGCATACACCTGTGGATGTCGAGCTGTCCACTCTTTTTCAGGTGGGAGTCAATTGCATTGTAGTTGGCAGGATTCCTGAGCCAGACACAAAACAACTGGAGAGACCCTTTTTGGAACGGAGGCACCTTCCAGATATTCCTATCTTTCCTGATGCACTTAACACAAAAATGTTCTCCCAGAATATGCCTTTTCCCCTATCACATTACTCTTAGCTTACACAGAGGTTTTGTTTAGATTGCTAAAACAAGCATTTTTGCAGTCTCTGCCTGTTCTTTCAGAATCAGAACTTCCACACATCAATATAGGGGGGCTGACTCTACTGCAGGGGCTCTTTAACTCCCAGCTACTTCAGCAAGAATGCCCAGAGCAACCTAATGCAGACACACATTGAAAAGGTGACATCTCTTAATGGCTCACCCTTTCAAACTCTTCACATGCACTTAAACGATAAGCCAGGTCACTTTCACCATGTATTATTATACTCTGCAGTGCTGAGAATCTTCTGAGTGAAGTGGAAGTGGACTGGTAATAACAGATAGTCCCATTTGTCCTGTGAGTGAGGAGGGTGAAAAAGTTGCTGGAATACCGAGTACAGTGACTGTTTCACGTGTCCACTAATGAATACTTCCATCTGCCACCCTGAAAGAGCAGAGAAGCCTTTCCTTTGCAATAAAAACCTTGTAAAGTGTTGCCTTGTGCATTTGTACTGACTCAGAACTCTGAAGAAGACAGCAATTATTACTGGTTTTAAAGAATAAGGTATTTTATTATGGAAGTTCATCTTCATAACAGTGTGTGCAGAAAATGACTGACAATCACTTAAAACAGAAAAAGGTTCATGAAAACAAAAGGATGACTATTTACACTAACTTACTACCACAAACAATGACATACCTGAAACAGCTGAGGCAGTAAATATTCCTTTCATGTCTTGAGAGATTATTGAACAATAGCTTGACATTGTACTGACACATACCAACAGGGGTTCAAGATGTTGAGATAGCCCTGACCAAGCTGTACACTGCTGGAAGCCAAAAAATGTTGGCTATACACTTATGTGAACTATGTCTCTCTGTTGTTTTAACTCCTGAAATTGATCTCTTACAGGGAACTTTAGGAAAAATGTTTCAGTATGAAAAAAACAAAACCCTCTACAAGACAATGCTTTGATATCTAAAGCAATGATCTTATCCAGGACAATCTCAAATGCTTTCTCTGCTCCCCCTTGCAGTTGCATCTAAACAGAAATCATGGATGAAACCAAGAGTATTGCATACTGCTTTTAAATATTTTAAAATCCTAAACTCAGATCTGTGAATTACTGCATGTATACAAGAGATATTTGCCAATAAGCGTATTTAGACAGTAAAAAAATACCTTAACATTTATACCTAATTTACAAATATTCCAACACAATAGAATTGATGCTGTTGGCTTTATGTAGGAAATGCTAGTTACAGAGGTTGGAAAATGAAGAGCAGTATGTAATAGAGCCCTTGTTAAAAGGTATTCATCAAAACCCAGAGAAATTCTTGTTTGCACCTGTCCCCTATACTACCTATTTCTTTTCCTCTCTCTGCTTCTGCTTCTACTGCGTCTGCTCCTTTCTCTGTGTTCCACTTTACTGCACTTGTCCCCATAGCCTTCTCGACATTTTTTCTTCTCTCTGTGAACATCTGTGCTGGGGCTTCTGGTTTCATTTTTCCTGTGCCGCTCTTCACCAGGGCTTTGACTTGGACTTCTTCTTATGTGCCTTTGCCTGGCACTGCTGTGATTTGAGCATGGGCTTCTCCTGCTCCCTTCATTCATGTTTTGGCTTCTACTATCCTTCTCCTTTCTTTCAGTGTCTCTTGTGTTGGTGCTATGGTATCTGCTTGTGGACTTTCTTTCTCCCTCACAGGAGTTCCATTTGTTGTTCTCTGCAGAACTGTCTCGCTTTAAAAGCTTGTACTTCTCCCTATCTTTGTCCTTGTTACCGTGACTACTGGAGAGATCTTCATAAAGTTTTTCCTTCCTCATTTTTGCCTTTCCTTCTGAATCACTGCTGCTGCTAGCCTCTGAAAACTTGTCTTTTTTTCTTTTCTTAGAATCCATCTTCTTTTTTGCTTCTTTATCTCTGTTGTCAGTCTCACTATCACTGCTGCTTACTGAAGTCTCACTAGAGGATGAGGAAGAGGATCTCATTTTATGTTTCTTGTGTTTACTTTTGCTTTTTTTCTTTTGCTGCTTTTTCTTCTTTCTATCTTTCTTTTTCTTTTTCTTCTCTAGACGATCCAACTTCCTTTTATTGTCAAAATAAAAGAGTGGCACAATTAGACACGTTAAGATGTATTAAATTACAAAGTCATTGTCTTTTAAAGTTCACTACTTCTGATGACCTACACAGTAAATACAATAATTTTCATTAAAAAAACATTGAATTATTTTCCTTTTTCAGCCAAGTTTCATTTTAAAACTTCTAACCTGGCATTACCCATAGTATGTAATTAACAGCTGCTCCCTCAAAACAGGAGTAATACGATTTTTTAATTCTTTAATTTTCAAAAAGATAAGTAACTGTCAATTTGGGCCTTGTAACTAGGAATAAATACATTCAGTAGTGCTTTTTTTCCCCCCTTGTCAGGCTGCTCTGGAGACTTTAGAAAATCATTGCTGCTTTTGTTTGTGCATTTTAAAAAGGTATTTTGAAAGTGAAAAAAATGCAATTAGTATTCACTTTCTATTAATGATGAAAACTGAGATTAAAACATACGTTTTTGAGTCCTTTAGGCAAATAATACAGATATTTCCAGTAACCTCCTTTTTCACAACTAGTACTTACACTTCTCTATCTTTAATGTACAATATTCTACCATGCACATGCATTCACTGCTATTCCACTACTTTAATGTAGTTTTTATTTAGCTTTCTGTATTTATGCTCAAAATATCAGTGAGTGAATAGTGAAACTGCTTCCTGTATATTAAAAAAAAAATGCTTTAGACTAATAAAACCTAAAGGACCCAAATACTTACTAAACTTCAGCTTCTAAAATATAAAGGATTATAAATATTTAAATGTGTTGGGCCAGCAGAAGTTCAAATAAAAATAACATTTTAAATTATTCTAACTACATACACATTCCTTACTTAAAAGGAACATAAAACATGTTGACTATTTTCAGAGAATTATATATTACATATGTGAATACCGTGTGTACCTATCTACTCATGGACCTACTTAGCCATTCACCTTCCCCTCCTCCCACTCCCCACATATCTGACATCTTTCATCCTAAAATCTTGTTCTATCTGCATGCCTCTATTATATATACTATTATGTATATCTATTAATATAGCCAGTATTTTTGATTTTAAACATTTTGAGGTTATTTCAGGGTAATGTTGCAAATGAAGAGACAAAAAAACCCGTAAGTCACTTGGCACACAACACCAGTTGGATAAAAGCAAAGCGCAGGAACCACATTAACTCAGACCCACAGGGAGCAATGAGCTGCAAACCCTGACACAAGCACAGGGTGCAGCTGGGCCAACCTTGGCCTTGGGGTACAGGATCAGGCTCAGTTCAGCCACAGGGAGGAGATAAACTTTGTCAAGTTGTAAACCAGTGAACAAGATCACAGAATTTTTAATCCCAGAAGAAGATACTGTAAACAACAGAATGCAGAATAATATTTTAAAATAGCAGCACAGCATCTCCAGTGAGCCAATTCGTATTTCAGTATCCCAGTTAAATTGGAAATGAGCCCCAGTCAAAGGCATCAAAACTAGATTAAATAAAACAAGTAGATTAAAAATCATGCTACATGATGCCATTTGTGATCAAGTGTATTTAAACTAAGCTCATTTTCTTCTGTACTGATGGTGCTAAAAGGCACCAAAGAGTTACAGTGGCAATCATGGATGTAGTCAGAAATACTGGTGATACATATCCCCTCCACTAGGTACCAGACATACCTTAGAAGCTTCTGTTTTTGTTTGGTTGACAGTGATTTTAAAAATTCAACTTCTGGATCATCATCTCCTTCACTTGTAACAAACTCCTAGAAAAATGCAGTAAGACATCAGGTTCTTATAGATAAAAATAATATCTTCATTCAGATTTCTGTTTTAAAAGTGGTGCCTCTACATACCTTATTTTTGCACAGACACAAATATTTGTATTACTAAGTCAGCATAAGAGACTGGTTAGAACAGAATACACTATACCAAGTTGAAAAACCCTGACATTCTCTCTCAGAGCTGAGTAGGTGTTATAATGTGGGGGTTATACAACAGAAGTTATTACTAATGTATGAAAAAATCACTGCTAGGGAAAGAAACATTTCTGAAATAGTTAATAAAAATGAGCCAGTTTTGAAGCCCTTGATTCCCCAGGATAAGTCACTCCATTGTTATCATGCTTGGATGAATAGGTAAGACGCTAGTCCTGCTTGAACTCAGAGTAATTTAAGCAAATTACTTTTCTGTCTCGGTTTAGTCATTAGGAAAATGGGTAACACATCTACTTCACTGTAGTGTTATTAGTCTTTAAATGTGCACAAAGTCTTCTAGCAATGCAAAATACTGTAATCATATAATCTACATACAGTAACGCAATCAGCAAAGCAAAACTACTTTGAAGACCCTGAATTCCTCAAATTATGCACATCTGGTACACGACAGTTCTCCACAGTGATGTTTTTCATTTTAGCCACACTCAGAAGACGAAAGAAGAAATAAAGATTAAAAGCTCTTACAAAGAAATGCCAGAACACCTAACATAAAGCAAACATACTGATATCAACATGATTCATTTAACAGTGCCCATATGGTACATTTTTTGGGGTACATAGCTTTTTTAAAGGCAAAGGTACATCCATCTGTGGAGACACAATGAACTGTTGATTTACTGAAGATTTCAAGACCAGTTTATAGTCATCCCCTCTTTACAAGTGGTTTGACTATCCTGCCATATAAACACAGGTTACTTCAAGGAGTGTATATTAATCTTTCATTTCATACTTTTATTAAAGCACTTCAATTAGTAATATACTTTGATCTGTCTAAGTAAAAGCAATTGAACCATTTTCACTCCCAGAAATAAAAACTGGAACAATAGTGAATCAAGTAAAAAAACCCCTTCAGATATAGCATTCCTGGCAGTAATTATTTGTGCGTACTGCCTCAAACTTCATCCAAAGGGTAGCACTGCATTACAAGTATGCAGCAGAAGCCCTAACCACCCCTTTATGAAAAATTCAATTTCTAGTCACCCAGAAGAGGGATTTAATTTATCATATGTGGTTTTAAAAGAAGTAATTTATGATTCACCATTCTGTATGAAACAAAGCTGGAAAACGAAGTTTTTTGACATTTTTCTACTAGTATAGCTATTCAGCTTTCCTATGGATATGCATATTTGAAAACATTAAGTAACAATTCACAAGCAATCACATTTAGATTTACAGACATTTTCAGCTTACTGGTAAAAAGGTATTACCTGTGATGGATCATTTGCGGTCAAGTTTCTCCCCAGTACATTTTGTTTCAGTGCAAACCCACTGTTTCTCATCTCCGCTATTAGCTCCGAGGGGTGCATTGATGGCCCTGTTCACAAAAATCACAGTTTGAATATATCATTTATATCTCTCTACCTTTTTTGGACTCCACAGTGGGAATTCAGTTGAAGCTTTGTTAAGTAAAATCACAGCTAAATCAACTCAATAATCTTCTGCTGAGCAAATAATCAGATATGATTTTCTAAAACAGCAGTCTGAAGATTCAGAATGGAAAATAATTGCATTTTTCTTTAAGTACAAGGGGATTCTCTTATGTAACTTTGTCATGTTGAAAACAATGTATTAGATAAGTCTAGTAATATATTTTTATTACAGTAAAAAAGCACAGGAGATCTAAATAAAGCACATTAAATAAGACTCAGGTGCCTCCTTTCCTTTAAAACAATGAGAAAATGCACCTCTAATATGTCACTAATAACTCATTTTTCATAATGACACAAATCTGTGAACTTCAATGTAAAAAGTAACATTAGAAAAATACTTACAGAATATAAAACACATGAAAAATATTGATGTCCTTACTTATTGTAGGGATTGCTGAACAGATGTAGCCTCTAGACTCTTATCTCCTCAGAGATTTCTTGTTTTATTAGCTTAAAAACCATATTATATTTTTCATTAGACTAGGTGTTGGCATTAGGCACATGATTTATTTCTTTACAAGAATCTAACAATGAGTAAAATAGGGGATGTATTATGTATCATTCAGACTTGACTGCATAATTTACAAACCTTGTAACTCACTCTTATGCTTTAACTGAATTCCTGTGATCATCATAATGTAGTGTACTTGTCTGATTAGATACTTTTTCTTCACCCTAAATATTCACTCTCTTGTGAAGTCACTTTCAGCAAATTTCCTTCCCAGTTCCTTCACTAACCTTATTGTCAATGAACTGTGTAAGGTAAATCTAAATTAAAAAGAATGTAAAACAGGGCATAGAGCACACGTTTACTATTACTTCAGTAAACTACTGTAAATGGTAAGATTAATTAGCCTTATGAACGTACTGATCCTGCTCTGTAGGACTTTCTTAGTTATGAAGACTGACAAAACTCATTTTTTACACAGACAAATATTGAAAAGTGAAATTTTTGCTACAGAAAATATATGGAAAGTAACATAGCACTTTCTCAAAAAAAGTAACCTTTTTCTTAGTTTTCCTGTATATTACCTCACAGAAACAAACAGAAAAGCAGGAAGGAATTAAACAAAACTTTGGAAATGGTTTAAGGAGCCCTGCCTTAATGACTTTCTTTTCACAAGTTCCTTGTTTTGCTGGGCAAAAGAATTTTCAAATGAGATACTTTTTAGTCTTCCCTTGAGTTTACATTTTTGTTAAGTAGGGGGTTATTTCCCATTCCCCCTGTACTTCACCAAAAGTGCTTTTTCTTTTTATGTGTTATAGTGTACTTGTAAACTCACAATTAATGAGTGTGTATAGGTCCCCATGACTACATTTTTACATATTTAAAATTTCACACCTTGGTCTGCCTGCTGAAATCTAGTCTGGCTGGAACCAAAAGTAACATTAGACAGACACCTAATGACAGAACTTGGTACCAGAAGAGGCCTTGATTTGAAAAGTCCATATAAAACAGCCATACAATTCAGTCAAAAACCGAATATGAGGAAGCCAAACAGAAACAAAGCACAGAGTCATGAAAGATTTCTCCATACCAAAGAAACCCAAACACTTGACCAATTCAAGCCTAGAATACCTCTTTTATTCAAAGGCATTTCCTCCCTATTATTCAAAGAGCCACTGCCTAACGAAGTAACTTAACTAACTTCTTAGGTATTCCTCTTCAGTATTCCAGCATTGTACCTGTTTCGGTGTGTATCCAATACTTAATTGTTCTCATTAGTAGGATTAGATCAATAGAGAAATGCAGCTTGTCCAAATCTATACAGCAGACTTGCTAAATAACCAAGACAGAAGCCCTAACCTTGCGTTTCCCTATGAGGACTACGGTCAGAATTGAGACCAGAGAGACATGAAGGCATATTGGCCTTCAAAAGCACAATTCAAATTTATTTTCCAAAACCAAACCTTTTTGGTATTTCTTGTGCATAACACTGGAAAGAGGCAAGCAAAATTATTTCTTCTTTTTTAAGAAAAAGCTTGTAACGAATGCCCAACACTACTGATATTTGTGTATCTGTCCTTGTATATTAATGATGTCAAAGAGAAATTCGTAGCTACACCTACAGTATTTTAGTTGCAATGCAGTATTACCATGATAAGGACAGTTACCAAACTACTGTTATTCCTGTTTTGTGGATGTATACAAGCTACATCAAATGCACCCACAGAAACTTGAGATTAAAGCTGTTTATGAAATAAAATTATTCCTGTTTTGGTCTCCCTGCAATTGTAAGGGAAACAGTAAGTTGGGCTCAGCCTAGCTTGTGAGGAGATGCAAGAATCTCCAAGAAGCTTTACTAAATATGTTATTTTTACTATAACTAAAGGCTTTAGAACAAAATAGGAAATGAGATTCAGAAAATAAACCAACCCCATAAATGAAAGTAGAGTCAAAACACAACCCTATTTCACAACCTTTCTGTGTGCAGACCCCAGCCAGGCATGACATGGGCAGCTGTCCAGAATGGTTGATTATGGAAGACACTTCCTTGCAGTATGGCATCTTTGCAGTTTGAAAAACATTAATATTTTTTAGGAGGATGAAACAGATGCATAAAAATCTAGACATCTGGGACATCTAGAGATTGTTTTCTACCTGGTTACAAGTCCAGGCTGATAAGTTCAATTAAGACATCATATTTGACAATGGCTGCACAGCTTAACTGCAAACCTCTATTACTATTTACTTTCAGTACAACAGAACAACAATCAAGAAGATGTCTATTCTCATAATTAAACACCTCTACTTGGAATCAAAGGAATCAAATGCTTGGTGACTTCTTTCTCCCACCTCAACAGAACTGCTTTTGATTTATACTTTAATGATGTTGATGAGCAAATATGATTTTCTTTGAAATAACAGTGACAAGTGGAGGTCTCTCAGGATTCCTGGGCACAGCTGTTTTATGTGACAGCATTGAGGCATGTAACATACTTCCTTTTGAGATGCTT
This sequence comes from Cyanistes caeruleus, assembly GCF_971803275.1. Lineage (NCBI taxonomy): Eukaryota > Metazoa > Chordata > Aves > Passeriformes > Paridae > Cyanistes > Cyanistes caeruleus. The sequence continues at coordinate 20,412,471 of NC_141707.1, read as the reverse complement.
TTTCACAGAGTCCTAAAAGATGCCTAAACCTGTGAGTAAACTATCATATTCTCATTTCCATACTATAAAATTTATTAGGGGATTTTTCCTGGCTAATGTAAATGAGAGGGACAAAGCCTGTAAAAGAAACCCTAAAAACTGAACCTCACTTAACAGAGATTTGAAAAAAGCAACTTCTCAGAAGTGTCTTTGGCTTCCCTATTAAGCAGTTAAAGCTTAAACCTTGATGCCACCAGGTTGCCTGGTAACCCAAAGTGGTAAATCTTTTCAGCCTGCCTTTGGCTTATGACCACACTTCTGTCTTCACCCTCTAAGACTGTCAGAATCTAGTACTAGGTATACCTGGCAGTCCTCAGCTCCAGCTGAGTCTTTAAATGTAAAACAGAGGTAAGATTGAGCTGAGAGGCTCTCAGTTGCCTAAAATCTTTGGCAATGATGATAGCTTACTATTCTTGAACAGCACCCATCAACTTGCAGAGTCATTCCTACATCAGAAGTGACATAGAAATCCTTTACATGCTATGAAAATCAATCTCCTCATATAGGCATTTCTTACAGACTGGTGAGACAGCCTGTGAAGAAGCTACCTCTGTGACCTCATGCCAGTGAAAACATCTGGAGATGTTATACCATGAGCTGGCAGAACTTTAGATACAGGTATCCTACAAAAATAGCTGATTGCTACAACTTCTGACAACTAGTCTCTCAGCATTCTTTCATCAGCAAACTAAAAATAAGTTCAAAGTTACAAAATTTATTCATCTGTTTATTATTCTTCCTGAAACAAGTCAACAGTACCCTGCTATTTTTGAATCTGTCAAGGTTATTTTCTGAAATTTGCATTTTGATAGGGGAAAAAAAAGAAAAGGGAAAAAAAAATTTTCAAACTTTCCAGACACCACTTGGCTAAAACTAAACCATTTATCTGCTTTAGAACTAATTAACAGTCTTGGAAAAACTTTTTGTCATATAGTGTAAATAACTGGTTGTGCATATGACATCACCATAGTTAAAGACCCACCAAAGGATTTTTAAAGGGGTTGGTTTTGGGCTATTGTAATTCTCAAGAAACAGTGTTGTCATGCAAAAAGATTAGAGTTTCTTCATTCTTACTTTGCACAGAACTTCTTGCTGCACTAATTCTCTCTGTTATCTTCCGTTTAAGGTACTATTTGAGGATACAATTCAGATAGACTCAAAGAGTTGGGGCACAAAAATCTAGAAACTCAAAACATGCAGTGAGTCTTCACAAAGCACTACCCGAGTACAACCTTAGCTTGACAGCTTTTGGTGCATCTTTATAATACTTGTACAATTAAATAAACAGAAGAGATGTAAATAGTTTTTTTCTCAGGCATATATGAGCATCAATTACACTGGATTGCAGAAGAATATCATATTAGGATTTCTATATTGGAAATTTGCTTTTTTAGAACAAGGAGCATGCCAATTTCTCATCACAGATCTGAGATGAATTTAACAGAATCAGTTCTGCTTCTATTAAGCCTTCAGGAGGGGAATACAGCTCTGGATTTCAATTACTTAAGTGCCTGCCTTACAGCAAGCTCTCCCACCCCACATCACTACCCCATGCCTGAAATCAGAGAAACCTATAGCTGCAATTAATTTTCTATTCTGTCTGTGCTTCTCTTGATGCTACAAATGCAGAGTGCATGTAACATTCCATTGTTTTCACACTGTTTCCTCTAGGAGGCATGGGCACCCTTAGGAGAGCAATGCCAGCTGTAACACACCATCTAACAGGCCTCCACTACGTGTAAAGCACATTTTTCTTATTATTCAATATGAGGGATTTAACAGTATGCTAGAATACCTTTTTGCAACTACTGTGATTAAATACTACTTTTTCTGCAATGGCTTCAATGGCAGTGAGGACAGACAAACATGTTATGTTTGCCAGTATCACCAAAAACAGCAGTTTTACTTCCACCTACTCATGATGCGCAGTCTTGACAGTATTTGTCCAATTTACTGATAACAGCTTTCATTACTGTCACCAGTGCAGATAAGTAAACTGAATTATTCTTTGCAATCAATCAGGTTTTAAATGGATTTTTATTGTGGAATATAAATGGAAAGCAAAGACATAAGAAACAATAATACTGTAAACATTACTGCCATCTTTGGCAGGGGAAATGACAGTAACCAGTTGTACTTACATTGTGGCTGCAGTTATAGAACTATATGATACATAAGGTTGTTTGTATTTTTTGTTTTGTATTCTATGTATTGTTACACAATTAAGTAGAGTACACTATATAAAAGTTAACTGGAAAATTGTAGAAAATACTGGGAAAAGTAGATTCTTCATGGTGACATTTTAATTGCAACTATTTACCTTTATTTTAAGTACTGCTCATTTTGTGTACCATCAAAACAGAGTATTTAGAATACGGCTTTTAGAACTTTAGCCTATTTAGAATAGGCTTTTCTCCCTTTCTGAAAATGTGTTCTGGCATGGGGTATCTTTTAGTTTACAAATGTGATCATTTTAATCTAAAAATATCACTATCATCACACCATCACACTTCTCCTGACTTGGTAAGAGAGGTAATTTACATGAAAATGTAAACATAGCAAACTTGTGTATCTGCTATCAATTTGCCAGTACACGTCATGGCCAGTAAGCTCCATGCTCCCATGCTTAAAACTTAATTTATGAATCAAGGACAAGATATTCTCAAGGCTTCTTTTTTATTGCTACACATCTTTTGTTAACAAAGTAATCCTAAAGCATGTTGTCAACATCCTTTCTTATAGGTGGCTTGGACCACATGAGACCGTAACGACTCCAAACTGAAATTTATTTGGTTTTCTACACAACAGTGATACTAAAGCCATGCTTTGCTGTGGAAAAGAAGACAAACAAATACCTAGGGAGTACAAAAACATTTCTTTTGAATTAACTAGGCTTTAGAAAACATTCTGCTGGTGGGTTTCATTCTGGCACACAACCACATGAAGGATAAATGTACTATGAATGCAGAAGGCTGCCTTTTCTGGGTGAATATATCATACAATGCTTTTAATGTTTTGCTTTATTAAAACAGAAACTAACTTTAAAATCAGACTAGACAGTTGTGTCAATACATCCATATACTTTCTTGTTCTGTCCACTGAGTTTTCTATGGCTTTTGTTAATATGGCATAAAAGGAAATTGAGCAAAAATGGAAAAAAATTACAGACTGAGTTTAATCACACTCCACAGTCTGTGAACTTTTACTGAGGTTGTGACAGAGATGAGAGTAGGCACTTATTTTATCTAAAGAACAAAGAACTATTATCAAAATTATGTGATCATGACACACAGTAAATTTATGCTGCCTCCACTAATTTAGAATCAATCATCTTTTACTGATAATTTTTTCATCTGTTTCAGAGATGAGTGCATTCAGACCATATTTACACTTCAAAGCAACTGCTGCAGTTGGCATTGAGAGAAATCAATGACTAAAACCTCTGGCTTTTAATTAGCTCTTCTTCAGAGGGCCTGCAGTTTAACTGTATTTAACACTTTAGCACAGAATTTTGGTGTAATTTGCCATGCTTTTGTGATGTGGTATTTCAGAGAAACCTGAGCTTCCTTATTACTTTTTTTGAGCAGTGAAAACCACTTAACATTATCAAACTGCTTTTGGAATCCGTATTTATTGCTTAAATGCTAAGCACAACATTACTGAAAGAATCTATATCTTATGCATTCACAACAAATACCAAGGCTTCTGAAACATAAATGGAGGATTATTCTAAAATGTGACAGTTCTTAAACTATGTGAAGATTTAGTTAAGGTTCCTACTGTTCACCATCAAAGGTGTCAGCTGCAGATCATAAAGGAAGGTTTCACACACTGTATGTTTCTACAGATGACCATTTATATAAATATTCACAGTTAACATATTCAAATACGTTTTCTTGGTTATTACAAATTCAAGATAACATTTAAAAAAATTCCTGCATTCCCAATACAATGCAGACTTTTTTCTTTTGGGGAAAAAGGTAGCGTATTTGTCACTGGGAAACTGCAGTGAGATGCAGTCATAATGTAACATAAACATAGATTTCATTTTTTGCTGTCTCCATGTGACTGGTAATTTCAGTGATTACTCTGTAAAGGTATTTCACCTAAAGGCACTCAGGAGATAAAAAGAGAGAGTGCAAACCCCAGAACTGGGTAATGAACCTTCAGAAGGCTGCACCTGCACAGCCATACCTAGAATGGCTTTATCTTGGTAGACCATAAGATACTAGACACCCCCACACATGTTGCTTTATTAGATTTTACCTTTATTTGCCTGAATTTTCCACAACATGATAAGCACTTTACAGTACTTTTTCCTTAGTAATTCCATGGCATGGATCACATATGGAGCCAGTCAGCTGTAAGATATGCAAAGTAGTCCACAGCAGAGGAGGACGGCCAGCATTCTCCAGGCTTAGCTTTCATAGGCCAAGGGTGCAAGAACATCTTTTAACCTTACCATCCCACTTCTAACTATGCTATTCAAATAATTTGAGACACTAGCCTCACTTCCTAAGATAGTAATACCTTTCTTCATAAGAAAGGAACATAGCCATAGTGGGTTGTTTGTTATAAAAACCATGTAATAGAGGTTGTGAGCATTCAAGCTTTCATAGCTTTTTAATCCCTCCCCCATCTGCCCAAACCATCATTGAACAGGCCAGATTGTTTGCAGGAAAGAATGAAAGGAAAAAAAAATTCAGTTTGTCCTAACTTTACCTGACCAAGAAAGTCACAGGCAATTTTGAAGTGAAATAACAGTATTATTCTAAAACATTTTGCACAGGACACCTAATGATATCTGTTCCAATCAAGTCAATGGCTTCTCAGGATTCACAATAAAAACCTCACAAACCCCAGCAGATGCTGCTGGTTAATGAAAAAAAAAGGATTGTAAAAATAGGCAAACTTTGAGATGCTAGTGAGCTGTTTTTTTTGCTGGTATGCATTCTGTATTTTCTACATGCATATATACACAGTGGCACATAAAGTCAGAAGCACAACCAATATTTTCATCTTGTTTGAACTTTGAAAGTTAGGATTTTATCAGTAAAACGCTCTGCAAATCAGTTTAGTCCAAAGAAGCATTTTGATTGCCTAATTTACCTTCGTAAAGGAAAAGTAAATCTTCTAAGTTAGTCTCCATAAGCCTCACAGCTGGAATATTCTAACACTACTTTGCAGTTTCCAGTGATCAAAGTAAGTTACTTTATATCTAAAACTAAGAATTTCATAATAGAAATAATGCAACACCAGGAGGTGCAGTTATCATGCAATAATTACACTCCTGGGAGATTACAGACAAGGCTGTACCCCAGGGGTGTGATTATCCCATGATAACCACATCCACTGAAATTGCCTTATTGCAAAAATAATCTCTATTCACTGGTGAGATATTATTCAATAGGTGCTTTTTTAATGGTAAGATTTTTTTTGTATGAATTACCAGCTAGATTAGTAAAATGGTCCCAGAAGCAAAATAACCAAGCCACCATGCCTAAGTTAAGGTACTGTAACTATTTTTGTTTGCTGACAAAGACAGCAGAACACAGTTCTGTTCCACAGACACCCTCTGCCCTGCAGTGGTTTCACTGAAGGAGACTGAAGGATGTGACTGATCTTTGCACACAAAATATTCAACACCAAATCCAACACGGCAATTGCCAACCAGTTTTATGTGTTAAGAGGAACAGCACTATGTTTCACATCAGATTAAAAGGCAGCTATTCTGCTGAAATGACAGAATCACAACTTATAAAATTTATGGGAAAGAAGAAGCCTATACTGGCTTTTTTTTTTTTTTTTTAATATACATGATGTGGGGGGAAGAAAAATCTCAGTTTATAATTCTTTTTTCCTTATGGAGAAACAGAGCAGGAACTTTAGATAAGTCAACAATATCAGACAATTTTTTCATTTATATGCAGTGAAATGTTTCCTCTGATACTGAAAAAAATAGTGAGTCCAAACAAGACATTTTGTTTCACTCTTTCTGAAGCAGGAAAAAATTAGAACAAAACACAAACTGAACTTGTATCAAGGCCTACTACCAATCTTTTACAGGGAAGCCAGACCATTTTTTAAAACCTACTTCTGCAGAAATTACTGATGCCAGTGTCCTTAGCATACCAGATTCAGAACCATGAAGCCCAATGTTCCCACGCACTGACTGGGCAAAGATTCATCACCAGCCAAGATGCTCAGCAGCACATGGACCAGAGCCTTCCAACACTGTGCTGATGCATGGTGTGACCTAGCAAGGGAGAGTATTTGCAAAGTTTGAAGAATTCTAACCTAAATTTAGCTAGGGTAACTACCACGCACTGCCTAAAAAAATTATTCCATTCAATTTGCATGAAAAGGATGTAAGATCAACTTCTATTAGGATGAAAAGATTATAAATCAGAAGAAATAAAGCACTACTAAGTAAGTAACTTCAAAGCAATAGAGCTCTTTCTAAAGAATATTAAAAAATGCCAAAGATTTGCTCTTTAAAAAAAATGTTTAGTTATTTAGAACTTAAATCTGGTCCTTCTAATACAATTAATTTCATAAACTAATTGGAATCCTTGTACATTGACTACAGTACTAAAATTTTACTCTGGTTTCACCTTTCTTCCTCATTATATCTGTATTTCTCAGCTGTACACTTTCATTTATGAGACAATAGTTATATTTCATTTCCTGAAACACCAGCTAGAAAGAAGTTTTCAACTACTTTCTAAATATGGCAGTACTACCCAACCTTTGAAAGTACTACATGATCTAGTAATTTAGCTGAACATTTTTCAATGCTTTGAGAGTTCATTGCAAACATATTTTTACACACTGAGTTATTAAAAATTCAAATAAATTTAGTACACATTCCAGACTGATTGTATACTATCAGTAATCACTGCCTATCCTTGAAATCCCTATTCATTGCTCTGTTCAGAGACCTGTGTTTAAACCTCTACATTTTACAAACGAACAAACAGCTTCAGAAAATTTGAACGAACTTTACCTGACCTTAGAAGCCAAGTAGTCTTGTACTTTTTTTTTCCTGGTGCTGACAACCATGATAAATGAAAACTGTGGACTATTTACATGTGTTTTACCAGCTTTCTAAGCATGAGGAGACACTTGTGACATGTGGAGGAGGGGCTGCTTGGGAAGAAATTCATGCACAATTCAAATTGCTTCAAGTGCAAGGGACTTCTTCAAACCTAATCATCAGTTCACAAAACACAGAAAGGTTTCATACGAAGATGATCTCATAAAAAGTCTTTGTCCCTCCCAAAGTAGTATTTTTTGGAGCTCTAGCCAGTTTAAAGAACAGTGTGGCAATGGATATTTTTGCTATTGTACTTTGCATTTGTACTATAAAACAATAAAAAAATCAGGAATTTAGTCTATAAAGCAGCTTAGGAGTGCATGCAATTACTGATGAAGAGAAAGAAGCAAGAACAAACAGAGCTTGAGGAGGTGTATTGCAGAGAGCAACAGAAGAAGGTTCTTCTGATGGAGGTTGGAGGTGGAAACAGATGCAGCAGAGCTAACTGGATCTGCAGCACTGTAACAACTGGGCTGAACTCTCAGCAATGCAAAGTAATTATTCCCATCCCAGCCTACACAGGACTGCTGTCAGGGTTTCAACAAAAACAAACAACAAAAATACTGTACTTTTTTTTAAAGTATATGACATATATGCTTAAAATACCATGTGGATGAATTATGAGTCTTAAGAGAAGCAAACTCTGAACTCAAAGAATTTATGTTGTCAGTTAACTGTAGTGCTTCATTTACACACATTTCCAGAAATCATCAAAGGAGTGTAACTGATCTTGTTATTAAATCAGATGAAGTTTTAGAAAAGTTGATGAAAGGTTTGTATTCCTGAGGCTTGAAAAAGCAGACAACCTTTTATATGATGTTGTAATTAATATTACCACTTTCTCTAACCCTTGTATTTGCTATTAAATCAAGAACTTTAACCTACAGTGTTTCTACATAGTTTCCCTGGGAGAAAGAGAAAGTAGCAGTATCATTACAGCTGACTATTCAAATTCAAGAACAGCGTCTTACAAATTATATATACAAATCCTGATCTGTCGCCCACCCCTACTCCCTAAAAATCCTTCCTCAGCCTACAAGAGTCTAAGCTCAGCATAGCACACTGTCTTCTAAGTTCCAGAGTTGAAAATGAGAGGGCACTGGAACAGTCTGAGAACATCTAAGTACTTTTACACCATTTTCCTTCATGCAAAATTCATCACATATGCTAAATGTTCTCTTTAGGCTTAGAAAGATTGTTTGAAAAGCCATCTGGGGGACATCTCTTCAAGTGGGAAACACCCACAGCAGTCAAACGTTGCCTACACCTATATAGATAGTTCAGTAAGGTTTGAAACAAGCAGTTATTCTTCTACTGACACTGCAGAGTGTCTGTATTACACTGTAATGAATAATAAGGAACACATATTCAGGTTTGTGCAAGCACATACAAATATTTTCTGCTTCCTCAACCAAATATCCCTAAAATTTACCCACATAATTTGAACTGAGGTGTGGACAGTGAGTTCTGTAGCACAAAAGCCTCTCTGACGTGCAAGAGCTGCACAAAATAATTCTACCATCAACAAATGCTCTCACCACAATTTTTTTCTAAGATAAAATTCATGCAAGAAAGTGATTTAATTTTATAACCAACTGAACAGAAAGGCTGAGCAAGTCAACTATAGGTTGAGTAATATAATGGCATGATCATCAGACAATGCCTAAAAAGACGGGAGAGTAAGAGGCACCATTTCCCCGAGCTCAACTCTTCCAGGCCTCATCCCAAAGAAACTATGTATCTTTGATCTAATTCTGAAAAACTGTTGGTAGGCTAAATATGTAACAAAACTAGGAGCTGCTACATAAAATAGATAACCTGAAGGAAGACAGAAGAAAAGCAGAAACCATCAACTCCAATGGTATCCCTGAAAATCCAAGACACATGACTTTAAGGCACAGTACAGCAAGGCTGAAGAGTCATCCATGCTATCGCATGTTTCTTTAACATACCCCCATTTTAAGAAACTTAAAAGCATTACAACTTGGGTTAACTGATGGAAAAAAAGTACTGTAGGCAAAAAAAAAAATCAGTTTGAATGTTTATACCCACTTCTTCAAACATAAGCTAGCACTAACTGCTGTGTGACTTCAATTAACAGGAGAGCTAATAGAAGAAAAAAAAAATTGTAGTTCAAGAAGAAAAAAGAATGAAAGGAAACCAGACATTTGGAAATCTAGGTTTCAATTGCTTATCCACTTACACAATTACATATTTTTAAAAAAGCCCACAAACCTCTCCTTTTTACCAAGTGATTAACAAAGATATAATGACATATTCCATCTTATCCAAGCAGTTTGCTTAAATATGAACTGGGACAGTCTTTGACAATCCACTCATTTTTTTGGTAACACAAATTTTGTCATTCTGATCTAATGTCTCGTTGCAGCTTCTCAGTTTTAGGCATGGATAGGATCAAAGCAATACAGAATCTTTTTTAAATGAGTTACTAAAAAATTAGAAAATCAGGTCCCAGCAATTTGAAACAATTAACTCAAAACTGTGGATCCCACATTTGGAATTAACTATTTTCCAGAATTCACCAACTCTCTGAAATATGATAAAACTTCTAAAATTAAACATAATGAGCTTCCCCCATATATCTAACCAGAACCTTTAAAAACCATTCATTGCCTACCTGAACCATCACTGGACACTGAACTTGCATTGATTCCAGAAAGGCCAAATAAGGGACATTCTCGATCGGTGTTTATATGACCCCACTTGTGGCATTTAATACATCTCACATTCCGCACCTAAAGGCAATAAAGCCAATTGACACAGTTTAGTCACCAGCAGAGCCAAATGTTTACAGCAACGTCTGTGTCATTAGGCATAAGAGAAGCTTTTAAACCCACTGAACAAGAGATGATAAAATCTAGTGAACATTCTGCATAGACAACATTTGAAATACACCCCAGACATCCACAGAGTGAAATTTATGTGACTTGCCTGGATGCCAAACGGCTGATCTCTGATGTTCATATCATCCTTAGCGTATCTGTTACACAAACACGAAAGAAAACAAATACTCAATTCACTATTGCTTTTTAAAAGGCACCATATACAAAACTACCTTATGTTGATAAGTGTGCACCCATTTCAGAGGTGTAATTCCAGTAAACATTGTTTTTCATGTGTCAAATATGGATGTAAAAATCAAACAGAAATAAAGCTGAGCAAGGAAATAGTTCCAGGTTAACAGGTTTTACTAATTAAGAGTCAGGATGCGACAAGATCACACAAGTGACCTGCTCAGAAATGTAACAGGGGAAAAAAGGGGACAAATAGAAAAGTATGTGAAAAATCCAGATATCTTACTTTTCTCGAGGAGCAACTTTTTGCCATTCGAATTTGTATTCAGTCTCTCCTTCTTGCTATAAAACAAAACACATGGTAAGTTTGAAGTTTTTCAGAATACATTTAAAGTAAGCAAGAAGAAAACATAAAATAATATAATGAAATACCTCTTTTGTTTCCTCTTTGAATTTTCAGAAAGCAGGCAAAGAAAAGAAATGATGCATTAATTACATATGTAAAATGCAGATGGTATTTCCCCCTAAGCTAAAGACAAAACATTTTATCGTTTCTACTAAACAACAGTGCAAATACTCAGAAAGTAGCTTTAGTTAGAGTGCACTTAAAATAACTACTCTCTAGTATATAGCTATAAATCCTGTAAATCCACAATCACCTTCTAAAACTTGTTACTTCTAAAATTTGTTATACAAATAAAAACTTCAAACATTTTTTGCAAGAGTAGCAACAATACTTTTAAGGTATTAAAAAAAAAAGTTTAGCAATAATTGCTACTTTGAAATTACATTTCCTCTAAGTTTAAGAGATTACTACTAGAGCTTCTAAAGTTAAATAATTGCAAAACCTGGTCTACAAGAATGAGTCCATCCAAGCATTTCCAAGGGCTTTAATGCAAATGGAAAAGGTGTATTTTAAAGGGAACATGTTTTCTCTTAGAGAGAACATATTTTCTTACTTCTTCACTTATATTCAGAACTTGCTAAAATTAAGTGATTGATATGAGTGTCCACCAGGTATTTAGAAACTTCCATTTATGACACTAGTAAACAGTCATAAACTCACCAGACACAGGACAGGCAGCACTTTTGACTATTGAATTTCAGCATTTATTATTTTTATAACTTCTGATAATTAATTTCTTGCTCTGGTATTTCCTGTGCTTGACAAGCACCAAGTTGCATTATGGGCGTAATGTTTAAACAAAAGCAACCTGCTATTTCTGTAAAGGAGTGCAGGCAGGCCAAAACAGGTTTGTGCAGACATGTCTGAGTTGCTGCCTTGGTAAGGTCTAGTCCTCATCCAATGGCTTTATAATTGGCTAAAGAAACACCCTTGGTCGAGGACAGAATTTATGCTGTTTCCTGGAAAGATATTTTATCTGGTTGTACACTTCACATTGAACTGTTGCTCAAAAATATCCCAACCATTGTCTTTGAATGAAATTAAAGTTTTGTGAGATCAAAATTATTACATACTGTATCTATATCTACCTATGTCTGTATAGTCCCACAGAAAGAATTAAAAAAATCGCACCTCCTATCATTACCTCACCATGATTATGTTATTTTAAATAACACATTGTGCTTATTTCTTCAGAAGGTTTTTAGCTTTGCAGTACTATCTGTCCACAATCAGGAAATTGCAATACCTTTCTTTGCTCCAGGTGGGGCCTCATACATGAAATTAAGACCATTCTTCACACGCTCATCACCCATAAGCAACCTAATTAAAAAGGGCATTTGGTATGTTACATGCAAAACAATCACATTGGCAACACTCACAAAAAAACCACAAAAACAAAAGTAGGAAATTGTTGTGATAACTAGCATTTTTTTTATTTGTTAATGGGAGTAACAAAATCTGAGTATCAAAAAACCTGAAAGACCAGTCAATGCTTTTGCATGACCCACTGTGTACCAAAAATCACACATTTCAATCTCAACTGAAAAGTAGTAGGTCCAGAGTTACAGATTTCTGTGTGATACAAAAGTATTGTTATACAAGGTTACCGACTGTTCTATGAAACGTAGCATATTTTGAAATTAATTAGAAGATGGACACAAAACCACTTTAAAGTAGTTCTTGTGACTTCTGCTTAATCAGATATCACTTAATGAATCACTGCTCTCTCCTACTACTACTACAGTCAATGGGAGACAGTAGTTCAAATTGCTCACAGCAATACGATCTTTACTACCATGAAAACAAGACAGGAGGAAGAAGTGTGTGATCTTAAGCCAATTCTCACCTATTGTCATAGGATTCCTGTTCTTTCAGATACTGTTGCATTAATTCTTCTTGTTTCTTCTTATCATATGAGATTTTCTGTTCTGCCATCCATACCTAGTTAAAATAATTAAGCTTCTACTTAAATACAAAAACTATTGAAAAATATATTAGTGTATAAATAACTGGCTTACTCAATTAAAAATGATTAACAAGGGATGATCACCCTTCAAATTGTATAAAATACATTATTTTCATGCAGTATTTTAAAAACGAACTTCCCACAGCAGTAATTTTGAGAAACTCCAAGTTCCAACAACACTTATGCACTGAAAAGACAAGACAAAATTTATTAGCTCAAAAGGAAAAGTAAGCTCAGAAAATACCCTGTGGGTGCCACTGTCTTCCCTGCAGTGACCCTTGCTCAGCAAAGTCTCGATAGACCCCAAGCCCCAGGTCCCCTCGGGGGTTTCTGGCATGGTCACACTTCTGGAGAGGACACCTGCAACCAGCTCGAGGCGGGTTTGAAATACTGGGAAAATATGGGCACATCGTGACAGGTGGGTTTGTCCTGGACGCTGTACGCTGCCTGTTAGTCCTGACAATCAGGCGTTGAAAAGCCTGGGCCAGGAAAATGCGACAGTCATACACACCTGGGAACGAAGAAACTCGAAGTTTCAAGTATTTCTGAACTACTTTCCCTGCCTCCTCCTTCCTCTTTGCCCCAGCCCCGGTGCCACCCCACGAAGGTGAGGAGCACTGCTCGGGCCGCTGCGGTACCGGCACCCCGTCCCCCCGGGGCATCCCCAGGCCCCCCTCACCTTTTTGATGTTGGACTTGGAGGCGGGGTGAAAATCCTTCTTGCACATGAAGTTGGCGAATGACTTCCCCATGGCGGCAGCGGAGCGGGAGCCGCCGGCCCCCACACGGACACGGACAGGGACAGGGCCGGAGGTGCTCCGGAGCGGCCTCGGCCGGGCCTTCCGGGTCGGCGGGCGGGCCTTCCGCGGCTCCGCCGGCCCCGCCCCGCGCCGCTGCTGCCGCTGTCCGCGCCGGGACCCTCAGCCCACGGCCCTCAGCCCTCAGCCCTCAACATGTTCCCCCGGCCGCCGCCCCTCTCCTGCGACACCTTCGTGGCGCTGCCGCCCGCCGCGCCCGGCGGCCGCGTGGTGTTCGGGAAAAACTCGGACCGGCCGGCAGACGAGGTGCAGGAGGTCGTGCACTTCCCGGCCGCCGAGCACCCGCCCGGCGCCGCGCTGGAGGTGAGGGCGCGGGGCAGGAGCGCTCCTGCGGGAGGCGGCGAGAACGCCGCTCTCAGCCCTTATCTGCGTGCTCAGCCCGCGATTCGGCCGGCGGCTCGGGGACGGTGACTCGATGTGTGCTCTGACCTCTTGCAGTGCACCTACATCAGCATCGAGCAGGTGGAGAGGACCCACGCCGTGGTCCTGAGCCGCCCTTCCTGGCTCTGGGGGGCCGAGATGGGCGCCAACGAGCACGGCGTGTGCATCGGCAACGAGGCGGTGTGGGGCAGGGAAGAGATCTGCGATGGAGAAGCTCTCCTCGGCATGGACCTCGTAAGGTGTGCACGGGCTTTTTTTTTTTTTTTTTTCTTCCTTTTTGGCAGATGGTACCGAATTTGGAATTTACGTGGAAACATGTGGTTTGAGTCATATGGAGAAACAGTACTTTCACTTTCAGAAGGCACTTTTTCCTCTGTTCTAGTCACGGGTAAAAATAAGTATTTCTTGGCATAAGCACTAGGTTTCTGCCAGGAGCCCTTGAGAAGTATCAGACACTAGAACAGAATTTGTCAAAGAAATTAGCAAACATTTTTCTTTCTATAAAATTTATACTAAACCAAAAGAAGACTTTTTCAAGAGCACAGGTGGGCTTCAGGCACTACTATCTGTGCCTTTTCCTAGGGTCTGTACTCCTTTTCTATTCCCCCATCTTTCACATACGTATTTTAAGTTTTGGTCTTAGCTGCCTATTTCCAAGTTCATGTTCCAAGTTCATGTTCCTACCCGACAAATGCCACTGTAACTCTCATTAAGCTACAGCAGTCAGTCAGTTCTTTTGGTAGTTCCCCCCAGTCCAATATCTGCACACAGGACTTGTAAGCATTTTGTAGGATTCCTCTCTTTCTGTATTTCTATTTGGTGTTTTTCCCCACGTCAAGTTCGCAGAGGACCCACTTCAAAGAAGCCCTCTACCTGACTTGTGTTGCCCTTACCAGATCATACAACTGGCAGCTGCATATGCAAATATCAACTTGAATACTCGGGCTGAATAGTACTATATGGAGTTCATTGTTCCAAAAATAACATATTTCTTCTGTTTTAGGCTTGGACTTGAGAGAGCAGACACAGCTGAAAAGGCTCTTAGTGTCATAGTTGATTTACTGGAAAAATATGGACAGGGAGGAAACTGTATGGAGAGCAACATGGCATTTACATACCACAACAGTTTTCTGATAGCCGACAGAAAGGAGGCATGGGTGCTGGAGACATCAGGAAAATACTGGGCAGCAGAAAAAGTAGAAGGTATGGATGTTGATCTTCATTCTAAACATTTCAAGTGCGACGACCACTTGGGGTTCCCCAGTTTTCATTTACCATTTCATTAAGGCATCAAACTAACCTCGAGCTGCATACATGTGCCTGTAAGCAACAGGTGTTGCTTCCTGCAGCATGAGTGTGGAGTAGCTGGTGGTTTGTCAGAGGAGCTGAGTGACAGGGGCCATTTCAGAGCCAGAGATAACCACTCCTGCTCTTGGAAAACAGAGGACAGCAAGAAAGTCAGAATGAGAATGACAGTATGTGTGGTCTTAAGGATGGTAGTAATCCATGACAATTTCATCTGGGGACAGGACTGATGTACTGGGCCGTGAAGTGGCTGATGCTTTTAGTGGACTTAGGAGGACAAGCTCGATCTCTGGATGTCTCAGAAGAAGAAGAATGTAAAGGTGGGAATAATCAGGACAGAACCTGAAATACTATGTTGGCAATAGAAGCAAATGAGTCAGAAATGAGTGATGGTGAAAACTCAATCAGAAAAATACATGTAGCATGGGAGAGATGGCCAGAAATACACCACCAGACTCACTGATCCTGTAAGGAACTCTTCAGGGCTAGTTTGCTTTACTAAACTAATTGTAAAGAAAATACCAGGAAAAATCATTCAATATATTTTAAAAAATCTCTCTGCAACTTGCAAACAGGAGGTGTACGGAATATTTCCAACCAGCTCTCTATCACAACCAAGATTGACAGAGAACACCCAGAACTGAAGGAATATGCCAAAAGCAATGGCTGGTGGGATGGGGAAAAGGAATTTGATTTTGCTGCAGTGTATTCTTATGTCAATACTGCCAGAATGACCACATCCGGAGGCCGATATTGTGAAGGCTATAAACTTCTGAACAAACACAAAGGTATCCTTTTAAATTATTTTCAAGATGTGCAGAGTATTCAGTGAGCTACATTAATTTAAATCATAAATGATTATACATCTGATGCAGGCAATCATTCACATGACTTGGTGAACCAGAACTTACTAGAATGATTTTCTGCCTAAAACAGAAGCACTGAACTTGGAAGTTTTTATTCATTTTTTTCTCATTTATTGAGGAGGAAAAATTAAAACAAGGGTCAAATATTAAATATACAGAGCTATAGTAACAACCCTGAGAGGTCACATTATGACCATACCACTAAATGCCCTGTAAGACATGTTCTGAAACATTTTGATAGGCTACATATTATTACTGTACCGCTAAGGAAAAAAACTAAAGGCTAAAACAGATTCTCAGCAGTTTGCAGCCACAGAGAACCTTATGAACAGCTTCAGTCAGGTACCATTTATATAAGGCAACAGCACAGCATTCAGATACATATCCTGCATTTATTTTTGACATTGATTTTTAAATCTTTGTAGTTTCACTATAATGGCTACTCTAAACTTGTGTGATCTACTAAAACACACCAAAAGCAGAACAAAATAATTTTCTGTACTCTAAGTACTCACTGGCTCATATGCTTGCTTTTCAGACTTCTTGCTTCTAACTGCATCCATCTAGCAGATTTTTGCTGTAGTTGTATTCATGTGCTCATTTGAAATAATTAATCTGAATCAAGATTACATTGCACCCCCTTGTTTCTTTTATTTATTTGGCTGAACTCTAACAGACCAGGTTTAGCATTTAGTTAATGCATCAGAGTGAATTACTTTTGCTATCTTGTTTTAGTAATCATGTAAATCCTGCATTTATTTTCGGAATTGCAGGTTCTGAATACTGAAAGCATTTTCATAATACCTGTATTTACTTGTATTATAACAATGCTGAGATTGTATCTGTGTTTTCATTCTAAATCCCCATTTTCAGGCATTTACCTGAGCCATTTTAAAAGTCCCACTAGGTGTTCAGGTTATCAGCCTCATATGGTTCACTTTGTTTAGATTTATTTTAAATGGGTGCCCTAACTAATAGCTATTTGGTTTACAGCATCACTGAAATCACTGGTTTCTTCATCTATCCTTCCCTGCTTTTTCCCTCCGTGGCCTTACAGTTGTGGGGTTTTTTCAAGCTGCCCACTATGTCAGGACCATTTTTAGAGAAATATTCATATTTCAAAAAATAGGGAATGTATTTCATGCATACAAAATAGTAAGAGTCTAGTGAAAAATATGCAATACCTTCTTCCCTGCTGGACAGGTTGCTAAACTGTAGCTGTGAAAATGACCATTGATTCTTTTAATTTCTTTGATTCGTCTAGCTTGCTGATTTCATTAATTCTCCAACCTTGCCAGGCAACTGTAGGAATACTTAAGTGTATAAGTAAAATGGGTAAAATGTTGTGCTGCATGCCTGTCCACAGGCAGCTTGGGTCATGTATGAAAAAATAATATCAGAGATGTGTGACTTAGCAGCAGAGTATTTTAAGAGGAAACAGCAAGGCAGTTAAAAAATTTTTTTTTTTTTTACACTGAACTCAGTAAGGGAAACACTGAAATATTAAAGTGGTAGATGGTACCTTCCAATAAAAAATAAAGAGTGAGCAAACTGATGTTTTTCTGCCATAAGCATACCCTCTACTGGTATAGCAAATGTTAAAAGAAAACCATTCAGCAAGAACTGCCTGTTAGAATATTGGGTGGTGTGGCAATACCATGCCAGTATCTGAGCTCCAGCATACGTTACATAGCAACATTTTCACAGTGATATCACCTGAACAGGCTTATGTGGAAAGGGTTTCGTTCCTCCTGAGCAGGAGTTATTTTCATAGACCCTTGGCACTAAACCTCACACAGGTTGCTGATAAAGACTTTTCTACAAATGGATGTACTACTGTAGCTTCTGAGCATAGAATATAATGCCACTCCAGTGCATCCTTGAAAAGGATGAAAATAAAACACCCACCAAAATCCCGCCACGCAAAACAAGTGACAGTCTTGGTGTTTCATTTTCAAAGTTTCACACTAAATCCATGCATGGCTGTTACTGTTTTTAATAACATTATTATTAGAATGATTATTTATAACAATTATATATAGAATTATAATGCTATTCTAAATAATAGTTTCTAATAATATATACTGTACAATAATATATAATAATATATAATAAATAAGTCATTATAATGATTATTTATTATTATTATAATGATTATTCTTAGCTCCACAGAATGCTCAAAATTCAGCATTTAATCCAAATTACTATTTTTCATCTGAAAAGTTACTTTGTGAATGACCATTTGCTAGCCCTATGAAATTTACCTTTCTGGGAAATACCTTTTGTCTTTGTACTCCCCCTCTTTTAAGGCATGTTCTTATCACCACCTCTCTTTGAAATAAATACTTTTGGGAAAGCAATGCAAGTGTATTCCATATTAAGGTTTGCCATTAGGATGACTTTTTTCTCCTGCCAACACAGACAAACTAAAACTGGCATTTGACTATTAAAGGAAAAAGCAGCCAGTTGTAGGGAACATGTAATTCAGTTGGTATTATATTAGCTCTGTGGCTAAATAATTGTATTGTATCTTGAATAGGATCTATCACTTCTGAAATAATGATGGAAATTCTTCGTGACAAAGAGAGTGGCATTAACATGGAAGGTGGATTTATGACAACTGGCAGCATGGTGTCTGTACTGCCTCAGCAGCCTAATCTTCCCTGTATTCACTTCTTTACTGGAACTCCAGATCCTGCCAGGTGATGTAGAAGCAAGTAAATTGGATAAAAAATTGTAAATATCTAAGTGGAAAAGTGTTGCAGTTTGCCTAATTATGTTCTTTTTTGCTTTGGGTTGGTTTTCTTTTTCCCTCTGAAAAAGCACAATCAAAGTGTAGGAGGAACATCAATGTACATTATATATATTAATGGTATCAACCTACTTAACAGAGCACTGCTGTGACAATGACTTTAACACCAGTTAGATGGTTTTTTTAATACTTCTTTCTTAAAAGAAGCAAGTAGAAGAATGGGGAAAAAATACAGCAATTTTCTGACTCAACAATTTTAACCAAATGGTGTCAGTAAAGGATCTTTGTTCTATTTTTTCTTCCTAGATCTGTATTCAAGCCTTTCATTTTTGTGCCCGGTATTACTCAGTTATTAAAAACTACATCCCCTACATTTGGTCATGATGATCCAGTTAAGAAGCAACCACGTTTTCAGAGTAAGCCAGATCGAAGACATGAGCTCTATAAAAAACATCAAAGTGCTGCTGTAGTTATGGAAACTATCAAGGTATGTTGATTAAATTAGATTTCAATGCAAGCAGGTGGTTTATATAAGGTCCTTGCTCACATTTTGTTAATGTGATACCAGTTAATGGCCTTTGATGGATTGCAAAGAACAGTGCAGTACCCCAGAAGCCCAGCATGTTGGCATCTGGCAGGCACGTGTTTCCAACACTGGAAATTGCAGCCAGCACTGTGCTGTACTGGCAGGATGAACCCCAGGTGAGGATCTGTGTTGCTCACCTTGCAGAGCAGCCCCCCACAGACTCCCACACCAGTCAGATAATGGAGAAATGCTCGAGCAGCTGCAGGAAAATACACAACTCCTGCTAAGAGTTCTTGCAGCTATTCAGGCTCTTGGTCTCAGGTGGAGAGCTTGCTTGGTATGGATAGGAAAGGAAACAAGATGACAAGGATAGCTGAACACAGATGTGCAGCAAGAAGGTAGCTGCTTACTTTTAGCAGTAAAATCTCTCCTATTTACAGATACATCTTCTTAAAAGTAAATCATATGCCCACTGAAGTTTTGGTAACTAATATCTAAAGGAGCTCTAATATTTCTTCGATCTATTAGACAAGGGAGATGAAGTGAGTACTAGATATTAGGAAAGATATCTAAGGAAACTTGTCATCATACTGACTTCTGCCAACATAAAGGTGTACCCTAGAAACTCTTAAAAGATTAAAATAAGGACAGTAGAACAGAATTTTGTTAGGGTGATTACTACGTACTCTGTATAGTTTTTAGTGAAATAAATGTTTCTTTTTGCAGGACAAAGGTAAAGAAATGCTCCAAGAGATACAGGAGTTGGAGAAACAGAAGATAAGTCAAATGGAATCAATCCTGCAAAATGGATGCCTTGATATTAACCAAGTAGTTAATCTTTTTTCACAGTGTGTAGAAGAAGAACTCAAAATATATAGCTAATAATATTATTTGAATGTGGTAAAATTTGGATTATAATTGGGTTTTCTAATGAAGAGGCTATATAGATTAACACCCTGTTTTCAGTATACCACATAGCATGGACAGTTTTAAAGATTCAGATTCCTATTCAGGACAAATGGCTTTTGATTATAAGAAGAATGCTGGGAAGGCTCCTAAGAGCCAGACAGTGACTTTGTACGTGGCACAAAGCTGTCAGCAGAGATTGACTTTGCTGAAAAATAGATGCAATCAGAGTGCAATAGCTCAACTAAATTAGGGAACAACCCCATCTCTGAATGGAACACTAACTCAGCTCTGGAGAACTTGCTTCTAGTGAACACATGTGTAGCTTTTATAGTCAAGAGAACTGTAGCAAAATTTCAGACTACCTGAATTAAAATGGCCATGCTTAAGACTATCTAAAATGCAGAAGCTATGATGAACAATGAATTAAAAAGGAAGTGACACACAAACAAAGTAAGATTGATACTCAGTTGCTTGGTAAAACCACTCTAAGTTACATTTCATATATGAACCTTCTACTACTTCAATGTAGAACGAGGCTATGAGTTCAAGGTATATTAAAAACAAATCACAAGAATAATATTTTGCTGTGAGTGATTGTGAAATCTTATTACATGGAATTCAACAATGCAAGCATCCTGTAAGTTATCCACAGATTTCACTTGCCTATCTATTTTTCCCATTCTGATAGTGAAAAATAAACTTACTTATATACAAGATGATTATTGTCAAATTAATTCTGCAGTGCACTTTATAATATCATGGAGTTCTAAAATGTTTCTTGAATTCTTTTAAATTGGGCAACTAGAAAGGAAGAGGTTGAGCTACACAAGTATATACATGTACTCAGCAAGATACTTAAAAGTACTTAAAATTTTTTTCATTTCATATAAAGCCTTTAAAATCATGACTTGTTTTACCAGAACTAATAGACTATGGACTTAATTTAATCAAGCTTTTTGCCCTGGAACCATGAATGGAATGCCAGGAACATTTCCTTCCTGATTCTGTTTAAAAGTAATGATCAATGTATGACACCACTTTAATTATCTGTGGCAAGGGCTAAACCAAACAAACAAAGAAGATTGTGATTTTATCTCATGATCAATAAATCAGGATAACAAGCAGGACTAAGAAAAAACAAAAACATGCACTCAAAATGCAGCACACTTCTGCAAACCTTCAGAAGAAAATATGAAATGGTGCACTAGAACTGCAGCAGCAGTGCGGGACATGATCCTACATCCCCACAGACACAGCAAACCACAGAAAGATCATTCTTTGATGATTTTTCATATGCAGTTTTCTCATTCTGTAAACTATTCAATACCCCACTGGTAAAAAAAAAAAAAAAAGTTAAATATAAAGAATAGATAGTCAATGAAGTTTGCAGAATTAATACAAAAATTAAGAGCTTGGTAGAATTTCTTCTTTCTGATCCTACAATGAGAGTAGGAATTTGGGATGCTGGTGTTCAGATTCACAGCAAGAGACAACTGAGCTAGGAAAGGCTCATGAACTTTCTGTTTCTAGCAACCTAATGTGTACCACGTGGCAGTAGCAAGCAAGACTGAGTGGGAGGTAAGACAAAGTATGTTTGAATTGACTGAACATTTTGTGCTTCTGTTGACAACAAAATTTCTCAGAAGCTCAGTAGCACAGTGGTTCAATATAGAAGTCCAATAGTCCAGCTTGTTAAGCAGAAGATAGATTTAATAAAAAATTGCTGTATTTATCTGTTTTCCTTATGGGATGTCCATATCAAACAATTATATATCTTTTCCTATTTTTGATCATGAGCTGTTCTACACTAATTCTTTCACAGCATCAGTAAATGCCAGTGCTGGAAACCAAGGTATGAATCAAGTTTTCAGGCAGCATAGCAAACCAAGTGAAATTGTTTTATGCTACAGTGCAAAGATTGAAGTTATACAAGAAGAACAATAGTAAAGTTGGAGCAGACCTTTAAGCAAACTTCTTGGCCACTTAATCAGAGGGTGGCAATTAACGAGGTTAAGGACATTAGGTCCAGTTGTGATGTAGGCAGCTACAGTCCAACTGTCCCTCTTAGTTATGTGTCTTTTCCTTAATGGTCTACAGGATACAAAGTAAAAACAGTGTAATGTGTGGGGACAGTGCAAGTGATGGCCAACAGAATACAGGGTATTTCAGTACCTTTTTCCTTGGGATTGCATCCTCCTAGAAGACACACAATGTAAAAACAGAAAATAAAGATGGGATCAGGAGAAACAAATAATCCTCCCTACCACAACCTTATATTAAAAAAAAAAAAAAAAAATTTAAAATCAGAATGTCCCCTAGAGGGCAATCTTCACAGGGGTTTTTACCTAGGAACACATCTAACTGACTTTAAAAGATTTAGAGCTTTATGAAGGATCACTATTGAAATGAAAAAGTCCTAAAATTTTGTACTAGAAAACGAAGTGTTATATTCATTCCTGTTCCTTATCACAATTATTTTGAGATTACACTAGAAAAAAGATCCAATTTTTCACTGGGCATTCCTCTAGATTTGTTCAATAGATGTTTTCATGGAATTTAGCTTCCAAGAGATTTATCCCAAACTAATCCACATTCAAAATAAAGGAAGTCATTGCACCACTGACCACATCTTTAAAGAAAAGCTGTTTCTAACTACCAGAAAACCACATAATAGTATATCAACTATTGACAGAACATCAGCTTGTCAACTGTTCAAAACTTGCCAGTGTTCCTTGGTGGAAGCAAATATTTACCAGATAAAAGGGTCACTTAACTTCCTAAAGCAATTCAAAGTCTATTATTGGCTTCCAGAAGTATCCAGTGATTTAGAAACAAAATATTATATCCTATATTTCATTTCTAGCTTATTTAGTCTATTTATTAACCATCACAGACTCATCAGACTAATGGGTATGGTAGCAGCAGTCACAATGTTGTAGCAATAAATCTAAGAGAATTTGGTGTTGGTTGATAATTAAAGGTGCTCTCTGTATTAGATTTGTGTCAGAGAGCCTTTTCTACGCAGAAATTTTGAGCAATTTCTTATTTAAAATGGATATGTATTCAAATACAGGGGAAAGCAGGGCCATTAAAAAAAGGGAAGCAGGACTTTTATGATGAAAATGAGAAAGACAAGCATGCAAGAACAGTGACTATAAATAGAAATGTAAAAATACCTTAAGATAAAATTCTTGAACATTTGAGGAATTAATAAAAAGAATTTGTATTTAGTAAGTAGATGACAATGTGACACGCTTCTAGTACAGAGATATCTTTGGATGAACACCCATTAAAAAGGGCTCTGCCTACTTGTAAAGGATCAAGGGTGGATTTAAGAAATACCAAAACTGAAACCCAAGAGCCATGTTAACAAATCTCTCAGAAAAATATATTTGCCATAAACCTTGACACACACACATAACCTCATACCCCACATCACAGATCAGAACTCTGAAATCAAGTAACAGATTTATTGACAAGTTGCAGTATTTAGAAGCCAGACATACTTGCAGTTTCTGCTCTTAAGTCACATATATCTAATTATTTCAAAACATTTGATGCAGCTGTCTTCATAATGGAAATATGCCAATGCTTTCCTTTGTGGCCACAGCCTGACACAAACATTAATTATATTATTGATGGTAAACATTAAAATATACCAGGTTGTACAGCATACATAAGCAGTAGGATGTTATGTTTCTGTGCACACTGCAATCAGACTGACAGTAGAAGGAGTTATTTTTTCAATTTAAGTCTTGCAGGAAATTATAGCAACCATAAAACAACTGCTTGTTGAATAGTAGCTTATGGTGCTAAAATCACTTTAAGTTCTTAATACAAAATAGATGCAAAAGTAGCTGTAATAAAAATCTGTGTACTAAAAAAGAGGAATAAAATAAGGGAAAGACTTTAAAAAATGATGAGAAGAGTTATTCATATGCTTGAGCAAATAATTTTTAATATTGGATTCCTTTCCCTCACTACATAAAATTTTTATATAGACATATAAATGCAGTTCTTGCAGTTTTAAAAGGGCAGCATAATGGCTATCAGATACAATACTTTGTTTTTAACCTTTTCAAAATATTGCAGAAGACACACAGGTCCTCAGATTGTGCCTTTAGTGCACAGGAATCTCAGTGACACTAACAAACAGGATGATACCTGAGGTTTATTAGAAACCTGTGTTAGGCAATAAACTAAAATCTAGGATATTTAGCTACTCTAAACCCTAATCTGGATGTCCATTTAGGATTCTTTATATAATATAGTTAAAAGTCATTAATTTAATTTTAAAAGTTTTATGATTTGAAAAAAGAATTTGTCTTGACTTGCACATGTACCCAAGGCTTCCATAAAATCTGTACTCGAGGCTGGCACTTCTGATTTAAGTAAAGACTAATTTCAGAATGTAAAAATCTGCTCTTGATAAAGCTGTTACTACCACCATAAGGCAAAATTTCAAAACAAATTGTTTATTCCATTATATAATTTCCTGTTTTGGGATAGTGCTGAATATTTCTATGGTTTTAAGATTTGATAGATTTGCACAAAACCATTGCTTATTCTACTCAGTATTTGCCCAGCTTTAATCCCCTGGATACTGGAAACATTGTCACAGCAATTCTGTCTTTTTAATTGAAGTATTTTATCTTCAAGGGAGGCAAAACCCACCTGATCTCAGGTGTAAGCAGCTAAAAAATGCTTTCTGGTGTTAGACAAGAGCAGAGTAGTAAAAACTGAGGTATGACAGAAAAAATCCTACTTCCGTGAAGTCAGGGGAAAGCCTGACTGTAAACAGGCATCAGTATTTCATCACACTAAAATGTGGAGAACATCCAGCAACATGAAAAATACCTTTCACAGGGTTGTTTTTTTCCTTATTGTGGCATCAGTATTAAAGCTGCAGCTATAATGCCTCTAAAATACGACAGTGACACATACCATTTTACTATTTGTTTTGCTCAAAATGGAAAAAATGTTCTCAATCCAGAGCATCTGGTTTTGTTTAGTAGCATTCTGGCTGGAATGCTGATTAAATATAACTTTTTGCCATTTTCTTCAGAATAGATACAAATAGAACCACATCTCTTAATTTTACAAGGGAGAGTAACACAGTTCTCTGAGAGCTCTGATAAAGAAATCCTTCCAATTTCAGTAGTGAAGGCAGAGGAGGTGGTCACATTCACACCAACAACCTGTCCTTTCAATGGCTCAGGTCAATGGCTCTCAACTGCAATTGATTTCTTCGGAATAAAGCGGTAATACAAGTATTCATCCCGAAATTCAAATTCATTCGTTATGTGCTGGACGACGCCTCCTTTCAGCAGCCTGTCCCCATACACCACAGCTTCTCCACGGTCAGAGGCAAGGCCAACTTGCATGAGCCAGTTCACCAGGTCACAGCCAAAGAAGATGCCAGTGGAGATCTTTGCACCACACCTGTATGTCAAAGGAATGATTCACCCACATGTTCTGTAAATCTGGTATCACCACTGCACGATGGGAAAAGGCAAGGAAAAATAGCAGGAAACAAGGAAAGACGTCATGATAGTTAAGAGCATGTTAGAAGAGAATTTGCAAGTTTTGTATATTAGGGACATGCCAGTGTTCACTACCTTTTCCTACAGACATTTCAATTAGAAGCAATATGGACATACAAAGTTGGTTTAGACTTCTAAATAAAATTCAAATTGCAAATAAAATTCACTGGACATCAGTAGCATTTTTCCCAAAAACTCACACAATATAATTCTCTTTCTTGGATACTTACTTCCCATGTACTTCTTACCATGACCCTTTCTGCAACAAAATATCTGACCTGAGAGCAACCTGTCCCCAGCAACCGGGATTCTGTTCAAATTTTCTTTTTATAATTTCTCAACACTTTTAAACAGACACTAACTGCTTACACACATTGCAAACAAAGCTCATTTATAACTTGCATATCCTGGTCAATATTGACCACACATGCAGTACTAAGAATAAGCAAGACCTTTAAAACAAGACTATTTTTTTATGTATTTATGAGGCAATGATGCCGTCATCTGCCTAGCTTCAGTAGACATACCATGCAAAAATTTACCTGCAGCAATGAATGTTTCTGATTATCTAAAATCTACTCTGTGGAACCCAAGCACAGGGTTCCTAAAGGTGATTAAGAGCTAAAAGACAGCATAAGCCAAAATTTTTCCCTATTTTTTTTTAAAGTGAAAAGCAACAGTAACACAGAGCAAGTGTTAACATCTATTAGCAGATGCAAAAATGAAAATAAATTAAAATCTATGTTTATAATGTCTCAGTTACAGCACATTTAAATCAAAGAGGATAGGATCAAGTTAGATGAATATTTAGAATTAGAAGCTAAATACATTGTTTTAATTCACAAGGAGAAATAAGACATGAAACAAGTTCCGCACAAACATAATGTTACAACAATAAAGCAACAAATGTCATAATTTCATGTATTCTCAGGTGGATATGATTAATAAAAACCACAAAGTACAACTAAATGAACAGCCCAAAGCCCAAGAAACCACAATAGCAGCAGAGGCACGGGAGAAACAGCTGTAAAACCTGTTCTATTTCACAACAGACATTTTCTGATACATCTTTCTTATGGAACATTACTGACTTCTGAAGAGACTGAACAAAATCATGATGCTGACCCTGCCCTGCCAAACTAGTCCTACTTAAAAGCTTACATGACAAGAATAGTCAAAATGCCCTGTTGGAACAATTCTTCCTGTCTCCATTTCATATATTTAAATAAGAGCAGAATATTTTTTTTGTTCCTGCTGCTTCTGTCC
Organism: Cyanistes caeruleus; assembly: GCF_971803275.1. NCBI lineage: Eukaryota > Metazoa > Chordata > Aves > Passeriformes > Paridae > Cyanistes > Cyanistes caeruleus. Next base: position 20,385,564 of record NC_141707.1, on the reverse strand, counting down.
CCACTTCTCATCCACCTACACATATCTGAAGGCATAATCCTTGATTTAGGTAACATAATTTGCCTCTGAAATCTTTACTGGTCTCAAAAGTTGAAGTTTAGGCCCCATTAGAGGTATGAGTAACAGAAATTATATAAACTTGGAAGCTGTTGAAGTCCTAAACTCACTACAATCTCACACATTGAGTGGCCTCTAAGTACACACTAAAATCAGTTGCAACTGTTTTGCCTCCTATAAAAGCTACATATTAGTAAACATTTAGTTACAAATACAGACAAGTCTTACTCTAAAAACAAAACAAAGGGTCTCAATGCATTATTTACAGGTATTATAGTATACATTTTTTTAGAAAGATTTTATCCTCTGAACTCCAGTTAAATGCAAAACCTGGAAAAACCCTTAACGATATAGAACTTTTTATAATTTATTTAAAACCTAGGTGGGATAATATGATAACTTGCACTTCAGTGTTTCAGTATGAGGCTAGAAACATTTCTCTGTTACAGTTAAATTTGAAATCCTTATCTTGAGGTTTGAACAAATATACCACAACAGGAATCACCTACAAAATCAACTGCATTTCATTATTTTCAAAAGGTGAGCTACGTGCATTGTAACAGGTTATATGTGCAGGGAAGAACCTTACCTTCTGCCTTTGACAATACTTTTGACACAGTGATCTCTATGATAACGAACAAACTGCTGACAGGTCATCCTGATTTCCTCTGGTACACAGGCATCTGTATGTCCTGCTGCTTCTTTTCTGCCCCAGAAAAACTCAAGTCTAGGGAAAAAAAACCCAAAAAAAGTAAAATTCAAGACAGTAAATCAAACCAGGGCATGTTTTTCAAAACTTCATATGATAGAATGGACCTCCCAGGAATCTTATCACCACCTCTTTTTGTGCCCAATACTTTACATATAGTCTTCCTAATACATGTGTATGCTTTTGAACACAGAGGTGTTATTCTAGGTTTGGGCAGAAAGAAAGAGAGTAGCTGGAGCCAGCTCTAGCTGCTGGATTCACAGGGCAGCCAGTTAGCTCAAAGCTAAAGGCAGCTTCGTACAACTCACTCCTCCACTGTGGGTGGGCCTGTCCACACAAAGTACTGGCATGGGGCTATGAACATAGGGTTTTAAAACAGTGATGATACATTCTAATTCAGCATCCATATCTAAGTTTAAGTTTATCAGCTGAAATTATTTCTGAAGATCCATCATTCAGCAAAAATTTCACCTCTAGGGAGCCTGCAGGGCTTATGTCTTTGAAAGTGTCAATAGGACAACAGAAAAACCTCACACACAGTGAATTGCAATTACGTCTCTACAAGTGGGAGAGAAGAAGAAATTTTGAAGATTAACTAAATAGGAAACAGAATCCTATAGCACTGAAAATTCAACACCCTTCAAAAATGATTATTAGTAATAATTAAGTTTATAAGTGTAAGTGTAAAGATTCTATTTACCTTCGCTTGAATGGCAGAATGATTAAATGCTTATCTAAGCCAAAAATACCAAAGCAAATGAAACCCTGGAGGAAAAAAAAAATAGAAAAAGCACAATTAAGCAAAAGCTTTGGCTTCTATAGAACAGAAATTAAAATCTCAGTGCCAAATACATTTAATGTATACATGGAAAGTATCCCTCTTTTCTAAATATCATTCAAAATGCATTTTGTTTCTGCTTTGATTTTTCATTTGGACCTTAAAATGACATATCAATACCTAGCAGTCCATCATATAAAACCTTCAAGAAATAGTTCAGTAAAACTAACACTGTGACATGCCACTTGACACTTTGGGATAACTGGCAACCTTACATAGCCAGGTATTAAATCTATTTCTGTTAATGCCAAGGAAAGAACAGACTTACTGTAATTTGAGTGCTAGAATGCTCTCTACTTAATTTATTTTTCTGTGCTTAAAACTATCATTGCTTGATACTTTTTATAATTTTATATATTTGTAGGGAAACGTGCCATGGATGTGTCAAATGTTTCTCTAGTGTGTGTACTAACACTGCCTGGCTTTCACCTTCACGGGTGACAAAGCTGCCTTGTGTCAGGTGCACTGAAATAAGCCAGAACCAGAATCCATCTTCACCTCTTCGCTATGGTGCTGCCACTGAAACCAGAGACAGTCATTTAAACCTCACAAAGAAAGCCTCCATGGAGCTGCCTTGCAAATGATGTAACTCCACAGAAGAGATACCAGTGAAGCTTTGGTGCAAATAAGGCTAAATTCCTACTCAGTTTCCATGAGCATTTGCCATTCAGTTGTCACTTGCACTTTTGAAAGTGTACATGGGTCATAGAAGATGTGTATTATCTGCTGCAACACCCACCAACAAGGTCATTTTTGGAACAAACATTGGTAAGTACCTGACCAAAATTAAACACAGCACAGAAGAACTGCAATTCCACATACAGCCTTCCAGGCTCTTGGTTGAACAGCCACCACAAGCAACTGGAGAGATTCTGCAAAGAAAATAGAAAAACAACAAAATCCACAAACATAACCCGATCATTAAAAATCAAAAGCTTTCTTCTCTTCACATGCTAATAATTCTTGCACAATCTTCTTCGTCTCTAAAAAATTATTCAGATAATGACAAGAGGGAATAAACACCTTAAAATAGCTTAAGAGCTTGGTAGGAGGGGGCACCTTGGCTGTTTTAAACATCATAATGCAAAACATAGCACGTAAGAGGTCCTGCCTCTTGACAAGTTTATGTAAGGAACTTGCCGTACGCATACTTAGGTTTTCAACATAACACAGATAATGTTAGCCCAGAGAGATATGCAGTGTTTGTCTTAGCTGAGGCCAGTGCTTTCTACATATTTCTTGCAGAGTTAGGATTATGTTAAGCTGAAGCACACACCACTTCAGCTATTTGAGATGCCTGACAGAAGGAGGAAACCTCCAAAACTAACTCATTTGGGTGTAAAGGCTAATTCTTTAAAGTAACTGATCTTATTTCATTGTATCTATGTAGTCATTCAGATACAGCTAAAATATAGGCTAACAGTTGGGGTACCCCTTAAATATAAAAGATGTAAAAAAATATACTTGGATGGAATACTTGATATAGGAAATCTGAGAGGGAAACATTTCATTTTGTAATTTAACGGAACTTGAAATGCAACAGCAGTAGCTATTAATCCATTATTAATTGTTGTGCTGCACTGTCCTGCTTTATAGTATTATGTATTTGTGCCACAGTATTTTCCACTTCAAATAAAAACGCAAAATTTTTATTTGTCACCCCCAATTCAACTGTCATCCACAAGAAACTCAACTTTGAGAACTACATTCAGAGAGCAGATTCTTACCTTTGTCACAGTTAAAAATTAGAATTATATCTCCAACGCATTATGTTCTGGTATTTCACACTTGTACCCAGGAGCAACCACCAGCCTATCTTGGAGTCAGTAAAGCTGAATGGCAACACTAACTTGTCAAAGTTGCTCCAAACACCACTAAAAACAATAACATTGCATTTTCTCTTTTAAAATAATCTTAAGATTATTCTTAACACCTCAGAGAAATCCAAGTTCCAATATAAGCCTGATCAGATGGAACAATTTCTGCAGTCTCCTTCAGAAATAGAATTCAGATTATATTTTTAATTGATAATTGTCTAGGGACGAAGACCAACTCTTGAGAGAACTGTGAAAGGGTGGTAGTGATGAATGATATAATGATATAACTTCACTTTTTTTTCCCTTTAGGGTTCTCCAGTATCTTGCTTACTAGCATCAATCTTAACTCACATTTAATTTATGATGTGGCACAGAAAAATTAATTTTATGACATCCCTCTTCCAGTAAGGAACCAAAATATAACCTCTATTTTATTTAATGAATGGTTACTTAAGTAACTCGAAGATTTTTACTGGATTGTCTTCGTAGCTTTCCTAAAAATCCTTCTACCTCAATGAGTTAACATTGGGAGAAAAAAATATTTACAGCAAATAGGCCAACTATAAGAAGTAAGCAGAGCAGCACGTGTCTGGCCAGCTGTTTGTCTCCAGTCTGTAGAAGCTGCTCCTCCTGAGCCAACACACATGTTTGAGCACTGCAGTGATTCACACACTGATCCACTGAAAAACAAATCAGAAATTTTTCATTAGGCTTCTATCTTGAGAACTCCTCAAGCTCAACTTGAGTCAAATTACCTTGTAAATATCTCTACTGAAGTGACACACACAAAATTTAACAGTGGATTTGAGAATAATCTGTTCAGACCCCTACTCTCAAATGAAACAGTTAACATTGAGAAAACAGAATTAGAAATAATAAAAATATTGAAATAATAATGAAAATGAAAAATATTTTTCTGAAGAGTTTTAAATTTTAAATTAATTTCTGAAAAAATCAAATATACTGTCAGCTCCAATGGTTTTACTCTGCATCTCAGTGTTGTTGAGCTCTATGTCAGACAGACAACCACATTTATTTCAGGTCTGTGACTGTATTTTTAACACAGTGTATCAGAACACAATCATAATTCTACTTATGAAAAGAGCCAAACACAAAGAGATGGGATGCTTGTCTTCCAGCTACAGAATTTCTGAGAAATTCTGAGCATCTTCCTCTAGATGGCAGTGAAAAACCTCCTGGCAAGGTCATACCTAAGAATTTGCACTGAACTTGAAGCAGTTCAGTGAGATAGTAGAAGATTTAGTAATTATTGCAGCCAAAGTTTCACAAGTGTATGCATTACAATTTGCTTTTACTGATATACAGTTTTGAAGTGTTCATTCAGGAGGTAGAAATAATTTCCACTCAACCATAAGGTATTTTCTACCTTATCTTCCAGGACAAGAAAATTAAATTTGTCTTCCTCTATTCTTGAAGACATTCTTATGGTGCTTGTCTGAATTACTTAATAGATAAAATAGTTGGCAACAGGCAGAAAGGGAACATTTTGTGAGATGAGACACAACTGAAATACGCTTCAGTGTGAAATATTTAGATTTACTGAAAATCATATTGCATGCAAACAAAGCATAAGGATATGAACTTGTTAGGAAAGCATGAAAACAAGAAAAAAATAGGAAAAAGAGACAAGTTGTACTGGCAGCTAGCTTTGATTACTGACAGTGATGTACAGTGAGAATGCACTGGGCATGCAGTTTTCAGACAGGTGTTGAACAGTCAGTTCAATTCATTTTTTTTTTCTATTTTAGTGACTCCTAAGGCCCTCTTAGTCGATTTTCTCCATCTCGCTTCTCTAGACATAAATAGTACACAGCAGCATGGACATTTAATCTAATTTGCAGTAAGCACTTGCTCCTCTAGATCTCATTTAGTGTTCAAAACCTGTGCCTGATTACAACAAAGACTTTTTTAAAAGATGCAAGATGTGAATATGAGAATGTAAAAAAGTAGTTTTTGTTCAAAGTTTGATACAAAGTAGGGTTATGCATTCAACTGCCTAGCATCCAAACAAGACAATGATGGAGAGGTAAAGTCTGAATGCACAGAACACATCAAAGTATCTTTGTGGTAAAAAAGTGGCACACAGAGCAACTGTCTATCTAGAGCACTGAAAGACTACAAACAACTATCAGCAGAAGAGAACAAACACCTATAATATTGCCTAATAATTGAATTTAATACAAAATGTCAGTTATCCATGTGGAGTTGAGAGAAAAATAGCTCCAAAAGTTTCCTTATGAGAATAACACACAGATGTTGGGGAAGAGCCTATAGTATTAAAAGGAGATACTACTGCTTTACCTGTCTCAATTGGAGGAACCTTGCTTTCAACAGTATTTGACACTGCTTTGCTGTCTTCAGCACAGGATAATTCACCATTTGTTGTTTGACAAGAACAGCAACCTATTAAGTATATACAGTAATAGGATAGTTAGCTTCCTTCACTACCATAATTTATTTTCTGTGTGTAACATATTCTATGCAGCTTTAACTACTATGCTCAAAAATAACCCAAAACAGAAAGACAGACTTAATTTTTCCAATTTCTTGAGAGGGCAAATGGATCACAATACTAATAGGTCACTAATACTAATAGTTAAACATAACACTACCATCACTGAAGCAGCAGAAGTACTTTTAATTATAGGCAAAAATCCAGAAAGTGATCGAAAAGGCTACATACAAAAAAGGATTAGAAACACATTGAGTGTTTCTGTTGACATTTAATTCATTCTCAGAGAGATAACTTAGTGAGTAAACAATCTAAGATGTCTAGTGGGCTGTATTTATCCCATCCCTGCCAAGGTATCACTACTTACATAAAAATAATCCACAGGCTTTTCTTGTCCACTTACACAACTCTTACAATGGTAACAAGCAAACTTTTCTTAGAAACACAAACCTAAATACTTGGGCAGTTATATCTAGATTTTCTTCTGTTCTAATCTAACACCTGAAGCACTAAACTGTCCTTCCTAGGTCAGAATTACTTTTGGAATGTTAGTTTTTAGCACCCCAAGCCAATTATTCTTTATACAAATATACTTTGTCTACCTCTTTCTGCAGATGTCTGTGCAGAAGATCTTGGAGAAGACTGTGAAGAAGATTCTGGAGAAGACTGTGCAGAGGATTCTGGAGAAGACTGAGTCACAGTGGCTGAAATATGATTCTGCCCACTCCCTCCCACTTCAACCTCCTCCACTGAGCTACGTGGTGAGTATGGGTTCAACACTCCATAGCTGGACCCTTGCCTACTTCTGTTCATGCACATCAGTGAGATACCTGACATCAATATGCTGATGAACAGTACCACTGCTGTGGTAATTATCTGTTAAGAAAGCAAAGAAAATGCATTTAAATACAGGAAAATAGTTGCATATGTCTGTCTTTCTAATGCCTGTACTTTTCTAAATACACTTACAAATGCATCTGAACAAGACTATATTTTCTGTATTTACTGCCTCATGACACTGAAAGAGACTAATTTTCCTTGCCTGAGTAACTCAGCTTTTTTTGTTTGTTTTTTTTTAAGTGTGGACCATTGTTTCCTATGATTCTAAAAACATCCTCTCATTGTCCCCCACTTCCCTCTCAGGATCACCAGTCTTCTGGGTTAAATTCTGCTCAGGTATCTTTTAATTCCAAAGAGAAATGTGCTCTAATTTACATGGTTTAGCCAATGGGGAGCACCCTATTAATTAGCCTTTCCTATTAATCATCTGCCATTGATACCCAGAATCCACTCTGGGGCTATTTAGTGCATATGAAGTGCCACATGAACAATCCTGAGTGACTCATGGACTCTCTGTCCATAAGAAAGAGAGGGAGAAAACATGACAAACACCTATGCTAGTACACTTTATATCCTCTGATTAGAGGAACTATTTACTGGTAAAAATGGTAGTTCAGTGTCCTTCAGCCAATGATGGTGCTGAGAAGCCTAGCAGAGTGCAAGCAGTTACTGCTACACACGTGATGTATATCCTAGCTATTACAGACCAAAAGCCAATAATTAGATATTGGATAATAACAATTTTAGATAACTATCATGCTAAAATACAAATTAGTCACCAGGAAAAGGGCTCTGCAATTCATTAACACTCCTAAGTTTTTTCTTTGAGAAACCTACTCCCTTGTTTTTTCAGTCATTGCTGCCTAAACATGAAGGTCCTTCTCCAAACAAATGTTCCTAGCGGTTCATTACAGAAATACATTTTTGTATCTATAAACATTCTACAATGATACTTTTATTATAGTAACTTGTACTTTTGACTGAAAGTTACTTGCACATGTAGCATGGCAGAAGTCTGAAGTGATGAGGACAGAACATGTTCATACCTGATGTTTTCCATAGAAAAAGGCAGAGTCAATACTAGTATTGTTACGTTCACCAACAATTAGTAAGATTCCTACCAGAACTGTTGGGACTCTGAAAGAACAAAATAGGAAGTACATAACATATTTAGCATGCTCCCACTAAGTCAGAAAGGAAGCATTTGAATTGACTTACCCCCATCCAGCTATGATGATAAACCCAATAGGAATCTTCACTGTTTCTCTCTTCTTCAACAGGAACAAAGAAAAAGATAGAAAACCTAAAAAAACAAAGCCAAAAGATAACCAGAATAAATGCCTTGTTTATTATTAAAAATGGAACTGGTAAGTACAGAGCCAAGAAACTCTATGATGTGACCTACTCAATTGCTTAAGATATTTTTCTCAGACCTTTAAATAGTCCAAAATCATTTGTCTGATTGTATTCTGAGCAAGTAAATTAGAAACACCCGTTGCCTAAAAAATCATGATAATAGTGAAACACTGAAAAAATTCCAGGACATTTTATATTAAATATTCACTTCTAAATACCAAGAGAGGTTCATAAGAGTAAAAAAGATATAATAAGAACATTTAAGGTACAAGAAACTAATTTCTTTAGGTATTAACAGCAGTTTTCCATCCCTACATTCTTTAGTAACCAACAAATAGTGCAGTATTCAGTTATGACATCTCTTTAAAAACTGTCTAGTCCTTTGTAAAGTCAATGATAAATGTAACTAAAACTTTTGCATATTTTTATGTATATAAATCTTTGTGGGAGTACCTTCTGGAACTGTCTATCCTACTCACACCTCAGCAGCTCAGCAACATTCTCATGTGGAAGGAAAGCTAGTATTTATGTTAGGCCTCACCAATCATGAGCTGTGTACTTCAGATAAACAAATATAACTCACTCCAGGAAAACACCACAGAAATTAAAAACATAGATTCTGGACAAAAATATCTTGAATACCCAAAGTTTTTTGGTTTTTTTTTAATCATATATGTAAGGTACTCCAAGCTTCTTGAAACATCTTTCAATTTTTTTATTTCAATTCCCACATTACTCTTACGTACACATATTGTTTTTAGAAATTACAATTTCCAGGGGAAAAAGGTGTTAAAGCTACCTGGGTGTTTCCCTTCATTCTGTATTTTCTGCTTTTTGATGTACCAGATTTTTAAATCTACTTAATGCTGAATAATTAAAATCTTAAACTCTGCATTAATGAAAAATCACCATTAAGACTTTGACTAGCTGAAGGGGAACCATATTCACTATTTGTAGATGCTTCTGCCTTGAGAGGAGGCTCTTGTCTCGTCACACAGCAGCTGGGCTGCTTATCCAGCAAAGGCAAGCCACACCTGCCCAGGAAGAAGCTTCCAAAAGCAGTAGTGCCTAACACTAAACCTAAGCACAACTTACAGGTATCCCCATTTGTAGAACTAAAAACAAGTGAAAGGAACAAGTACTCCAAAGAATATAGTAACATTATTTCAGGACATTTATCTTCCATTACAGTACCTGGCTCTGCCTAGAAAAATCATACCTGTCCATAGGTAGGTGCTATAAAGTGAGCTGTAGAGGAATATAAATACGAGGATCTGTATGGTGATGTCTTTCTCTTGAACAGTGAAATTCCATGCCACCATTCCAATGCAAGCAATAAACTGCAGAGATAAGTAAGATACCATCATTTAAACTGGGAAAGCAGAATGACAAGAAAAACTGAGCAGAGAACTATATACCTGCAGTAAGCTTTAAACCCTACCTCCAGATGCACCAGAGGGTGATTTTATGAACTGGATACTTGATTCAGCAGTAAAGCACTGCCACAGTAAAATCAGTATTAGAGTTGTGTCACTTGCCTATGCTACCTTATCTTCAGGAAGGGTTTTTTGACAGCAAGTATATAACTCTCATAAACTAGGAGTAAGGCAAATCACGTAAACCCCCAACTTTACATACCTTTATGGTAAGTAAATGGTGACGTTTTTGGCAAGTACAAACCATTTACATGAAATGATTTGCATATGAAACTGAGGTTAACAGATTTTTGTTCAGCCAAGAACTACACCAGATGTCACCCAGTGATACTGCATATATGATAATTTTAGCACTCAAGGAATCTGAAAAGATAGGCTGAAGTGTTGTGGAACACGATAGTTCAATTATTTTTTAAGATGAAAGCTAGCTTTGTTGTTACAGAACAGAAGCATCTGCAGTTCTCATATATGACATTTTTCAAATGACTCCATGATCAGAGCTCAGAGAGCTTACTGTATATATAGAGAGATATTTTAAAAAAAAACTACAGAACACTTCAGAAAGCACTACCACACAGATGTATTACAAGCACAGGCTGTTCCAGTTGTGCAGATGACTTCAAGGAAATAAAACGCATGTAATCTGTAGTTCTCTCTCAGATTAAAAAACAATTAAAATTAATCCAGAGCCACTTGGCTTTGGTTTTCCCTAGCCACCAGCCATGCATTCCCACACACCCTTGCACATCCTTACACCAGCACTTGCACCTGCTGATTCCTCAGCCAGAGCTTCAGGGACATAAACCAGTACAGGGATTATTTTTCTATTTAGCTCCTTGAATTGGGTCACTGTAGAGTCAAACACAGCCTGCTGCTGCTGCTCCTGGTATTGCCAGCTTCAGATGGGTATAAATTGAAACAGAAGTGCACTCAACAGTATTGGGCAATAACAAAGAAAACATTTCAGAAGCCACTCTCCATTCTGAATGCTTATAGTTATGTTTAACAATCACAGTGCCCACGTTAACTATCATTTTCTTCAAGGGTGTATTTCAAGGCAGAGAAATTGTTTAGAAAAGTCACACATTAGATTCACCTGTTCTCCAAAGCTGGCTAAAAAGATCTCACTGTAGAAACCAAACTTCTAAAACTGTTTAAAAATACTGAAACCCTAACACACACACAACAGCATTTTCCTTACTACTGACCTGAGCAACAAGTAGATTTGTTGTAATCATATGAGGAAGCTGTTTGTATTTCTTACTGAGAACAACAACAGTAAGAGACCAGGTCTGTAACATACAAGAAGAAAAATTAATTTAAGAATAAAAGAAAACCCAAAAGAACAAGATTCTGGCAGATGATGGTGAAATTAAATACACAACAGATCTTCGCAACATGACTGCTATGGTATGCTGCCAGCCCCTTTGCCTCAGCAGCTGTAGTCAGAAAAAGCAATCCATCTTTGTGTTCTCATGTTGGTGAAGTATTTCCAGGAAAGACCAAGAACTTGCCTGGAGCACGCAGAAGCTTGTTAGTTCCTCGGGACACAAATGACCACAGTGTAGCCTGGCAATTTAGAATTTAAAATACACAACCACCTCCCCTGAATCTCCAAAAATTATCTGACAGAAAGAGAGAGCATTCACTTCTGGCTTCCCTTCAGACAGGTTGAAGAAAATTCAAAACAAGAGGACTTCACTGAGACAACAACTTCAGAAAATTCCAACTCCTTCCAACATGGAGGTTTTTATTTTAAAAAAAGCCAATGAAATAATCATACTGTCTGTACCTGCTATAAAACCAAAACAAAATTCACATTGAACTTCTGGATTATCAGCTCAGTTTTTAAGAAAAGAACTTCTAGTAAAGGAATTCGATAAACATAGATTTTTCAGATTAAACTATTTCATTAACACTCATTAAGACTTCATTAAACAAATATGCACTGACATTTCTGGAGCTGAAATTTGTACACAGCCTTCATTACTGTGATACCCAAGCACTTCACTTGGCTTGATGTAACTGGTCTCCATGGTGTAAGCTAGTACTTTAATTCCCTCACACCCTATTAAAAAAAGAAAACAAACCTAACAAAAAAACCTCTCAAGTTCTAATGCTCTAATTCAGTCACTCATCTTTCTTTACAGTGCAGCTTTCCAGCAGACCCACTGCTTAATCAAGGATTTTAACTCCTTCCTCATCCTTCTGCATCAGGCTAAGATGAAGAAATACAGCTCTTACTACGATTCAGTTTGCTGCTTACGCACTGAGGCTGCCCTGACCAGCAGTGCCTTTGCGTCTCACCCGAGCAGCACCTACCAGAGAGATGAGGCTGACGATGCTGATGTCAAAGCTGACATTCTGGAGTGCAGCTGCCAGTGGGTTGGGGTCCATGGATGGGATGGTCAGCAGCCATGCAGAAACATACATTATGGGGGCAGACACAAACGTGCTTATCACCATGCCTGAGGTAATCTGCCAAGAGTCAAACAGAGACAACAATGGAATTAATCACATCTCAAGTGAAATAACCTGCTTTCAGGAATACAACCACTGGCAAAATTGGACCTTTGAATTAAACATACCTAGACCTTTAATAAATAATGAGTTGTTTCTATAACAAATTATTTAGAATTTGAGCCAGAGAGTATAGGGTTTATACACACAGCTAAACTGAAAATCTTAACAAGGTTTTGAAATAGCAGGAGTAGAGTTTCCTACTGCAGATTTCTACAGAGCTTTTCCATGGGTGTCAAATATACTAATGACTGCAGCCTAGGGGTGAATTTACACTGTCATAATTTACTTCTGGATATAAATATTCACACCACAAATAACTAAAAAAAATGTAGCTATGTAAATATTAATATGCACCAATTCATGAGAAAAGAACCATATATATTTATAGGAATTTGCACAGTGATGGAAGTGTGAGCTGTTACTCATACTAGAGACACTGCTTTAAAGAAATTTCCTAAGTTTGTAGGGCATAATACTCTATCTTGCAAGATTTACTTTTATTATCTTTTTTTTCTTAAAAATACAAATATATCTAAATAACTCCAAAACAGAAACCATTAGAAACAATGAAAATCAACAAAAAATGTGTTAATGTCACTTCAAGTGGAAGAAACAATTCTAAAATATCTATTTTAAGCTGAAAAGATGATTAGTACCCTCTACTATTTACATATTAAAAAAAAGTAAAATGCTTTCTATCATGAGATTTAACTGAAGGGCAGCACAACTGAATCTGTTAAAACTAAAGATCTTTCATAAGTTTTCAGCTTTAAACTGACTATTCTCACTGAAGTCAGTAGCATAATTTCTTTTTTCCCCTACAAAAGCATCTCAAAGATAAGGTCTTTGGAAAAAACAGACAAAAAACCCAACCCCAAAAAACAACGAACATACAAGTTCTTTATATCTAAAGTTATCCTAGCTCTTTCTACTAGAGTCACTAATTTAAAAAAAAAAGGATGAGGACTATCAAGACACTTAAGACATCAGAAAAGATCCTGGGAATACAAGTAATTCTAAGATCTCTATACTACAGAAAAGCAAATTCTTCAAGCCCACTTATTTATTTATTTTATCAACAAAGTTAAGTTCAAAGTTAGGAAATATTTGGAAAAGTTTAACTACATACAATTCCTACTTCCATATTAAATTGACTTGCAAATATTGCGACACCAGGTGCTGCTGGAAAAACTCCATAAAGAAATGCATAGTTTGATAAACTGGTGTGATTGACCACGCTGTCACTCTTGTCCAAGAGCTCCACCATCTCTCTACAGAGAAATGGCATCATGAGCCTGAAAGAGAGGGGAAAAAAGTAATTGAAAAAATATTACTCAACCTATGACAATAGATTCTTCTTTACCCATAAAATGAATAAAAAGGAAACTTAAGGCTTGTTTGAATACTACTTATGAAAAGCAAAATACTGACATCACTTTGAATGATTGCCTTTATTGTTATCAAAATATTTACCAGCTGCTTAAAAATCTTACATCACAAATTACATTAAAATAAGGACAAACGTGGCAACCAACTTGACTATAGAAGCAAGCTTCTCTGATTGTGCAGACACACTCTTTGTACAAACTTCAAATTTAGAATGGCAAAACATTAAAAACCCTCTCATTTTTCATCTGTTACAGTAATAGTAGCTATAAGCAGTCAGCAGCTCTGAAATTCAGTCCACCTTTCTGCAAGCTGGCTGAAATATAATAAGGGCTCCAGCTTAAGTATCCTGTGCCAAGAGTTTTGGCCAGCAAACCGCCAGCATCAAGACTATTTCAGCAATAGCCCAGATCTCACACTGACTCAGTGTAAGCCTTACACAGGCTTACAGTAAAGAACAGTGCTAACATCAAAACCTGATGTTCTTCACATTTTTTTTCATTACAAAATTTGTCATTAAGCTGGTTTACAGACTAGGTCTTTAACTTTGCTGGTTAGTTGTACTTTGATACTCAAATGCATCTTCAAATTTTACAATATAAACTTAAAAATCAAACAAACATTCTATTATCTTAATTGTAGTTCTGTAGGAAATAAAATATTTAATATTAAATAAATATTCCATGAGATATATTCAAGGGATGATAATGACATTTTAAGTTCTAAACAGAATTTTGCATTTATTAATTTATTTTTATTTTTTATAATTTATTTATTTAATAAAAGTCAAGCACTTTTAGAGCATAAAGTGACCATTTTTATGCTCTTCCAATATATTTGTTTCACAGACTTATAGATAAAGCAAGGAAAAACAACTAATTTGGAGATGCATTGTTTAAGGCAAATAAAATACAAATGCTAACCAAATATACTTAAATTCACTACTGTCTAACTATTTATTTAGTAAATTTTAATTTAAACTACTAATTCCCCAAATACCCAATTCATGACAGATGGCCTGTGAGCAGACCATGAAGGCACAGCACCCCTGATTTGCTTTCTGCAGAGCTTGACAACAGGTTTTTGGTCTATTAAATTTCCTTTAAAAATTAACACTTGTATTATGTCAAAGAGTTTGGGAAACACTCACTCAAAATACTGAAAGTGAAATGTACTATCAATTATAATGCTTTTGGGAGAAAAGCTATCCAACCAGGTAAGTTATAATGTTTTTGGGAGAAAAGCTATCTGACCAGGTATTCAGAGCTTAAAACATCTACAGAACAAAATTATAAAAATAAATAAACTGAACTTACAGTTTAGCTGTGATGAGAAGGATCAGTGCAACAAACATACCCTTTGTCAGTTTTTTGGTTTGTCCCACCATAGTCAGTCCAAGATAAAAAAGTGCAGAGCCAGAAAATGAACTCCCCAGTCCATCAAGGAAGTTTTCAAGGTATTCAGGAATTTTCTGGCCAAGAATAAAGTTTGAAGCAATTCCTACGAAGACCATGAATACAATTGGGTTCTGCAAAACTCGAAGGAGTGCTAGGCCCACTATTTTGATTTTGCTCTGTGACACAGTGCGATTATTCCTCCACTTCTGGATTTCACAGAAGATAAACCCCAAGGGGTTTAGCATCATAAGAGATATTGGAGCCACTAGGTAAATGTACTGGAGATACTCTGGGTAAGTGGTTTGATATAAAGCTTCAACTAGAAGACAGGAAATGAAGAGTTATGAGTGATAACAGTTCAGTAGAAAAATACATTGAAATACTGAATTTAAATTTTGCACTCTGAAAACTAAAGAAAATTATTTAAGTTTCCTCCAGAAGGAACTGAAGGAATTCATTTAATTAACAATCAATATAAGATAATGCAGGAAGAGATGTAATGTCCAATCGTATTAGGCCACAGTTATCTAGAGAAAACATTAAAGACCAAAGATTAACTATCCAATACTATTTAATCATCCTATAATTAGTCAACAGACACAGAAAAAAAGAAAGTAAACAATATAACAATTCTATGTTTCCTTTGAGTCACCCCAAATGCTGGAAAAATTTTGGCTTTATTTCTAACTTGCTTTTCTTCCCCAGAAACGTGAGAGTTGTGGAGAATTAAATGCAACTTTGCAGGATCCTTCTCATCTTAAGGGAGTATCACTTCTCTGAAACTTAATCAGCTTTCAGTGGGTAAGTCAGGTGTGATCTATCTACATTGATTCAATACAAAACAACAAAGCAACAACTGGAAAAAAAGAAGTTTATCACATAATTATTGGTTCATTCTCTGGGACTACTTAGGACAAGAGTTACTGCTGTAGATATGTTCCTGAAGGAACCCTAAATCATGAGTCTTTGTCTTCATTGCTACTACATACTTCTGAGTCAATGTAGAATTGCTTCTTATTTCAAGTTTGTACTAAAGACACTTCAAAAATAATGAAAATATTTTGGAAACATATACAAGCCTCAATTCCAATGTAAATTAAAAAACTCTCAATGCTTTAAAAGTAAATTTACCTGACTTATAATTGTCATGTTTAATAATTTTCTTTTTATTAGTAAATATCAATAATGTGCTATAGGCATTAATAGCAAGTCAATTATAATGTATAAATATATAGTTAATTGTATCATCATAATTATTATATATACTATGTATTAGATATATACTATGCATACAATTCATAAATAACAACATTATGAACCTTTTCTGAAGAAGTTTTTCTCGTGACTACATTTTTCAAAATCCAAAAGAGTTTTTACCTTTGTATTATTTAAGCCTCTGGAATGACAGGAACTTCTAAGTGCTAAATCAGTGCTTGCTTTGAACAGTCTTCTCTTTAGACCAAATAAACTGACATTCTCAACTAGCTGATTTCTTACATATATAAAAAAAGGCACTAAAGGTGCTTTTACTTTTACAGGCCATTATTAAAGTACAGGTACAAGAACTACCTGTATTAAAGTCCTAAATGGACTGCTGAACAGAAGTACCAAGTTTGGGGTTAGTTACTGCATTTAACAAGCCTGTTTTAAGCACTAAATACATCCTGGTAATCAAAACCACTTTATACATGCTGGATGCTATTTATGTAAATAGGTTTTCACCTAAAATCTCAAACCTGAGACTGATGTATCATGTTGCTTTATACAGAATGCCCATGTCACTCAAACACAACTCCACACAAGTCATGTGTAAGTAACGTCTGAGTGAAAAATTTAAAATATCTTTACTGTCTGGTAAAGTGAGGCAGCATACTTAAGACAATAAATTAGGGTCTATAAGTACTTTAAACCATGTATGAGGTCAGAATGCATTTTACTGGGTACAAAAAGTGGAATCAGATCACTGAGTCAGTGGGTGAAAAAACAAAAAGAAATCACTCTTAAGGAATCATTAAGACAGTAATAATAATCCACAACTTTTATCACTGATGAAAAGTTTTCTTTTTATTTAAATCTCCATGCCTGCTTGCTGATCATAACAAAAAACTGAAATCAAAGATATTTCAATTTTTTAAAAATCAATTCTCCATGTCCCAGCTGCTCAAAAGTACATATAAATCACACACTACTTGTCCATGCTTAATACAATGATTAAAGTCACGGTGACTGTCACCCACACAACACCTCTGCTATACCTGTGCTATAACACACAGCTCCAGAGAATACCTGAATCTGTTTGTCAGAGTTATATCATTATTACCCAGTAATAAAAAAACCCAAAGCTTTCTATCATAGTAATTCTGTCTACATCAGAGGCATGCTAACAAACCTCTCTGCCAGTTGCTTCTTTCTCACCCAAACACCACTTTTTAATCTAGAACTGTTATTACCATGATAACAGAAAAACAGTGATAAGCTTCATAAATTTGACCTGTATTTTGATTTGCCTACATGCTAATTGTTTAAAACACCAAAAAACAGCATAGTAAAGAAATAATAAATAATAATAGTAATGTATTAAAGAAATTACATGGGATGAAGACTCAAGAATGATCAAAGAATAGTTTTAAAATTTTAGTTTTAAAGCACTTTTAAAATACTTTGGTTTAGTGCACAATTTGTCAATAGTTATTTTTTTCCCTTACAAATTTAAACTGCTATAGCATTTTAAAGTATTTTTTCATTAAAAGATCAATCTTTGTTCAAAACACTACCTCTGTCACATAAAAAACAGCAAGGCATTCTTTGTTGACCAGTCCTGCAAACACTTCAGAGAAGCCTGGGTAATATTTTACTAATATCAAAAAGTTTGCACAGGTGACAGCATGAACCAAACACCAGCAAAAGTTTGGGGATGGGAGAAGGGAAAGGACAAGAGGAAATAAACCTCAAGAGCCTACAATGTTTCTTTTGCAGTAACTACTCCAGTAAAGCTCTAAATGGTGTAGATTTTGGCAAGATCATACATAGAAAAAAATATAAATCAAATCTTATAAATCATGAAGTAACCTGAAGAAATATGCAGTTTTACAAGAAAGTAGAAGCAGAAAGAATGTTTTAACCAGGATCCAAAGGAAATACATTCAGAGACCCTCAAAATACATACATAAAAGAAACTCTAATTGCCATCTAAAACGCATACCAACAAACAAAGGCATAATCCTCACAGCCACATTTGTGGCATACTTCTGATTTCTTTCAAGAGGAATAAATCTCAGGAGATGCAACTGAGGGAAACAGTATTTTCATCTAGGAAAAAAATATGCAATTGCATTTGTCTACATTTTATACATATCAAGGAAAATTGGAAGAGAAAAAGAAAAACTGAGGATTCTCCTGAGCATGCTGCCCTGGAATAAGGAGAAAGATACTGTTAACTCATAAAGTAATCTAAAATATGGATCTACTTATTACATATAATCTGGAATTGCATATTTGAAATTTCCTTTGTAATTGTGTTTTCAATTCTGTAATCAAATGTTTTGCTTTTTGTTTTGCTAGAACCAACATACTCTCTTTTTTCAGTTTTAACCTTTCCTAGATAAGTAGTCCCAATGAGAATTTGAGAGGCACTTAAATTATGTCAATTGCATGGAACTTCAATTCAGAAGCCAATTTCAAATTATGGAAATATAAAAGAAAACATGTCTAGAACAATGACAATTAATTTTAAAGAAGAAAACATACTTACCTATTGGATATCCCAGTGCAAAGTCATTGCTTTGTGTAGCAAAAATAGGGAACAAACCTGCTTTGCTAAATCGGTTCTCAGGACTGGCTACTAACAGTGTTAAAACACAGACTAAAAAAAACACAGCAGCTTTGGCAATTAAAACACTGTACAGGAAGGACCAATTCACATTAGAAAAATTAAGTACCACCATGTTTTTGAACAGTAAAGCTGGGAGTGCAAAACGGGACACAAAATTTCCCAGTCCTTTGGCCTGAGTTGATGTGATAATGTTGGCTCTTCCAGCTATGTAGCCACAAAGAATTATTCCAAAGCATTCCAACAGGGCTGGGAAAAGCCTGCTTATTGACATAGAAGGAGTACCACCGGTGGTATTGAGTCCATCTTGTCCAGGCAAAGAAACAGACATATTAGCTGAAGATGAGAGGTTCTTTGCAGTGAAGTCTGAATAGCTATCCATTTCCTCTGACCACCTCTTCCAAAAGAAGAGTGTGAAATGATCTCATCTGTAAAAGGAATAGAAGTACATTTATTAACTTAAAGGAATAAAGTACAAGCTTATGCCTTCTTAAATTATTACAGAACAGACAATAGGAATAGCCCTTACAAGAACTGAACCAGGAAAGGAAGATAAATTTGATTAAGAATCAAAGCTTCTCCACTCTGGTAGAAAAACATTTGGCAAGGTCCTCTTTACCTTACAGAAAGATTGAGTTTAAATCATCATATCGCACTTGAAGTTTGTACCTTGCTTTGTGCAACTTTGACCTCTCCCAACATTTTAATATTGTGTGCTAATGATACACTTTTCAATTAGCAAAGAATCCACATATGACACAGCAGCCAGTGATCTAATTCATTGCACTAGAGCCTACCCATATTTCTACATACAATTCTTTAGGTCTGTAGAAGTGAAATTTAAGCATGCAAAAAGTATTTATGTACAACAGAAATATCTGCTGACCCCCGTTCCTCGCTTGTTAGCAAGGATTCCCTTTGAAAGGGCTGGTTACAACACAGCAGGTTCTATATGCAAGCAGATGTGTAAAGTTTGCAAATCAGATGAAGAGAGCGGACATCAAACACAAATATTCATTGGTCAATAGCAAGGTCCTGCCAGAAACGGATATGGCTTTGGCAATATAGCTCTGAAACCTGTGCAGTCCATCAGACAACTCTGCACAAAAAATTCTGACATGACTAAATCCTGAAGTACTCTGTTTAGGAAGTCAAGATGACTTACCCTACTTTGTAGGGATAGAAACTAAGGCAAAGGTGAGCTGATTTCCCCTAAGCTATTTAAGGTATCAGTGGTAAAGTCAAGACTGCCAAGTCCCAAACAGTGCTTTGTACGGCACAATCTGTGCAAATTAACATCTGGTTTCAGAGTCTTCCCAGCCTCTTTGTATCCTATCCACAAGGAACACAGACCACAGCAGCCAGGTAAATAAGCAAGTAAATCAAGTCAGTGCAAAGGTGAGGTCTTCTAAGGTCTATTTCACACCCTGGAATCCAACATATACATATTCACAAGCATCAACTCTTTGACTCATGACTTTTATTTATGCCTGAGGCTTTTGGTAAGCACTTCTTTGATGCTGTTGTAATTCATCTGGACTGAGCTGCTGCATCATCCAAATCTGTCCAATAGCTTTGGCTACTCCTTCTCCCAAGGAAAATGAGTCTCACTCCAAGGAGGGCTTATTTTAAAGGTTGTACTTTTCTAAGATTATAGATGATACATTAGCTTAGATGTATTTGGACCGGGAGCTCAAAGCATTATTTGCTACAGAACAATGGGAAAACTTGCAATAAATGAAGCAAACAACAAACCACTTCTTCTACTAAAAAACTTAAGGATGTTGTTGGAATTTTCAAAAACTCCTAAAGAGGATCAGAGACAGATTTCCAACACTGAATTCTTGAAAGAAATCAGCCACATTCTACTCTAGCTGCAAGGTAAAAAGCAGGTTTTCAACAGCACAGTTTCATGTCAAATTCTCCAAGCTTACAGCACTGCATAGAGGTAAGGCTCCCAGCAGTGCAACGTGTTCAACCTACTCACTGCTCTCTCAAGGTATTTTTTTTCAGCAATAAGATACAGATGAAACTTTTTTAACCAAATGCAATATTTGATCTGTAATGCAAGTGTATTCCAGCCATATCTATCCCCAAATTCTAGCATTCCTTCTCCTGTGCCTTCCTATTCAAGGCTTATCACAGGCTCTTTTCCTTCTATATTAAAATCATTATTTGTCCTCACAAAAATGCTACAAAATACAGAAGTGCCCTTGTCCCCATTTCATAATTCAGGACTTAAACAAATATGACTGACTCTTACCTTGCACCAGTCAATAGCACACACTAAATCCTATATCTTCCTCACTAAAGCAAAACTAACATGGATACACACCCACACATCCCAAACCATTTTTGTCAGAGATAGATAGATAGATAGACAGACAGACAGACAGATAGGTAGGTTCCTGCAGCCTTCCTTCAGCCTACCTTCAACTTCTTTACAAGGCACCCTGTCAAGTCATACAGGACAAATTTTTGGTAAACTACAAGAGATTCAAAGAGAGGAACTCCATCACAGTAGAAGTTGCTACTGGCACTCCTCAGAGGGAGGGCTGTGAGAGTGAATCCTCTCTTCAGCTTGAGAGACATGCACATCCCAAACCCTTCATATTTAACACAGAGTATCTATTGCCAAGCAGTGTTTTCCAAAAATGTAAGCTTTTGCATTCTGCTCAACACAGTGAGTACATCTCAGCACCTTTTGCTCTATAGGATACAGACATTTATGTAACTGTTGTAAGATTATGTAATGACTAATTCCAGATTTAATATACAGCCTTGTTATACCTCAGGCTTATCTCAAACTAGCATCTCACAAGAGTGAAATTATTTTCAATTCACAATTCTTAATGAAATCAAAGATAATGATGTCATGCAAATCCAAAACCTGATATATTCTACACAGAAATGAGTTTGTTCTTATAGCAGATGTAGCAAACTAACCAGACAAATGACAGTAAAGTAAGGAAATATAATACAGTTGGAAGGAAAAGCACTTAGCTTTGAGTCCATAGCACATACGACTTGTAGTTATCCCTTCAGGGATTGAAGAATGAGATTTGAATCCTTGAGAACTCAGCCACAGCTGTATTTTTGGGAACTGCAGGCCAATACAGACACAGCTTTTAGGAATAATGCTGCCTTACCTGCTGTTGACTGTGCCAAGCATAGCTGCTTGCAGCCAGACCGTCAGCTTGCACGAGAGGAAGCCTTGTATGAAGACTAACAATAGACACAGAGCTAGTAACAAGTGCAATTTAAACTTCCCATGAAACATTTCTCTTGTAGGTTGTCAATATTTGTAAAATCTTAAAATTCACCAGACTAGAAACTCAATTCTCCAGCAGCTGTGAGTTAAGCAGCATCGAGTTCCTCTCCAAGTACAGATATAGAGAAATTGTTTCCTTTCACCAAAGGAAGGCAAAATCCCTTTCATCATCTTTTTCTAATGAAAGTCAAAGGCAGCATAAGCGAACAAAAGAGATAACTTCAATGCATATCTCCCCTCTGGTCTCTCACTCTTAAGCTTTCAATTGATAATCACTCTCAGGATAATATGGTGACACTGGCAAGACTGTGCACATTGTTCATAAATTATATCTCACAACATGACCTACTTTAATGCAATGCAGAAACTCTCCCACTTTAATGTAAGGATGACACATTATTTAACTCAGGAAGATTAAAATGGAATTGGGGTAGGAAGAGTTACCACTCGTGGGGCAGCCCTACTACCCCTTTCTTAGCTAAGCGTGTACTACATGCGTTTTCACGTAAAGATTTGTGAAGTAAGTCAAAGAGGAAGCAACTTCAGGGAGCTATAATGATAAAAAGTAAGTGGGAAGAAGTGATTATTGCAGTTCCTATTCTTGCAAGTTAACCGCAATTTTTACTTTTCTCTTTACTGGACTAAGAAAACAGAGCAATACTGCAACAGCAATTAGCACAATAAAGGGCCACCTATATCCAGAAACCTAGACAATGCCGTAAGAAACTTCACACACCTTATGTGTCTCTGAGCAGGTGTGTTTTCAAGATGACATTTCCTTTGTCATCCTTCTCCCTCGATGCCATTCCAAGAAAGGCCCTGGCTGTGGAGCAGCCGGGAAGCCGCATGCACGGGACACCTGGGGAAGCTGAGGCCTGCCCTGAGCACACGACTGGCACAGCTCGCACAGCAACACTTCAAGCTCCACGAAACTTAGGCAACGCAGGAGCTCAGACAAGACCAAAGGAAGCAACAGTTGCCAGCGGCACCGAATGTCAACTCAGAAAATGAATGAAAAACGTACTCACTCTTAATTTTCATTTGGGCTAATCTTTGGGCTTGTCGACAAATAGATACATACTTCTGAAGGAAACAGCAAAACGTTTTTCAAAAGGCAGATAGCATTTTCTTGCCAGCACCCCTTAAAATGCACCTCACTTGAACCACTTGGCAAATTGGGATGTAAAATCCTTTGACTTGCAGCCAGAAAGCTACAACAAAAGCAACGCCTCTCGCCGGCCCCTTCCCGGCCCATCACCGCTCTCCTTCCCACGGTCACCCCAGCTACGAGCACACAGCATTTTCAGTCAAAAATGAAAAAACAGCAGTACTGCCCTGTGTGACAGCTGCCTTAGTAGAAAATAACGCCACAAGCCGGGGAAAGGAGCGGGCAGCTTACCTACTCCGCTTTCGGTAGGCGCCTCCGCACAGGGGTGCGTGGAGAGGCTTTATGTTTCGCCAAACCGGGAAGCCCTCCAAGGCCGAGGCCGCCGGTACGGAGCCCAGGGTGGGGAGGTCTGGCCCGCCCCGGCCCGCCCCGCCAGCGACAGCCCCGTTCCCGCAGCCGGCTCAGCGCCCCGGGCGGCCCCCGGGAGCGGGCGGGCCCCGGGCAGGCCGGGGCTGCGCGGGCGGGGCGGGGAGCAGCCGCAAGATGGCGGCGCTGCGGCCGCCGCGCGGGGGGCGGCCCGGGCGTGCCGGGTCTCCGCTGCTGCCGCCTTGGCCCCGCGGGTTTGCCCCGCGCTCGGGAGCCGGCTCCCCTGGCGTACCGGAGCGGAACGAGCTCCTGCCGCCTCCCGCCGCTCCCGGGGCGCCCCTGGTGGCTGCCGGCACCTGCCCTCAGCCGGCTCTGCGCCCCGCGGGACGGGAGGCCGGGCAGGGCCGGCGGGGGTCGCTCGGCCCCGTTATCGGCCCGAGGCAGCGTCACCTGCAGCTCGGCGGGGCCGATAGCGGCGCTGGCTCCCGCCAGCAGCCCGCCCTGAACCTCCTACGCTCATTCCAGCTCTCCTAGCTGTCAGAGCGTTTTCCACGTGCCATCGGTTCCACAAATTCGGCCAGTCCGTAATTTCCCCAGTAAGAACTGGTAATGACCGAAGATTCTCTTGCAGAAAAAGAGCCTTCTCGAGGCGTTCCCTCTGTAATGGCATTGAGGGCACAGCAGTTGCACCTGCCCTTTTCCTAAGAACCAAGACAGATCCTGCTGCTGCAAAGAGGGCAAGTGTGAATTCAGTGTACCTTTATTCTCCCGTCCTGATCAGACCCAAACCAGCTTGCCTTACTTGTTAAGTGTGGCAGACACGTGGCAGTAGGTGTCCCGGTGGGAGTAAGGCAGTTTGCCTGACTGAGGGAATGTCGACCAGTCTGTGTGCTCAGTAGCTTCCCATTCCAAACTTCCAGCAAAAGACCTCAAAAAATACTCAACAAATTTCCAAGGAACTTCCAGGGAAAAAAACCCACAAAGAACCAACCAACCACCCAACCAACCAAAAAAAAACAAAAAACAAAAAAAAAACACAAAAAAAACCAAAAAAAAAAACAACCAAAACCCAAACTTTCCCTTTCAGTAACACCCAAAAAGGACCAAAACAGCAAAACAGAGAATTATCTTAATCAAAAGAGATGTATGTGATTGACAATTGACAATTTATGAAGCATTTTTTCCATTGTCAGTTCTCTTCAAGAGGTCTACTGTTGAAATGCTTACCAGAAATAAAACCAATACTATATGTTAAGAGCAGCAATATAATAGAAATAACACTTACGGGAATGAATTGGAAGTCTAGTTAAGAAGATCATGTAAAACATGCAGAGAGGGACAGAAACTTGTGGGGATAAACATGGCTGTTTGAAATTTTTCGAAGGTACTACATTATTGAGATCATATGTCTGCTGTAAATTTAATTTAAATACACTAATGCTTAATTTTTATGTTTCTTCACTAGAAGTGTATACACTTAATAGAACCTCAGCAGCAGTGTCAGTGCTCGATTCCTCACTGCCTCTCATTCCTGTCTACACCCTGTCCCAGCTCTGGGCCAACACAGCCCAGAGTTGGCAAAAGCAAAAGATCAGCAAGGGATTGTTCCAAAGCTGTGCCAAGGTTTATTATGTATGTTTACTGCTGGTGCAGCCTGTTGGGTAACACTCACCCACTGTAACATTAGGGTGACACTTTGTTTTGATGCAAACACTAATACAGGAGATTCTGAATTTTATTAATTTTTTCACTGTTGCAGTTTCTCTGTTTGGCACCTGACAAAGAGCATTTTCAGACTGATTTGGATTTGGCTTTGGAAATACTGTATAATAAGGCCTTTCAGATTTTTTGACTTTCTGTTGTTCATTCTTTCCCACAGAAATGACATCTTAGAGGGACATGCTCTGGGGAGGTATACCAGACCATACTAAGAACTCTTGGCCAAATGTATGCCTTCCCTTCTCTTGAATGCATTTTTTTCCCTTTGAAAATATCACTAGTGATTTAGCATTAATGAAGTAATTAAAATATAAGAATCCTTCAGCTGTTTTAAAAGAGCATACATTTGGCTGTATATGCTGCTCATTGGCTGCTATTGATACCCACCAACCACCAGCCTGACTTCCCAGGGAATCAGCAGTAACAGGACAGGGCTGTGTTTCCATCTCAGCTCTAGCATACACAATGTGCTGAATCAGGTAAGCACACTTGACCTGAAACTTAGGTCTTCAACAAATTAAAAGTGTAATATTCAAAAAAATAAATAGTAAAGAATCGCAAAACCCTGAAAAAGTAAAATATTCAAAAGTATGAAAATGTAGTATCAAAGGCATGTGCAAAAAAATACAGTAAAATTATTGTAGCTTCTTCCTAAATAAATGAAAAAAAAAAGTATATAGATAGGATTTAATACAGCATATTTCCTCTTGCAGATTTTAATATTTTTAAACATATTATTAGCAGCCTAGCAACTATCTCTAATTGACATGCAGCCTCTTCTGAGATGAGCAGAGAAGAACACTAGGGTCTGACCCCTTGCTTTGTTAAGAAACATGAAATCATTACTAACCATACCCTACCACCAGAACAGCACTGTGAACAACTCAAGCACTGGATTACAGCATCAGTTCTCCACTTGACTGGGAAATGTTAGGAACAAAATTTTCTGGCTTTTTTCAGTCTGGATAATTAGCAATGATATTGGTGGAGTCAAGAAATCTTTCTAATGCAGTATTCAGTATACAGGATGCTCCTGACCATTTCCAAAAACCACACAAAGTCCTGCTTCCCAGAAGAGCAAAGGACAGGATTTTCTCACTGTTTGACACCTCCTCCCTGCTCCCTCAACACTTGAATCAAAGCTCCACAGGAGTTTTCTTTGAGCCACATGTTCTCTGGCCTTGAACTTCCACTTCGTTCCAGGGAGCATCTTCATGTTCCAACATCCTGCCTTTATAATAAGGTTTAATTTCTTTTTCTAAGATCTCTGTAAACTAAGGTTGACAGCCAAGGACATCAATTCTCATGGAGTTTCACCAACCCCAAGTTTCAAAAAGCCCCCACACATTAGTTAAACCCCCAAACATAATAATGGTCACAGCTATAACAGTGCAAGTAATGCATGGGAAAAGTAAGTTTTTTGTATACAAACTCCTGGGAGGACAGGTTTATAGAGTCCATCAGCTCTTGATCACAGCTGCCCTCTGCCACTGGCAACTCAGCTTTGGCAGTTGAACTGTAGATCACAGAAAACACAGTTGATCCCACTGCAAAGCCAAGCTTTCCAAAAGCCACTAAACAAACACACAACTGAAAGCTGTCCCTCAGGTTTTAATTCAATCCTCTTGAGCATTCCCATAACACGACATAATATTGTGTAATCATGAACTACTCTCCCCCTTGATTTTTGTTCTGGTTTTCACTCTTTCCATTCACTTATGTGCCACCAAAGTAGTCAGCAGATTATATGGGAGACAATTTCTGCTCTTTCATCTGGGCAGCAGCTTAACCAATGAAAAGCAGCTGGAGCAACCATTACGTGAGTCGTCCTGTGGCTTTCATCATACACATTTACCTGCAACGATTATGCACACAAAGGCTGGGCCCACACAGGAACTGCCAGAGCTTCACTCTCTCAGTGACAGCAGGTTTCAGACAATGTCACTTTTAAGAACTGGCAGTGACCATATAAAAACATTTTACAAAGGCATACAACTGAGCCAATTTGGAAAGGTTTTCTGGGAAGTCACAAATGTGTCTTTGTACTCCATGTGAAGGCTACTTCACCGGTAAACATAGCAAGGTCTGAAGGCTACCTCACTGGCAAATGCAAGCACTTGTTGCAAAACCTGAAATGCTGAAGTATTCTGAAGAAAAGCACTCAAGAATTTACTCTAAGCAGCTACATTTCTTCAGTTTCTGAAAATACTAAAATTGGATTTTTATTTTCTAGAGAACTAGCATGGAAGCTGTTGTCAAATCGTTAGGGTGTGGTGGTAACTGTTACAGTAGGAAGTGCCAACTGAGTTTCAAAGCAGCATAATTGATTAAAAGTGTGCAAAATTTCTCTAAATAAACTCTCAGTAGGTTATTAGAAAAACATACCTCTTCCAAGCATAGACAAAAAAGAGAATGTCAGCAAATGCATCAGGATGAAATCTGTCTGGAAATTTACAGGTATAATCTCAGTGCAATTTCCAGACAGCTGCACGCCTGGTGTTCAACAGCATGGAAAAATCCAAGTATCTTACCAACACAGTAACTGCAACCATGGGTAGAGACATTAGCACTTCTCAGGTAATCTCCTTATCAATCACAGGAAAAATACTTCCTCAATGCTTCTTGGTTATTGACTGAGTCAAACTTTATGTGAACATTGGATTTATACCTAACGTGGCTTCGTAACTCCAGTACTGGAAACAATACCCTTTCCATAGTGCTCACTGCTAACAATTAGATGGATTATATAATGCAAAAGGCAAGGACCTTTGCTTGGCCTCTGTTAAATTTTCTTAGCTGACTCCATCCGAAAATACATGTTTAACTTTGGTTATCTAAAACTGTAGTTCAGGGTTCAGAAAGCTTGTTGGTTTGTGATGTCTCCTCTCTTACAGTTGTGTAGGACGTGCAAGAAGAACATGAATGCATATCTATACCTAGATGTGTCTGGCCACTTACACTGACTCACATGGTTACTAGCAAATAAACTACAGTGTACAATACACACGTTTGATGAGGCAGTTAAGCAACAAGGGAAACCTGAGAAAAGTTAATCTGTAAACAGGAAATAGGTCCCTGGATTGTGTCTCTGAAGGGTGGTGTCAAATGAAAAGCATTTGTCCCATGAAAGAATTTCTAAAACTTCTGAGGCTGAAATACCATTAAAAAAAATCCAACGCCTGAGAGAAATTCTGTGTGTCCTGAAAGCAATATAACACAGAGATCAGAAGAGTGCCAGATTCTGTTACCCATAAGCTTGAAGCTTGTTAACACAGAAATGATGAGGGATGCACTGTATGTTTACATTCACCTCAGTTACCTTGGAACACTTTTGTAAAAGATCTTCCTTCTTAAGAAAGCAGTTTATCAGCTCATCTATAATTTCGCAGTAGTCCACCTCATTATCTGCGTTGGTTACGGGAACTTAATTGGTATTTTTCATATAGCATCTTTTGTAAGACAGTGTGTACGTTCAAGCTGGTTTTGAAACCATGTTTATGTACTGCACTCATTCACTTCCACTTTGTTCTGTGGCTGAGACAATTCCACAGAACTGAAGGTACAATTACAGTCTTCAAAATACTGTATCTGCCAAAAGAAAATACATTAAGCTAGTACAGACAAATTGCAGAAAGTCAAACTAAGACTTTAGCAATTATTATGTATGTTCAGGTGTGTTGAAATAGACTACTCTAGAAATTAAGCCCAGTGAACATTGAGCATGGTGAAATTCACCTCTCTAAAACAAAAAATAAAATTCAAATTAAATTACATGGAATTAAATAAAGTTCAGAATAACCCCATGTGACAAAACAATGTTGAAGAGACATCTTAAACATATAAATTCCATCCTTAGTGCTAGGGCATCAACCTTGTACTTTGCTCAGCAAGAAAGTAAGTGTGCTAAACTCAAATGCAATTGTCCAAAAATTAGTTACATAGTTAACCAGGTTTTTTGGGGAAAAATATGCAAAAGTCAAACATAAAAAAATATAAAAAGTACAAAATATAAACACAAAAAATATACAGAAGTATAAAATATAAACATAAAAAGTATTTTAACTTACAGAAATGCTTTATCTGGAAAATCATTATCCAGTTTTGTTCATTTGCCTTATATTATGGTTAGAGCCATATCTACTGTATGTAGACACTTAAAATATTAAGTACTTTCATAACATTTCTATTATAGTATTTTCACATACTAACAGACTAACAGTATGTGGTAAAATTATTAAGAACAAGGCATAAGAGTTACAGCTCTTCCTCGACCTAAGAAAACCTATTCACTCATTTTGGCATAGGTAGCTTATTATTTACGTGTTCTCAGCACTCTGTTCAGTCACTGGAAAAACACTCAAATTTGGTCTGAATCCTCAAAAAAACCCAAAAACCCAAAGCCCCAACCAAAAAATCTAACAAAAACAGGAGAGCTATCAGTGCTACACACAAGTTAGTAGATGCTGCTTTGCTCAGGAAAACTATTTTAAAGTAAGCTGCAGTGCTTGAATAAGCTGCTTCTGGTGTGTGACCTGCTGTGGCTGTTGCTTATTCAGCAAAGAACTGAATAGTAAAGAAACCCCACCAAATATACCACCACCCCCCTTTAAAAAACCCCAGCAAA
This sequence comes from Cyanistes caeruleus, assembly GCF_971803275.1. NCBI lineage: Eukaryota > Metazoa > Chordata > Aves > Passeriformes > Paridae > Cyanistes > Cyanistes caeruleus. Next base: position 20,355,815 of record NC_141707.1, on the reverse strand, counting down.
CAAACCCAAGAAACCAATTTTTATATCACAAATTAAAAACTTTGGAAATATTTTCAGAATGTGACCAACATCTCCACGAAGTCTCTTCACATACTAAGTTTCCATTTGTGGTTACACCATATCCCACCATTTTGCCAGTCACTATTTGTTACTCACACAAATATGGTTTAAATGTTGTCCCTTAAATGTATTGATTGCAATGTATTGTCTCTTGTGATAGAAATCCAATAGTTTTTTATTTATTTTGTATTCATTTCACCACTACTACCCCACTAAATCCTTCCTGCTACCATGTTACAGGACTGTATTAACAAACCCTCTTCTTCCTGAATTCTCTAGCAGAAAGCTACTGTACCTTTTCATGATTAAGCTCAACAATTTGTCATTACATTTAAATTAATGGCCAACAACAACACACAGAACTTTCTTTCTTAATTATTTGAGTACTGATTTTAAGACTGCAATATTGACAGAGTAGCTTTCTTACAGCTCTGTTACTTCCACTTGGCATTTTCAATTAAAAAAGGTATTTTGTTTTAATTCTTATCTCCTTCTCCACCTGCAGTTAAAATTTATTAGCTAAAGACTTGGTTTATTTAGGTCTAATAGCGTGCTGCTTTCTGTTGAAATGGAATAGTCAGGTGTATTATTCTGTTGCATCATTTTAATGCCAACACTGGAATTTGCCTTGCCTAAGAACTGTGTAACCGCGTGAAGAGTCAGGCCGGATGCATCTGGAGTGAAATCTCTGTGGTGAAACAGCGCAGAGTATTCCCAAAACGCTGAAACGCGCGTAGAACGGTTTGCGTTGGAAGGGACCTGAAAGATCACGTAGTGAATTCACCCTCCCCGCCGCGGCCAGGAACAGCTTGGGCTGGAGCGGGCGGCTCAGCTGCGGGCAGCCAGGCACGGCGGCGGGCAGCGCCAATGGCCCGTGGCACGGCGGCGGGCAGCGCCAATGGCCCGTGGCACGGCGGCGGGCAGCGCTAATGGCCCGTGGCACGGCGGCGGGCAGTGCCAGTGGCCCGTGGCACGGCGGCGGGCAGCGCTAATGGCCCGTGGCACGGCGGCGGGCAGTGCCAGTGGCCCGTGGCACGGCGGTGGGCAGCGCCAATGGCCCGTGGCACGGCGGCGGGCAGTGCCAATGGCCCAGGTGCCCACCGGGACCCGCCGGGACGGGCGGAAGGCAGCGCGGGGCCGGAGCGGCCGCAGCCGGGAGCTCCCCGCGCTGCCCCGGAGCAGCACCCGCGACTGCAGCACCAAGAGAACTGCCAGCCTGGGCGGGCATCGCACCCGCTCCCACCTGCTTGGTTAAAAACAAACAAACAAAGAAACACGCAAGGCTTCTCATTTTCTGACGCACTGGACTTAGATTAGACACGTTGCCAGTTAAAAAATGTATTTACAATTCCTCCCCTTGCTCACAAGTGGCCATATGCACAAGAGAGGGAGGAATGAAGGTTCTGGCACAGAGGGTAATTATCTTATAGCACGCAGCAGGGTGTTGTTTTTAAATCAGCGACAAACTGGAGCAAACACACCAGCCCCAGAGCTGAACGGCACCTGCATGAAAGCACAGCAGCAGTCCTGCAGGCACAGCTCAGGAGGTGAAGTACAGATTCAGAGGAAAGGATCATGTACCTCTATGTTTTCAAAAAAAGGTCCCCAGGTTTCATAAGGCACCCAAGCTCTGGTCAAATAGCAGAAGTGAAAGTTTCTGTTTTAAGTAAGGAGGGGAAAAAACTTCAACAGAAGGATTTCAGCAGTTTGCAGTGAGGGTTGTTTTTGAGACAGCACATAAAGTACTGACAGGCTCTGCAGTCTCTGACAAACAGCACAGTCATGTTATCTACAAGGTACACTAGTTCTGGTATCAAAATGCCTATGACAGAGGCTGGGGTTTCAGCCTGGACTTTCACCCACAGCCTTTACCTTGCTCTCTTCAAAGTGCTCTGATTGCTTCAGCTGCCTTTTGCTCTTGTGGCTTGGTAGTGCTCAGCTTTCAGATGCAGGGGCTCTGCTGCTCCACAGGGAACAGAAGGGCTCATCAGTAACTCTGGATTTACTAAAATTTCTGCTAGAAAGGAGAAGGACAGGAATGACTCATTTTCACATCCCTGTATACGTGAATGCTTCCTTCAAGTTGGGTAACACCCAACACCCACTGCTTAAACAGCCATCTTTTCATGAATACAAAAACATTTTCAGAAGGGTACTGGTTACAGGCCTTATCATGTACAGTGTCCACGCCAGGTTGGAGCCAAAAATTCTTTTCACACAGGCACATGCAAAAGGTAGCCAAAGTGGTCCGCTTTGGGAAGGGCATTGCACAGTGATAAAGCCCTGACCCAACCGCAATGAGAGATCACTAGTTCCTGTTTTGGAGAGAGAAAGGATGGACAGCAACCAACAGCCCTCTCTCCACCTTTAACTTAGAGGTGCTTAAGCAGAGGTATCCCCTGTATACTAGCTGAAAAAAAAAAAAAAAAAAAAAATTTTAAAAGAATTAAAAATCACATTCCAAAAATGAGAAATGTATTTATGTAGGCTAAATCTCAACATTCTCAAAGAAAAAGAAAAAAAAAAAAATTACCTGCAGGGAAAAGAAGAGTGGTAATAAGAAAGAGGAAAAATGATGGGAATGAGAAGAGACTTATTGCAGTAGCATATACACAGCTTTCACGATAGATTGCTATTTTACATTTTGAATGTAGCTTTTGCCAAAGTCATATATCTTAAGCCACCAATGTTTTAGGATTAAAGAAGAGATCATCTGATGTTGTTATTCAGTAGACAGATAGATATTGGACACAAGGAAATGTTAGCAGCAACCACCCAATTTATTCTCTATGTTTAATCAAAATATTTTTGTGTCAGTCATCCTTTCCTCAGGATTGTTTCTGTACCTGGACTGCTGCTGAATTCTTTAGATAGGTTGAGAGGTTGATTGCCAATGATCTATTTCATTAGTAAACCTAAATAATATATTAAGTGTTTTACAGAGATGTATGGGCCAATATTTAGTTCCAAAATCAGTAATTTGCTGGGACTAAGTTACTGTGTTCAGTGTAAAATGGAGTCAGACTGGGCGAGAGGGCAGAGGGGAGCAGCCTGTGCATAGGAGGCAGGAAGGTCATTGGAAATTGCTGAACCACGATCAAAGAGTTGCATATTTCTGTGTGCTGTATGCAACACATGAGCCTTCCTGCACCTGTAGGGAGCAATCAGAACTGTTTTACAGGGTAGTGCATAGGTTTCTTTTAAATCAACAGAATTTTTTGAGTTCAGTGAAGGAAGGACTATGTTGTGGTTATGACAAGGTCACAGAGCGCTCAGCTCAGTTCCCTCTTACTGAAGCCAAGCAAGTGATTCGATTTCTTGAAAACCAGAAAAGAACATTTTCTTTGGTAAAAGATGTGATAGACAGTCCTAGTAGCTGATGATTAGATTCATACCTCTGTGTTCTCATTCAAGGCTATTGCCACTGAGATCTGCAAAGGTCTCACAGCCTGCTGAGCCAGCTCCTGTACAACTCACCAGCTTCCCCCCACTCTCCATCACAGTTGCTTTGTTTCTATAGCCCAGACACTAGGATTGCTGGGTCTCCAGGCTACACAAGGGTTGATGGCCTTCTAAGAAAGTGGTCTTTGCCTCAGTGAGTCTGTAAAATGAAGGTATCAACAAGCAATCCTCAGAGGTGTCAAAGGATCTACAACCTGTGTAAGAGTAAGCCTGATGCTTAAGTCTTTGCAAGACAGATGAGTTACAGTACAGAGCTTTTTAGCTTTTTAAATGACCCTTCTAACTTCTGAGAAGCTGAAGTGCAGCCTGAATGTAAACCTCCTGTGGACTTTTATCAAAAGGTTTGATAGGGCTTTTTTTCCTTTCTTTGAAGAACCTGGTCCAAATTATCTGAAAAGCTTAATATATATGATAAAGAACAAAGCTACAAAGTCAAAAGGAAGGTTTAATTTGTTTCTTACTCCCTGGCAGCTTTCTCCCTTCTGAGTGGAGACACAACAAACAAAAATCTACACTTAACTACAGTGATTTTCCATGTCATCCTCCCCTGGCAAGCGCCTAGCTTGTCCTGCCAAGAACCAAGGGTCACAGCTCCCCCAACAGCCACCTACAAGTACAGCATCACGAACCACTGGTATTCATTCTTTATCCTAAAGTAAACTCATTTTTCCTTATTTGCAGGTGTCCTTCACTGCATGTAGGACGAAGTCCTCTGAGCACTACTGCTGTGCTGCTGTCCAATGGCAGACAGGAGAGGAGGGGAACAGCTCACCACAGCTCCTGCCAGGCTTGCTGCCATGATCCTGCTAAAGCCAACTTTGCTTTTGTCAAAGAAGTAACTGTGTTTGTCCTCAATGTAACAGTCTGCACCACCAATTAAATAAAAGTAAAATTTATTTGGTATAGGACAGAAAAATAAGGAGAACAAAGTCACTTAAAAAATAAATGTTAAGCAAAAAAATTCACAGAACTAGATTAATATTTTATAAAAACCTCAAACTTTAAGCATCTGATAGAAATGTTACTTTCTGCTCAGCCTGTTTTATATTTCCCTCTCTCTTGTGTGGCTTTGGAAGTCCAAATTTAGATGTCTTCCTCTGCATGCATTAGTTTACACTAAGGAATATTTACCACAGACAAACTGTATTTCAAAATGGCAACACTCATAAAAGGTTACTCTCTTAAGACATGCAGTTTCCATTTTTGCTTTTTTAATCTGCATACCTACCTGCTGCATACTCACTGAGACAATAAACACATGCCCTGCTTCTGCCTGAGTTATTCCAATACTCCCCTCTTTGCCAATGCTCCAGTTTAGATTTTAACTGAATGGTCCAAACACATCCATCTTACAGGCTACAAGATCCTTGTTTTCTTCCAATGTACATGAAGAACCATGTACATGAATTTGCAATTGAAGTGCTCCTCAATATCTCAGGTGAGAGATTCTACTTACTTTCTGCTGAATACTGTTTGAAAGATTAAAGCTCACACAATCTGTGTTACATAGAGTCAATGTACCGCTGTAACAGGTTGTTTGCACCCAGCTGTGAGACAAGGGTGTTCACACCACTGTGATGTGGAAGTACAAAATGCACATTTTATACAGTATTTTTTACTCTAGGATTGGTAACAATATTCAGCTGATTTGTTTCTATTTCCTTGAGCAATCTTCTCTTTTCCAGTGTCCTGTGGCCAAGGACCACTCTAGGTCTCTCAACATTTGACATTCTGCTTGAAATAATCTGAGTTTGATCACTTATTTCCATTTTCTACCTCCAAGGCAAAACTTCCATGCTTCTGTACAGAAGATTGTTGTGTTACAATAGCTTTGATGTGCAATAACAGTTTAGCTCCTTTGTCCTCTGCTCCAAGATGGATCTGCTTCTGCAAGTGTCACCCAAACAGTTGATGCTGCAAGGAGAAACTACTGCCCAGTTTTTTAAGTGACAGTATAAGGAACTTCTTTCACAGTGCTGTCTTGCAGAAAAAAACCAAACCTTATGATTCTTTTAGTGTTGGGAAATTCTGGCTTTTAAACAAGAACTTTGAGATGTTATTTATTTCATTTACAGAAATGCACACTTCCTGAATCACAAGCTGAGTTTCCTTCAACAACTCTGGACATTCCTCATTGTGACCTCTTCTCCCAGTGGTTGGTGCAAAAAGTCATAACAAACATAACATGTGCCTTCTTCCAAAAATATAGAGGAGAAATTAATTTTACATGGTACAAAAGTTATTCTCATTTTATTTATAGAGTTGAATTAAAAACGAACATCTGTGGCCGTTGTCATGCAGTGTGAGCCTCAGTGATAATATAAGAAGACAGGTTGAGGTGTGAGGGTTTATAATACAATGCTATCAGAACAAACCCAGGAAACCTTACATGCAAGCAGTGAATCAAATTTAGTTCCATAACCTATGCAACCACACTGAAGTCAGCTGGGCTGTGTGGACAGCAGCATCAGACACTGGTTTTGGGACAGGTCTGAATTTTGAGAGCAATACCAGCAACTGACTGTGAAGCCAACCAGTGCCCACATACACCTCACCTACACACTGAGCTCCACCTGGAGTTAGCATTACAACAACAGCAGGGCTTGGCTCAAACACTGTAAAATGCTACTGTCGGCACTATTTAGTTAGGACCTGGAAGAGCAATGTCTATTAATTCTTCTATTGAGACACAGAAAAGTTGACTAAAAAGTCATAAGGCACCATTGATTCAACATGTTTTGTATTATTCTTTTTTAACACTTCATAGTGAAATAAATACTAGAATACTGATCATATTGTAAATAGCTACTGCTACATGAAGCAATATATTGAATGATAGAATGCTGCATTGTTCTGGAATATATCTTAGGGACTTTTACAGCAACACATATAAATGGAAATGCTGTTGTTATGTAACAAAAATGCCCCTTTTTGCAGGATTAAGCTATTTTACATGTATGCCAAACATCTATTCTGAAGAGGTTTCTAGAGTGAAAAAAATTGCTAAAGCATAAGCAGCTCAGGATTCTTGGCTTGTTAACTGGAGGCCTTTTACACGGCCCATTTTAAAGTGAAACTGAAGCTGGTTTTCCAAGTCTTTGATAGTGGTCCAGATTTCTGGTCAGCAAACGTTGCTGCAATGATCAAATATAAGACAATTTTAATGATACAGAGAACTGGCAGACCACTGGGCAACATTTTCATTGACTTAGCAAAGAAAAACAGTCATGTTGGAAGCAGGTAAGTTATAAAAAAGATATTTCTGAAGGCTTGGGGTTTTTTTGGCTGCATAGCTATTTGGATATTAACAAGGATTTGGCAGGTTAAGGTACTGAAAATATTGTATTCTTAAATTCAAAATATTGTTCCTTAGAAAGGTATTAAGTGCTTCAGTTTTAAAATATGAATAGAATAATTTATCCTTTAAGTTATTATCCTAAAAATCTTATTTGGACTTTTATTCACAAAATAATATCCCAAAGAGACAGGCACTTTAAGTGACATCCATAAAATACATATACAAATTCAGCATTGTGCCAGGTTTGATCCCAAGGTGCACCTGTTATGTGGAGGTCCCACCAGTATCTGTTTAAGAAACTCTTACAGCCAGGATCCTGCAACTGGATGTAGATACATCCCTGCGCCTGCGCATTTAATTGCAGGTTCAAGACCATAAACAGTAAGTTAAGTCATTAGATACAAAAAATGTAAAAACAGGTACATAATCAAATGCTATCACAGCTAACAAGATTTTGTAAACAAACACTGAAAAGACCAAATTAAATTTGATCTGGCCAAATCCAACTCTAGTCTCATCCCCTGCAATGTGATGTCCAGGCTGCCAGGCAGAAAGCAGTTCTGCCCCTCCCTGCTCACAGACAGAGCGAAAAAGCCCTATGCACAGACATTTCAGCAGGGTCCAGACTCTTTGGCTAAATTCTCTAGATTTTCAAGAACTGACCTCATTCTAGCCACAGAGTATACTTAGGATCATGTCTCCCATGCTAGAGAAACATTTTCTTAACCTACATGACTAGTTTCTGTGTTTTATTTTGGATTTTTTTGAGCAACATCCTGTGAAACATGGCTGCTGACACAGGCTTGGTAAGGATGCCAAGGAACACACTGAAGATATCTACTGCTGATGAGAGCGAGGGGACATTTTTCAGAGCTAAACTTCAGAGGCCTGAATAACAAAGAGCTATCATTCACCAGTATTTCAAATCCAAAATGACAATCTTCCTCTAATTTCCAAAGGCATTTTATACACACTTAGATCCACTTGTAAAATTCACTCATACTATGAGATCTTTTCTCACACACAAAATTCAAAAGCTATTAAACATATTAACCACAATGTTAGAATACTTTACTTTCTTCTATCAATGTAAGCCTTGCCACTTTCTGTTGAGACTCCTTCCAGCAAAGTTTGAAAGGACAGGCTTCATGACCAACTCAGAAAACCAAATCTGCCCATTTTTCTTGAACCACCACAGATGGAAAATTTTTGATGCTCCCAGTTCAATGTACAAACCCTGGACCCCCCTCACACCATCAAAGGGCTTTCACTGAGGAACATTTTTGACCTTGGCTTCTCTGCCATAATGGAAGTCAACCAAGCTCTCTGAGACTTGTGACCCAAGTGCCAAGAAGCTTCTTAAGTCAAACCCCATCATTTAATTGTACCAAAGAAACAACTGGAAAGCAGTCTGTGGAGTACTGGCATTAGTGATGCTTTACAGGAGGAGCCTACAACTATAATAATTGCTGGGTTTGCACTCAGACTACTTTCTGAGGACTCTTCGCATGCAGTATCAGGCAGAGGGCATTACAGTAATCCAGGGCACGGATGACATGATGTGGGTTGGTCCACATAAGAGTAGGAAAGAATTAGGTCACACAACATGTAACTCTATTAAAAAAATAGGAAAGAGGGTTAAAAAAATATATATTCTTATGCTGATGAATTCTTCCCTTGTGCTTTTCTTTGGAAGATTCTCTGTAGAAAAAAAAGGCCAGAGACACTCCATCCTTGAGGCAGGATGTGCTGTGCATTGTTTAAGGCTTGCTTGACTAAGTTGAAGTAAAAAAGTTAAAGATGAACTCTTTGTCACCATGTAGTAGGTCTATGGCTTGCAGAAGCAGATAGGCTGAGTAAGCATGCAAAGAAGGATCCAGGGGACTCTTGGCTACACTTTTTTACCCAGCAACTGTTTTTTTAAACACCAAATACTTTATCATTAAAATAATATGGCTACTGTACCCAAAGTGAATGAAACAACTTTGTTCAAGCTCTATCAAATTCAAAGCCAGATCTCCCACGGAGCTCTCCAGGGAGTGGGGTTGGACACAGTAAGCATGATGCACATAAGGTCTGTAGGGTCCACAAAATGCCTGCAGTTTAAGCGAATAAAATTCATAGCTTTGAGCAACTATAGTCCATAAGCCGTATCTATTACTTCTGTAATAGAGACTGAAGTTTGTTCCAGCTGACAAGCCAAGAGTGGAAATCAATCAAGACAGACAACTTTCCAGTCATGTGGACAGGAGAGCTGACTTGAAGGAAACTTGCAAACAGACGTCACCCAAAGATGGGCCAGAACCCATTTCACCTTGGTATAGGTGGGAGTGGGGGGGCACCCCTTTCTTTTCGGACAGACCCACCTAAAAGAGAAAGAAGTTTTTTTGTGTTACTCCTTTGAAGGGAGAGTCTACATCCAAGCAATTAATTCAGTAACTGGTGAAGATCTACTAATTTCCATGCCTAGCCATTAAAAACAAATTTTAAAAAAATCAATCTTTGTGTAGAGTTTCTGGTTAGTTATTAAACAACATCAGAACTTCAAACACTGTAAAGTAATGTTTTTAACTCATGCCATCCCTAATTCCTGGAAGACACATGTATTTTGGTCCACTGTCCCCTTCCCAAAACAGACTGATAGTTCTTGTTAGCCTTACTAATTTATGTGAACACACAACTTCTCAGTGCTACTTGCAATACCTGCAAGCCTCAACAAAAAGTGGCAAGCTCTAAACACAATAAAATTTCAAAGTTTTTAATGTTTTTCCCTATATGAAGGTTTTCAGAGCAAACTCATAAAAGGAAACACAAAAAAATGTGCATGTTACTTTGCCTTCTTTTGTGGACTAATAGAAATGGGATGAAAGCTAACAGAGCAAAGTCAGAGACTAACAGGAAACTCTGCTTCAAACCAAAACTTTGGTTCACAACAATTCATTGAAATTCCAACTTACCTCTACTGTCATTTCTTGCTAGTTTACTTGGATAACTTCTGTTCATGGGTACATATGGCTCTGGAGGTGGCAAATCAGATATTGGATGAAAAGAAAATCTGCTTTCCCATTCATCTGAAAAAAATCCCATGCAATTTACTCATTAGTTTTCTGACATAGCTTAGGAAAGTAATTAAAATTGACATAATGTTTGATGCATGTTTTATATTGCAAAACGCTTACACAGCTGAGTACTGAACCAGCATTCTCTTAGAAAGTCAGGGAAGATGTTGTTTTAGGTTAATTTGGGAAAGAAAACTTTTATCAACTTTAACTGATCATTTTACCAATTTAATGTAAAATCACAGATCAGGAAAACAGCTACAATTCCACTAAAATAAGTCTTACTCTTTCTTCCATGTATAACAGATCTAGTTTTTTAACACATACACACACACACTGTGGTACCAGAACTGCCTACTTCAGTCTAAAGTCTGAAGTTTCTCCTACTTCAGAACAGTACTTTGTTCCTGGTATAGAATTTACCAATATTCATCTATCATTGACATACCAAGATCAAAAGCTTCATCAAAATCACAGTCCAATAAGCACTGTTTATTCTCTCTTAATATTTATACTGGAAGAAGAAAAATAACCTTTATGCTAAAATTTATGTCAGAGAATCCTGTATATAACTAGCGTCAAAAATGGAAAAATACATCACTTGAAGTTATATCTCTTTAGACTACAGAGGCACTTTTGCTGTACTTACTGAGTCTATAGAATTCTAAATAAAGCAAGCTGACTAGTTTCTACATTGAAATAATAGGAAATGTTCCAAGAGCTCTGTTCTGCGCCTGATTTTGAAAGCCTAAGGAAGAAAGTAATTTCTTCACTTGCTTGCTTCAGGACTTTGCAATCATAACTTTCTTGTGATATTGCTGCATTTTACTACATAATGTAATGAACAGCTAAGTTCTACTTGTACATGTGGTTATTTGCTGGATCCAGCTTTTCCATGTTTACTCCCAATAGCTGCAATCAGAAACCAGTGTCTAAAGGAGCTGCATTTTCTGAACCCTGCAAATGACTTGTGTAGGAAGAAATATGCCTGTGATCCTTCTGCCTTACCTGATGTGTGAAGATGTTTCAAAAGCGTGAGTTATAGTTTCATTTTCTGTTCGCTTTTTTCTAACCTTATAATTGTCAGGAATACCAATTTTGGCCTCCTGTAATCAACTCAAGGGTTTATCTGTTCTATGCAAATAGAAAACAATTAAAAAGAAAAGCATGACAAATCCTTAAAACACAGCAATCTTGGACCTCATCTTTTTAATAAACACTAACAGAAATAGATACTTGACATTTTCAGCAATGTTCTGATAATCTCTTCCCTCATCTGTTTTTCAGCTTTCAGCTTTTGAGTCATCTAACTTGTTCAGACTTCCAAAGTGTCACTGTAGCTGTGGTTTGAATTCATATTAGAGTTGAAACAATCCCCTTCCTTTTTTCAGGGTATTTTTCAAAGGGTTATTTTAGAGACTGTATTGATTACTTTGCAATTCTGCTCTATGTATAGCATATTTATTCTGTTCTTACTTGCCAAGGTTGAGACCCAAGTGACACCTCTGTTGGTCAGAAATCAAAGGTTGGAACTAGAAACAAAGCCTCTATTCCAAACCTTTTTTGAGGTATTAGGGCCAAAAGCCACTACACCTTCTCTATGGAGGGCAAAGAGCTGGGAGGATGGCTCACCATCACCTGGATCCTGGAAGCCGTTTCTGACAGCTGCTGAAGGTGGCGGTGGCGGCGGTGGCGCTGCCGAGCCCGGCCGGTCGGGGGGAAGCGGAGGTCGCGGTCCCCCTCTCTGGCTGTCCAGCCCTGCCCGGGAAGGCAGCTGGGGAGTAGTGGGCAAAGCCCTCGAAGTGCTTCCGTTCCTGCTGATGGGAGGAGGTGGTGGGAGCGGGCCTAGAGCAAGGCAAAAGTAAGCACATAAATGCTGTTAACACCAGGGGTTACTCTGGCAGTGGAGAGCCACCGAGGGCATCCCAAGGCCTCCCGCTAACAAAAAGGGCTGTTTTAGGACCCTTGGCCCCAAGGGGTTATGGCCCTCAGCACTCACTTCCCTGCTCTCCATGGCTCTCTAGGGATTTCGGGCTGATTTGGGGAGTACAGCTCAGAGGAGCAGGATGTATCCAAACACAAATACACTGCACAGTCTATGTTCGCACTCCCCCCAGCTATAGAAGCCTCTGCAGAGATCCTGGTCCTCAAAGCTACTTTTAAACCACTCTAAATTACCAGTGGACACAAGAACCACACAAAAAGCTTGCCACACAAGCTAAGAAGTCACAGCTGAAATTTAGGGTGCTGTGGAGGTCCAAACCATAACCCATTTCCTTTCTATGTACCACTGCAAGGCACGAGGACGTGCAGCAGAAGACACCTGCTACCTTCAGAGGCTCCTTGTCCATAGGGGTGGTCCCCTCTGGGTGTCACAGCCAGGGTCTGTGGTGGCACACAGGGGAGCTCTCTCCAGGAGTGGCTGCATTAAGCAGCAGCTCATCATCTCACTCATTTATAAACAAATGAGCTGTGTGACAGGTTTTTCAGTAGTTGGAGCATATCCATCTCCCTGTAAAATGGAAACAGACCTCACACAGGCTGGCATTTCCAATGCCTGTGAATCCGTAACTGGCACGGACATGGACAGGTCAAATATGAAGGCACAGCCTATGTAATATAGAGCCAGGGCTGTCCTGAGGGCAGGGGAAGGGTGCTTCTACATGGAAAGTAAATAAAGACAGGAAAGCTGCTTCTGCCAGGGAGAGAAGTGCCCGTGGTTAGGATACAAGAAGGTGAAGCAGAGGGTGTGGAGAGTTATGCATGCTTGAAAGTTTCACTAACCTCTGTTTGGAGCAGTTGGGCAACTGGCAATTATATTAATTTTCAATAAATGCTTCCCTGTGTTGATGAAATCTATCTACAGACATGCACTTTGAAAAAGAGAGCAGTAGATACTGTGTCTCCAGCAACAAGCATTGAAATGTTTCAAGAAACATGCTGTACTCTGTGTATTTTTGCTCCCCTTCTTACTTTACAAATTACTAAAGTTTGCCTTCAGGACATGGTTTCAAAGAATGAGAAGCATTCAGCAACTTCCAGAATAGCTTTGCTTACTCTTTCTAAACCTAGCTAAACTCCATTGTCTATACTGAACTGCTGCAGAATAGGTGTATTTATGTTTAGAATGTATTGCTACAACTTCCTTCTACTTACTGAACTAGACTTGAGCCAGAAGAAAGTTAGTGCAGGTTTGCTAAAACCATGTGCCTCAGAAAAGGGTCAACTAGGAAAGTACTGGCAGAAACCAAGGCCATCACAGAACAAACTTGGAAGTGACTTAATAATTGCAGACACTCTCTGCAATTTGATCCAACCCCCCCAGTCAATTTTAATGGGATTTCTCTGATTTATTTACAACATGCTGCACTAGCATTGTGCCATCCTGTGGGCTGGCAATCAGCTCCACAAAGCATAGTTTCAGGGCCACTATTTTCTGTAGCTGCACAGTTGCTGTAGGTGTTGGAGATCCAGGATGGTTCAAGGAGCTGGAAAGCTCTCAATGTCTATGGGAGCACCCACGACATGAATTTCTATTGTCTAGGACCAGGCAGGCTAGAGATGATTTCTGAGTTTATTCCAATGAAATTAATGATGAAATGAAGACAGCTCTATGGAGTTTCCCAGCAGTATCTTTTGTGCAATGTTTTTCTCTACCTGATGTTACAGGGCTCGATTGTGCCTAAATTCTCTCATCTCCAGAGGGACAACTGTCAGGTATTAGAGAGCTGAGTTATGATGTGCAATTCTTAAAAGTTATGAACAATAGTTGTCACAGAGGACAAAGTACATTATGAAATTGCTCAAAGGAGACAATCCTACTTTTAGTCTAATTTGATATCTACATATGGTAAGTAACAACACTTAGTCATGCTGTAACAAGTGCTATTACATTTAACAACTGTTGGCTAGGTCTTTTATTAAAGCTATTTGTATTTGACTGTGTTTGTGCCTCTGAACACGTAGAAGGTCAAGTTCCACGAACCTCCACTCACGACAACACGACCATTAAATCTTGTTGGTTGACTCAGGAAGTCAGATGCAGTCACTTTACCAGAAGCTTCTTTGCATCAAGAACGTAATGGGGAAATCCACTTACAACCCTTTTCAAATTGACTACACCTCTTTTCAAGTGACTATAATGAAAGTTACCAAGATTTGTACAAGCACACGTGAGCACACTGGTGATGCACTTTGACTTTCTTAAGCCACCGCGATGCCCATAAACCCTTGCTTCCAGCTGCAGAATCCCTAGTGCCTAACAGGGATGTCATCCTGGGATGCGTTTGTTGTGCAGGCGAGGCTGGTGCTGGCACGGCCAAAGCCCCCTCTCCCGTGCCACCGGTCCCGACCAAAGCCCCCTCTCCCGTGCCAGCTGTCCCTGCTCCCCACCTGAGCGGCCGGGCGGGTCTCTGACGGGCGGCGGCGGCCTCTCGCCGGGCGGCGGGGGCAGCGGTCCGGAGCGGCCCCCGCCGGGCGCCGGGCACGACCCCAGCGAGATGTTCCTCTGCGGCAGCCGCGGCATCTCATCGCCGCCGGCGGGGGCGGGCGGGACCGGGGGCGGCCCCGGCCGGCCGGGGGGCAGCGGGGGCGCCGGGGCGCCGAGGTTGGGCCGGGGGGCGGCGGGCACGGGCGGTTTGCTGTTCTGCGGCGGCGGCGGCGGCAGAGAGGCCTCTCGGGCGGCGGGCGGCCGGTGCCCGGCGGGGGGCGGCGGCGGAGGCGGCGGCTTGTCCTCCGCGGGCCGGCCGGGGGTGGGCGGCAGCGGCGGGCGGCCCGAGAAGGGGGGCGCCGCGCCGGGGCCCGGCTGCCGGAGGGGCGCGCTCGATCCCGCGCCCCGGCTGCCCGGGAAGGGCGGGGGCGAGGGCCCCAAGCTGGGCTGCCGGCTCAGCCCCGGCACCGGCGGCGAGCCCCGGTTGTGCAGGCTGGAGGCGATGGGCCGGGGCGTGCTGGGCACCGGCGGCGGCGCCGCCTCGGGCTTGGAGCCGGCGTCGGGCCTCGGCGGCGGCACGCGGCCCCTCTGCGGGTCCGGGGCGGCGGTGCGCGGCCCCGAGGGCGGCCCCGGGAAGCGCGGCGGGCCGCTCGGCGGGGAGAAGGGCTTGGCGGCGGCGGAGCGGCCTCCGGGCGGCAGGACGGGCGGCCGGCCTCCCCCGGCGTCTGCGGACACAGGAGAGGGAGATCAGCTGCAACCGGGGCTGCGGTTCCGAACGGGCCGCGTCCCGAGGCTCTGCGGCGGCCAGCGAGCAGCCGGCACGGGGCACCCCTGCCTTGAGGCTCAATCCCAACCCCCGTACCATCGGGAAACCACCCCAGAGTACCAGGCGACATCCTGATATTGCTTATGAGGCGCGAATTAAGTGGCCACAAAGTAACACAAGTGATGCAGCCGTCATACAGAAAGCATATAAATAAAACCGCGAGGGAAGAAATGGTGAACAGCAAGTACTGAATACCATCAAACTGAGAGCAAAGTCTTAGCTTTTAAATTACATTTGACAACGAAAGTTCAGCAAAAGGCTCTTTTCAGCCCTTTCTAGTAGCTGTGAACTAAGGATGTAGTTGTGCACATCGGGAAGAGGGCAGCCGGCCCTGCAGTTCACAAGTACTATTCTGCGATGCCAGGAACTTTTGTATTAATACAAGTTCCCAAAAATAAACTGTGACACAATAGAAAATACCAGCTCTGAGAGACTGTTTTGTACACATGTGCTGAAAAATTATGTTAGCCTATAAAATATGCAACATTTGTAACACTCTACAACCCTCATTGCATAGTCCTTCTTCAACAAGTACGAAATCCTATGTCCTTAAAAAACTCAGTGACCCCAGATGTCCTTCGTTTAAAGGGTCATGAGGCTTGGGGCAGCTGTTTTGTCAGCCAGAAGCACACTCCAGACAAGCCTGCATCTTCAGTGTGCGTACCAGCCACCTGGGATGCCTCATGCACTCCCTAAGCAGCAAATCATGCTGCTGTGGAGCTGACATGAGTACTTTCCACTTGAAAAGTAGATTCTTTTTCCTGGTGCACAAGAAAGAATTAGCCTGGATCCTCCTCTATTCCCCTCTGGTCCTGCACATCCAACAGCTAAGGCAGGATGTAATCTGCTGACTGACCTTTGCAGGTAGCCATTCAACACTACCAAGATCTTTAGTTTTCATCAATAACAGGGAGGATGGGTGGAAAGGGAGTCTGGCTTCTCCCTCATAAAAACTAATAGTAAAAATAAAACAAGATTCAAGCTGAAAATTGTATTTCCTAAAAACCTACAATATTTGATGGTTTTCTCGATCCCAGCAGGTAATTTATTGCAGTGCTTATGAAGGTTTTAAGCAGTCATTTTTTCACACTGAAAATTTAAGGTCTTTCTTACCAGCATCTCGATTTGCAGTACATCTGAGCTTCGGCATTCCTGCTTGAAAAAGGCCTCCAAGGCCAGGTGGTCCACCACCACTGGAGCCACCACCACTGCCACCACCAAAACCCCCGCCACTGACACCTCCTCCAAAGCCACCTCCTCCAGATCCTTTGGGTTCTGTAGGGAATAAAAGATCCCCCAGGTTAGTGAAGCAAGACTGATCCTGCAAAATCACCTCTTTCCTTAGAGTAATGCTTACAGCTGGGGAAAAATGGATGAACTTTGAAAACACACAAGGTTTGGATCATCACCAGCACCACTGTACTGTAGAGGAGCTGGGGAAGTAACCATAATAACCATAGCCTCTGTGTTAAGCCATCACTTTAGTCTGCTCTAGACTGGGGAGCAGAGCAAATTGCTGCAGAGAATTTAGAACTGAGCATGGATGAGACCTCTGAGAATATAATTTAGTCTTTGTTAGCACCTTAGTTGCTTCTTCCTGTTTCTTTGTACATTTGCTCTCTTATGCTTCCCCTCCACTTCTCCATAAGCAGAGACAGGGCAATCTCATGGGAAAAAGGGAAGGAAGGAGGAAGGCAGGTTCTTCCTTTGGAAGGTGTCTCTGGGGATCACTGCTGGGAGCGCACGGAATTCTCTCATTATTGATGATACTGCAACATATCTACTTATTTAAACAAAGCCTAGTAGGAAAGGAGATGCCATTGCTGTAGGTTCAGAAGTGCTGTTATAGGATCATTAGCTGTCAATGCTTCCAATAAGCAGGAATTATTTTATCAGCCCTCCCCCTTTTCCTCTCCCATTTCTCTAATGTCAATATTTCTGCTGACAACTGAGTTGCCAAAAGTAAAATGGAAGTGTTTCCTCAACTACAGAGGAAGAGCCTTACTCAGAGAATCACTGCAAAATCAGCAGGTGCACAGGTTGGGCTATCTGTGGAGATCAGCTCTCAGATGCTGGGCCACACAGGCTAAGATCAATTGCTTAATTTCTTGGAATCTTGATTTCTGTAACTTTGGGTGGGTAAAAATTTCACTGACTTCAAAGTAATTAAAACTGTGGATAAAAAGCACTTCTAAAAATTTCCCCAAGGAAGAAGGAAGAGTGTATCCATGGGGGGGATGTTTCACATTATCCTCTTTCTTAAGCATGTCAGCTCAGTTTGGCTCTGACTCAGATAGGGTGTGACCCTCTGGAGAAATGCTGCTACCATGCTTTAGTCTTTCATCATGATTTGTAATTTCATGTAAATAAGATAATAGGCTGCATCATTTTTATCTTACCGTTCACCCCCTCCTTTAATCCCCTCCAGCTCATTACTATACTTAGAATATGTAACTTGACATTTAGAGATAATCTTTAAAAACTGTAGCTGTCTGACTACAGGACTGTATCTAATTTTTATTTTTTTAATTATTTTTATTTGGTCACACTCCTCTGGGCATTTCCTTCTTTCATCATCATGTTCCTATCACAGTCCAGATTTTAATTGCACGGCCAAACCTAGACTGAGGTGTATTACATTTTCTAATTAGTCTGTAGAAGTGTCTTTTCTCCTTAGGTAATGAATGCTGTTCCTCTGTCAGCACAGGCCTGTGTTCCTCACTCTTCTCCTGTTTCTTTCTGCCTTCCCAATACTTTTGCTACATGGGCTTCTCCAGCCTCCTCCTGGCACGTACCAAGATGTGCTGTGAGACACAGCTGGATAAAGACCTTATTTCCATTCAGGTAAGTAGAGTCACTGCCTTGTGCAGTACTGCTGGGCTGGCTGAGCAGCAAGGCTCAGCCAAAAAGGTAACACCCCTGAGTCACTCCAGGAGTGGCAAAACTGCATGCAGCAGTGACACACGGGTAGAGCAGTGGCTTCTGGCTCTGGTTTTGCTCTAAGTGCTACTGGAGCCAGTGGTGTCACGCCAGGCATGCATTTATTCTTATATTGTTTATGCGAAAGTAGAGTCTGAAATCCCACTTTATTTTCTGTCCTCTCCTCAGTCCTTATGGGGGTTTTGTTTGCTTGATCTGCTGCAGGTCCTCAGCAGAACTCCTGGTAGGGTTTGCATAGTTTTCTGATATAAGCAAACAGGAAAATAAATGACTTTATGAGAATTAGCAAACAAATTAGCATTCACATTTCATAAGCCATACTTGATTTCTCAGCTTACTGTTCATTCATGATGAATAGAATTTATTTTTGTGCATGATAATTTCTGTCACATTCTTTTATCTACTCTCATAGCAATTCATCTGATGATATATAAAATAATTTTCTGCTTTCAGATCTGTAGAACCATTCATGCCTACAGAAATTCCAATATGTAGAATCATACTTACTGTCTAGAATTGGAGCACTTCTGTCATTAGTAACAGTCTTCTTGAGCTTTTTTCCTTTGGTAATATCAGATAATAGAGCATTTCGCCCTGCTTGTTCTGACCTGCTTAGGGATGGCTTTTCAGTATTTGCCTGCAAAACAAAAATTAAAAATGAGGAGGCAAAATAGATCCCAACTTCTAGATACAAAGTTCTGCTCAAATATGGTAGTTACTTGAGACTTCAGTGTCTGTTTTAACAGCACTGGAGTGGATAGCACACCATGTCTAGTTTTGTGAATGATACTACAGGTAGCTGGCCTTGTTACTGACTCAGAGTCCCCAACACTACTGCTATTCTAACCCACATTATTCATTAGAAACAGAATACTTCTATGTGAATTCACCTTTTCTGAACTGCTGATTTAGAATCTCTGATTTTTTAAAGCCAAGGCATATCTGTGGCAAATTGCCATTCTGGAGACTGAACAAGAACAGACTACACACAAGTTGATTATCCAAGAAGGTATTCTTGAAAGTTGTGGTGAAATGCAATTTTGAGATAAATCAGAGCAAAGATGGACCTTTGCCATTTTTAAGTATTTCTTTCTAAGCTAATATAGTAGACAATCACCACTTCAATAATATTGGCCTCTTCATATAGACCAAATAAAACCTTTGGATGTATGAGGTTTGTCTCAATGATCCTGTCTCTTCAATTTATGATTTGGTGACACAGTTTTTCAAGAAAGAACAAAAAAACTCCAAACAATATGCACTTACGCACATACACATATATATGGCTCTTTCTTCTAGGAAACAGTTCCTGAAACATTTTCTAATTTATCAGATCAGTGTAATGGAGATTTCCTGAAAGGTGGGGAGAGCTGTCATGGAGGGACCAAGCAGAGTATATATCTTGCTTGTGGTGGAAAGACTCTTGAGAGACAGCCCATTCTGTGTAATCATCTAGGGTTTTGCTCTGAAAAAATCTAGGTACTTCAAAATGGCATTTCAAGAAGCCTCTTCCTTCTTGTCAGTGAGGTGACTGACTGTTGGCAGGGCAGGCACAGCACAAGCTCTATTCCAGTTTAAGTCAGGTCTGACGTAGTTTCACCCACCATGTTGTGCCAGCAGTGGATTCTGTGCTCTGATACCACAGGCTGGCTGAGGGACTTATGCTAGCTAAGAGTTATCCTTACCAAATTTAAACAATTGGATTTATTTTTTTCCAGCTCAAGTCACAGAAATACTCCAGTAGAACAAGGGAGAAGGTGGGGCTACAGGTTCGGAGAAAGGCAAGAGGATAGCAAGACTTCAACTCCCCATGGAAAAGCTGTTGTCTTTCCACTAGACCAACCACTAGTGTGGGAGGAATAAAAGGATGGAGAGTTAGAGTGGACAGTGACATACACATGAGAACTGGAAGGCAGTGTAAGTGATAGTCCTTCTCGTAAGATCAATGACCAACCATAAATAATATGTTGGAGACCTTTCACCAAATATCATGGATACCCTCATCCACACCTCAGTATCTCTGGACATCCTGTTCAAAGTGACAAGCAGCAGCAGAGAACAGTGCATGTATTTACCTCCCATAAAACTTACCAAGGCCAGTGTTGGGGGTGGAGGGGGAGCTGGAGGGGGAGGCACAGGCATGGTGGAAGGCTGAGCTCTGTCTGCTCTTGCTAAGAAACCTGCACAGCAAAACACAAACACACAAAGTCCAGAGATTAATACATTTTAATAAATACATTTCTACTCAGCTAAAGAAACATCCTTGCAGTGAACAGGTTTATGTTCTGTATTTTTGAAGTCTAAATAATCGATCAAAAGCATTTTAATTATATGGAAACCAGCTGCATCTTTAAACAGGGGCTCCCTACATGATCCCCACTGCCATACAAATTCATAGATATACATCCAGTTTTGAACACTTACACAATCCATGCATTGCTATGGCAGTACACAAAATGCAGTAACCAAATTGAACTCTGTTAAACCCAACAATCTTGTTCCCGTGGAAGTGCTTCAGCATAGTCCCACAGCTATACCATCAACTCTTACCTAAAGAAGGCATCATACTTTAAGATCATACTCAGGAAGAGTTGCTGATTTGTTAAATCCCTTTAGTTGCTAAAAGATTCCTCCACCTACACTGTTATGGGTAGAGTGGAACAGCAGAGCTCTGGGACAGACTCATGCTTCTTCCTCTCTCCCTGCTTGCTCTGAAGATCCCAAGCTCCAACATCATGTCTGAATACACCTCCCTCCTCCTCAGAAGTAGCACACACAGACATGATCTGGATATTCTCCCTAAGGAAGAAGAGCAAGCAGGCAGCCTGGCCTCTCAGCTGCAGGCTGCTGCAGACAGAAAAACCTGGTGATAAAGCTCAGCCCTTCACAAGCTTCCCTGCCAGAGACCAGGCTCACACTTTTCCCTGCCACAAGCTGAACTTTCAGCTTCGAGCAATTCTAGGAGGGTCACACCTGAGATACAGAGATTTAGTACAACAAAATTATGGAACAACCAAAAAATAAAAAAAGGCCCAAGTATCAAGGACTGTATTTTCAAGTCACAAGGGCTTTTTGTGGCATTTTGGCATACAGCTTGCTGGAACTGTGCCTATCAGGGGCTTTGGAGCGTTTCTAATAGTGCTATGGCATTTCAGCATGTCCTTCACTCTTTTATCTGAGCTTTCACCCATGCTGGCCATTCACCTGAGCCACCTTTAATAACAATGATTTCCCACCACTTATATAATGTTTGCATAAGACAGGTAAACACAGTGGAAATAGGAACAATGGTAATTCTCCAGACAACCCCAGGCTGATGGCTGAGATCCACAGGGCACTTATTTACATGAACACACTGCTCTTACTTTTTAAAGTAACTTGATTGTATTAGATGAAACCGAGGGGAAGTGTAATAGCACAGTATCTGTTAAATCAACATCATGCCACATACACTAACCTTTGCAGTTAAAATGAACATTAGGAAAATGTGCTGAATGAAACAAAATGGCATTTGCAGTGAGTCACCACCTACGAAGTCTGTAATGGCTCTGACATGATCCATGATATGCGTGTCAGAAAAAATTGTTTAGAAGTACAGATTTATCTCATCAGATGCTCAAGCTTCAAAAGAATTAGAATACAGCTGTAACTCCCCCTTCCCACCCCCCTCTCCCCCCCAAATTGCTGAGTTACCTTCCTCAGAAGAAATATTTTCTGAAATAAGACTTTAGTGGATTTTATGTAAAATCTTTAGGGAGGAAGGAGTCAAACACATCACCCATAGCTCTGGCTGACCATCTAGAAAAATCATGACGTTCAAAGTGGTGTGAGACACTAGTGCTGTCCCAAGTGTCTGCAGGTTTTCTTCTCCCATACTGCAGAAACTGTTTCCAGTTACTGCGAAAGAGCGAGCAGAGCAGAGGGGAAGCTGGCGGATAGACAGACTGACTGACAAAAGAGGAAACTGTGTGAAGCCAAGCCTACACAGTGCTGTGCAAATGCACGCGTTCACAAAGTCCTGCAAACAGACCATCCTGCTCTCATCAGTCCTCTGCTGCATTACTGAGCATCTTAAGCTCCTCCAGAGAAACAACAGATTCATATTCAGAGGTTCAGCTTGAATTTAGTTACATTTCCATCTTCCAAATCTGTAGCTCTCATAGAGCTCTGCACAAAGCCCTATCCTTTCCCAATCAGCATATTCTAAATGCAGTATTTGAAATCTGAAACCTATTAAAAGCACCAAGACTAATGCTGCTTTGTTCTTCAGCTTCCTGTTTAAAAAATTGGTCAACAGGAAAATAATTTCTTACAGTAGACCACAACCATCCTGTTTCTTAACACAGTCTTTTCACAGCTGCAGATGTCTCTAACTTAACTGTGCCATGAGGGTATTCCACCAAGCTTTTAACTGCTTCATCAGATTGAAAGGAGAAATTCTTCTCTCTGCATTGCTTTGCTAAGAAGTCAAAGCAGTCTAGCTAGTGTACCATCAGTCTCTTTGGCACTCCATGTGTCACAGTAAAGTTTCTGGAGCAGGCAGACTACAGTTTGGTTTGATATCAGGCTTTTAAATGAAGGAAGCTCAGATCTGAATGCACCAAGTGAGCCAGGTGGTCTGTGAAGCACTTTCTGTAAAATACCATAACTTGTCTACCTCCCTAACTAATCTCCTAACTTGCCAGTTAGAGATTGTTTCCCACTTGGGCTGCTCTGTTCTACTTTTTCCCCCTTTTAACTGGATTGTTTTAGATCAGCTTCTTAGGGAATTGGTGGCATAAAGAGGAAGTAAGGTGATGCTTGAAGCCTGAGCTCTCTAAGGGGAAGCCACTACCCACAAAAACATCCAGCTTCTCCAAAAGCCTCTCTGCACACATGATTTGCAAGGAGACAAATGTGGTGAGAAAGGCACTAGGTGTTCCCTCCTTCTCTACCCCATCTTACACGTACCTGTACTCAACCACTGCACATTAGCCAGTGTTTCTGGTACTGGAGAGCTCTCTCAACAGAGCTGCCATCGAAATTAGGCACACACTGGTGAGCTTGCACTTTGCTGCTGTTGAACAAGCCCTACAGCCCTCAGAGACAGGCTGGGAAATAGCATTTTGGAAGCACAGGACAAGCTTCTGTAATAAACCAAACTCTGGCAAAACTGGCCTGAAGTTTATCAAGAGCATCCTGCTGCAGGGTTGTTTACTCAGGGTGCTCTAGAGCACACACTTCCTTTAGGAGCCATCAGAAAAGAGATCACATGATGTGACTGAGAAACCTGTGTGCCCACACAAAAACGTACAATGTGCGCACTTACAGAGCCCATAAAACACCCTAGATTGTAAAATTTTAGTTTAAAACCTAAGTTGCAATACTGCTTCACTCTTACTTTTGCCACTCTGACTCTGCTCCTGCTGTTGAAAAAGAGATTTTTAGAAACTCAAGCTGAACCTCTGCAGGAAGAAACAGCACCTCTGTCTTTGAAGCTCTAACTCATCCTGCTGTTTGGTTGTTAGACTTTGTACAATCTATTTCTTTGTCTGACTCACTGTAAGCAAAAATAAAAGAGGTGCTCTCTGGATTTTAAAATTTGATCCCTATAAGCCCCTATGAAGAATAACAATAGTCTGAAGAGATGCAGTGACCTGGTGACTTGCTCCCCCAGTACACGACAGAGCTGGGAGTAGCCCTTGGGATGAGAGCTACTCTTGGGCTGCAGAACCAAAGTGGCTGAGTCAGCACAATGCTGAACTCAAACTCTGCAGCTGCTTTGATCATCACCAGTTCACAAGACCACTGTTTCTTACAGAACACAGAGATGTCTTGAGTTGTTAAGTGTAACTCTGCAATTAGAGGAAAGCTTTGGTTACTGTTCTACATTTCTGCAGAGGACTCACATCATTTGCTCTTGGTCAGTGGGGAAGAGCTGAATTTAAGAAAAGGCTATGAAAATAGGCTAGAAAATGTTAAACTGCTAAAGGCTGGCACTACAAAATACTTGAAACAGTAACCAATCCACCTAGTAATAAATTTTACCCACCAAATCTGTTAACAACCAAGTTTCTTATAATGCCTGGTGCTGCAGGGTGTTGAAGAGGAACTGGTTCCAGAAGACCAAGGCTGAAGGTGACACGTGTCCTAGCATATTTTCTAGGCACCAGTGTAAATTACCACAGCTTTTAAGAAGCTATGTAGAAGCATTATGTCTGGGTGAGTGTCGGTAGAGCAGCAGAAAGGACTGCAGTAACTAACCTGCATACATACACTGCAGCATCAGCCAGTGAGCACCAAGCACAGAGGTGTGGACTGCCAGCACAAGAAGGATTTCCACAGCCGGCCGCAGCAGCTGCTCTCCCACTGCGCCAGCAGCAGCGCAGGTCCATGGGCCAGGAGCAGGCACCCACCCCTGCAACCCTCACTCTCTCTGCCCTGCCTGGGCCGGCGCCCTGGGGCTGGGGCAGCCTCCCTGCAGCCTTCCCGGGAGCGGAGCTCATGGAGCCCACGTCTGCTGCCTCTGGGAAAAGCCACCCTCGCCACCAGCAAATGAGATGATCCAACACTGCCTAAGTAAAGAATACCTGCATACAGAAACTAATTTCTGCAAACTACCAGGTACATCCAGCAGCCGCCACCAGGAACGACATTAAAATGTTGTGTTAGGCAATGCACCACGATAAAGACTCCTTTAATTTAAAAACTGAAATAGATGAGAGAGGGAATATACACCGCATTCTGCAAAGAGCTCCTTGGTCTGCGGAGTAATCCATAAAGAGCAAAAATGGCACTACACTGAATCTAGTGAAACACAAATTTTGGGCACTTCAGATTTCATTTGGTATTTCAGAAATCTTTTCAGGAGCATTACGAATGCTAAAAAGAAACAAAATGAAACAACCTTTATTGTTGGATGGACAGTGTGAACAACCACACTGCAAGCGCATGGTTTGTATCCGGTCAGGCATTTTGAGCTGCTTGAAGGCCCTCCCTCTTAAACATTGAGTCAGAGGCAGACAGACAAACTCACTGTGGTTAATCATTTCCTGCATGATTAATTTCTAAGCAAAAAAAGAGGAAGGAACAAACAACTGTAGAAATAAAACAGAATTTATAAATTTAAGGGGAAAAAAATCCTGAACTTGCCAATTAAAAATGCTGATTGCTCCCCTATGCAAAAGTTCCCAGCTTCCAAACCAGTACTGATTTTGTTCTTTCAAAATCCAATATTTTCTCCTAATGAAAAGATGATTTTTTAAAAAATTTTAAAATCTGAATTTGAGGAAATTGGGCTACATTACCAAGTACTTTAGTAAGGTAGCTCTCAAAACAAAAAGGGCAGCTTTACAAATTACTAAGTAGTCAGAAAATCACCTACAATCAGTTTTATACAGATGACAATATTTTTTCATTAATTTTTTTTTTTTAAACAGAGTACTAAGCTATTAAACTTTTTTGCCAAAAATAGCTACAGTGATGTCATGAAATTTGAGCCGATGTCATGAAATTTGAGCCCCACTGTTCCCACTTTCCTTGGCAGACCTAAGCCACTATAATTCTACATGTCCCATGTTCCACCACCCCAATCTCCCAAGGCCAGAGGGGCTGCCTGCACCAGGTGTCAGTCCAGGAGCATGGCACAGCGTGAATGAGAACATCAGAGGATACTGAAGGTGTTTCTCCCATGCAACACCATGCCAGTAAATCCCCCCTGAAAACATCAGGTATTTTTTTTCTCTTTTTATTAAAGTTTCTAAAGTTTCTAAATATATAAAAATCTATAAATAAATATACAGATAGATGGGTTTAAGTCCCTAAAGAGTTCAACAAGGGTACCAAACCAAATTCAGTTGAGCATGAAGCTACCGGAAGATACTGAAGAAGAATTCCCTTATAGGGTAAAGAAAAAATATTTAGGAGACTCTCTGGCCTCAATCACTTGCACATGGAGGAGTGAAAAGCCTATCTGGCACTCAAATAACCTGATACAAGTTTTAATTGAGACACTGCTGTCTCAATTAAAAGTATAGGAAGCCTATACTCAGCAGGAGAGCCTGGATTTTCCTTCTCCTAGCTAGGATAAAACTTTTGAGGTTGAGGAGCTCCAGAGAAACAAAGTGCTTATAAAATGTTACTGTCGGTATTTTTGGGTCCTTTAACATCAGTGCTGGTCTTTTAAGAATAGTTTTTGTCTGAGAAGACAATGCTTTTGGTGCAGGGACTACAAGACTTTGTGGCCTGAGACAGGACATTATAAGGGTGTGAAAATATAAATTGTCCTCTCCTGTCTGGAGGAAGATGTGGTAGCAAAAGGAGGCACTAACTTTTCACCCTTAAAACCACTTGCAGAGATCTGGACACCCAAAAGAAAGACCAAAGAGGAGAAGTTTCTCTGAATGTCTCAGACCCAGGGAAATTCTGGGGAGCTGATGCTGCCAGAGAGAGGAAGCCTACTTTACTGGGGACTTTTGGCATTTCAAGGAAACTCTCCACAGTACCCGAAACAAGTGGTTTGAGTATGACTCTCCACCACGCTGAAAAATGCCACCCCTCACACAAAATGCGAGGGCAGAGGAGGTATACCAGTCAGTGATGGAGAGCACTTGCCTAGACCCAGAGCCAAAGTTTCCTTCCTTTTCCCACCAACTGCCATTGGAGAGGTGAAGGATGATAAGCTTTATTCACAGGCACATGTGAAAGTGGATGAGGTCTGTGTGGCCCTGGAATAGGATTTGGCCCAATCTGCACACCACCCAGGAGGATCTCCCACAGGGAAGTGCACCTTTCCCATTGGGCAGTGACTGGTATGGAGGATGCACGCCATCCCGCTGCAGGCAGGGACCAAAAAGGAGAGAAGTGGAAGGCAAGAGCCTGAAGGGTCTCTAGTAGAAGTGCATGGGGTAGTTCTTGGGAAAGAAACAGATGTCAAGCCAGTATCACAGTGAGCCTTTTTCCTGCCCTACCAAGGCTGCAGAAAGAGGATGCATTTTTTGGTTTGCTTTGGACATAGTCTTCACAATAAATTGCAGAGTTAGGTAAGCTCAGTTACAACATTGTGAGAGGTACGTGAAAGGTGGAGGTGTTGGGGAGCTAGTGAGGACCAGTAAAGATAAATAACAACAAGAACAAACAAAAACATGACTAGTTAGGGGAAAAAAAGTGAGGATGCTGTCAGGTGCTTTCACATCTCTATGCATGTTATGCCAGGCTCCTGTGCTCTGTCAACCCTACAGCATCTCCATCTTCCTCCACACTCCTTCCTCATGCTCACTCCCTCATCCAGCCAAGCACAGTGATCCTCCAGTCAGCATGATCTGCAGCTCACACTGGGCAATTGGCCAGAGACATAAAACACCCTAAACACTTTGCATCTACTTCCTATCACCACAGGAATACAGCAACAGAGCAGGTTACTGTGTGTGTCAGTGACAAGTGAATCAACAGCCCCCTGAGCCAGCATGTGCCCAGAACAGTAACAGCCAGATGCACCTATGGTCCCCAGCAAGCTGCATCCAGCAAACCTCATCTGTCAAACACAATCGAGAGCTAGATGGACAAAATACAGCAGTGCTGCATCCATGGAAAATTACAGCTAAGAAATAGGCTGCTATGGCGACAGAACATTGTTTCAATCCAAGTACTTTAAAAAGATCTTTCTTTCAGGGAAATATTTTTCAGAATATGCAGATGATCACAGGCAATGGCTAACTTTGGAAGGCTGCTTCTAGTAACCAATATAGTCCCTGTTTGGAAAAAACAGCTAAGCTTTTGGTCAGTTGAAGTGTCTGGATGTTGACTTGAGAAAAGCTGATAATGTAAGAGCAAACATACTATAGCAGAAAGTATCTGACTCACTGAAAACAGAAATTAGTTACATCTAATCCATACTCCTGTAATTTCTTTCAGCCAGTGCCCAAAGGAGCTCTACAAAAATATTCCTGTCTGCACAGACAACAAGGGTCAGGTCACATTCCCCTCCACAGCAACCTGATCCTGGGGAATGGGACCTCAGCCCTGCAAGGGACACCTGGAGCAAAGTCCCTGCAACAGGCACCTCAGGAGGGAGTCTACAGAGAGTTTCAAAACAGGGAGGATCCACACAGCCTGGAAAGGGACACTTGACTCCCAGCGCTCTGGAGAGGCCACAGGGACAATCTCTCCACACAGGGACAATATATTTGTGGCAAGAAAGGACCTGATGTCTCTCTTCAACTTATTCCCTTACCTGTTCCTCCTTGTGAACATATTTTCACAAAATAGTGTTCCTTATACATAGCCCAAGAGCTTCTCTGCAATGGGGCTGCTTTTTCCAGTCTCTCATCACTGTAGTAGTGATCACTCAATGTCATGTGGCTGCTCAGCACTGCACAGCTTTCTCCCCAAAGCCATCTTAAGCTCGAGGAGCTGTTGATAAAGGTGAACAGGCTAGTTCAGAAATTAAGGATTTCTGAGTATTGCCTCCTGATTATTCAGTCCTAAATCAGAACAAAAATAATTGCACTTAGGAATGGGACTTTTTCCACAGTTTTATCCTCACAACATGGCACCACTCATCTCTGGCCACACAGGGTCACTCATGGCCTGGCAGTGGCAGGCAGCTAACAGCAAGGGGCAGGAAATGATGTCTCCCACAAGCCACACATGGTGACCCAGAAGCAGAAAGACATGGCCTGGCCTTTGGAATCCCCAGCTTGTTACCACAGGAAAACAGCTTTTGTTCACAAGAGTATATCCACCTTTTGCCTTTCCACCTATTGCTCCACTTGTATTTCTAGGTTGTTACAGCTCTGACCACCTGTTTGCTTTGTGTAACATAACAACAATTCTGCTATTTTAATCAAATTGACAGAAACCTGGAGCATTTTTTCCCTTCTAGCCACTTTTTTTATTAGCATAACAGGCCAAAAGTACCATAAATTACTCCAAATGGAGGTTTTTTTTGACATTTGAGCTGTTGCAACTTTCAGTACACACAGAAAAAAGTCAAGAAAGCAATCAAATATGGAGAGCAAGCGCTGGGGTTTTGCTGGAGGACTTCTGCTGCCCACAGTTGCCGTCTGGTGTGCTGCAGTCCCCTTCAGAGCAGAAGTTATAATGAGAGGGGCTTCTCTCTGCAAGTCCTGAGGCTGGGATGAGAAGAGCTGGTTTGGAGCCACAGATTACATCACTGGAGCTATGGGACACCCCACACTCTTCATGCGCAGGGAACTAAATTAATTACGATGTGACCTGCACAACACCACTGCTGATGGTGCCTACCTTCACTTTTCTCTTATCAACAGAATGATACGAAGCTGCAGTCAAAAACATTTAACAATAATGCTTATAGAAAAGGAACAAGGATCTCCCACACTGTCAGACTGCTTTATTTCTCAGTAGGTGTAGGTTTAGAATTCAGTTTTCTTCAGCATTCAAATAGGCTTTTCCAATATAAAGCATTTTCTTCATCACAATCAACTAAGTCTTACTAAACATGCAGTGAATTGTGGCTGGTCTACTAAAGGCAGCACCTATAAAATGATATTAAAATAGTAACTGCCTCTAAAGGGGAAATCTGAGGCATATAAGGGCAAGACATGTGGAATGAATTTAAAGCACCGTTTTCCAATCCCTGTCTCTTATAAATATTAACAATATTCCTATGAGAATGTTGAAAAACTACAGTGCACAAGAGATCAGCTCAGATTTCACATCAAAAGCCCAAACAAAAAAGCTAAGTGGCCTGGGCAGTCATCAGGGAAAGACCAACTGCACAAGCAAGAGTGCATTAGAGTTTTTACAGCCCAGGTGTTGACGTAAATTAGAGTAACTTGAATAGCTGTCATTAGAGGAGCAATCAAAGACTGATCAGCCTGGAGTGTGGGAAAAACAAAACAAAAGCCAGCCCCAGATCTGCCTAATGTAAGGGAGCCTGCTCCACCAGAGACAGAACCACCACCTCAGAGCCAGGGTACTGTCAATAAAAGCCTTGGTTCAGTGCAGCAAGACCCATAAATCAGTTTTGTGAGAAACAGGCAACCCAGCCTGGTAGAGATTTTAATTAAAAAAAAAAAAAAGTAATTTTCCATTCTTAAAGTTAATTTCAAAAGATTTGAGGCCGCAAAGTGATGAGAAACCGCCACTAGACTGGGTAGAGATGGAGAGCCTGAATTTATTCTCACTAGAGTTCATGGAAAGGCTTAGGCCAGTTTTCAGAGGAGACTGGAAAAGACTCATAGTACCTTCTGATTTTGCTGAAGCATTTGAACTTTTTGAGGTCAGACTTAGAGATTAAGAAGAGTGCATCCCATGAAGTCCCTTTATGTTTTGTCCTGTGTAGGGATTTTCACTGTAGCCTGGGGTTTGGTATCATTTGTGAGGCACCAAATTGTATTTGCATGTAAGTAATGAATTTGAGAATTGCCACAGTCAGCAAGCAAGGCCGGCACCGACTCCCACAACACCATCCTTTGGATCAGGAAGGCTGGTGGAGCAAGGACTACTGCCATAGATTGCACAGAGATGCCATGCCTTGTGTTCAGCACTGCTGGTACACTGCTTCATGAACCTGGGGAGAACAACCAGCAGGACAGGCTGTCATCTGCCTCCAAGGACCCCAACCGATTGAAAAGCTCCCCATACCTTACCCTCTGTGCCCTGCTCACAAACCACAAACTGAACAGAAACTCACTCCGCATCTTACTAACTGACTAGGTACTAAATGAGAACTCATTCTGCATATCCTTTGTACCCCTGCTCACAAACCTTCTCTGACCTTCACTTCAAAAAGCTGCAAAATAGCATTTGATTTCCCATTAACAGGCTTATTTAGGTAATGTAGCCAGGAAAAGTTAAGTTCTTTGCAGACTCTGCTGGGATGCTACAAACTAGTAAAATTTACAGGTAATTATGTTGCAAGTTACTTTTTTACAATGCATATTGCCTAAGGAATTAGTACAAATTTACAATAAAGCAACTGAAAATTTTCAGTTTATTGACTTATAAATGAATATAGACAAAATATACCATTTCTTTGCATACTTTTAGTTTTACCAAGGTAGATATTTTATCTTAGATCCTCCTCTGAGAACAGCTACAAAATTAAACTCTCTCTTGCAAATTTTACATGATAGCTTACAGTAATTAATTACTATCACTTTCAAACCCCCAAAATGCTAACATACATGAAGCTGGGCAATGTATGCTGGGCACCTGCACACAAAGAAGCTGGACAACAAAGCATCCATCTTCATAAACATCCACAGAAACTCTCAGTATCCATTTTTCCTTGCTTGGAAAAGAGCCTCTGCCCTCTGAGGCTTGGCCTGCTCTGTAGTTCATGCTGTGTCTCGGAAAGATTTCAGATGGGCTGCTATGGTTTCAGTAACTATTTTTAAAGGTTTTGGGCAATACAAAAACATCTCTACATCTCTTCTCTCTGGAAGAGACTTTAAAATAAGGATGAAAATAATAAAGGAAAGGGAAAAGAGGGGACAAAAAGTAATCTGAAGCAAAGAGAGGGTTTTCTTGAGCAAACAACCCCTCCCCAAACTCTAGGACTTCAATCACCCCTTTTTCACATTGGAGCCAATCTTAGCTCATCCCAAACTACTCAAGACACTGTGGCCAAAAGTTCTAAATGGTTCTACATGGTCTGTTCTAAATGGTCTACAAATGGTCCATAAAACTTCAGAAATTGCATCCAAAGCAATGAAAAAACCCAACCAGAAGATAAGCCTAGGATAAGAGATTAATTTTAATCTTAGATATTTTACCATACACATCATGGTTTGAAAAGGATCAATTCAAAAACAATAAAGAAAAGCAGTAATATTACTGAAAACACATTATTGCACATATGAAATTACATGAACATCTGATATCCTGGCAGTACTGGCAAATGATGCATTGTTCTAATCCATATTAAAAACAAAGCCAAAATGTTCCTGCACCACCCAATTATCTGCCCAGTTGGAATCCAGCAATAAACTTCTCCTGCAACTTCAGAGGTATAGATAGATGCAGCAATATATTACTGCTATTAAAAAATGTTCAATGAGACAACACAAAAACTACCTTTACATGGGTTGTACAAAATTAACAGACCATATGACTATTAAGGAACCATAAAGTAAAGCAGACTGAAGGTTGCCATCTCTGCATTGCTTGGTACTTTGCATCATATATAAAAATCTACTAAATCTGACCATCATTTTCTCTCTTTTAAAAAACATAGATTTTATACTGACATTAGTTTTGTTGTAGAACAAGAAAACTAGAACAAGAAAAGCTTAATTTTAAGAGGCTAATTTTTGTATTAAAAATAAAATGAAACAAAAAAAAAACCCAACAAACCCCACCTGTCCTTATAGCTGATAGGAGCTGCCCTGGTTTCATTCAAGACCTAAGAAGTCTTCTTAGACTTAGAGGAAGATATGACCCAAAAGCAGTAATGACAATCTCTATGATAAATTATGAAGGCTGCCTGTTTAAGTTCTAGGGCTAAAGCAGACTAGAGGCAGGGACAATAAAGATTCATCTTTTCCTCTTGAGTACTGAGCTGCTGAATCCATCATATCTCTTATTCTGAGCTGACCAGCAATTCCCTGCCTCAAACACCGGTTACTGGACAAAAAGAGCTGCTACCTAATGGAAATATGTATAGACACCTTGCAGAGGATCTCCTGCTCTAGACTCACTCCTTGGAAAGGGCAGCCCCAAAGCAAATTAGTGGCCTGCTGAGTGCCCTGCAGAAGGTCAGCTGCAACCCAGGAGCTTTTGGAACTTGTGGACTGGTGTTTAGATATCCCCAGGCAAGGAGTCTGACGCCCTGGTGGCTGCTTGCTCAGATTCCCATCCGCAGCTGAAGCAGTGGAAGGACAAACCTGAAACTCTTTCTCCTCTGTTTGCATTTAGTTTGTCTTTTTGCAAACCAGTCAAAATCTAACCCACAGCACAGTGAACACCTCTTCATAGGTTACAGGAGAGACCTTAGCCTTCAGCATCTGAGTTTGCATGTGTGCAGTCACCAGCAATACTCATGTGCTGTTCCTATCACCGGCAATTTCCATTTGGTCCAATCTGGAAAACATCCTGAGTAATACAAGGATGAATTTTTCTGTTAAGTATTTCCAACACTGCGTTTTGCCAAGAAAAAAATGTCAAAAGTCACTTGGAAAAGAAAGCTACAGCTAAGAGACATTTCAATTATTTCATAAATAAACTGCCAAAATGCAAAGAACAAAATCCAGGCAATATTAATATTCTTTGTATTTATATCATTATAAGCCAAGCTGAGATCAAAGTATTGACCAACCACAATTACACTTTGTTTCATTTACTAGAACAGAGCTATAATAAAAATTTTATTTACGATAGCTTTGTAAAGCCATTTTTACATAAATCCTTCCATCTGCCTTTGCAGCAGGACTTGCTATTTATGCAATACATACATTTATGAAATATAGACGAGATAACATTGAATTGGAGGTTTCAGATTATACACCTGGGCCTTTAGCTGAATTCTCAGTGATATTGAGACCATGAAATTTGCACATATGCATCTGAGTACACAGCACACATCTGCAGCAAGTGATGCCAATTTAAACACCTACAGTAAGGGCGCACAGTTAAGTTGTCTGTGACTAATCTAAGGTTTCATCATTCAACTGGAAGCCCTATAAGATAGCTTCTCAAGATTTCATTTATGAAATAGGCTTCTCTACTTGTTTTGGCAATTATCTAATAGATGGAAAGATACCAGCTCTGTTTTTCATCAGTCTGGTTCCTTCAAACTCTAAGCAATTCTAATGTTACATGAAAGACAATGCAAAGCACTAAAATTTGTGTGCGTTTAATAATGTGGGGTTTGGGTTAAAAAAAAAAAAAAAAAGAGAAAAAGAGAAAGGGAAACTATTTTTATGTCTTGTCAATCTTGAAGAGATTTTGATCTTAATGTATTGACATGGCTGATGTAGCATAGGGCTCTCTGACTGATGCTGATGCTGCCCCAATTATCCCCTGGTCCCATGAGGGACATGGGCAAATTGGTGCTGCTCCAGCTGGGACTGGGAGGACACAGATGCAGGCTGGCAAGAGGGCACACAGTCCTGCAAAGGGCTCTAGTTTAAAACATGGCACAAATCAAACAAAAATAATCCAAGGACAGCAAATTGAAAACGCCCTTCTGCTTTCCTCCCCATCTCCAATTACAGGAGTCTTTGCTCCACTTTATTTCTCTTTGGAAACAACTTTTTACAGCTGCACATGGCAAGTACTTAGCTAGTAAGCAAAGAGGAGAAGCTGGAAAGAATGATTATTAATGGATTCTGCCAAAAATATAGTCAGGGCAAAATCCTTCACAGCTTAGGACACAAACTAGTTGATCTCCCCTGGCACAAAGAGGGGGTATGTCCTGGACTGCCTTCCTGAGAGAGAAAACAGCAGAGCTGCATTGCCTACTGCAGCTACCCAGGATGGAAACGCACAGCACCCCTCCACTTACTACTTATGAAGCTGGCTCAGTCAACACATGTTAAAAGTGTTTCCCAAGTCAGGGTGAGTAAAATCCAAGAGGTTCCAATCAGTTATCTGCATTTTATTTTAAATATTTCTATCTCTGTTTTTTGTGCCCTTCAGCAATGAAATGTTTCCATGCAGCAAGTGTAGCCAAAGGCAGTGTGCCATGTGGGTGCCTGCCCCAGAGAGCATGGGTTTACCAGGGGGCTCAGGCCACTGCCGTGACAGCCCATGTGAGGCCACACCTAGTGACTGAATAGGTCAGGCCCAGGCAGATGTGCCAGGAAGGTGAATATGCCAAGAGGGACAAATCCACATTTTGCCTGAACTCGGTAGGAGCCACAAGCCATAGCCTGAGGAGAGATAAGGTGCCTCATCCAGCTGCTGTAGGGCCAGCAGTGGCTCCTGGCTCGTGCCAGTGTTTTGGAAGCGGTGCCCAGCCAGCATGGCATCTCCGTGTCAGCTGGCAGCTCTGAGGCAGCCTGCCACTCAGGTGGCACAGGAACTCACTGGGACCCAGGCAACAGCTGGGTTTGGAGGTTATTGCCCTCCATTCAACATAGCAGGTCTAGCTGAGCTCCTGCTGGTATTCCAAATGCAGGTTTATTGCATGAGAGTAGTAATTTAGTGTAGTTCAAGCTAAAAAAAAAAAGCATGTATGACACACCACTGCCATGAAAACATACCCACAAAACCAAAAGCAGCCACATACCATCATTCAGTACTTGCATTTCCTCTTTAGAACATTCAACAAATCCTCTTGCTCCAGAGAACAGCTGTAATTTGGCCTTGCTAGTGCCAGTCTACCAGCAGTTCAGAAGAAAATAAACTGGTCCCTGCAGGCTGTGGTGCTCAGTGCAGGTGTCCTGAAACAGCAGGTTTCGGAGGATGGCCACCCATTTCCTCTTGTATTTATTTGTAATGAGACTGGCTGTCACAGTTGTCTAACCCTAGCTAAAGTTATCATCACATCTGTTGAATCCTGTAAATATGGCTAAACCCCTGATCAAACTGGTTGAACGATTTGGTTAGCTTGCAGGGGTAAAACCAAACTTTATTTTAAATAATTTTGAAGGCTTAATTTAGCACATGGCAGACTGACCTATAAGTCCTAACATCTTTGCTTTCAAAACCAGAATTGGTAATTAGATGGAGAGTTAAGAGCCACTTCAAATCTGAGGCCACAAGCTTCCAGATAAAAAGCAAATTTTTTCCAAACTCAGAGAGCTGTAGTATCTGGATCAAACTCACAGCTGAAAGGAAGCTTTGTATTGATTTTATCAGATCATAAGACATTATTACTCTCATGAAGCCTACTTTCTCTTTTAAACTGCAGTCCTGATGACTGGCAGGGATCATTGTTTTCTTCCACATCTGCCAAGGCCCTTATGAGCAGGCAGGCTCACAGCAGGCTGGGTCACAGGGAATGCCAGTCCAGGCACCCCCACACAGAGAAATAGCACTGCTTCTGCACAGAGAGGGTAGAGCAAAGTCTCAACTCTGCAGCCAAATGCTTCTTCAGGTGAGCCTTGATCCATCAAAACTTGCTATTAGAGAATGCTGTGCACCGCAGACCAAGCTGGTTTTGTGCAGCCAGCATGAATTTGAAGTTTGCCATTAGTACCAGACTTCTGAGATCTGTGATACAAATGAGCATTTTCCTGGCTTCCCACAACTGTTCAGGTGAGAAAGCAGCAGGACCTGCCTTTCCAGGTCCCCCTCTTACACCAGTAGCAGACCTGGTCATTACCCTGCCAGCTGCTAACGATAACTCAATACTTCCCCACACTGCAGAGTATAATGCACTCATTTTATCTGTTTACTTCCAAGAGAAATATCTCCTCAGGAAACTCAGAAACAGCATTTTCCATTCCCCCCCTGAAAAGTGGAGTATGAAATATACTGTATCATCCTTATGGAAATGCTTATTGCATTTAAAATAATTATTCAGCTTTCATAAATAACCAGAAAAATTCAAAGTCACTATCAACAAGGAGACTGAAATACAGAACAACAGACAGCAGGGCTGGAAGAGGGCATCTACCCTTCCCCTGAGTCACCATGGATTATATCATTCCTGGCATTACTCATCTCTTTTTTTCTCTAAAAATCTCCACAGATGGAAAATCTGCAATATCCCTCAGTCATCTATCTTGTTATCCTAACAGCTAATGAAGCTTTTCCCAGTACTTCATTTAGACCTGCATTTGCTGTGATTTCATTTATTATTTTTCATACTATTTACAAGTGATACATAGAAGAATTTATTCCTTTCCTCTTCACTGGTATTTGAAAACCGGTTACACATCTCTTTGAACTTCTCCACTTCAGGCTAAGCAATCATATTTCCTCCAGTCTTTCCTCACAGGTGGTATTTGTGCTGTCATCATTACTGCTGCTCCTGGGACCTTCCATAGTCTGATATATGTGAAATGGGTGGGAGTGACAAGTGTAAGTTTGTAAATGCCAGTTTTAAAATACTCATATTTTCCTTTTCCTCACGTCTCCCTTCTTAGAACAGACCATCCCTTCCTACCCAAACAGATATGTTTGGCTACTGACCACACAATAGTATCACCTTTTTTGGTCCTGTGGAATAATCATCCAAACTAGTCTTTGCACCACCCCTCATCCAGAAGAGCTGTGTATCCATGAGTGAAGTGAGACATTTATCTGTTCCTGGGGCTAGCTCTTCCCTCTCACATCTCCCAAACCTAGCACCCAGATTTCTGCAGACTGTGGTTTCCAAAGCAAGCACACTGCTGAAACTACACCAAAGCATCAACCCACGTGGACCAGCTACAGACTTAATATAGAAGAAACCCTAAATGGTTTTATGCTCATGTCTACAGAGAACCAAAATCCCAAATGACTCTGGGACCCTCCCAGCATCAGTTTCTACATGGCCCACTAACCATATGGAAGACACAGTTGGAGTTTACAACACAGAGCATTTGAGATAGGAAATATTTGATCTGCTGGACTGCACCAGCTGTAGATCAGTACACTGCAGCCTATCTACAGCACATTCTGATGGAGCCTCTGCTGCAATGAGAAAAAAATTAAACTAAAAATCAAATTAAAAAATAATTGAACTAAAATTGAAAAAAGTAAACTCACTGTTCTTTCTTTCTTACTAACCATGTGTTACAGTGAACCTTCTCCTACTATACCTGTTTATTAGCACAAAATTGTAAACATTGCAGGCTTCACTGTGCAGTTTTCAAGTATAATGTCATCTGCTCTAAATCAGGACCACTTCAGTTTCACTGTGCCTGGTCATATCCATACCTTAGGTCTCCTGACTTACTTGCCAAGCCTTAAATCCCTTCACTGTTAGTCTTGTACTACTGAAATGGGGAAAAAACCCAAAACAATCCCAAACAGAAAATAATTCATTGCACATGTTAAAAGCTTATGGATTTGGCATAAAATCTGATGTGACCTAAGGTACATAAATCTGACATTAGGAAAGGTGTGGCACATCAAAGCATGCTTGTAAACTGGCACTGCCATTAATCCTGCCCTGGAGAAGAATGGCTCCTGTATCGTCACACTGCAACCTAAGGCATGAGATGGCTCTGTGGCTTCCAACCCTTACAGGCCAGGAATGACAGCCAGCAGATGCACTCCCTGCACTGTGCTCACTCCCTGACTCCCACCCACTCCCTCCCCTCAGTGCCAACCCCACAGGCTCTGTACCTGGTCACCAGCAGGAGATGCTTGCATAGAATAGGAGGTCTGGTCAATTCAGTCCAGAATACACTTTCTGAAGTTAATTAAATTGCAGTAACATTTCCCGGGTTGCATAATCCTGCAGGGAAGAAAGGAAAAGAACTATTAATTGTGAACCATTTGAGATCACAGAGTCTGAGCATGTGTCCATTATGTATTTCCTCACATAAGTAGAAATTCTGTATAAGAAAGTGGCAGCATATTGTAAAGAGCCCCCCTCCTTCTAAAGAGGAATCAGAACAGGAAAACACACTGGCTGGGCTCTCCATATCTCTCCCTGAGGCCAAAGGACCTAGTTTGTTCTCAAGCAAATTTAAGACAATTCTTCCAACTTCAGCATAACATACATAATAAAAGCCAACATAAACGGTGGAAGGAGAACAGAAAGGCATAAAAAACCACGGATGTGATGGTAAGACTGAACAGAGTTATCCACTACAACAGCTGCCCCTCGTAAGAGACATGGTTCAACAACAAGCTATGTAATTAGGAGGTTTCTGTAGTTTAGGCTAGAGAAAAACACATGCAAAAGCTGAAACAAATGTGTGGGGTGAAGAAAAGGAGAGGTAACAGCCTGGAAGATGTGACAGGTGTGCTGCAAATAATGTCCTTGCAAAAAATACACTTGACCATTTGATACTGATATATTTACTATTTGAACCAACAAAATAAAATCTTTAAAAATCCAGTAATTTTAAAATAAAATGTAAGAACAGTAGCCATTCAACATTTTACAGATTTACTTCTATTTAGAAATCGGTCTCAGGACCCCAGTCCCTCACAGCCATGCAGCCCTTGCATATGCTATGTGGTGAAATGAAACCCGCAAGGGGATTCTGCAATAAACTCTCTGAAGCTGGCCTACGCAGTTCCAGTTTGCATTAGCTAGTGTTGCAAATCTCCTACTTTTTCCCTTGCAGAGAGTAGAATAACTCTGTGCTATGGATCCAAGAGCACAGTGGACACAAGTTCAACAGTACAATGCAGCCACGTAGTTTTTGGGGAGTAAAATAAGCCAGTGACTGAGGTGACATTGAGTGGTTTATTCTATTTATTTGCAGAATTAAAGATTTTTTAATCGTGCTTTCATCTAACTTGGAAGCTCCCTCAAATCAATAAACTTCTGTATTAGCACTGTTGAAGGGAAAGAAACAAGCAAGCAATTTAAAAAAGCATATAGAAAGATCAATTTTTCTTCCATAGATGATATATGCACAAACACATGTACACAGTCTCTCCTCCTGAAATGCAGCAAAAGAGTAGCCTTTTTTTCCTGAGCACAGAATTTGTCCCCATCTGGTTCCATTTTTTATTATTTTCACTTTTTGGTTTCCTTCTCTCTCATTCCAATGCATATTTAATTCATTTTGTTTAGTCTGTACTCTTTATTCCCTTTCCTCTTTTTGCAGATTTCCTTTTTAATTTGTTAGAGGAAGAAACATTCTTTCCCTGGTTTTCATAACACAAGCTGCTGGAAAGAGCCCATTCAAAAACCCCCCTCTTCAACAACTCTCCTGCTCTTTCATCCTGGTTGCCTATGTTCACTCCTGGTAGCAGAGTAGAACTGTTAGGGTTTATTTACTTAGGAATGTGTATCAGTTTGTTTTTTAATTCCATTTCAAATACCTGGCACAAGCCACTGCATGCAGGCTGAAATATATTATTTATGAGCCATTATATTTAGCTTAAAACAACTCCTAATCTATTTGAGATGAGCCGCTATAAGACAGGATTAGGCTGAAATGAAAATGTCTGCAGTGGGATTTTACTAAATTGCTTTTAAATCACATTCCTAGTTAAACAGTGCTCCAGTGAAGGCTATAAACCCTAATACATTAGAAAGGCTGATTTGGGGCAGAACCTTGGCTTTCTGAAAACTTGCTGATTTTACAGAAGCAGGGGAGCCCAGCTAAGGCCAAAGCCTTCTCTGCATATAAAGCCCCAAAGCTCGAAATAGGAGAGCAAAGCTCGGCAAGGCTGAACCACAGAGCTGTTTAACTGCCCAGGAGCAGGGCCCTGCTATTCCCAGCTTGGCAAGAGCCTCCGTGCCCCGCAGCAGGGCCAGGTGCAGCATCCAACTGCATGTGCAGGAGGTGGCAGCAGCCCGGTCTGCAGAGAGCCACTGCGTTCATCTCACACAGATGTTTCTACACTGAGAGCAGGATGGATGCACTTGGTGGTACGAGGAGGGAGAAAGAGCTGTGCCACTTAATCTGGTTTTCTACATGACCAGAGAAATATTTTAAAAATATTTGGAAAGAAGTAGGGGCAACTTTAGGGCTTCTTGCCTGACGCTCAAATCTCCGATTTTAATGCCTGGCACGGCCTTGTTACAGCACTGTCATCCCCAGCAGCTGCATTTTGCGTGAGCTTGCTGCCACTATCCCTGTCCAGGCCCCTCTGCCTCACAAGCTGTGAGCCTGGG
The DNA here is from genome assembly GCF_971803275.1 of Cyanistes caeruleus. Lineage (NCBI taxonomy): Eukaryota > Metazoa > Chordata > Aves > Passeriformes > Paridae > Cyanistes > Cyanistes caeruleus. The sequence continues at coordinate 20,315,099 of NC_141707.1, read as the reverse complement.
CAAGCAGGGGGGGTCTCTGCAGAGCAAACACCTTGGCCTCCAGCCACCACTGCTGGAGCTGGCTGTGGGGCCATCACCTCCCCTCCTCATGCTCTCCCAGCACCACGTGGACCCCACGCTCAGATTTAGTTTTAGTTCAGGTTCTGTGCACTTACTACTGTATTATACATTTTATCATCCTGAAGGTTGTTACCTTCGTAACTTTCATTAAACTTTGCATTTAGGATTTGTAATTAACCACAATTGCCTATCTGTGCAGGAGTACAAAACATACATCCCATTAGAGTCTCCCTCTGAGAGCTCCCAAATTCTCTGGCACCAACCTAGCTTCATTTCATTCCTGATGCAATGTGCTCCCAATTCGAAACCCCCCAGCACAGAAAAGTCATGATGCAACTTCTCAACAGAAATCACCAGGAATGAGAGAACACCTTAACAAGAAACTAGGCCAGTAAAATCAAAGCGAGGAGCTATACCCAAGGATACTTGGTACAGCCAAAACAAACTAAATGAAGCTTTCACTACAGTCAATGATTTTAACCTCTACTTGGAAAAGTGCTTTCAGGTATTAACACTGAACACATCTATTAAAAATCCAGGCCTTTAACTTATTTTATGGAAGTCTTAACAAGATGGAGAACATTTCATTCACACTTCTAATGTGATTGAGGTCCACACTGCTGTTGTACTGCAAGGCAATCTCCAAGCTTCACACAACCCAAGCTAACCCACAGATGAGCTTCCTATTTTTGCCCTGTAGAGAAATATTTTTGCCCTCCTCTGAAATCCCACGCTGCCTGCTGCCACACAGACCACTCCTTATCCGCTGCTGCCAAAAATCACTGAAAATACATGTGCAGAACCCCTGCAGGACAGCTAAAGAGATGTTTTAAGAGAACTAACCTGTGCTATTGGAATCCGTTGGAGGTCACCCAGTTCTGAACTTCCCCAGCAGCTCCAGTCCCGTTTCCTGTAGAGGAGCATGTGACACACACTTCCTCACCGCACCTTGCTAGAGTCGCTTTGCTTACGTTTTAACATCAGATGAAACAACTGACTGTCCCTCACAACATGTTAAAGAAATTTCTGATCTAATGTTGAACCACTGACATTTCTGCATAGCCAGAAAGCCCTCCTCTACTGCCTTCTGAGTCACTCCATGTTTCAATGGACCTTTTTGTACTATATATTAATACCAAATGCTGAATATGATTCTGCCACAGTATGCTCAGTGTCCCTCCCCCCTTTCTTTTAAAGGGGAAACAAATGCAGCAGTGGAGAACGTAATTACACTGCAGGCGTGGGAAATTTCAGTTCAAGGGTGTTTGTTTACCAGATGTTCAGAGTGGTAGTGAATTGATGAATTCAAACAGATGCAGTTATCAGCAATTTTCAGAAATGCTTTCATTTGAATACAGTAAACCAAAGTTTGAATCCTATGAAAAGTAGTTTATGTCTTCAGAAGAGCAGAGATTCTCTCATTTGTAGCAGTGTGAATCCAGATTTTGTTATCTAGTACTGGGCACACATGTCTGAACACATGTCACAAAAGGAAGGACAGTAAAGTTGCGGATTAGAGTACTAGGCTTACAGGACTAGTCATTAGGTGGTGCTTGACCAAAATTTTTTTTTTTAAAGAAACATGAATTTTGGAAAGGCACTCTAACCCTAAGTACACCACCAGCAGAATACTGACACAGTCTGGAGATAAGGCTTGAAGACTACCACATCACAGTAGAGGCAGAATGGTCACACCAGAGTCAGCAAGGAGCTGGTGCTCTGCTGGAAGATGCTCCTTGTGGAAAACACTAAAAACTCTTCAATCAAGCTAACGGAGGGGGTGAAGATAAATGTCACATTCCTTTTTTAGTGAGAGCTGAAATACCAACAGACAATGCCTGGGAGACTGATCAGCCTGGCAAGACCTGTGTCAAAGCAGTGGGTTACAAAACCAAAGGGGTTGCCTTACAGACTGACTGCAAAGATGTGGGCTGGAGCACAATTTGCTTTAGCTGTACCTAAGGTGAATGTGAAAATCTTAAAGGAAGGAAGAGAGCAAACAGACAGTGAGGCTGCAAATTTGGAATGCAAATCTTTTGGCAGCAACACTGATTTGTAGCTGTCCTGCCTCCACCATTCAGCTCTCCCACTGCACCCCACAGCCGCCTCAAGTGTGTTGGCACAGTGGTTCCACAGCCTGTGCCATGAACCACGTTGAGGAGCTGATCTAGTGGTCAAAAGCTCATTAGATTTTTTTCTACCCTCTTCTCATGTTCAGGCAAAACCAGACAAGTGCTAGGAGGAAGCTGGCTGTGCCACTACCCAGTCTGTCACACAAAACCATGGCTACAGTGAGAGGCCCAGAGCAAGCCAACCGGAGCTGCTTCTTTGCCCATGGGTAGATGAATTCTATGCAATTTCTACATAAATTAAGAGGTTTCAACTAAAATGTCATCTTTATAATTAAACTGTGCCAGATGAAGACATCAATGTTGTGAGCAGCCTCCTGGTGACCACCAGCCAGGGATTACATTCCCATCTGCTGCCTCAGGGCTTCTTACCACTGCTCACTAGTTCATTATTACCAAACGAAGCAAACTAGCTCCAGTAATTTGTATCAGTGGGTTAAAATAATTGGAAATGGAATAACAGTGGTTTTGAGAATCCCTCCTATCCACAAAGATGTGAGAGTAGTGACCTCTGGCAAAGAGGCAGCAACAACAGGATTTACAGAACAGCAGCTAAGCGTGTAAGTTACCCCCAGCTAATGAAAGATACAAGTATTTTATGCATAAACATGCATAGGACACACATGCAAAAGGAAATACGTGCATGACTGAAAAGCCCCCAACAAATGAGCCCATAAAATGGATTTTTGCATGACGCTCACTCATGCACCCTTCTTGTGCATGCCCCTCTGAGCTCCTGCAGCTGCTGTAGGAAAGCATGTGCAAACACATGTCTGCAGATGCACCTGCTCTGCCCCCATTGAAGGTTTTGGGCCAAATGGCCATGGTATTATTTACACTGGAAGACACTTGAGAGCACAGTGAGGCTCGTGCAGCTTAAGCATTTTCCCCTTGGTAAGCGTGCAGAGACATGATACGCCGGACCCCGAGCTTCAGAGGCGCTGAGGGGAAGTTGAAGAGTTCAGGAAGTGGCCATGCTTGCTCTCAGCACACTGCCTCTTTGTCCTCACCCAGCTGCTCCCCCAGGAGCTTTCAGACAGCCTGGATCCCTCAAAAGAGATGGGTTATTTCTCTTCATTTTAAGAAGGGGCTACGTTTACAAAGTCACTTTTAATGTGTCAACCTCTCTGTGAGGATCTAGTCCCACATAGCAGACCGTGCCAGAGCTGCGCTTGGACTTGCTGGTGGGGCAAATACACTTTTATATCTTCCCCAGACATTTGGGATTGTTCAAGATGGTTGGAATTTGCTCACCCAGCAGGTACCTCGCAGCAGCCTCGCAGCCACTTTTAATCCAAGCCCAAGGAAAACAGCCTCCCAGAGTGCTGCTCCAGCCAAGCTCAGAGGCTGCGTGCCCTTCTGTGGGGCCAGGGAGAGAGAGGCACTGCGGGGACAGCAAAGGCAGCTGTGTGACACCGGGGGACCCACCGTGTCCACAGAGCTCTCGCACAGCGGGGTTTGCTGAGTCACCGCGGACACCAGAGCATCTGTCAGCTCTGACTGTGCACCGCTAAGACAAGGAGGGAAACATCTGAAGCCTGATCGATTCCAACCAACCCCTGTAAACAAACCATTTATTTCTCCATCCTTGTCACAGATGAGGAATCTGTTAGCTGGCACCTTTCAGAGGGGCAAAGCTCCAACAGGGATTTTTGGCAGTCATCACATGTAAGCCAACCACTTGCAACTAATGCTGTCTCACCTTACATATATAAATATATATACACATACCCAAGACAAAACCATCTCTTTAGCTTCTGAGTGGAAAGCATACCTGAAGCTCTCCTTTGTGTACACCTGGGTACTTAATGGAGACACAGTAACTCTGCAGATGGCACAACTTGTTTTTAAAGCCATAAATTGGCTTCTCCCCACTTGCCAGGAGATCAAACAGTGTTTGATTTATGAATAAAGGACCACCCCAGCAGCAAGAACAAGTTGCACAGCGGCCTGACAGATAAGCTACAGAAGGATGTTAACAGACATTGATGTAAAGCTATTTACACAAACGATTTGCTTGTCCTGTGCTACAAGGATAAGAATGCAATCACTGTGAGGTTTTTGGTTTAGATTAGAAACTTGCACTATCCACACATCTGAGTATACTGGACGTGATGATCCAGACTAACAGAGCATGGTGAAACCCAGCATTCAAAACCAACACATACTTTTTGCCTTATAAAAATGGGCCCTATTTATTCACTATATGGAAACTCACCTCATTCACCAATACGGCTATGGCTGTACACACAGACAGAAGAGTGGATATGATGGAGACTGTTTTCTGTCTGGAACCTGTCACCAGCAAATTTGAGCAATTAACATCTCAGTGCTCAGGCAAAACAATCTGTACTGCCCCAACTTTGAGCAGGCACAACACAGGCGAGTGCAAGAGTAAACCATCATGTGGGACTGTGAACATGCAACCACAAACCAGCCAACCAAGCCCAGATCTGTCAGCCAAATCACCAGAGCCAAGCACTAATACAGAGGTGTTCAAACTTCAAAGCAGGAGTACGGTCAGCAAGAGTTTGTTGAAAGAATTACAACCAGAAACTGGGACTTCTCAGTAGCATATAATCCCTGCTGTTTCCATTTCCTCTTTCTCATTATCGGCACAGACGGGGGCTGAAGATTAGTAAACAGTGGGTGTTTGGGGTGAATTAGAGCATGTGTGATGTAGAGCTAGGTATCCTGGTGGCATCTGTGTGACTTCAGAGAGATGTAAATATTTAATGTTACCCACTACATTTCTTCAAAATGATGAAATATTAACACATTCCTTGGGGGTGGGGAGAATCATACCAGAGAAAACAGGGAATCTGTTTGTCCCTCATCCATGATGTGAACAAAATCTGGTCATCAAAAATGTTCTGGCAGATTGACACTCTCAATCTGGAAAATTGAGAGTTTTTACTCTGATCCAGTCCTGTCTGAAAAAAATGAAACACACCCCCCCCCCCCCCCCCCAACACAACAAATTCTGGGCCAAAGCCCTTTACACACAGCTAGGTGCACATGAGATTAGATTTTCAGCTGTTGCCCCTGGGTTTAGCCACAGGCTGTTATTTCAGAGGAGGGCCACATAAATAAAATCCATTCCTAAGAAAACGTACTTTTGCCTAGAAATGCCTATGTATTGCATGAGTAACAACTGCTGAACTGACAAACCTTGCTCTCAAAGTTACTTGTCCTCCCTGCTCCTTTAACACAGACATTAAGAGACTCCTGAAGAAGAGTTCTGCAGTGCATATGTATAATTTATACATATATATGTCATTAGGTATATTTCTAAAATGAGAACTATATTTGTGTGGAAGTCCCTTCATACATCATTGTAGGTATTTCTAATAACCTTAGTATGTTCTCAGGAACCAAAAAAGGAAGTTTTAATAGGAGTGCTGACTGTGGTTTCCAATACTTATTTTCACATAAAATCTGATTTCTTAGTTTGTAGCTTTTTTATACAATAAGCCTGTGACACAAGCTCTGACCCTACCAAAGAATACGAACTTACTCAGCAGGTCAACCAAGAGAGAAACAATCCATGCTATCTTTCCATAGGGTATTTTCAACACTGTATCCAGTAAAATCTGTTGAGCTGTTTTTCTAGAACAGTATTTGCTATAAGTTTCCAATGGCATGCCTAGGCTTCAAGAACTTTTTCTCAATACATAAGCATTGCTATGATGGAAAAGTTAAAATACATTTATTATTGAGCAACTTGTCTTCAACTATTCACTAATCAGAAAGTTTTCAAAGTATTCACCTGAATATTTGATTTAAAATTTTTATATACTTGGTTATTTCAGTCAAAAACATCAACTGGTTTTAGAAGATCACACTTGAATCTGAGCAATATTTTATGTTCAAACTTCCCATCAACATCTGTGTACATATATGTACATAGATTCATACATGTCCATGCAAATAAAGCTAGACAAATCTACACCTTAGAAATTATGATCTACCAGAACACCACACATTTTAAAGCCACACAAATAATATTCATTGATAACAGCAATTTTTCATCTGACACAGGCCATACAATTTCAAGCTGTTATCGATGTTTATTTCCTCTTTACATACTGAATCTCGTAGCCAAAGCTCACATCCTCTGATTTTTTTTTTTAAAGGGAAAGCAAGTCCCAGTCTTTGGGAACTTTAGTCCATTTCTTGCATTCGTCCCATTGGCACATATTCCACATCAGGAATAACTAGATGCCAAATATAGCACAGATGGGAGTCTATGCATAGTTGCTGGGTAATTATAAAACAGAATCAGCTTCTCTGCTGTGTTACAAATGAGATTTTATCCTTTGTTTAGCTACAAGTGCCAGCAGTCCCATATCGATTTGAACTATATCCAAGTAAGGTGAGCAAGATCAGGTCATGCACAAGATCAGACCACACCTTTGTGTTTCACAGATATTTATGGACAACTATATTCTCCCCACCCCCCCAAAAAAAAAAAATCAAACAAACAAAAAGCCCAAAACAAAACAACAGGAGAAAGGGAGGATCAGTATATGAATACATATATACACGGCATATCACATTATAATTTAATTATTTGTGCAATTACTATGGATTAGTAGTTTGCCACTGTGATGTCGGAGAGCAGTAGTTTAAAAAGTGACAGAGAATTGCAGAGGCCATGAACAGCTGCAGATCATCTCCAGACAATAGCCTTGGAGACTAACATTCTCTGTTTCCTTAGACAGTGAAAAAAAACTCAGTCCTGTTGTGAAATCCTACATCTCACCTACATGTGAGGGGCAGCCACATGGGACACAGCCAAGCAAGACTGCTCACAACACTATGCCCACTGCTGGCCCTGGTCTGAAAGGATCACTCATTAGCCATCAGGGAACAGCCTCAATCCTTGGTGACAATCTGACTACTTCATGATGGCTTTCAGCATGGAAGTCATGCAATGACATTTTGAGCAGGAGCTATTGTCTTACAGACCTGGGGTTACCAACTCATTGCACATAGACTACACTTCATCTGTCAGAAAGCAGTGTTTAGTCACAGCTCACCTGGCTTAGAGAGTAAGCTGCTGATTTAGAAATCAAACACCCTATACTGCCATTCACCAAAACCTGGTTTCATCAACTGCTGAAACTGAGTCAGTTATTAGGAGACTGCACTCAAGAGACAAACCACCACCTCTGCCTCAAAAGGGTTTGTGAATATCTTACTGTTCCCACAGCCAGATAAATAAAAGGAGCTGGACTTCTGATGAAAATTCCTGTAACACACTTGGGAACTGACAGTCAGGTAGCCCAAATGTGAAGGCTGAGCTTGAAAGCAGAGGCAGTAGTATGACATTCTGGCTCAAAACAGCTTGGCACCTGATCTCCCTCATCAGAGGAAGTTCAAGACACAACCATAACTGAACATGTAATCATCTGTCTGCATCCCCCTCAACATGCGTTTTGTTTCTTCTTTCCTCTCCCACTAGCAAAAGGCCAAGTAAACAGTAGAAAACTGAAAAATTAAGTTTACAGGTAAGTTTATGGCTTATGGCTCCAAGGGCATTACCCATGCTCAACAGAACTGTGCAGTTTGAAGCATGGCTGTCTGAAAGAGTGCTGATAAAAGAGCAAAAATGCCTTACAATCCAATTTCTAGACTATTCAGCAAAGCTGGCTGACTTTCCTGAGAGGCTGTACCACAGCAGTGACTTAGAACAACACAGAAAAGCAGCAAAAACCTCCTAAAACCCCTCCTGTTTGGCCTGAAAACTTAGAGCTGCCCAGAGTAAGTGGGACACTACAGCCTGGGTCCCTTTGGGTAGGAAAGATTAGTCACAGACATTTTGGTAGAGCCCAATGGTTCCAGTTGGCCTGTGGGTCAAGTCCCAGCAGCCCCAGCACAGCTCCTTATGGAGGATGAATTGTGAGCTGGTATTTCTGTCTCTCTCTCAGCAATGCCTCAAAGCATCCCCGTGCTCTGTGGGAGTCTAAAGGTGTTTTTTCACCTGTTCCCTGTCACTACATGCTGCCAGCAGGGGCTCAACTGTACCAGCTGTGACACAGGCTGTATACATCTACTTGATGTTTCACAATGTTACTAGTTTGGATTTAAGTGAACTTTGTGACATATTTAACTTTAGACTTTTTGCTGGTAAATGGGACAAGGACTATTCTCTCAACCTCAAATGCCAAAGCCAGCACTTTGCCCCACTTTGGGAAATTTGGATTGTCCCAAAGGCTATTTCCATAATTAAACCCTTAAGAACTATTTAAAAGTTCTTTTACACTTGCCCTATACCAGACATTATTCCCTAGTGGCAGGGCCTGAAATCCTGATCCAATGCATGTTAGAGGAAATGACAATGATACCAGGGGTCACATGCTCCATTGAGAAATGAAGAAACCAGAACCTGCACATGCCAGACTTAATACAGAAACTTAAACTGCAATTTTTTGACAATGTCACTTGGCAGAACTCAGGTTTATGCACCAAACAAGCCTGCAGATAATCTGGGTTTTTCCTCCCCAGCACAATTACGTAACAGTGACCCTTCAAAACCTTAAAGCAAAGATGCCAAAGGCACTGGGGCTTTAGAGCAGAAGAGTCATCCTACCTTCAGAATGGTGATTTCCAAAAATAACCAGCAGTGTCTACCAGACAAGACAGGGAGCAACTCCAGAAGATCTAGGGAAAACAGCTTGGAAGAAAGTCCTGACCTTGTCTGGAGCAATCGTGCTCCACTGGTGTCACCTCAGCACTGATCTTCCATAGCAACCCACATCAAGGGTGGGACTGGGCCCAGGTTACACCTCTCAACCCTTCTCCTAGTTCAGAGTGATTTCTTTTGTCTTTGTTCTCACTTCCTAGGGCATAAAGCCTTGCTTGCCTTATTAAGAAATTGCAGTGGGATGTTTCTTTATTTCTGTCTAAAGGGGAAGAAAGTGAAAATACAGTTTTGGGTTGTCTTTTGGTTTTTTTGCTTTCCTTTCTTGCAAGTTTTTCCATTATATTCTCATTTGCTTCTGTCCATATTTCACAGTGGATGTCCTGGAGCAAAGACCTTGGAAGCTGTAAATGCTGTGGTATTAGATATCGTGTGGTGTAATTACTATAGCTTCTTTAGTGCCTCCTCACTCTGGTCAATTAGTGAGTGGATGGTGAACAAACATTTTTTGAGAAGTACAAAAGCTTTCAAATAAAAAAAAGAGTAGTCACAAACTATTCTTACTATAAACTCCATTATTCCTCCTAAGAGGAAACTTTCTTGGGGAACTTCAAGTAACACAAACCAGAAGACAACAATGACAATTAGAAACACAAAACCCTTAGAAACACAAAATCCCTCAGTGTTCTCATTTAAGTACTGAACATGATGACATCCAACTGGGTTTTACCCTGCAATTCACTCGCATTATCAGGGATGTTCTGCTAAACAACTGGCACATTTTAGATGAATAAAGAGGGAACTTGTCCAGTCATCTCAAGCTGCTTGTCAGTTACGGAACACTTCATTTTCTAGCTCCCTATAGAAGTTCAAGTTAATTTGTCTCCTCTTGACACCAGGCAGCATGCACACTTTTTTTAAGGACACACAAATTGGAAAAAAAAAAAAAAAAAAAAAAAAAAAAAAAAAAAAAAAAGCTATAATAAAATTTGGAGACACTGATCCTGCAGAGAGCTGCTTGGAAAAGGATAACCACTAAATGAGAAAATAAGTATTGCTCTAGTTCCACCTAAGGGTGCAAGTAAGTATGTGAGAAGTATGTGAGTATGCAGCAACTCCTCCGAGTAAGATGTTTCACTTTGAAAAGCATTATCTGGTTTAGTTTTAATTTCAAATAAGATAAGAACATGAGTTGTTCATTTATACCCAAGGGGCACTGGTCAATTCAATTAAGAATTATCTATTTCAAGTAAATTGGGTCCATGAAGCAATTACTTCGTCCCTCCCTCACCTATTAAGATCAAATGAGGATTTTTTACTTGAAAATACAGTAGGAAGTTCCAAGTGATAATTATTAGTGGATTGTTTCTGCCTAGGATTAAAACAAAGGTTTGGGGCTGCCTGCTGCCATTTGAGAGTTTCAGATTCCAAGATACCATCATGATTAATGACTGGAAAAGCTGTATTTTTAAGGAATATATTTTTCTGTTTCAATGTAGTAATGGTCTGGAATGGTTTAAAATGTAACCTGGAGACATAAACAATGATAAACTGGTAGGTGTAGCCTGTGTGCCTCAGTTGAATGACATTCTCTTTAAAACTGAAATAATCACACATGGATACCATCACATTGCTGTAATTTGATTTTTCATTTCATCCCGTTGGAATAGGAAATACACTCTACAGGGCACTACTCAAATGCATTCCCTGTCTCAGGGGTCTTAAAAGCAAACACAAGGCATATGATCATATGAAATACACAAAGCAACTGACCAAATAGACATCCATGTAAAGAGACCACTACACTGAGTCATGTAAGCTCACTTACAGTGAGCAAGTGGCTTCTTTACCAACAACATACACAACACAGCAGCCTTTATGGGTCACATTTAACACTCCCTTTGAAAACTGTCTTCAGTAACTTCAAATGTGAAAGTAAGAGTGAAAATTCTCTATTTTGTATTTCTATGCCAGAAAAAAAATAGTTTGGGGAATATGTTAGGCAAATCCTACATATTCTATCATATACTACACATAGTAGTATATATTCTACATATATTACCTGGTCAGTGCTGGGTAATCAGGATACGAGGAGAGCAATGACTGATGTCACCGTACTCACCCCTTCAGAGTCTCTCACCTGGGGAGATCTTTAAACCAGCAAAAGAAAAGATGATAAAAAAACAACCCCTGAAAACAAAGCCAGAGTCTGGATCAGAAAATTCATTACATATTCTATGACTTAAAAGTCAGAACCACAGGAGATTAAGTTCTTGTAACCTCAGGTTCAGTGGGAAGAAGCGCACCCTCCTAACCAAATCCTGCAATGTGCTGAGCTGGAATCATAAAACTGGGGGCAGATGCTGGACCTGCCAGCCTCGGGCTGATGCTGCTAACACACCCATGTGCACTGCAGGTATCTCCCTTGCCAAGACATTCCAGGTTCTCAGCTCTATACACGTAAAGATGCCTTTTCTAAGGCTTAAAAGAGACTGTTGTATTCAGCCATATCACCAAGCACAGCTAATCTGGGATACATTTGTGAGCACTCACACTTGTCTTGCTTCCACAGCAGCCAGGCATAGCACCCATACCCATCTTCCAAGCACAGCTGCCCAGACAAATCAGGTTTATGTAGCTGGCATGCTCAGCTGTTCCAGGGCATTACTCTGACAAAGCTCTCTTCACAGAGCACCAAGGCACACGTCTAACTGGACAGCAGGTTGTGGCAACAACAAAATAATGCATTATCCTATCTGATTTCTATGACTTAAAGGATTTCCCAACTTGCCATGCTTGCTGATGCCCTCTTAACATTTAGGGATTTGTGTCAACTGAGCTACAAAACTGATCTGTTGTTGTGGAGAATAAGCAATGGATAGATCTGCAAAATGACGCAAGGCTCCACTGACTTTTAGTTATGCTTATGCAACCCCACAGTTCCACAGCTGCTAATACTTAGCAGATGACCTGTGTAAGTGCTAGACCAAAAAAAAAAAAAAAAAAAAAAAAGAAGAGACTCCTTCATCACTTAAAAAACAAGCTACCAAAACAAGAGTAATGATTTTTTTTTCATCTGATATGGCTTTCTTTTTCTCCTCTGAACAGAATTTAAAAAAAAACGCAGCATAACAAATGCAGCATAACTTATAACTGAAGATCTGAATGGTGCCTTGTTCGTAGCATTTGGATTTGAAACACAGATGCAGTTAACTCATAGCTTAACTCCTTCCATGATACTCTCTGAAATGCTGATCTGTGTTCTTCTTAGCTTCCAGATTTTTAAGAGTTTTCAAGTGATTTTTCTTTTTTAAACAAAGAGAGATTCAAACTTCGATTCAGTGTACAGCTTTGTCTGCTATTTTCTGCTCTTAAAAAATACGAGATTAATTGTTGTGCAACTAACTGGGAATAACATCACTTTCTAAAAATTTCCTTTGCAGCTCTTGTCTTTGTTTCACCAAATTTTCTAGGTTTCTGAAAAAGTCAATGCACTACATTTTTCTTTAGTACTAAAACTCCCTGTGAACATGACAGGTAAGGCAAAAAATAATAATAAAAAAGGAATATGGTATCTCTCAGCAGGCAAGCATCTGTTGCCAAATGATCTGAAAATAGTCAGGTAGGGAAAAAGTTTTATGTGTGAAGACAAAATCTTTTAGCAACCAAGGCACTAGTCTGCCAGCCAAGAGATTTATGATCCTCTCCCAGCACTATTACTGACCTGCTGCTATGAGACTTTGGGCAAAATTACCGCCTTATGCTATGCTCCTCTACATACTTCTACATTTTTGAAGTCTTTATTCAGAATTCTCAAGGGCATTTTCAGGTATTTTAAGACTACCTTTATTCCCACTGGTTTTGGGGACAGACAAAGGCAGCCATGCTTCCCCTGTAATGCAAAAATACGGCATACAGCCAGCTGGAAGGAACTGCTGGATCTCATCTAGTTCAGTGCAGAGCTAACCTGGCTTCAAGCAGATTGCTCAGGCCTTATCCAGTTTTTAGACCATCTCCAACAACAGACTCCACAATCCCTCTGGACAACCAGTTTCAGTGGTTAGCCCCAACTCACCACCAAGGACCTTACTGGAAATTTTTGTACGAAGCAGGACACTGTGCCAAGGAATGCGACTTCTGTTTAGGGCTTGCTTCTGGCCTCGTTAAGTCAGGGCCCAGAAAAATACAGAAAAGCCTGCTCCACACACTGCCTGCTCTTCATGGCAAGAGGATTTCAGCTCTCAAAATATTACAAAGAGGGAGGAAGAGGGAATCACCCCATTTCCTGAACTTATCATAAGAGAAACACGCAGAAGCTATTTTGGGCTCACTGAAGCTGCTAAGAGCATTTATTTTAACATCTGTACTACTTCCCTTTAAAGAATATCCTGTAGTTTCTTCAACAGGAGTTATGTGCTCAACCTTAGCACAAATGGAAAGAGGGCTCTCATGAAAAGCATGCATGGGCAGACAGGAGGGCCCTTCTCATGGGCTTTATCCCAAGAAGGAAATGGTGGGAGCTACATACATACACACACTGAGGACATTAAAGATGAGGGGTGTCACATGAACAAATTAAAACTTAGAAACTTCTGCTTCTACAACATTAGTAGTTTAAGGAATTACAAAACTATACATTTTAACTTTAAAGCGTACTTATGTGTAATTGGATTTTTTTTACAGTTGTAATTTTAAAATGAAGAGCACTAATGAAGTTATGGCAGAGTTAAGCGTTACAAGACAGACTCTCAAACTACTCCTTGTGCTTCCCGTTTATCTCCTTCCAGGAATTAGGAAAAGCTTTATATTCTGAACTCCTTTGATCTCTCTGATTTAGACGAAACTGCTCCCCCGCCACTTGTGTCTCCAGCCTTAGAGACACTTGACTAATCTTTGTGAACTGTGTTGGATGAGGCCCAAGGACAGCTGCACTTGCAGACTTGTGTGCCTGCAAGGATGAAGACCAACTCGAGTACCTTGCAGGGCCTTGATGTTCAGGGTTATTGCCACTGATAAAGATAACCTTTTTACTATTCAGATTTCGCTCTCAGCTCAGCAGCAGCAACACAGTCCTAACAGAGAATCACAACAGAGCACTAACACAGTAAACAGTTTGTTATTCTCCTTCCCCCTCTCCAGATACCCAGACATATTCACACATGTACCTGGTGCTTCAGGAGAGCACTATGCTATCATACCGGCCACCAGAAGAACACAAATTGCTTTAAACCAAGCCACTAAAGTATGATTATTGACATCTTTATTAAGTTTACTTTTTAATAATGCCTTTTCTGGGCTATCTGCCAACTAACAGTTCAGCAGTTATTATTCAATAACAGGTTTTTGCGTAGCTCTTTGAAGTAAGGAGCTGAACAAGTAGGTGTTAACTGCACACAGGACAGACAGCTGCCTTGAAGATCTGTGGCTACTTACACTACGCACTTCTTCAGTACTACCAAAATCTGTTCCACCATCCCAGAATTTAATTATCTCCCCATATACTGGGTCTCCACACCCCTACTCAAACACAGCTAGCATCACGGATTTTGAACCGAGACAGTAAACAGGCCCTTTTTATAATAGATCCCACAGACCAAATGTTAGAGTGCACCACATGAAGGAAATGAGAAAGTGTTGGAGTCAAGAATAAGAGAAATCAGTAGAAAGAACACAAAAGTATTTAATTAGATTTAAATTTTGATAACACTTCATTATTGTGACAAAGCTGTAATTAAGATATGTTTACCTTGGCAAAAGCATAAACTTTAAAGAAACGCACCCTTCTGCTGCATCATTATTTTATATGGTTTCTATACAGAAGTCCATTAACCAGATGAAGATTCAAGGTAGTTAAAAGCACAGAACATTTCTCAAAGCTGCTGCATAAAGACATTTTACTAAATTGTGTATGTACACCATCAACAATACATGTGTTCCAAAGGAACCCTATGCCTTCCTATCATGTCACAAATGTCAGACAACATCAACATACACTTTTCTCCCCACAAAGCAGATGGGTTTATACAAGCAGGGTAGAACACTAAATAGCTGTTAGAACTTTATGCAGTGTACATAATGGAGAGAAATACTCCAGCATGCTCCCTTCTCAAAGGGATTAGCATTGCTCGTGCTTCTCAGCAGCTTTTTCGGGGTCTGGAGATCATCAGGTGTAAAGACCATAGCTGTTATCATAGGTGGGAAATTTCTCCATCCATAGCCAATACCTTTTCTTAGGTGCACACTTCCATTTCTGACTGTACTACACAGGTAAAAGCAATGAAACCCTGCTGTGGTAGGTAACTGGGTTATCCATTTAAAAAAAAAAAAAAAAAAGTTTAGTAGTCTTGTAGCCATGCAGTCCCCAAAGACAGTACCTTACTACCTGATGCCATTCAGAGAGTAAACTAATCCTGGAGAAAGTTAAAAGTCTAATTTCAGAAGAAATAGCAAGGCAGGAGCAGTAAATAGGATTAGAGAGCTTTGACTGCTTTAACTGCCAGTTGTTGGGGTGAGGGGTCTCAAAGCAGGTTGCAGGGGAGAGTCAGCACAGGGCTGAGAAGGGATTCTCTACAGACAAGGGAGTAGCTGCTCTCTCTTTTTCTCCTTACTCAAACTTCAGAGCTTTTCAGCACAGCCCCACAGGTAACTGTGAGAGGCCAAAGCAGCTGCAGCACAGGCAGAGGAACAGGTGAGCAGCAATAAGACCTAAGAGAAGGGTGGGAGGGACAGGAGCAGAGGCAGGAATCTCTAAGCTGCCAAGGATAACACACAGAGTAACTAGAGTCTCCAGGCACAGCCCCTGTCCCAAAATGCCTGCACTCCAGTCAAGGCCAGCCACAGGAACTGGCGTGCCTCTTGCTTCACATTCCTCGGAAACTTGCCTTAACCAACTATGGAAATAATCATTTCATGTACAACACGGAGAATACACATTTGACAAACAGATGCCAAGGGCAGCGTCCTGCTCAGCTTGAGGTCAGAGAATGCTGAAGAGCCTAGAAGAGTGAGGCAGAAAGACACACATAATAATCGAGGAACGAAAAGCAGCACTTTCTGGAGGAACAATAACAGGGATTCAAGAGATACAATCTCGTAATTTTAGGCTATTTGCTCTCATTCTAGCTAAACAAATATTTAAATAACATTTGTGCATACATGAAGAGCTTTTCCTCTCCATTTGTAGCTTTCCTCTCGTCCCTCCCCAACCCCCCATACTCTCTTCCTGAATCTCCCTTTCTGCGTCTGTCCTCCCCCCTCACGTGCTCCCTTTGGACAGAGGGCAGAAGTGCTCTGGAACAGCTGCATTTCCTCCTCATCTGCTCCTTCCCCTCACAGCAGAGGGGAAAGTACATGCCAGCTCAGCTTGCCTCGTGGTTCATGGCACTCCAAAAGGAGCACTGCCAGAGCAGCACTGCCATCCCTCCCACCTGCACTGAAGGCAAGGCTCCCAAGACGAGGCTCTGAGAGCACGTCCTTTTTTTTACATGGCCTCCTGGGTCTCTGCACCATCGTCCCAAATTGAGCTTGGAAGAGCTAGTGGACAGAAGAAACAGAGGGGAAGGTTGACAGAGTTAAAAAGGGTGTGAATGAGAAGCAAAACACACTGTCCATCCTCAGGTGGTCAAAACTGAGAGCAGCTGCTTATCACAGCCCTGTTTTTGAGACTACACTTTAGGAGAAAAGGAGTAATTTAGAAGTTCCTCACGGTGGCCTCCTGAACATGCACACCGTGGTGCCAGAGACAAGTGCTGTTATCAGGTTTGTTTTAGAGAGGCCACTCAAACAAGCTACGTGGTAGCTGAGGAACACCTACTCTCTGAGAGGGCACATAGCCCCGCACTCCAGAAGGTGTTCATCAGAAGATCAAACAAGGCCATTAGAGCAGCAGAGGCAAACAAGTACAAGACAAGCTAAAACCTGAAGACTGGTTACTTGTGGTTCCGTAAGTTGATTCCTCCCAAAAAGCCCCCAAGAGCCAGCTCAGAGGGCAGAGACCTACTTTGTTGACTCCACCATAAAGCCTAAGTACACAGCCCACCTCAACAGTCGCTGCAGATGAAAGCCCTTGAGGGAGTCAGCAACACGAACACCTGCGGGTGCCACCCGTGCAGGCAGCGGTGTGTGCCGCGGCCCCAGCGTGGCTCTGCCCACCCTGAGATGCCAGGCAGGACCTCACAGCCCTGGCTGTACAGCAGCAGAGACGGACAAGGATGGCACCAGGCACCTCCCCAGCGGTCCGAGCTGCCAAGGGGGGCCGGGGGCTGCGCCCAGCGCCAGCCGCCACCGCGGGCAGGCGCCCAACCCCGGGGGAAGCGGGAATGCGAGGGGAAGCGGGGAGGGATGCCAGCCTGCCAGCACGGCTTCGGGAGGCAGGAAGAACGCGTCCAGCCCAAGACAGAGCAGTCTGGAAGAAAAGAGAGAAAGAGCAGACGGGCACGAAGCTCGACCCTTGGACCCGCAGGGCGCTCGTCCCGCGGGGCCGGGGGTGCCGAGCCGCCCCGGCGGCCGCCGGAGCCCTGCCCGCCCCGAGACCCCCGCCCCGAGACCCCCGCCCCGTCCCGCCGGGAGCCCCGCGCGGCTCCCGCAGCCCCCTTACCGCGCTCCGTGCGGGCGAGGCGGCGGGAGGGCACGGCGGGTCCCGCCGGCGCTGCAGCCGCTGCGGCGGCCGGGACATGTTGGGCCGGGCGCTATTTATAGCGGCAGGAAGCGGCGCGGCGCGGCTCTGGGGCGCCGCTCCCCCGTCGCCCGCGCCGCCGCACATGCCCCGGCCCCTCAGAGCGCGGCCGGGCCGGGCCGGGCCGCCCGGGTGGGTGCCCCCGCCTCCCGGGGCTGTGCCCCTTGGCACGGCCGCGCTCCCCGCGGGACGGTCCTTCCCAGGCGGCGCGCCGTGCCGGTGACGGCCCCCGTCCTTCTGTGCCCGGTGCCCAGCGGGAGTTCACAGCGGTCAGAGTTACAGAGAGCCCCCTTACAGCGAGATGGGTTCGGGTCCCCAAGTGCCAAGGGCTGAAGTGTGACTTGGGTGGCTCTGCCGAGGACACGTCCCGCTCGAAGCCCGCCCGGGTCCGTGCCCTCAGCGCAGGGGCAGCTCTGCTTTCCGTGCCGCCCCTCACTGCCCGGCCCGCGGCACGGCCCCCGCTCCTCTCGGCCCTGCTCCCGGGGCTGCCCTGGGCCACAGCCTTCTCAACACGCTTTGTTCGCCCTACCTGACTCCGATGGCCTTGATGGCAGCCAGCAGGGAAGAGGTAGAGTAGAAACGTAATTAAACAGTGGGAAAGAGGTGCTCGCTTTTTCCCTGTTAAGGTTTGCAGTATACTGTAATGCGGGAAGGTCAATTACCCCTCTGCAGGATGCTCCAGAAGGTATTTGTGTTTCATACCTCAATTAACTCATGCAGAGATTGCTTTGCCAGACAAGCAGTAGATTCCGTTCTCTTCCCCCCCTTAGCTTGACTAAATTTTCTAGAAACAAAATTTCTGTTAATGTTTTTATGTCCAACGATGAGGTTCTGGATGGAAAAATGCCCAAGTATATGTAATGGAGTCGCTTGTGCAGATAGAAACAAAGTTTGAAGTGCAAGAACTGTGTCCTGGATGTCTGTTTGAGCCAACATCGATCTCACGTGCTTTTGTCTCTGTAGGATTTCACATTTTGAAGGTGTTCAGATGTTTTTTGTTTACTCCGTGCATAGACATGGTCCAGCCCAGCAGCTATATAACACTGTTACCTAAAATAAAAATGTTAGGGACAGGTATCCTGAAGAACTGAAACATGCTCTTGATTCACTTGTAGCAACATGTCCCAGCAAGGTCAAAGACTGAGTAACCTGTGTGCTAGGTTAACCTGCTGCAACTTTCATGTTTTCACCAGTTGCCTGAAGGCACAGCGTTATGGTGAGACATGCTGTCATAAGAGTAAAGGCATTACTATGCTGTCTTCAGCAGAAGGCTGGAAACCTTGCCAGGCTTTTATGTAGGTCATTTCTCTGTTTCTGTGTCATTGTATGCTTGGAGCATTACAAGACAAACAAAAACTGGTACAATTTTTTATGTTTACCTTTTTCTGACCCATGCACACAATGTGGATTAGCTTGCAAGCAAAAATTTCAGTGCTCACAAATAGTAAAACTGCAGGTACTCTGTGTTTACTGTCTTTACAGTCCCAAAGCTCCCTCAAGAGGGTCACAAATCCACATGAGGTTCTTAAGCAGGGCAAATTGCATTTGGGTCATTGGTTAGCTGAAAAGTCACGTAGAGGCAAACAGCTTCCTCTTGTCCACATGCTGGGGAAATACTATGTGATATGTTTGTTCCAGGCTCCATATGGGATAAATAGCAAACACTGATACAGATCTGCTCAGCTTTTAGAAGCTGGGAAGATGTGCTGCAATGGGAGATCTGTGCTGGGATGACAGGAAATGGTTACAACCCTTGCTAGGAAAGAATTGTCCCTTTACAGGGAATCCAGGGAGTGATCCCTCATCACCGTGCTGCAGTAGCCTACGAACTTCTTTGGACTTTTGCCTGCTGGTCAGGCTGCCCTATTGCATGGTGACAAGTGAAATTGTCCTGTCCTTGCTGTAGAAAACCGACCTGCAGCCAGCAGGACTCAGTATGGCTCTCACAGTGAGCATGGAAACGCTTGCCTACAGGATGACTCTTTTCCATAGCTGTCAGTCTCTTAAACTTTATCAGGAACTGAAGTACGATCATTTTAGAGAATCTTTTGCAAGGCAGTGCATGATTGCCTTTTCTGTATTTGGGATTTGAATTCCAGAAAGAGATGAGTACTCCAGAGCTTTGTTAGAAGTCAGTGTCTCTGCAACCTTCAGGTGACAGAAGCTGGAGAGGCTTTGTATCAGTTTCACAATTTTTAAGAAAAGAAAGAGAGAAGTAATTTATAGTCAGCAGCATGCCTAGGGGCCTGGAGGCTGTGCTAGAATTTATCTAACTCGAGTAAACATATGAAAATGTGAGGTCTTGTGACTGGAGTCATGGACAGCAACCTTCCAAAGTCAAAAACATTTCTGATGTGCTAAACTATCGGTGACTTTAAAGGTGGTATCTTGCCTGTCACCATACCAGAAAACAAACCTTTCAGGGAGGTAATGTGCTCCCTTTCTTCACCAGCAGCACAGTGTTTATGCACTTATGCTGCACTTATGTGGGTCCTGTGTTACACATTCTGTGTTGCTCTGCTGTCCCTACCCGCTGTGGTTTGCCTCAGCTGTGGAAACAGGAACTGCTGAGTCAGCACGCTGATGAGACTCACGCTGCTCTCACACTTCTCTGGGGAGACTGTCACAGCAAGGAGGTTGGGAGCAACTTATATCGTGGAGGAAAAGAAAAGAGTTCTGAACTTGTCTTACAATTGCCTGAAACAATAATCTGATTTTTAAAAAACTCTCCAACTGAAGGGGGCTGTGGGACCCAAGCACTGGTGGCAGATGGATGATCACACCTGGCACACAGAAGCTCTTGATCAAGTGCTTAGAGTTCAGTGAGTGTCATTTTTCTGTTCTCTCTCTTGATCAGCTCAACTACATTTTATAAAGCCAAGATCCAGCTGGCTGAAGAGACAGAATAAGGACATCGAGTTCAGCTCAGCTGTCTGGTGAGGATGGAGAGCAGCAGCCTGTTCTGATTACAGACTCATGCAGAGGTGAAACCGCTCCCTTGGAGCTGCTACAAGATAAGGGACTTTAAAAAGTCAAATAACCCTCTCAGAAGAGTCAGGTCTCCTGAAGAGCACAAGTGCCAAAGAGGAACGAAATTTGGGGGTGGCTGCACCTCTGAGAGCAACATATCCATGGCACAGTAGAGAGTAGCTGAGGTCAGCTAAATCGATGGGAAGGGGAAAGTTAACTGCCAAATGGTTTGAGAAACTGTAAAGAGAATGAAACTGAAAGAGACGGAGACATTCCAGGAAGCTATATATATATGCACCTATATTTAAGCAACAGCTTCCCACCCAGATGCCCCTGGTCTGCCTTCATTTAAATGAGGTCTGCTTACTTCAGCACCATGGTGTTTATATGTCATTATTTTTTATACTTTTTTAACAGAAATTTAACAATGAGTGTGTGATGCCTGTTTCTTGCTTTGCTTATCATGAGATCTGTTAATTGAAGCTCAGGGCTGAAATATGCCTTTTTAAGGCAATGAGGCAGCAGAGATGCATGTGTGGGTTGCAGAGGATTATGCAGGGTCATCTCCCTGGGGCTGCTGATTCAACCCATGTAGGAGAGAGGAGAGTTTAGTGTTAAGGTTGCATGGTGGGGCTACAGGGCTGTAAATGAGAAATCATTAGACTATAAATACTTACACATTGAGAATGGATTATCTGTGACTGAGACAGAATATTTACAACCTCCAAAGCTGCTACTTTAGCAGGGCCTGACATTAAAAGGACAGTAGCAGTTGAGAGGAGGTAGTCTGCAGGTAAGTAAGGGTATTCTGTCAGTAGATGGATACTGGTAACAGGGGATCTTAGTGGCATACAAGTAGTATGCAAGAAAAGTATATCATAAAGGTGATCTAGGAAGAGAAAATAGGGGCTGGTACAGTCCAAGTATTCAAAAAAAAAAAAAGCCCTGATTTGATGCTTGGAGAATCAGAGTACAATGCCCAGAATATGCAACCTAAGAAGGGAAGTTGTTAGCATTTATTTTTGCCGGCTGTCACATCTTTTGATACACAACTAGCTCATCAAGAGTCAAAGTTACAGAAAGGCAGAAGATTTGCTGTGCCTGTAAGACAGGTCAAACCATCACAAATGAAAATTTTTGAATAAATAGTTTCAAACCTTTATCTGAGGAAGTAGAAGGAAAGCACTGGTACCTAGCTATCTATAAGGAGAGCTGAAGAAGCAGACAGGCAGGCAAACACGTGCACACACTCACTCTGACACACAAATGGGGGGAATTTGAAGGCCTCAAGACTCAGATCTGCCTTGAGGAAGCTGAACAAAGATACTGTAGATGCTCACCATGAATCTTGTTACTTGATGTTTATTTTTAATGCTAAGATTCAACCACATGCTGCTCTAAGAGGATTGTTCTGTCAATTTTAGTGCCAATCACAGGCTCTCAAATTAAGTTCCGGGCACCATTATGCTGCAGCTTAGCTCATCGTGAGCAGGGAGCTGCTGATTTTCCCCAAGGGCTGGGAGCTGGGAACTCCTACCGGAGACAAACCCAGCTGCACTGAACACTCTGTCAGCAGAGGTGTCGCCCAGCAATACATCTTTGGCCTTCACTTCAGGGTTAATGATCATCCAGGGAGGCAAAGATTACCATCCTTTAAACCGTAAGAGCAGAGGAGCACAGTGCTACAAGTGATCGAGTACCCCAGACAAACTGCTTAGGACTGCAGCTCACCAAAACATTGTCCAGCAAACACTGCGCAATGCTGGGAGTGTTACTCAAATGCCTCATTTTCCCTATAGTGCTTCAAATGCCTGTCCTCTGCAGGCATGACACATTTCTGTGGAGCATTAACATAATACAAATTATTTTACTAAACTCATGGCAAATTGTTTACAGCTGTTAGCAAAGCAGTGCTCTTGGCTTGGACGAGCAGCTGGAAAAAATGAGTAACTTGTCGCTGCTGCCCCACCTATCCTTATTTATTTTTGAGAAGAGGCAGCACTGCTGCTATTGCCACACCGCATTATGGAAGCGCAGAGAGGCTTCTTGCTTACGTCGAATCTGGAGTAACCCAAGTCCGGCGGTGTTTGGCCAGAGGCAGAACTGCTTTGCTTTAGCCACCAGAGAGAGCTGCTGCTCAACTTTTGAGCAAAGCTCTGGCAGCTGCTGGCGCTGCACAGCTGAGAGCCCTGCCTTCCCTGGCGGTGTGCTGGGCACGCTGCTGCTCACGGGCTGCTCAGCGGGCCAGGGCACAGGTTCCGGGAAACAGAGAGAATCGTGGTTAAATAAACACCCCCAAGTTTAAAGGTGCCCCCACATCAGTCATCACTCCAAACGCAGAGTGGAAACCAACCTTCCAAGACCAGAGCAGGCTGAATGTGGAGATCATCCTAGGAATTGGCTGGACCCTTCCCCCAGTAAAGAACAAGTCTCTCCTCTTTGCTGCAGCAAGAGCTTCTATGGGCAGAGTCACGCATGACAGTCAGTCAGTTCAGATTTGTGCATGAAAATCAAGTGCTTAAGCATGGAGTTTGAGATATTTTGAGGGTTATATCTAGTGTTATCAGAGGAGTGACCCTCCTAATACAAAATCCACAGAACAGATACTAAAACCAGCCTGAATGCTAAAGGTGGATACAGATTTACAGCTCAGCTAAAGTTTATTACACTGCTGTTGACTTCACTGGAATAGTATCTGTTGCTTACAAAGTCAGACAGTCTTATTAATACATTAACATTTTTAATAAAGGGTAAAATGGATCAAAACCTGGCTGACAGCCATTCAAGTTTACCAGCAATGCAAATGTTTCTTTTTAGTAATTAAATGCTACTGAGCAGCAGCTCAGAAGTGCTAAGTATGGAGCCTTACATTTTATTATCCCTGCTTTTTCCCAGCAGTTACTGATTCCTGTCAGTGAACCTTTCAGAGGCTGGCCAGATTTTGATGGTTATGATGCTTTCAGATGTTCAGGGTAGCAAATAGTTTCCAGATGACATTCATCCTTGCTGATTTAGTTCAATAAGGCGACCAGCAAATACAGCTAATGTTCCTATAAAACAAACTAGCATAAATATGCCAAGGAGGAGATGATCAAGCACCATTGCAACAAACTTCCATTCTTCTGAAGCCTGGGAAAGAAACAAAGGAAATGGTAAAATCTCTGCAGAGCCGTGTTTGTTACAGCATTCTTGTAATTTACTGCCTTGAACAAGGGGAAGGCTCTTCCATAAGTGCCATTATTTCTATGCAAAAAATGCTCATTTTCTTCTCAAAAGCAGGTCAGTGGTTAAGAAAGCCTAAGCAACCTGGAAATACAAGTTTCAACATTAAACTAACCAGAAACCCTGGCAATTTGCTGAACAATTTCATTAAAAAAAATGTTGAAAAGCTTAATTGTTAGGTCAATTGTTGCTTCTGAAAGTGAGTTTAAAATCTTGAAAGCAAAACTCTTAGCTTGACCCGACTGACTTGTTTTTCCATTGCTTTTTTGTTCTCATGAAATATCTAGGCAATTCCTATTAATTTAACCCTAATCCCTGCTTTGCAGACCACTCTAATGCCTTGCAAAACCTTCTTGGTAGCTCCATCAGTCTTTTTTTCCAGTTGTGGGACACCATGAACCGCTTGCTCTGTACCTTTTCACTGGTGGGAACCTATCACAGTAAGAGCATGCAGAGGGCAAGGCACCAAGTACAGCAGGGCTCATGATTTCCACCCCATAAGTCCGCCTTAAGCAGTGACATGTGCTGACCTAAAGCACCTTCTACTTGTGCCTTGGCTCTCCCACAAGTAGAAGAGGCTGTTGTAATTTATCTAGAGGACACTCTGATAATGAATACTGTTCTGAGGTGGTTCAGAAGTGAATGCAGAGAAGGGACAGCCTTCAGAAGCCGCAACCTTCAGGTTTATTTAGGGAACTTGACTTTTGAAACCCCCTGGAAGTGATACATCAATAGTGTCCCGATGACACAAACAGCTGGGCTCCACTTCCGAAGGGGGCATTTGCTAGTAACCTGAAGAACCTCCTTGTAAGCCAAGGAGGAAGTGAAGCCCAGAGATGTTGAAGCTATGCCAGCCCTGCTGAAAACAACAATTTGTCTGCAGAGAGGCAAAGGAGTCACAGGGAACATGAGACTACAGCCAGAGCTATTTCACATGCTCCAGGAATTTGGTTGCAGGAGCAAACACCGTGGTGTAAATCCTGTCTGTGGGAAGGAAGCACCTCCTTTGCAAGAGCATGGGTCAAATTATTTTCTCAGAGAACCCCTCTGTCTTCAAACTAGCCTGCAGCTCAACAGGAGAGGTTTGTGACCACTTAGGAAGGTGAAATATCAGGACTGAATTACTCCTGCAAAAGCTGTGTGAGCTGAAATAAAAGAGGGGTTAATTGTACCGAATGTGCTAGAAGGAGGCAGAGCTAGGTTTTCCTAGGGAACACTGCCATATGTGACTTTTTATGCTTTTATCCTTCCTTTGGCTTGCAATGTGGAAAAAGTCAGTATTCAGAGTAGCTCATGCCATGCTTCATTTGGAGAAACTACTTGTAGTATTCAGGAATAAAACAAAACCTTATCAAAATTGGAAATACCATTTTTAAGTTACATTTAGCACTTCTCAGATAACACTAGTAGTCTTGTGGAGTTTGGCTTGATTCCTGGGTTTTCAATAGCAGTATGATCGTACCACAGGGGCAAGATGCCTGAGTGGGAGACAGAAGAAATGTGTTTTGGAACTTGCTTACAGTTCTTGAAACTGGTTTCCTACTCACAGACACTCCATCTCTATGGCTTCAGATATCACATAAGAAAACCTTAGCACTAACACTTTTTCCTTTTCTATTATTTTGGGGAGCCAATATTCAATTAACATCTGGGACAATTATTTGTTGCTCCTTGCTGACTTCATTAAGGAGAGAAGATGTCCACTGCTAGAGCCAGGACTTGGAGTGTTTTTGTAAGGCAGGGATATTTTGCCAAAAAAGTAAGATGTAGCAACCTGAAAGCTGGAAATGAATCATGCACAAAAAAGTGCCTTACATTACTGGCTTCTTGGTCCGATTTCATCGTTTCCGCAATGTATTTGATTCCCTCTATAGCGTTTTTCACATCTGGATTTTTGGTAAGTGGGGAGTAGAAGTTGACAGGCACAGAACCTGACTTCCCAGAAATGTCAGAAATATCAATGTCTTCTGCAAAAATGTTTTTGTCTTGTTTGTCTCTCGATGGTCGTTTCATTGTAGAGAAAAACATGACATTTGGGATTGTGTCAATAAAGATCTGAAAACAAAGGGAGAAGATGACAGTTGCTGGTCTGTGGGGCTGTTACAGCTGCAGCTGTGTGCTGAACAGAGACAAACCTCTCCCCTCCCAGATCGCCTCCCTTGCTGGGCCTGCTACAGATTCCCTCTCCGACTGTGTCCCTGCCCACGCCTTAGTTACGTGGGGCTTTTGTCAGCCCGGGGCAGAGGGAGTCACCCGCAGGCCTGCCGCACGCTTCCCAAAAGCCATTTTTGCTGCTGTGCCCCCAGCATCCTCTCGGGAAGTGGTGCCACGGAGCAGGGCCTCAGCGAGCACGACCCAGCTCCAGCCATCCCATCTAACTTCAAACATACTGCCTACAAATCTGGCTCAAAGAATGGACTACAAAGAAACTCTCTTGGCTACTTAGGTTTGATTTCAGTGTTATGAATGTTTGCTACACAGGCATGTAAGGTTTACAGTAAATTTCTTTGGAGTGATAGAGACTTGTAGCCAGAGCAATGTTAAGCACATGCAGCGTTTCCTGTTGAAAGTTCCCTTCTGCAGGGATTGCTTGGGCTACAGAGGGAATCCAATATAACCTGTAACCTTAAAAGCATAATTAGAAATACACAGAAAAACCTCATTTCATGTCAGGGTTTAGTATGAACCCAGGCAGGCTTCAAAACAGCAAGGATTGCTGAATAAATCAGATGATTTTTGATACTGTCTCCCTGGCAAAGAACTTGTAATGACAGACAACCAATTTTTTCTACATCTTATCATTACCATTGGACTCCTGTGCAAGGATAGCCCAAGGGCTGCAGAGCAACTGTATACTGGAAAAGTACAGAGAAGATTTTTTAGCTTTTGCTAAACCATCTTTTGCAAAATGGGATTCTGAACTCAGGTATTCCCACTGGCCCTTATGCTCTACACTCGTGCAGGCTGGTGGACTTGGTCACTGGCAGGCAGCAGTGCCTTGCAATCAGACGGAGAATTAGAGCAGGATATGTAATTCAAGTCCAGATGGACATTTGCTTTTCTCCATTCCTTACATTCAGCTGCCCATGTCTTGTCTCACCTGTTCCCTGCAACACTGTACCCCAGTGAACAATTTTTGTTACTTAAAGGAGTACTTAAGCAACCTTGCTGACTTTATGTACAGCTAAGTAGGAAACACTGGCTCTTGTGCCTAGACACCTTTAACATGATGCATTTACTTCCCCAATTCTTTTTGACTTTTATTAGAAAACCTGCCAATAAAATATGGAGCGTTCGGTGGAAACCAGCCAAGTGTGCCAAGCCACAGAGCTCACCTTCCTGACCCAGGGGGGCATGGTGTGCGTGCTCGGGGAGCGGTGGTGGGTGTTGATGACGATGACGGTGATGATGATGGAGGCGATGACGAACACCATGGTGAACAGCATGTACTTGCCGATCAGAGGCACTGCGCTGGACGTGGAGGGAATCAGCTCCACGATGACCAGCAGGAACACAGTCAAAGACAGCAGGACAGAGATGCTGAGAGTCATTTTCTCACCTGTCATAAAAAAGCCCCCAAAAATCATTGCTGCTCCTATCATTCAGTACAGAGAGCATTTATTTGAGAAGCAGGATGTGGGTGAGAGCTGTTCACACAAACACCAGTGTGCATTTTCAGTGCAATCATCTCTGCCAGCATCCAGAGCAGTAAGTAGGCTGGGAAAACCCGAGAGCCTAACAGCACCAGCTCCAGCGCTAAGGTGGGAATTACCAGGAGTGACTGGGTAATGTGGGTGATGGATATTTTTACTTGCTAGGAGCATTTTGTGGTCTCTGCATTTTGAACAATGCAGCATATGTACCTGATTAGTGCTCTACAGCCTCCTGAGGTTTTCTTCTCTTACTCTGTCTCTGGGCAGAGAGCAGACTAAAATCACATCTGATACCAGGTCAGTTGCTCTGCGACATCTCCTCATGTGTAGAGGGTGTCAAAATTTGAATTATAAGACATTATTCACACATTTCTTTTATCCAGTTCAACTTTGTATGAAGTTTTCCACTCAAAAAAATGCACCAAGTATTTCATAAGAAGGGGCTTACACTGAGATTAAGTGGTATGAAAAGCTGATAAGAGGCAAAAACAATGAAGCAGAGGAAATGGTTGCAGAGAGCCCAAGTGGCTCAGCAGAGACAAAGGAGGCCAGAACAGGTCAGGATTACTCTGTGCCACACAAGGTGATGTGTGTGTGAGCAGGCAGTGAGCCCTCTGCTCTGACATGATGCAGAAGGGCCTCTGTCACCCCTGTGTGCTCATTAACTGCAGGATGTACTAACACACTGTCTACCTATGGCAAAACATTAAAATTATCCAGCTAAATCTTTAGTTTGCAGAACTTAAAGCACCCGTATTTATTTATATCAACAGTTTCAGTTTTCAGCACTTTTCCTTTCTTTGCAGAATATTTAAAGCCATTACTTTCAGTGGAAATGTCCAGTTTTAATATGCACCAGCCTTCAAGCTGGCTGATGATTTCAAATACTGGGAATTTCCCAGGAACTTCTTAGAAGAGCAATTTCTATGGAAGTAGGATGAATTAATTTACATACCTGAATCTGTGGGTAGGTAAAAAACCAACCCTGTTAAAAAGGAGAAGAGCAGGCAGGGGATGATGACGTTCACAATGAAGTAGAGAGGCAGGCGTTGCATGAGGAAGTGGTAGGTGATGTCCAGGTAAGGGGTGTCAGGGCAGCAAGCGTAGTACACCCAGTGCTTCCAGCCACGGTAATCCTTCATCACCCACTCCCCACTCTCCATGAAGTTGCTCAGATCTGGACGATCACTCTCCTGGCAGCAAAACAGCCAAACAAATTCTTAATACCAAGTGTTCTGAACAAAATCAAAACTTGGAAGGTCTGACTCAGGAACAGGATTCCAAGTAACTCATGCACTTTGTGGGGGTTTTTTTGTGAGTAAACAAGTCTTGTCTCTGTTATTTTGTCTTAGGCTACAGCCTCTACACAGCATTCAACTAAGTATTTTACAGAAACAGTCAGGGACAGTAGACTGAAAAATATTACAGATAGGAGCCATATCTGAGGGGACAGGGAAAGAGTCCTTGGCAATGGAAAGTCTTGAGCAGAGAAAATGTGCACCCTCAAAAAAACCCCAAAACCAAGAAAACAAACAGAAGCAGAACAGGCAGTACCATAAAAAAGTGGTACAAAGCTGCCAGAGGACAGACAGGAGACTGTTAGGGCACAGGGATAATATGTATGCAGAATTTAGGAGCCAAACCAGGAAATTTTTTGCTAGATCTACAAATGAGAATTTTCTGGTTTACAGGTTGGGTCTGCTTGTTTTTTTCCAGTCAAAACTAGGTCATATTCCATTCTAAATCTGAGATTTCTCTTAAAAACACGTACAGGTCTTTGCTGCTTTTCCAATTACAAACTCCTTGCTTACCGGGTTAATAACAACCACTGTACCATCATATGTCCATGTTCCCAACTTCATACTGCAGTTCTGCTGGTCAAATGGGAAGTGGGTGACTATAATTTCACAGTAACTCTTAAAAATAGCTGGTGGTGTCCAGGTGATCAGACCTGTGTGCTCCAGAAGGACTTTGGTGTATTTTACAATGGCAAAATCACCGTCTGCACTGCAGAAGGAACAAGGACATTAAAAGTAATATGGGCAGCATAATCAACACAGTCACAAAAGGATTTCTCTGGCTGTGGGTCAAATGTCTCCTGTGCCTGCTCCTGGAGAAGCTTACTCTGATGAACTGTATGCGCTGGAGATGTCATGGGAAAACTGTCTCACCAGAGTGGTGCCACAAGGCGGCAGAGCTACTCCCTCCCTCCCTCCCTCCCTCCCTCCCTCCCTCCCTCCCTCCCTCCCTCCCTCCCTCCCTCCCTCCCTCCCTCCCTCCCTCCCTCCCTCCCTCCCTCCCTCCCTCCCTCCCTCCCTCCCTCCCTCCCTCCCTCCCTCCCTCCCTCCCTCCCTCCCTCCCTCCCTCCCTCCCTCCCTCCGCAGCTGGCACCCCTTACTTGTTGTAAAGAACAAGGTCTGGCCGCCAGATATCATCTGAGGGGATGCGGATTTTTTTGACGCCACCGTAGTCGTCTGGATTCCATTTGAGGTTGACATCTGTCCATTGCTAAAGATGGAAGATTTCAGCCCCTGAGATCCTCTCCCAGAACTGGAGTTAGTTTGAGTACTTCCCAGAAACAGCTCCTCCCTTGCTTTGGGGCATGCAGGTAAGCATAAACATATGGGAGTGGGACCACCAGCTCATTTTTACATTAACTTAAATTTTGGTTTAAGAAGCTTATAAAAAACCTAAAAAAACCCAAAAGAAAATAATACAAAGATAAATATATCAGAAGCCTGCTGTTTGGAATCCAACCCTAAATGCTTTTCTTAAGACTCTTAGCATCTAGAGCACTTTATTCTTAAGATCTTAGTAAAAAGAAATGCTCTTCTACCTGATCCACCTGTCCAAGTTGCCCCTGAAAGTATGACAGTGTAGTTAATTCCTGACTGTGATCAGTGCATTTATTTGAATTAGATGACATGGTTAAGGATATTTAGTTACCTGTTTCAGGCGAACATTGGTTGTCACAATCTGATTAACTTCATCCTTAAAAAAAAGGAAAGGTAAAAAAAAGAGGAGTATCAGCAAGCATCAGGATTAAAGGATAAAAATTGTTTCCTTAGGAAAAGGACACCATTTGGCACCACCACACGAGCCAGTGGCTCAACATTACCCGCGTTCATACCGTACCACGCTAATGAGCTGGATGAGCTGCAGCCCCACGGTGACAACCACGGCGTCCTGATGGTCCTCCACGGGCCGCACCACCTTGTTGTAGTTACTGAACAAGTCCTCCACCAGGCGAGTCTCGTCCTCATAGCACAGGGCCAGCCCAGCTGCAGAGCACCAGGGGTGGCACCAGTCAGAAGGGGCAGGGAACAGGCGACAGCACCGCCAGTCTGAGGCTGGCGTGGAGGAAACACTGGTGCGGGGACAACACCAAGGCCTCCCTGTGACAGTGGCCTCCACCCAGGATCACGAACATCAGACTGAACATTAGGAGTCTTCCAGCCTGAAACTGCTAACATGCAGTACTTATGGGCAGTTAAACACAGGAAATATCCATTCTCAGGCATTTCTGATGTTGCCTTTTCCACCTTCAGTTCCACAGACCTTCCTGTGACAGTAACATTAAAGAAGGCGAAGCACACCAGTCATTGAGAAGGCATCACCACCCAGACTCCTTGTATCCTCAATCTAAGTGGAATAGTAGCTCCTCTCTACTGTGGGATTTGCTCAGGTTGTGCAGGTGGGTGAGAGAAGGAAACCCCTCCCTGTGTGGTGTAGGTCCATGGACAGCTCTGCCCACAGGCTGCCCAGCATGACCTGGCCATGCTGTGCCAAAGAGCCTTGAAAGAAAAATTTCACAAGTGGAAATGGCAGGGTGCAACCCTGTTCCAGTGGAGCCTTCTCAGTGCCTGTGCATGGCTCTGCGCTGCTGAGAAGCACAGGCACTGGAAAGCAGATGGGCCCTGTTTCCAGAGAGCCTGTGGCAGAAGAAGCAGGCACACGGTGTCCTCAGACTGTAGCTTCTTCACAGAGGAGGAAAGCAAATGGAAGAGGTATTTGGGGATGTTTTTGTATGCCTCTGCCCTTAAAGGCAGTGAGAGGGAGCAGAACAGTTGAGCCTCACTGCAAGCATTTTTGGCAGATTGCACCCTTGTCTCCCCCTTTCTGCTGAATCCTGGGCCACAGAAGTCAACAAGAATTTTGCTGCTGACTCCAACCTAAACTAGGATTTCCCCGGTTTCCTAACTGACTTTTCACCAACTCCTTTTACGTAGCTGAGCTGAGATTGCCAAGGATTCTGCCTTGGCCTTGTTCTGCCATGAGATTATGTTAAAATACTTGGATACTAATGAGAAAGGCTGTCTGTTGCAGACAGGCACCATTTACTTCCCCTGCTAGGAGGCTGAGCGAGGGTGCCCAGGAGACATCTTTCAATTTTTAAGTTATGATCACAGCATCACATCTAATTGAAGCTCTATAGTTTATTAATACAATTAAAATCCTCTCTCATTTCTCCCTTCTGGTAGGCTGGCTTGATAGGAATTTAATATACTGCTTGAAATTTTTGAAAAGCTTTTAGGATCACAAAACACTTATTCTTTTAAGGGACATTTTAAAAAGAATTATCTCAGTACAATACATGCAGCTGCAAATCAATTTTACCTCCTTGTCAGATACCCCACAACTTAATGAAATTTCTTGTAATGATTTTTCACATTCCGAGCCATGCTTACTAGATCCTTTCACATATTTTGAAATACATGTAGCACCAGGGCAAATGGGAGCATGAAAAAACGATTGCAGAGAGAAACTTTTCCACTCAAAATATCTGTTGCTTGAAATTACAAATATCTGAGCAGATAATACTGCACTCCAAAGCTTTCATTTAAATGACTTGGTGTGTTCATAAAACCTTACCGGTAGGACAGGCTGCTCTTGGAACACACGCTCGCTCATGCTGAGGTATGTGCAAAGCCCTGGTCCCACGCGCTCTGGAAGGAGACAACCCCCCTTCAAGGCAATGGCTGGAACACCTTTACCTGTGGAGATGAGCAGGAGGAGTACGCAATGGACCTTCATCATCCTCTTGCCGCAGTTGTACAGATGGAGGCACGCTCAAAGCACCTCTGAGGTCTCTTCAGAGGGGGCTGTGCTGCTGAAATATCCCCATCAGGGTATTGATTTACAGCACCTGTTCTGGGAATGACAGCTGAGGGCCACTGCACCACCGGGCTGGAAATGGGAGCACAGTGTGTTTCACCCGTCAAATATCTCCTGCTGTTTACAGAAGGTCATTTTTCTTCCTAATTATCAATGTGATCTCTGACTAACTAAATGAATACACACACAAATAAACTAAGAAAGGATTATCTGTAAGTAATTTAACGTCTTGGTGAGATCTCAGAAACATTTTTGTGAACAGAGCAACTAGCCAGGTTGAAGGTTTTGTTTCTCAGAGACAAAACAGGCGCAGTCACTTATTTCTGATATGTCCCCACCAGCATACAGACAGCATGCTGGGACAAGGCCACTCTCTTGGCTTCATAGAAGGATGGGAAATCTTTGAAGAAGCAAACAAACATTCTCAAGACAGATCCATCTCCTTTAGTCTACCAGGACTTCCTGGTAGAGTCCCCACCTTGAAAGCTATTAACTAAGAGAAGACACCCCACCCTCTTGGCTGCAGCCACCTCTATCCTTACTGAGCTGAGAGGCTCAAGTGATACAAACGTGACTGGTTTGTCTCTACAGCAAGGCAGATCCAGTGGATTTCTGTAGGGTGTGCAAGAGCTTGCTCTTTATTGCCATAAATCACCTGGAAAGGTGTGAAAAGTGATGTGTTTGGTAATAATACTCAGTCATTCAGGCTAGCAAAGAAAATAAGAAACAGTGGAGAAATTTATATATATATACACACATATATACACACACCTCTCTACCTCATATATACATGATTATCTACTCTGAGCTCAACAATATCACTCAGGAACAAAACCTTGAGAGAGATAGTCCTGTGAAGTGTTCAGCAGCATAAGAAAAGCAAGTCCATCAGTTTCTGGGACAGGAGATGAAGCAAACAGGAAAGATGTCACTATAAATCTCTGAATGTTCTTCGCAGTTCAGGTCATCTGGTTTCAAAAGACTTGGAAGAGGCCCAGGAGAAAGTGACAACAACATCCACAGTGCAAAT
Organism: Cyanistes caeruleus; assembly: GCF_971803275.1. Lineage (NCBI taxonomy): Eukaryota > Metazoa > Chordata > Aves > Passeriformes > Paridae > Cyanistes > Cyanistes caeruleus. The sequence goes on along the minus strand of NC_141707.1, from coordinate 20,281,600 downwards.
TGGCTTCTGTACCTGGAACAAATAGAGAGTATGAACTGTCAGTCTGAAAGAAAAGTTAAAGAGAGAGCTTTGGTAGGGTGTGTAAAATCCCAAATCTGATCTGGAGAAGGCAGATTTGGATTCACTTGCTGTCCCCATGCAAAAAGGTAGAGGGCATTGAAATAAACATAGAGTTGTCAGGCTTAACCAAGACATTTCTTTGCAGAGTGTGTCTGCAGTGGAGTTGAGTGTCACAGGAGTGTCTGTTTGCAGAGTTTTCTTTGTATTCAGAAAAGCTAGTCTGCTAAATAATTTCACGCTATTGATTGTACACACACACATTCTCTCCCCCTAAGAAGTCTGTCACTGAAATCCCAGGGTCACAAGTCTCAGGATTCTGGGGTGGTGTCCTGGGGATATATTGCCTAATGCTAATGGTGTTCTTGCATTTTTCTCAGGCAACTGCCACATGGAGATAGGACATGGCACTGGGGGACCTGCCACAACCATGCATACACAGTGTTCCAAATTCCCTTTTCCAGAAAACACTCCCCACAAAAACCATTCTTAGCTTTGCCTCTGGGTGACACCAGATGTATTTTCTATTTCTGCTGGATAGCCTTTGTGCTGTCTGCCAGCTGGCTTGGTATTTCACACTGGATGCCTTTATTATTATTTTAATTATTTTTTTAATCACTCTCCCTCACCCACCCCCTCCACTAAGCATTCAGACTCTGCATTTACATTTATCCTCCAATAAAAACTCTCTGTCTACATAACTCTGGCCTTGTTCCTGGCCCATTCGTGGCCGGCAGCTCCCATTGTTGCGGCGATCTTATTTCAAACCCGCGTCTGACTTCTCCCAGCCTTTATCCCAGGCCAGGCAGCTGCTGTGGAGATACAATTGCATGGAGGCCTTGTGGGAATGCTGACCACGGCCCTCCGGATCCTCTCAGGGTCTCAGAGCATTCCTGCCCACCCCAGGCAGGGCTGCCAGGTTCGTGTTACCACACTCCAGCAGATGACAGCTCTTGGGTAGCCAAAGCGTCTGTCCCTCCTGACAAGGTCTGGCTCTCGGATCTCACCAGTGTGGGGGCCCCTGGAAGTTTGCAGCCCCAGCAAGGGGTTATTTCTCTTGCAGCCCCAGCAAGGGGTTATTTCTCTTGCAGCCCCAGCAAGGGGTTATTTCTCTTGCAGCCGAGCCCCCAGCCCGGGAGCCAGCCTCCCCTCACTGGCTGCAAGTCAGCACTCGTGTTGGAATAGGAAGGAGCAGGTATTTGGAGAAGGCCTTTGGGGACCAGCAGCCTGGCTGTGAGAAATGTTCCCTGGCAGAGGCACAAAGCCTTTTACCTCCCAAAAAACCCAAGGCAACCTGAGCTACTGCAGTTAAATATGGACAGAGAAGTGAATGCTGCTTGTTGTTAAACTGGGGAACGTGACCCATCATGACCGAGGTGAAAAAGCAAGGGAAGGGGCTGAGCTGAATGCCTGAATTTGATCCATTGCTAGGATAGGTGTTTTTCTTTTTTCCTTCAGAGTATGCAGAGAATTTTTTGACAAATGTTTCATTCCCACACAAAAACCCCTTTTTACATCTATCTTGACTCCAACCTTTTTGGCTTGTTTTTATGAGCCCCCTGCCCATGTCTCAGAGAAACCCACTACCCTCTATGCTAATGGCAGAACAGCCTCATTCAGATCGATTGGAAAGCAGCACACTCACTGCTTGCTGAATTTAGGACACTGCTCCTTCCATCCATGTACGAGGAACAAGCGCTGCAAGGGCTCCTGCCCGGAGGAAGTCGGCCGTGAACGAACACTCCTGCAGGTAAGTCTCTTTGGCAGGGTGATACTGTACAGACACGGTGAAGGTGAGCAGAATACCTAATGCTTTTGACAGAGTGAGAAATACAAGATTTTAACTGAAATTTTGGTCACAGAATTGCGTGCAGAGAGGCGATGCCCGATGGAAGAGCGCAGGTGCCAGAGGCTCCGACACACACACAGACAACAGGGCCTGTGGGAGGGTGGAGGTGGTGAGAAGCAGAAGGAAAGCAAATAAAAAGAATCGAGAAAGGTTAGGTAGTACATCAGGGAAATTAAAGGAACGAAAGGTTAAAAATAATAGCACTGTCCTGCAGTTTCAGCTTTAGTTTTCAAATGCAGCATACACCTTTTTAAATGCATTTTTTGTATCAGGAAAATGGCATTGCTGGCGACAGTAGATTATGGCAGCACTGAATAAGGCAGATGGCTAGACAAGTATTTGTGAGTTTGCCATGTGTGTGTTCCCAGATTGCCCTGGTTACAGTCACGGCGCACGTTCCCCGCTGGAAGCCCGAATGGCCACCAGATGGCAACAGCTGGATGAGGGGATGAGCCGGGACACGGGAGCACAACCCCAAACTCTCCCCGGCAAGAGAAAACAGCGGGAGAAAATAATTTCCAGAAGAAATTCTTTCAAGGAATTAATGACAGTCGTGAGATGCTGAAGGACTCTGCTTACCTGGTTTGTTCCAGTTCCCATAAGAACATGCTAAGCATTAATGTACATGTCAGAAGTTATTGATAGACAAGATTAAATTCCTCAAATCAAGAAATCCAAAGCCGCAGTTTTCCATACTCAGACACACCTCCACCAACCCGCAAATACATTTTGTCCCCACGGATATTTGTAGCAAATTTGGTTTCAGCACATTATTTCTTTGTTTTCTATTACATCACCCAAAGGAATTGAAAATACCAAAATCTTGCTCAAAAGTGATGGTCTTAACCTCTGCAATTACACAGCTTTCATATTGTGGCAGAGACATGGTGCACAGTTTCCTAATATGAAGGATTCCTCTGGAAATAAAAGAGGAACTTGAGTCTGGAAAGAAAGAGAAGAACAAGGAAAAGGTCCCCAGTCAAACAAGGAAAAGGTCCCCAGTCAAACAGTGAAAGCATAATCACAAAAGACATCATTAGATCAGTAGCACAAGTGTTAATTTAATGCAGGTGACAAGAGACACTGCTCGCCTTTAAACTGGCACTGGCCCTCACGGTCACACTTCTCAGAGAGAAAGCACACTGTCAGCAGAGACTTATTTACCTGCTTTGGGCAAGGCAGTGCCCCAAGCAGCAAGAATGAAGACAGGAAAAACTGAAAACAGAATCAGGAGAGGTGACAGGCACAAGCTGAGCAACCACAAAATGTCCAAGGAATCAGTAAGCAGGCTGCAGTGTCACACTGCCTTTTTGTTATGGACATGCCAGGAAACCAGTCCTGGAGCTGAACAAAGTTACTGGATAGAGCAGTGGCAAATTTAACTCCAGCTGACATCCCTGACATGGTTGCTTCTTAGGCTCCCATCCAAATACCAGGCTTATCTCTGGGGCCAAGGTGAGTCAGGCTGGAGAGCCAAACAAGAAGCAAAAGACGACAAGTTCATTAGCTGTGGGGTTTGCTCTGCCCTGCTCCTGTGGGCCGCTCTGTCAGCACAGCAGCTTGTGTGAGCTATGCCAGAGTGGTGGGGACAGCAAAGGAGCAGCTCTACTGGTCCATCCCCTCAGGAAGACTTTCCTGCACTGCAGAACTCCTGAGCTACCCTGCTTCTGTGGTCAGGAAAATCTCATTAATTCTCAGATGCATCTAGGTGACACTTGCATTTATTAAAGGCTCTGCCTTCCCTTAGAAGCACAAGCTGAAAAATGCGCTCATCTGGCACAGACCACCTCTGCTACCAGTTCTGAACTTTGTAATTACCAGCCATGAGTTTTCTCTCTGCAGCTGCAAAAAAACCCTCCACAAAACACAAAAGTCTGGCAGCTGATAGAAAAACCAGGCAGAAAGGGTGGCCTGGATGTCAAAGCTGGGAACCAGCTCTGCTGCATGCTGACAGTGGAGACATCCAAAGCAAATGAGTGTTAGGCACCTGAGTGCTCTCCTAGGAGTGTCTGCCTCTGGAGGTGACATTATTATATTTTAAGTGCATATTCAGCTGCTATTCGTAAGTATGTAATTGAGTTACTACCAGTGCAGAAAGTGGAGCTCAGCATTACCTGGCTTCTGGAAATACATGTATCATATCCCTACCCCAGTCCATACAGTGGCTTTCATGAGTGGGACCACAGGAGCATTTAGCCTGAAGTATTTCTCTGGATGCTCACATTTACCTATTTAAACACATCTGTCTGTTTCTAAAGGCAGATGACTCTCCACTGGACTAACTGCAGAGCAGACTGTTCAAGTTTAGCTTCACATAAAAGCTGCTTGTTCAGCTCCCATGAGGTCTGACATATTTTGGCCAGTATTCCACAGTTCAGAGTTTTCCTGAAGGCATTTTGAGGTGTGCTCCACTAAACAGCCAGTGGAAAGAAGAGCTGGCAATGTAGGAAATGTTTTAATGCTTAAAGCTGCTGCACAGATTAAGTGACACAGGCCCTTCTCTGATTGCTGCCCACAAGGATATAATTGACAACAACCCTTTTGCAATGTCGTCACTCCCAAATACAAAATAAATCCCGAAACATGGGGCATTCCCCTCACAGCACATTCCCCATACAACCCCAGCTATGGGATGAGAGCATAAATATCCATCTGGATGTCACCTGCTTCCCATATGGGGCTCCTGTGCCACGGTGCAAGGCAGACGTGCTAAACCATCCCACATCACACCTGCAGTGAGTGCAACTAGGATCAACTTTTGTGATCCTGAGAGCACCTCTGTAACCCTGTGAGAGCATCAGGGTGCCTACCTTTGGGGTGCAGGTTCTCTCATTGCTGGTATGATCTGGATAAACACATAGAAACAAGTTTGCTTTGTTTTTAATTCTGCCAGCAGGCTGAGTGGGAATCTCCCTTCCCACATGGAGCTTCCCCTCCATAATCCCTCGCTGATCCTAGAAATCACTTACCACAGATCTCTGCAAAGCATCCCTCTCACCTGGGGCTGCAGTGTTTGCCTTTAAAAAGTCAACATCTACCTCACTGTGCTACCTGAGCCTTCAGAGTGTTTTAAAGCAGGAAATGCCACCCATGCTCCCAGGGACAGATTTCTACTCCAGCACATGACACACTTGGAATTGTTGATATGTGCTTTACCCAGGGCTGACCTCATGCCAAATACTCACTTATTTTATTGCTTATGTTGGGATCTTTGCCAACACACACAGAATTTTCTTGGTAATTAGTGGAAAATACTGACTTCTGTGGCTCCTGGTGTGTAGCTCTCACCTATCACACAAAATTTATTTTGCCTCCTTGGCAGCCTGCAAGATCTTGGCTGTGTTAGACAACTGGGAGCTTACAAATCTATGTTTACAACTGATGAAACAGAAAAACGAAGATATACCCTAAACTCCAGAAACACCTTCAGAGTGATCACTGGGTCCCTGCAGGAGGGTGGGGGCTGGCAATGGCAAGGCACAAATGGGTGGACACTGAACACTGGGCAGGAGTCAGGGGTGGCTCCCACTCCTGACAGCCCCACGGACTTTTACTCAGCATTTCACAGGAAGACAAGTTCCAGATTTCCCTGCTCACCAATATTAGGGATTTGACAGGAGTTCAAAACACCATACTCAAGGCAGTTGGGGGAATATCTTGGTAAACACACTCTGCAGCAAGGGGAGCAGTGTGAGTGTAACCTAAGCTGTGCACAGGAGCAGCCCCATAAAAGAAACTGGCACTGAAACAGAGAGCTCCAGTTTAATGATTCTTAACCAAGTTAAGAACCTAGTTAAGGTCTAGTTTATGGATTAGCCTGATTCTGAAGTTCATCCTCCTAGCAGACAGAGGCTACATCTACACAGCTCTGGAGTTTGCACACAGCCTGTGTTCACACATGAAAGGTTTCGGCACTGAAGCACAGCACAGCAAGTGACTTTGTGGTGTGAGCAGCTTAGCAGTGTCCTGATGACACACATCATCCCATGCAATATCCTGCCTTCACTAAAAAGAATATTCCATGTGACCCATTTCCTTGGTCACTTTTCCTGGCTACTTTAGGTAACCAGTTCTGAAAATTTTTATCTCCCCTTTCCCTTTCTTCTCTTTCTATGCCCTCTGCACTTGCAGGTCACTGGTGATGTACTGGGATGGGTGTTGGAGAGGCTGCTGTGCTGACTGCTGGCTCTCCAGGAGGGTTATGGCAGCAGCAGGACCTCATCCTTAACTAACACTATGAGCAAACTGACAATAGCTTAGGTGTGAGGCTAAACCTGACACATCAGAGCTGCAGGTCAAAACCAGAACATCATTGCCCTCCCACCAGCGCAAGAGAAAGTCAGGTTCCTCCTGATGCTGGGGGAGATTTCCAAACCAAAGAGGGACACAGACAACAGAACAAGCCAGTCCACACCTTCCATGGCAGCACCTGTGACCCCTTTAGCTTCCTCCACTGACGATATCCTCACCAGTCAATGCCAAGTTGCTTCTTTGCTGCAGCTTCAGACCAACCCTTCTTGATTTATGCTACAGAGGGAGAACTCAAAAGTAAGCTGGGGGCAGACCACAACTCTTCCTCCAATAAGGGGGAGTGAAGGAGCTGTAGAGACTCAGCATTGCACTGTATTTGAAATGATTGAGAATGAGCATTTGCATTGCTCAACATGGATTGCTGGGGTTTGGGGTTTTTTTGAATTAAATTTAAACCAAATGTACTTGTACATTGTACTGTAACATATTTGTACTGTAACACATTTGGAAATGATGCCTTTTCTCTGAATGGCAAGGAGAAGTACTTCCAGGAGAAGCTCACAGTTTTCCATGAGGAAGGGGTTTGCAAATGTCAATGCAACTGACCTTGCAGCAGCTTGCAACAGATGTTCCACCTCCTCCAGATGTATTTCATTGCTGGCCTCTACCTACTTTAAATAAAAGTACTCAGTTGGACTTTAAACCTCCCTTTTTGTGAGGTATCTTGTCCTGCACCACATTGGTGGTGCCTAACTCACCTTGCTGATGCTCAGTGTACCCGAATTCCAGTAGTTTAGTGGAAGATGTCATGTGAGGGCTGTTGCATGGTATAAACCACATATGTCCAGCATCATGATGCTGGAAAACATGAAAGGAGATAAAAGAACAGATAACAAATTAGAGGAATCTCTCCCCTTTTTTGAGAACAGAGTAGGTGCTGGATTTGAGCAGTGAGCAACAGCATTGTGCTAAGTTCATTTGAGTTTAGTGAGTGATCCTTCAAGCAAGCTTTAGGATACATTTATGAATATTAATCTACAAAACAAGTGATTTTAATAGTTTGTACAATCCTATTTGCATTAGTGACAGAGTTAGTAATGAGACATAAAAGAAAGGGGCAAAGAGAAAAAGCTGAGCATACAATCTTTGGGCTTGGTAGCAAGAAAGAAAAATTTCAGGCAATATAATACTTGAAAATAGATCCTGGTTGGCTGCCAAAAATGTATTTCAAAATAATGCCTAATTGCCTCAGGAAATACATTTATTAAAGGCTCCCAGAGGCTTAAGAACCATTTGCTCCAATTGACCAAGGCAGAGTACCGATAAACACCTGAGTCATGTAAAGAGCTATACGTGTCCTTTAGAAAAAATACATGAGAAATAGAAAAGGAAATCTAACTAAAAGCTCTTAAACAAGTTCCTTGAGCAGCTTACTGTCATCACTCTTGGGAGAGATCAAAGAAGAAGGTTACTCTGACCATAAAATCAGCAACAGACATTCGATAATCACTGAATCATGCTGTCCAAACTGAGATTTAGAAAGAGGCATCAAGAAGAGTATCTCTGTGGTATGAGCCAGATCAGAGAGACAATCAGGCCAGCATGAAGAAATGATCAGATTATGCAAGGTCTCTGGTGAAGAGCAGAACTCCAAGTGTCCATGACTAAGGCAGGGGAAGAATGTGCTGAAAAGCTGAAGAAGAGCTGGACCCCCCAATGCACAGGTAAGGCTTTCTCCTCTCAGTACATCAGCCTGGGGTCCTTGGATTCAGCTAGAGGCAGAGCTCAGGGCACCAACCAGTCCCGTGCTGCAGGGAAGGGACCCTGGGGAAGTTTACAGAGGGGGCAGTGCCAGGACCACCCCAGCCCCTCACACAGCCAGGCACAGGGCCCTGTCCTTGCTGTCCTGCCAGCGTGTGGCCAGAGCGCAGGGTTGGCACCTTGCCTTACACGGCTGGCACAGCAGCCCCTGTGATCCACGACTCATGTCCTGGCCCTCCTCCTCCTGCCTTACATAAGCCTTCTAGGGCTGAGGTGTAGTTGCTAAGCAGTAATTTTGCATGACTTAAAAAGAAACCCATGATTGCTAGGTTCACTAAATGTTTTTTTTCCCCAACTGCAATATAATTATAGCTGTAATAAAAACATTGCAGAACATTCATCAGCATGCAAAAATTAGGTCAGGAACAAAGTGAGTATATCATAAATGCCTTTTAGAATCCTTTCTTCCTTCCTTTGCCATTGGAGGGGGAAGGACCAGAAAAGTTTGTTATTAAATCTAATTATAAATAACAGGTTTATCCATCCTGTCAGCTAAGCTGACATGAGCAGAAGCATGTGTTCTTGTTTCAGAAGGCAGCTTGCTTCCCTCATCACAGAGCTCTCCTAAAGCCTCACCAGAGGTTCTCTGCCTATGGCCTCTGCACACAGTGTTTTCCCCAAGCTCTGCAGCCTTAAATGAAGATGCTCACTCATCCCTCTGGTGGGGACCTGTAGTTTAATCCCTTTCCCCCCATCTTTTTCTCTGTCCACCTGCCCTTTGATAAGGTGTTGCCCGTGAGCTGGCTCCAGTGTCTCTGCCGAGCTGTCCACACGTACCCTGCAGCACTGGAGACAGCAAGGTCTAGAGCTTGTGTCTAGAGACAGAGAGCTAGAGACAACCCTTACTCCTCATGGAAATCAACTCCCTCAGAGAATAAATCCACTTGGTGATAGCCCTTGCTTCTCATAGACCTGGATTATCTATTCTATTGTCACTTAACTAATACAAATATGGAAAATGCCCGCTTTCTGTGTTTCATTAAAAAAATCAAATAAATGAAACTTAAAACATGCAATTGCTTGCATGCCCATGCAAAGCATCTTCCTGGTTAGCAAAAAGAAATATCAAATTCACTGCAAAGGCTTTTTTTCTGCACTACCTGTTTAAATGATTACCACTCAGGAAAGATCAGAGCTTCATTACAATAGTAACAAAAAGCAAGATTAAAATGGAGGCTTTTGCCCACACACTTAAAAAATTGCAATTAAAGAGAATAAAGAAAAGTCACTTCATATAGATTCCTGGGATTCCAAGTCAAGAAAGCACTTCATTGACTGTTGGGGTCCTCCGTCCCACATTCCTGACCCTAACACAACACATGACCCACATACTAGAATCCAAGAAATGTGAAGCTGTGTTCCATGTGGGGTGAGCTGGGTGGCTGGAGACAGAGTCAGCCTTAATTAGCTGAATATTGATACTCTCTGGTGTTAAACACATTCTGAAGCTATATCATCCCTTGGCATGCAGTTTCCTTCATGGCCCATCACAACGTGAGACCTGGGGAGAGTGGAGGGTGTTGATGCCAGCAGGGCCTGGCTGCCTGACCCTTGCTCCTGTGCTGCAGCTGCTGCCACTGCTCCCGGGGGCAGAGGGGCCTGGGCATCAGGGAAAAGCTGCCCTTCTTGACATGGGTTTTTGGAGGGTGGTTTTATTTACTTTTGGGTGTGGGGAGTTGTAGGGCCTTTGCTTGCTCTGGCTTTGGGTTTTTGTGTGTATGTGTGTTAGGGAATTTTGTTTGTTTTTTCTTTCAGCAGTGGCTCCCCATTTAGGTTTTCCTCCTTTCCTGCAGAAACTTTATTATTATAGTCACTTGTTAAACTGGGCTTGAGAGGGCACCTCTCCAGCAGGAGGCTGGTGTTAACAAAGTAGCTAACAAAGCTTGTTTGCCCTATGTGCACCGACCATCCCCAAGCAAATCCGGCTCGCTATTTTCAGCGTCCTTTCCTCTCACTGATCACCTCTCGATGGCCACCACTGCTTCCAAACGCAGCTGAAAGCGCCTGTAGCAAAGCAAGGCGAGCAGCTGTGTCAGCAGCACCCAGACGGAGAAGCTAGATCTTTCACAGCAGAAGAAAAGGTAATTATTCTAATTACTGCTACTTAGTAGGTGCTTCCCGCTGTAGGCTTCAGAGAGGGGAACTGAAGCTCCGGGCTGAGGCTCTCCGGCACAGCGCTGGGAGCAGCCGCCCTTTGCCCCGAGGGCTCCCCGGGGCTGCCGGAGGGACCAGCCCTGCCCCGGGGCAGCTCCCGCTGTGCGGGGAGGATGCTGCGGCCACAGCCGGCTGCCAGGGCAGGCACAGAGCGGCCACTGCAAACTGCATCACCCCTGCAGAAAACATCCCTCCTCCTGATCACAGAGCCAGCTCTGTGTTCCAGTGCTGCCAGGGGCCGAGTGCGGGGACAGGACGCTGCAAAGGGCAGGGGTGATGCGTGGCCTGAGGAGCCATCCAAAACACAGGGCCGAGCGAGGAAATGCATCACTGAGCGCCGGGGCAGCGGCGGGAGACAGAGCAAGTTTAGGAGCTGGCTTGGAGCAAGGCAGTGGTGAACATGTGCGGCTGCTGGAGTGCAAGGCAGATGTGACTAGCAGCATATGGGCCACTCCTTTTGGGCTGGGGGGAGACAAGGCAAGGTTGGAGACATAGAGATTCCCATCTGCTGCAGCTCATTGCCATAAATAAAGAGATAATGTGCACTAATTAGCACAGGAGTTGTAACAGCAAGCTACTTTTAATACTACGGATGATTGGAAAAAACCTCAAACCAAACCATACTTTAGATTCCCTCAAAACTTCCCCCATCCTGCCTCCCCAGCAGCCCCCAGCCCAGAGCAATATTCCCCACATGCTTACCACTGTACATCCCCAGCTTCACCTTTTCCTTCCTGGGATCCTTCAATCCCCAGTTCAGGAGAGCTGCAGAAGGACCACCACCTCACCCCTCCTCTCCTAGACAGACATGCAGGGAGGGGTGGGATGCAGTGAGGCACCTTCTGTTGTCAGCTGGTTCTGATCACTAGGGGAGTATTCCTCCTTGTTCCCCCCCTGCTCCAGGTGGTTTGTGGGGCAGACCAAAGTGCTTGCACCAGAGCTGAACATTTGAAGTGCAAAGTGAGTGTTCTGGGATGTGTCTGCATTTGAAATTCCGTGGTGTATCCATCTACTGCGGGCAGCTACGGTTGTGTAATTATAAACTGCCATTCCAGTTCACATAGAGGCAATTACAACAATAGATATATTTCATGAAGATGTAGATGGCTTGACAATACTTTCCTTGGTTTATTTAAGAGTTCTGAAGCCTTCTTGAGAGGCATCTTAGACAAGGAAGACAAGAGTTTTCAAAGTAGACAGGATTTTGTGGGAACCTTAGCAATGTGTCAGGACCCAAAATACTTAGAATAGTCTTGTCAAAACTGGTAAAACTCTAACTCATTTCTTTAAGTCAGAGGTTGTTCGGTGTTAAAGTGCCAATGTAAGAAATGAAACAATCAGTTTTTGAAAGAAGTTCAGTAAGTAAAAATAAATAGCATAATGTTAGAGTTCTAAAAGCAAAATTTAATAAATTAATATATGCATGCCAGATAAAAATACAAAATTACAATTGAAATAGCAATAATAATAAAGGAACACTGTTCAGTATTGCAGATTTCACTGCAACCACCATAAACATCATGGAGAATTACTTAAAGTAGCATTTAAAGTACAATTTTGTTTCTGTTAAAAACAAATTACTGTATGATGAAAAAATGGAAAGAAACCCAAGAAGAAATCAGCCCCAAAAGTGGAAGAGAAGAATATGAAATGTCAATAAATGGCCAGAGGCTCCATTTCACATAAGTCTGCCTTCTTTTTAGTATCAGAAACCAATTACATAGAACAAAAAAAGCAGAATCACAACAGGTTTACACGGAGAAACATGCTGAATTACAATCACAAACTATCCAGAACAAAGATGCTGCACCAGTTCAGTTGTTTTCTTCATGGAATGAGTCTCACCAGAACAGGGAGAACAGGGAGCAAATCATGCAATAGCTTTAGGCATTTTGTTTTTTTTTTATTTTAACATGATAAACACCCAGGATTACTAGTACTGGAAAGTATGTGTTAACCTTTTTCAACATCAGCTGAATGGCACTACAGAAACGACAAAGAGTTCCTTCATTTTTATCCTGAATACATTGAAAGCTCTAGCAAATATGGAATTCAGTGACAAGAGCCATTAAATTACTTTAAAATATTCCTTCATCCATAGAACACTGTTGCTTCCTTTTTTATTACAAAACCCCAAAAATATTCAAAATAAAATGTCTTCGTTTTTTATAAGCATCTCCACCACAAGTCTCTGATAGCGGATGTCGTTCAGTGCAGCCATCGCATCCAGCTCCGGCGCTCTCATAAGAGTTGGTCCAAAAACAATGCCCAGGTTTTCTGCACTCATCAGGTTTTCCTTTTCATGGAGTGTTACTCTGTAAAAAAAAAAAACCACACAGTGATTCTCACATTTCTTCTGTGCCAGACCATGCCTGCATATGCTTGAAAACCAGAGAACCTGGACAAAAATGCGCGCCTTTCCCCAAGAGAAGGAGAGGCCAATGTTTCCAGCAGGTCCCACATGGGAGTGAGTAAAAGCAAATGCAGTGTGGGTTTGTGGTGGGTTGGTGTCTGTCCTCAGAGCACACAGACCATGCTCATCTACACTTAATGAACAAATCCTTTGGTATACAAGATTTGTCTTCTGTTTCTTCTTCCTTTCTGCCTTAGTTTTTATTTGAAAACAGGTCAGACTGATGTTACCAAGTTGCTGTGTCTCCAACCTCTAAGCATTCCAGATAAAGGAGCTGTGTCTGATTACCTGCATTCAGCAGTAAGACAATGGCCTGTAGAGCAGCACAGCTCCTCTTAGCAAAGCATTAAAAGAGAAGTTTAAAAATAGTGAATTTTGTCACCTTTCTACCTTTTCACATATACCAGAAATATGATAAGCAAAAGCAACTTGCTAGGTAGAGTAGCAATAGCTAATCTTGAACAGGGTGTGGAAAAATTAACTTCACACATCACAAGCTGCAAGGAGGAATTTTTTGTTCCTACATCTCTCATTCCTTTGTCCATTTTAAAATACCCATTAGAAATGTCATTGAAATAAAGGGACAAACCAGGCAGAAACTCAGTAGTTGAATTTTGCCTGAGGCACTCAGCAGAGTCAACACAGTCCTACTTGCATAAGAACTACAAAATGAAAGAATGTGGAAGAAAGCTTAAAATAAAGTAGTTTTTCTAAGGAAAGGGAATGATTCTTACATATTGACAGGAAGTTCACGTTACTTGAGAGACTAAAATGGACACCCTAACATGCCACCTTGGTTTTGCTTTGCAAGGGATAATCCCCTGTGTCTGAGTTTTGCTGTTGTGCACAGGCCTTCTCCAGGACTTGGTGGGCCTTGACCAGACTTTTATGGAGGTGCTAACATGGACTTTTGCTAAAAATGAGTGTGGCTTAGAGTTCTTTGCAGCTATTCCACCCACCTCTTCAGATGTGCCATGAGATACCGTAATGTTTCACAGTGTGCAGGCGGCAGCAGCTTCAGCGCCTCGTGGAGAATTTCCAGCTGTTCATCCGGATCCGTGGTTTCTGAAACACAGATGTTCAACTGTCACCACACAGACAGCCAGAATTCACACACAGAAAGGCAACAACTGGTGGCCTGCACAGGAGATAGGGTCTCACAGCTCTGCTGGATTACTCATGGAGCATTTGTCTGTCCAAAGAGGTGCTCAGAGCACCATAAGGATGTGACTGGTTTTGGACAAAGAAAATTCCCCAAAGCAAACTGCACTCCACTGAAAGATTCCCTGCAGCCTACTAAAAAAATCCTCTGGCAATCCTTGCTGACTGGACTGGCTTTGCACAAACAATCTACAGGTGCAACTCTGGGAGAACAGAAGGTACTGGGAACTTTGCCATCAGTGCCCTTGGCTGTCTCTATGCAACTTGGAAAAAGCCTTCTTTGGAGAAGGAGCTGTACAGACAGCATGCGGTCCTTGTTCTCCAGCCACAGCTACCTCACACCTTTCCAGGTGCGGCTGGTGTGAACACATCACAGAAATGCTTCAGGCAGCTAGGATGTTGGGAGAGAAGTTCCAGCTGGGCTTACTGCCCTTCTTGCATACCTACTTTCTGCAAGGCCAGCCCCAAAGGTAGCTTTGGGATGAGTGGTTATCAGCTTATGAAAACACTCAAAATGGACAACTCCAGAAACAAACGATATCTTATTTCTAAACATTTCCATAAATCACCTTCTTTATGGCACCACAAACCCAACAGACTTTAAATAATCACCGTCAAGTACCCAGGATTCACGCAAGACACACAAGTGATGTAATCCATAATGTGTGATGAAAAGGAAACATTCCTGGTGACAAAGGCAAAGAAAATGTAATCATGCTCACAGAGCATCACGCAGTCAGGCCATAATGTGCACTGCATGTTTAGTTCTGCAATCCTTACTAAATTGGGCATGCAGGGTAAGAGCTGATGGGACAGCTATAAAATGAATAGGACAGTCCTGCACGAAAAGGACTAAGGCTAAGAATGAAAAGCAGACAAAAAATGTGTTACACTTACTTGCAGACTCTATAAACTTTGGGTAGGCATCATACGTGATGAGTGGAATTGGCAAATCCCTGAAGTACAGTTTAAGTGCACCAGTGATAATATTGATATCTTCATACATATTCACAGAAATATCAGCTTTTTCCCCATCTGTGGAGAAGGCACTGATATTAAAGCCTTGGAAATGTAAACAGATGTAAAACAGCATTCAAAAGAAAAATAGTAACTTGCTTAAGCAAACATTATTGCAAAGGAAACAACTACAGATTTTGGCTTTTATAAGTAAAACAGCTACTGGACTGTGGTGTTCATGGTTTCAGGGTGAAAACCTCAAGCATTTTATAAAGTAACATATCTTTTCTTTGTTTCAAATAATTACTAAAAAATAAGCTTGGGTTTTTTCTTAAAACCTGCCTGCCTGATCTTGCAGTATCTGCCTTGGATTAAGGTGTGGACGTTTAGCTCTGCATTGAAAAGCAACACATTCATCAGCACTGCATAAGAAATCAGGGAGTCTGGGAAAAAAAGTAAAAGGCAAAAAACCAGCTTTGTCCACAGCTCCCCTATTTTATAGGAAAAACATGTGTTCACCATTTAACTACAACATACTACCTAGTCCAAAGTGCAGCGGACACAGATCCAGAACTTGGCTTCTCCAGCATGTCCCCACCCTGCTAACACTGCAGATGTTGTGTGAATCGGTCCAGTCCTCCAGACAAACAGGAAAGAGAGCTTCCAGCACAGATTCTGGCCTTGATTTCTACTGGGATAGAGGGACTGCAGCTGGAAAGCCTTTAATTTTCCCACTGTCTTTTCTCAGAGAGAAGAGTTTGTTCTCAGTGACCTTCTTTTAGTCTGCAATAATTCAAACTTTGTTTGCACTATTGCATTCATCTTATTATTTTGGAGCTTTCATCCAGAAAGAAGGATTTAAGTTGCACAGCTCTCTTAAGGCACTTCACCACTTACCCTCTATCCCTCCCCCACCCCTCTGAGCGCAGTTTGACTTGCAAACTAGGGCAGTAGTTCACAAAGCTTTGTCCTTTCCTACACACATGGTTACTGGAGCACAGATACTGATGGAAGGAGAAAAGTAGATTTTTGTAATAAAGGCCAAAGTGAAGCTGATGTGCTTTTCTGATGGGGTGTCTCCCCTCCTGCCAGCACAGCCGTCGGACTCCTTCAGACCACTGGTGCAGTGGAGCGTGAGACAGAGGCTCTGCAGAAAACTGTGTATATTTTATACATCAGCACCAAGTTCCAGCATGCAGGAAAGGCTGTACCTCTGTCAAATGCCATTTTGACATCTTCAATAAGATCACTAAATCCTGAGACTCTGTACAGTCCTTCAGAATTAAGACCTGCAATGAACATTTTAACAAGATTAAAATTAGTCCTTATTTTCACAGTTGCCTTCCACTTTGTTCTTCCCTTGGCAAGTTTTTCATTTAAGGCAGAAAAAGAAGACATGCTTTAAAAGCCTTATCAGTTTTTTCTTCCAGAATGAAACCTTATCCTGGGTTTTTAACCCTGACCATTGCAGCAGATGCCTTGTTCTATCAGCACTAAACTGTATTTACACAAATGACTTCAGAGCTGAAGGAACATATTAAACCAATTACAACTCATTTAAAAATAACTCAGATTAACATACTTGATGATCAGTCATTATTTCAGAATGAAAACAAATACCCTAATGCTAGAAAAGGATACTCAGTGTGGGCTAGGGGAGCTAGCAAGAGTGAGCACATTAATTAACCCCCTTTGTTTTGCCACGTCCACTTAATCTTTTAAAATAAATATATTATTGGAAAGATAGGCACTAATATGTATCTACAAAGCAGTAACTGCCCATTAAGCAATTTCTAGCAGAATCTATAAAAATTATAAATGGTATGAACCATGAAATAAAGCACAGTATAATATTAGCTGTGCAGGGTAATTGGCAGTCATAAAATGTCTTGTGCAAATCTGTTTTGAGCAATCATACATTCAGCAGAAACCCAGATGACCCAGATCAATCTAAATGGATTATCAGTAAAGCAACAAAAGTCCATTAACGATGTCTTACCTCTAGATTCAATTTCCCTAATGCACATATCTACCACCATTGGTCTCTTGGTGAAGTGTGCTTTTACTAGTGTGGTAAGGTCACAGCTGTACACTTTTTTGACATGCTTCAGGTCTGGCTTGCAGTCATTTGGGACCATCTTGGAACATTGCTTGTGCACATTTAAACCACAATCTGAGGGAAAAAATGAAAACGTGATTAGGCTGGTGTTTGCTGAAAATGTACTCTGAGATCAGTGCTCTGAAGTACAAATGGCTCTGGCAGGATCTGACCTCAGTTCACAACAGCTACTTCTCTTCAGGGCCCTTAACCAACAAATACCTGAGGTAGGGACAGCCCTGAAGTCAGAAGGATTTCCTACCCAAGACATTTCTTCTCTTTCTAGAAGGTCTAACACAGAGTGAAAAGTTTTCCATGTTTTTTCAAATCAGAGGCTTGGGGTCAATTATGTTCCCCACCACTATTACATACATTGCTGTCCCAATGAAGACTTTTCCCCCAAGTTACTGAGGATTTCCCAACACCTCCATCTTCAACATAGTCCTGGATCTGGCACTTCAGACATCTCCAGGGGGATATGAAGGTAGGGACTGGGTTACCAACAGGCTACAGCTCCTCTGCAGTGTGCTGGCAAGGCAGAGCCAAAACCTGAGCCGCTTGAGGGATCTCTATGTGCAGACTCCCAGGTGCTTGTCAGGAAACAGCTGAGCGCGGCGAGAACAGCAGCACATCCCAGCGAGGGCGGCTGCCCCACTCTGATGTGCACTTGGAACACACAGGGACTCCTGTTCTGCAGGTGTTTCTGCACCTTGCTGCCCTGCCATCCCGAGTGCCCTGCACTGTCACAGGATTAAGGGATGGCTGTAGGAGCTTGAAGGATCAATGCCTTGATGAAAATCTGTACTTTCTTCTCTCATCGCAGGACTACCTACTACCTATCTACTGAGAATCCCTTCCTATTTTGTTCCTTCTGATTTTTCCAATACTTGTACTTTCATTAAAGCTCCAAGTTATTTGGCTTAGTTCTTTCCAAAAGAGTAAACCCCAGAATTGATGTCTAATTTCCACTAAGTCTGCTGCAGCCTGCTGCTAAAAGCACTTTGTTTACTTAAAAGGCCTATAAAACAGCCAGATTTGTCACTTAGGATCCTCTGGTTGCAATTAAAGTTTGGCATGTCACCTTCAATCCATCAAAACACACACAGATCCTGATCCAGATGAAATGGCTGATAAGAATTCTCTTGAGGTATTTCTGTGCAGGAGTGACCTCCGTTCCTCGTGAGGAGCGGGAAGGCAGGGGCAGGGAGCTGCGGTGCTGAATTTCCCTCCTGGCTGGTTGTGTGCTGTGAGCCCCGGCACGGGCAGTGTCACACACCCAAACCCAGCCCTGCTGCCCCGGGGGTGCTGGGGGCCAGCCTGGGTGGGCCGGGGGCTGCTCTGCCCCAGCTCCCCCAGCAGCTGCCTTGTGTGGACCCAGCGTGGGGAAGGGTGGCTTGGGCAGCCCGGTTCCTCAGCGCTGGCAAAGGCACCTGGCAGAGAGGGAACGGTGACAGCCTCGCTCTCACCTGAACATTTATCTACATCCCACATTTAGTCAAGTGCCCCAAGAGCCCAAAGTGACCACATGCCCAGCATGTCCCTACCTGTTTGGGCACAGAACAGAGACTGAGCCTACCAGCCAGCACAGGCAAGGGGAGCTCCTCCTAGGCTTTAAATATCTGTGCCCTGTGTGACATTTTGCCTGAACTCTGAAAAACCAGGTCCCTCTCTGTGCTTTAAAAAGGGAAGCACTGAATTCACTGGAAGATGTGACCCAAGCCCTTTAGTGAGTCACTGCCCCAACTGTAATAGGGCAAGGAGAAGCTGTTCTTGCCTCCTCTGGGTCTTGTAGAACCAAACCAATAAATGTTTGTGGAAAGGTAAAATTACTCTTCTTTGGTGTAAGGTTTGGATACTGCGTCATTAGTAAGACTAGCGCTTTTAAAAACAAGAAGACAAAATACTGAATAGGTGCTATTAAAGCAGTCAGCTTTCAAAATAAAGACAAAATTGAGGAGTAAAAATAAGAAATAGTCATATAATTAGAGGCAACATCTTAACACACACACACACACACACACACACACACACACACACACACACACAAGGAAAGCAAATTGAGACCACATAGGAAATCTTAAATCTTGACTTCCTTTACTTAGGAATAAACCTTAATGTTGCAATAATAGTATTTACAAATGAAAATATAATTATTGTACATACAATTCTAAAACTGCCTCAAGAAGCACCTCTTCCAACAAGCATGAAATACCTGCCTATCAAAAGTGATGTCTACAACACTGGAATGGCAGCACCTCACTCATGAGAACTCATGAAGGATTCTGTGAGTGCAAATTAGCTGCTTCACACAGACAGCAATATAGCTCAAAGTTACATTTCTGGAAACCCAAGGATCATTAAGAATAAAATACACCAAAGAAAAGAAAAAAACCACATACTCCCAAGTATCTTGACTTAAACCAATTATTGCCTTGACTGAGATCATCTTAATTATATTTATATACAAGAAAGTTTCGATTCATTAAAATCTCATTTTACAGAAATGTTTTCATTGTGAAAACCTTGCTTCTGACAATAATTGTGTTATTGTTAATCCCATAGAGTCAGACAGGCTTTAAGAATCTGACCTCATTAATCCCAGAATAATAATTACAAATGCAGAAGTCAACTTTTCTCCTCTCTCTTTTGTTCTTCCTTTGCATTTGATTAGATTTTATGTACCAACCCACTGCTTAAGGGCTTATCAACACTCCTGAGAAACATTTAAAACCTGGAAATATTTTGGATACCTAATGTTTAGAAAATATGTGAGCCTTATGTTCAGTATTATTGGGCTGCATGGTGTTCTTGTAATAAGTAAGGCTTCTTGCCTCTTGTGTAAGCACAGAAAATAATCTTACTTTAGCAATTTCATATCAATAAATATATAAAGGTGATTTCAGTGAATTTGCATCAGGAAATGGTATTTTTTTTCCAATGAAGAACCTGAAACTCACCAGAAACTTCCTGAACCAAGTGAGCCTCTAACCCCAGCTGACAATACCTCACAAAAAGTAGAACATCCATGTCTCAGTCACTTCACTCATCTCTGGTTCAGCTGATAACTAAGGATGATGTCTTGCTAACTCCACCAAGGTAAAAAACACCATGGCAAAGAGGTCAGTCCTCCTCTCCACTGGGAATGTCCCAGTTTTGTACTTAACTGTACTCAACTATTTGTTAGTACTAAAAGACAGGAATTTTACTGCAAACTGAATACTATTGAATAAAAAAAATAAAGTCCTCTGTTCTCATTACAGATGCTTTGAAAACTTCAAAAGCCATTATTTTAGAATCAAGTATGAAGGAAGAGGAAAGCCAAGTCCTGAATCTCCCCACATGCTGCCGTGGGGTAAAGTCTGGCCTTGTTTGCACATGAGCTTCATAATTTGGCTGAGTTCATTATGACCAAGGGCATTAATTTAATTTCAAACTGAGGGTCTATTTACTTTTCATTAATGTCAAAATAAATCCAGAATAGCAGCTTTACTCTGGATCCAAAGTAAGCCAGAGCCTTATCCATTTCTCAGAGAAATTCAGCAGCACTTACTGGCTGGCTGGTAAAGAGCTACAGAGAAATCCCCCTAAAGCTTTCTATCTGCTGATAAATCCTAGAATAATAGAGGATGTAAAAGATGCAGTCATGAGCTCTTGCAGGTCAATAATAAAACTTCTGCTGACTTCAGTTAATCAGTTCCACCTCAGAGAGATGATTTCTCAGAAGTAGAATTGTAAGTCACTCTTACTATTCCTTTTACAGTGCTATCAAACTGTGGCCACCTTTCAAATATACCACATGGACCAAAACCAATGCAGTCATAAATTCAAGAGTTTATAGGAAGTTTGGAAATTTAAGGAGGGTGCACAGCAAGTAATTTTAAATGACAGGTTTGAAAGTCGGTGATAAGCTGCCCTGGCTTTAAGAACATATTGATCTAGGAGTTCAGATGGGCTGTGACATTACTTCTCTGAGAAGCAATAAATTTAAAACCAGGCTGACAATAGCTACCTATGAAGCCTAGAAGAAGGTTTGGTAATGTTACAGAAGTAGCTAATACTGATGTTAGTCCACTGGGCTAAGAGAACAAATAACATGCTCATATTAAATGCATGAGCAGAGCCAAAAGATAGATGTACGTTACTACTGCCCCATGAGCACACATTATAAATATTTGCAGACAAATAAACTTAGCTGTCGTGTTTTGTTATACTGTTGGTTTGGCTTCAGTCAGTTTCAGATTTCCTTTGGTTTATGATTTACTGGCTAACACGGCTGCTGATCGTGCTCCATCGGAACGATACCATGTGCTACATACATCACTCTAATTACGTGTCCGAATTATCCCCCCAAAATTGATGCATTCTATCACTCTGAAGAGCAGCTTTAAGAACTAAAGGGTAGATTTACATTCTCTGCAAGAAATCTTGAAAGACTCTTCTGAGGTTTGTGCTAAGTGTAGGAGGGTGGGAAGCGTGGAGCTGCGGTGCAGGCAGCAAGTGTTGCCTTGGGCTGGTCCATTGCAGCACCTACCAGACAGGGCAGCACCCTCACACCTGAGCTGACACAGGGAGACAGTGGGCTCTACACAAGCACAAAGTACTGGCATCGTTCCTTCTTGCAAGGCTGAATAGGTTAGAAAGGCATTTGCTCTCATACATCACTCATGAGCTCGTAGCTTTTCTTTAAAAATTTAATGTTCTTTCTGTAGCAGAGGCAGCAATGTTCCCTGTTTCGTGGGATGCAGTGTGTTCCAACAGGTCAGTGAAGGTAGCAGCTCCAGGGGCCCCACGTGCTGCACTCCGTACTTCCAAGCACAATCCAGCAGGGTGCTATGAAGGCCTGCCCTCTTCCTCCTCAGCTGTGTGGCTGCAACTTGGGTGGCCACACTGGAGCTGCCACAGTGCCTCAAGTATGTGCGTGTGTTCATCTGCAATGCACATCTGGAAGCAACCCTGGTCCCACCAGAGCCTTAAGTCACTTCACTAAGCAGCCCCATGGCAAAAATTGCTTCCAAACATATGCCTCTGCTCCCTAAAATCTACTTACATCTGTGCCACTGTATCATGCACTACAGGGTACATTATTTTAAGACAGGAATTTCAAGAGGGCAGCTAGTTACTTGGCAACAAAATTACCTAATGCTACTGAAAAAACAGGGCTGTTAAAACGGAAAGAAAAAAAAGCCCATCAAACCATCCAGTATTCCCGTATCTCAAATCAAAAGAATACTTACGTTTGTGTCTCCAAAACACTTAGCGACAAGAGCTTCATTTTATGGAAGTTTTGAAAGATTAGAGTGAGTTTGTTCAAGAACTCCCCAGGCTTCCTGCCACGACACCTGCCTACCTCCTCGATAGCTCCCTGGCTGGGCCACTGGCTTGCTCAAGGCTTCCAGGTCTGTGTGGGCTTGGAGATAAAGCTGATTTTAGGACTTGCAGTTTCAAGAATATATAGCTCCAGAATAGCTTCCCCTTGGGAACGGCTCTGAAGCAAGGCTCTGCTGTCTGATTAGCATTTCAAAATTCTAGAGCTCATTCCTCGCAGGAACACCACCAGATCCCGAGCTGGTGGAACAGCTTGTCAGGCAGCACACATCTCCAACAGCATCAGCACCTGCTGCAGGGGCAGGGGCTGTTGTCCAGTCCCCTTCCCACAGCCCTGACCTCTGCGGCTTTGCTTTGCTCTTTGGGCCTTTACTGGGCTGTGCCCAGCATTCTACAACCAGCTAAACCTGGGTGCTCATCACAGAAGGAGCTTGGTTGTGTTTTTAAGGCACAAGTGTGGGCAGAAGGGAAGCTTTTCATGAGTGAGCCATGCAAAACACTTTGAGAGTGGGCAGTGTGATGAGAACACCTTGCCTGTCCCTTTGCTGATTTAGTCACACGAGCATCAGCTGTTTTTCCAGGCACAGAAAGCATGAGCACTCTGCCTGTACAATCAGTGCCTGAGGATGGACAGGCTCCTTTGTGCTCTCCTTCATTCTTACACACCAATGGAGCAGCACAGGGCTGTCCAACACAAAGGATTTCATGGCAAGGCAAAACAAATAGCAAAGGAAATGGGGCAGCTGTACATATTTCAATTGCTGGAGAAGGATATGGATGAAATGGGGAAATTAAACACTTAAGCAGTAATTCACAAAACAATCCTGCTTTGAGACTGTACTTTAACTCTTTTGAAAATGAACTCCCAGATCTTACTGTGGTCAGGGCTGGCAGCAATATTGTTTGGGCTCTGCCACTGGCAGCTGGTTATCTGCACACTGAGAGTTCAGCTGCAAGTTAACTTCTAGTAGTTCTTCAGAGAGGTTACCTGCTCCAAGGAAAGCAAAAGATAGGAAATGTTACATGTGTAGCAGGCTGAGATAGCCTGAAGCAAAACTATGAAGGCTGCAGAAATGGTGCTTTCTGTACAGCCTCAGAGGGTCATGCTGCCTGCTGTTACTAGAAGCAGCCCAAAATACCACCGAAAGCATACAAGGGATATATAAAAAAAATATCTTTAAGATAAGCTAATTAATGCTTTGTAACCAGCCTGTTAAAAAAAAAAATCTTCTGATTAAACTGCTTATTAAGAACAACAAGCAAAAGGGTACAGATGAAGGACTTGGAGGTTCTTATGGGCTGGATACATGTGGCAGCTTGACAATTCTACTGATCTGCCAGTCTACGAGTCCACTTGGGTAGGACATAAACATCATCATCAATGCTCTAGTCTCTGAGAAAACACTATTCTGTGTTCCCACATATTCATAGTCTTATTGATATTTGTGGGAACATATTCATGTTCTCACAAATTACATATTCTGGTAATGCTACTGGCTGTTACGTGTTTGTATCATTCATAAAAAGAACTCCCTGGTGCACATCTGCAAATTTTCTTTGAATATTGTTATGGTTTCTCTTCTGAACACATTCTGGGCAGAGGAATGAGCCCTGCGAGCACAGGAGAGCTTTACATGGAAGGGATGTAACTAAGAATACATTTCTCTAAGTTCATGCATTGGCTTTTGATCTGGGGTAAAATCTTATGTCTTCATTAACTTCCACTGACCTTCAGTGCTTACACAAAGTGGCGCCATTATAATTTCAAAATGCTTTTCCAAGTCATTTCTACTTACAGCAGAAGGAAAGCATGCTAGAGACGGAGCATGCCACCAGAAGAGGCAGATTCCTCACATACAGATGCGTCTTCATCTCACAGAAGTTTTAAAGGCCTGTGGCTTGGATGCAAAAGTTGGAAGTATGACCCTCTGAGGCAGTAGGGCAGATATTTATTATAAGGATTCCCTCTAAGGAAGCAAATCTGTCTTTAAAGATGCTGATGAAATAAAGACCAAATTTGAGAGAATGACATTTAAGGAAAAAGAAACTATTTCTGTTTTGCTAGATACCTTCAGCAGAAGTCAGACTACATACTACACCCACCAAATAATTTCCTACAGGATCCAAATCCCAGACATCACCCCAAGTTCTAATTTTGGAAGACAATTAAGTTCTTCTCTTGTTTGGTGGTTTGTACTAATCCCCAAACATCTGCAGTCTAGGTAACACCCAACATCTCATTTCAACCAACAACCATCCATCAGGTGTCCAATGCAGTGCCTATGTTTACCTCTCATCTTTAAGGAAGGAAAAGACATAGTCCTCCTTCTTTGTCTACCATACAATCTAAAGAAGGATAAATTAGGGAGAATTCACCTTCCAGGAATCAGTAATACAGGACTGCACCTGACAAGATCCTGAACACACTCAATTCTGTCTTTTGGCAGAGAGACACACATTCAGCCCTGCTGGACTGAAACAAAGCACAACTCCAGTTGAATTTGCTAGGGCATCCTTGCTGGTTGCTATGGCATGTGTACTCTTAGGAATGTTTAGTTCTGGCTGATAATTTTTTAAAGAATTGGCTTACTTTGTGTAACACAAACTATCAGCCATTAGAAATAAGCTCTGTTTTTTCCATTGGCTCTTCCTCCTTTCTGAAATGGGTGACATTTATCTTTGCTGTCTGGTCTTGAACTGTCCTACATTTCTCTTTTTGCATGTTTTTGTGCTTCTGCACAGAATATAATTTAAAATGGTTGATAGTAGCCCATGCAGTATTTCTACCATTTGTTAAACTTATCACTTCTGTAAAGCAAACAGAGTCCTCTTGAGATGTGCAACTGTTTGCTATAAAAAGCAAATGCTTTAACAAGTATAAAATTACATATGATCAATCCAGTTTCGCTCATAGGTATTTTCAATAAAATGATTATACAGACCACCTAACAGATTTTGTGGATTTCCCTCAAGTGGCATTGAACCCCACTTCAATTCAAGTGGGCTGCATCCTGCTAAAAGCTGTAATTTTTTTTTGAGTACAAACCCAGTCTGAAAAGCATTGGCCTCATGTGGCTCCTGGTTTACTGTGCCTCATTGTTACTGTATCAAAATGACTCAATTCAGAAGCAAAATTATTTCTTTTTTTTTTTTTTAAAAAAAAACCACTGTAAGACCACATAAACTCAGCCAAACTCACACCACTCAAGCCTGAGCTCCTCTGCATGAGTACATTAGCACTGGCTATGGCTATGCAGGCCCTCGTTCTGTGCACCTCCAGCATTTCCCTCAAGTGCCCTGATCTGTGCAGCCTCTGGCTCTGCTGCTGCACCGGGAGCGGGCAGACCCTGCTGCAGCCTCACCCCGCCCCAATCTTTGCTGACACTTCAGCAAGCATGGCTGTACAACATGGGATTTAAAAATACCAGTAAGGACATAGAAACTACTGGAAGCTACCAACACTGACGTGAAACCTCACAAAAGACAGAAAGCCCTAATTATAGTTTCTGAACCTATGAAGTCATCTAATACACATATGTTCCTTACACTGAAAGGAGGAGAATGGAAACATGCAGTACTTAATACCATCCTCATAAGGAAGAAAGAAAACCAGATTTTGGAAGCTTTTGGAAACCTACAATTTAGAAAAATCTGCATAAATACAGAAAATCAGCTCTACTTCAGTTTAAAAAAAAAGGCAGTACAAAATAATAAGTGCTTTGGATTTAAATGTAAAAGCAATAGTATTAATTCCACAGTGCCATGCAGCACTGCAAACCTTCATACTACTTATTTTTACTGTTTTTCAGTATCAAAGTTGCCTAACATCGACCTGAAAAATGCTTGATATCTCTCCTAAATGCCCAAATGGAGGAATCTAAGGCAAGGAATAAAGATGGCACATTTACTGATTCAAGTGTCATCAAAAACATTCTAATCAGAAAACCAAAATCAAGCTTCCTCATCCTCTCCTAGCACTATACACCCTGTATAAAATCAAGAACAGTAGAAAGTACTAACAACCTTCACTCACATGTGGAGGACATGGCTGTAATCCTGTATTCTTGGTAGAAGGAAAATAGGAAAATACTGAGAAAGTAATCGCCATTTTTACATAATCATGTCTTAAAACAGAGCTGCACTCTCTAATGAATCCTAGACCGAGCAGACTCTAATGGTAACAACAAAATATTGCATTCAAATAGTCATGGGTGAAGAATTTAAAAATATTTCAATCCTATGTGGCTAGAAATGATTTTAAATATTACATTATTTTGCAGTTCTGTGATAAAAAGCCTTCTTATTTGCTTGAGACAAGACTTCAGAAAGCTTTAGACAGAGCAGATTTTCTTAAATTAGCTTGAAAATTCAGTTTCCAGGGCAACGTAAGCAGGTCTTCATACATCAACATCTCTTTGCACCATTTTTATAAATACGGTTTGCTAGAATGTCATAAAATACTTTTTAAATACAGCAAAGTATTTTGATCACTTTGATCCTTTTCTTTGCCTTTGAAAGAAAGCCGACTCTCCTTTCCTTTCAGAAGAACCTTATCAATAAAACTGTCAAACTGTTTTCCTTTGGAGAGGCTTTATCCCCGAAATGCCTGCAGTGATACCTATGCGTGTAATACACTTCTACCAGCACCTGAATGTTTATGTAACATTTCAGTAGGCATCCCTTATTCATCATCCCTTTTCTTGCTTTCTTTTCAGTTTGCAAGTAGGAGATGTGATTTAGAGTCTATATGGCATGCTGGGAGTCAGCTGGTTATATATAAAATTAATCTGAATGTCTGTTTCACAGAAGCAGCATGAAAATTGCTGATGCCCACCTTGCACATCAAGATCCCCAGTGACTTTCTAACACCTACCAATACATGGAATGGTATGAAAGAAACAAAGTTAACTATGTATCTGTCTATTTTCTCCCCCATTCTAAAAGGGGGGTGTGGGGGGGGGAAATGTCTTCATGATGATTGTCTCTGAGGAGAGTGCTTTGCATCACTCCAGTGAATCACCGAAACACGGACTTGAAACCATCAGCAGCAGAGGGGATACATTTCCTCCTTCCATTGAACGAGGAGCAGGCTGCACATTACAGAGTTACAACATGAGGAATGACTCAGGAAAAGAGCACTGAATGACTTTTACCTGCACATTTTACTCCCTGAGCAATGAGGCCCCACATGAAGTTGGCACAGTATTCACACCAGTGCGGGCCCCTGAACGTGTGCACCTGGAAGACAGCAGAAGAAAGGAAAATTACTGAAAATGACCCAACCATTTCACAGACATCAGTATCGATGCATGTAAACACTGCAGAATTCCTCCTCTTCCAAGGTACCACATGCAGCTTCTGGAAGTTTCCCTTTATCATGGCAGAAAAGGAAGAAAGGAACGAAGAAAGATCTAACAAGCAAGACTCTTGCAGACGCGTGGAAAACTGGAGTCCTTCAATCCCGAGCAGCAGAACTGCATCTGTGGAGGTCTGCTCCAAGACCAGGTCAGAGAAGCAGGCACAGCCTTTCTCCCACCTCTTGGCATCCCTCTTTCTAAGCAAGAGCCTGGCTACAAGGCAAAGCTTTTGCAGTAACTGTGCAAGAGTTCACTTTTCAACTTCAAATGCCTTCTGCTACGGCTGCCCCTTCATTAGGCACTGTGTGGAATGGGTAGGGGGCTGCAAGATTTCACCTCACATGGAAGGAGTCCTGCCAGGCAAAAATACCAGTGCCACACAGAAATACTGTAAATTCGCCCAGAGACTTTCCAGTTCAGAATAACTCCAATAGGAAATTAATTTTCTTCAGACTAATGCTACATATTGAAAACCCAAAATCCAAAATGAAAAAAAAAAAAAGAATCCACTGAACCAGGAAAAAATTCAAAGCTAAAGAAGAAAAAAACCCCAAAGCTGCTTTCATTCCTGGCTCACATGCTTGTTACAAATCCTGCAGCCACCATTAACTGCTTCTGATTTTTTTCTGATAAAGGTCCTGCTGTAGGAAACCACAGGATTCTTTACAGAGAAAATCATTACTTCCTTAGCCAGAGGAAAAGGCTTTGAGCCGCTACTTAGAATAGACAGGCTGAAAATAAAATTAGTAGCTGGTGATCATAAAGAAATGAAATTTGCAGTGAAATACAGCAAAAATACTTTAGGCTGAAGTCACTTGGTACCTCAGAGTTACTGAGCGGGTATGGGAGCAGGCAGTAACCTCACGTGTGTGCAGTGCCCAGCCGGAGCAGTGCGGACCAGGACAGGGAAGAAGCTGGAGGAAATGTTTGTTCCTGACATCTGCACACAGCTCTGGCTGTGAACACTGAAAAGCAAAGTGGCCTGACTGAGGTGGAAGAAGTCCCCCATACTACTGATGTAAGAGGCAGCTGGATCCAGCTGACACCCCCACAAGTGACAACACAGAGCAGCACCTGCAATTCAGACCACAGCTCAGTTCTGGCCAAAGGAAGGTCTGCAGCCTTCTGCAGGGCTTTTGGTGCCCTTGGAGCAGCAGTGGGATTGCTGAGAGTCTTCAAAGTTACTCCTGAATTCACCAAGTAATTCACATGCACATCTGTGCTAAGTGAGGCCCCTGACTGCTTGGTCCAGAGAGAGCCCAGGCTGCCTGTCCCCAGCCCTGCTGGTCCCCAGCCATCCCACACACCTCCAGAAGGTGAGATGTGCTCCACCAGGCCTCTTCTCCCTGCAGCTCTGGCCAGCTCCCACAAAGCAAACCATGACAAGACTTTCAGCAGCTGTACTCTCCATCTTCTTTTTTCCTCTCGCCACAAAGAGATTTTTCACACCATTCAGTCTGTTACCCACCTGCACTACCCACATCCTTTTTGACTTTCTTCCTCAGCCTGGTGGTTTTTATCCAGGTTTTTGGCAGTGTTCCCTTCCCAGAATAAGAACATTCTAGTATCCTCAAGCAAAGCATTGTGCTTTAATGCCTGCAGGACTAACAGAACTTTTTCAGGGGAAAAAAGGTATCATTTCAGTCACAATCTTTTTTTCTTTTTAGGTCAAATTCCCCCTGAAACATACTTCTCTAAAATATTTCTCAAAAATCCTGTCAAAGAAAATTGAAACAAAATTGACATTTCAAAAGTCCAGACAATAAAGAATTTCTTTTCACAGTATTTTTCAATTTTGTAAGTTTTTTTGGTTTTAGTATCTCTGCACAAAGGAAGGGAATTTTGTTTTGTTCCTTAAAATGCCTACTGACACATTATTAGCTCTTTCTAAATAAAAAGAATTATACTATCCTACTTTGTGTCTCTGTGGTTGCTGATTTCAATCCATCAAACATCAAATCACTGAATGTGCTTTTTGCTGAGGCATTTCTAATGCTGTCCTTAGGTGCTGGAGTCCCAGCTTGGCTTCTCCAGACCCATCCCCAGTGCTGAAAACCTCTCTAAACCTCAGATATCTGATCTCTAACTGGCTGTTTTATCAGTGAACATTCTTCCTTCTTGGCACCTTGCTCCCCCACCATGGTCTGCATGTTTCCATCTCCTCCTGATTCTCCTTAGAAACTCTTCTGCAGGGTCTATCACATCCCAAATCTGCCGTTCCAACCTTTTGCCTCCATTTTTAGTATTGTGAACTTTTTTAATGAGCTCAGTTTCTTACATGTAGTAAGTATGATTCACCTAGATTCTACTTCCCCTGATAACACCCTGGCTCTCAGCCTGCTCCTCAGAAGAGTTTACATGACTCATCATCAGCCTAAAACCGACAAGGACAAGGTGGACTCTCCTCTTCCCTCCCAACACTGCATGTGCTGTCACCCTTCCCAACACCAGGACTGCCTCTGCCCTTCAGAACCCCTGCCTCAGCAGCACTAGCACTGCTGTCTCACCCCATGTAGCCAGGCTTCATCCAAATACTGAAATGCCTTTCCATATAATCAGCTGGATTTACCCAGAGCCTGCTCTGCTTTATGCTGCCCCATCCAAATTACTATTTCTAATCCATTATTCTGATTGCAAACTCAAAACAGATTAAAAGGTGAGGGTAGGTTTTCCCATGTCCCATGATGCTCTCTCAGCCTTGGTTCATCCTTTATATGAGATGGGAGGTTCTCTGGCAATATTAAACAGGAATGGGAGGTTCTCTAGCAGTATTAAACAGGAATGGGAGGTTCTCTGGCAATATTAAACAGGAGGCCCAAAGGCCACAATGTCCTTCCAGCCCTGGTGTACACAGCAGGACAAGATCAGCTCTGAAGCCTCTGTTCCTGGGGATTTCTCAGCAGTGCTGTCTTTCCCCAGAGCTCAGCGGCGCCAGAGCATCAATACTCCCACTTCTGTGGAGTATTGGACTCCTAACCCTGCACTGGTCTGAATACACATCCTCTCTGGGAATTAAACCAGAAACAGTGAGTGATGCCAGAAAATACTGAAAAATTAGTCTTCTGAGGTAGCTCAGAACAGCCTCTAATCTTAGTTAGAGGATGGGTGGGGTCTGGCAGCTAAAAAGAAACACCACCTTAGCATCCCTTTGCTAGTTAAAGAGCCAGCATCTGCAAACAATACTGCATTTATCACAACTCTGTTTAATACAGCATTCTTATTTTCATATTTAATTCTCCATTCTAAAAACCTGCCAAGCAACTTCTCTGTTTTCAAAACTAAAAGATGCTTTCCAGAAAAATTTCTAAAAACACACCCAGTAGAGTCCCAGAGATCCTGACTTAAATTACAAGGGGTTTCTTTCCCCTTGTAAAAAAGAGCATCTGCCATATGCAGATTTTACTGTCTTATAAAATGTGAGAGAGCAGGATTGCCAACTGTGGCTTTACATCCCCCAATCCTTCCATTCTCACTCCCACCCAAAAATCTTCTTTTCTCTCTTTCCAAATGGGAGCAATTTTTTTAAAGAATCTGGAAAATGAGTGCATGAAAGACCAAATTAAACTGGTTTTAATCTTTATTTGTAAAATTCTGGGAGAAGAAAATAAATTTAAAATAAAAGTCTAGAGAAATTTAAAGGAAAATATCTGCTTCAGAAACAATATAAAATACTATTACTAAGCTGTCCTGCAAGTCTGAGGTAAGAGGAGAGCCTCATGTTAGGTTTACACCCTAGACATTTCTATTTTGAACTCTCCTGAACTATCAACAAGGCATAATAAACATTAAACTACCGTGAACGGTATAGGAGAAGTTCTTGCTCAGGCTTAAAAGGTATTTTCTTAGACACGAAGAAAAGTACCTTAATTCTTGTGATTAACAACTCTGAGTGCTAGAAAATTTCACTTATTTTTGTTTTGCATTTAATTAATTTTTTTTTAAGAAAAGACAAAATTTTAGGAGAACCAAATATAAAATGACCCAGTGCTGACAGAAGATTATAAGAAAAGCTGTGAAGTCCTCAAGCAGATCTCTCCCCATTATTTCTCAGGCTCTATAAAGGTCACTGTTGAAATTAGTCACCTGTGCATCTTGTTACTCCACTTATTTTTTATGCTTTTGGTTTTTCCAAGGCAGTTATTCAGCTACCCCTGATTGCTACCTGAAGACCAGGAATGAGCCAGCAGATAATTTGTATTCTTAACTGGAGACTTACATTTTATCACTTGTCAAGGCAGGGATGAAGAGAATAAGAATATACCAGTGAGATGCTGTGCAAACATGGGGGAAGATGGTGAATCAAAAGAGCTTTAGCAAAGCCACTGACAGGCAGAAAGCAGGGCTGGATTTGAAAAACTATAAACTATGGTTATAGAAAACTAACACTGAGCACATAAAACAGAAGTGTTTGGGACAGTATACAAAAAAGGCTTCCTTTGTTGAGAGGCTGCTGCCACGGTCTCACTGAACTCGTTTCATCGGACCCTGCTCTGTACAGAGCCTCTTCCGCAGCCCTCCACACCCAACTGCTGGTCAGAGCAATGGGGTCTGGGAAATCCAGGCATTACCATCTGTTGTGGGATGGGATACATCACCTTGAAAAAGGATGGGAAAAAATACTGCTGATCTATACTCTTGGGCTAGCAGAGCCTTGCACTTTAGGCAGAAGCCTCGTCGGTGCTCAGAGAGGAGACCAAGTCCACCAGGGACTGAACACGTGGCACACACCCAGCATCTACACCAAATGGTACTCCAGAGGTTCAGGTCTGCTGGCTATACTGTCCTTCAAACAAATTCCCAAGGATGATGAGACTGCTGATGGAGACTGTCAGCTCAGTGGTCCTAACCGATTTACAATTCCATCAGCTGAATTCTGCCTATTGGGGCTTTACCAAGCTTTTAATTGAATATGGGAGACATTGTAAATCTCAATTAAAACAATGAACTCAGCCTGTATTATTAATGTCTGTTTTCCCTGTCACAGTTGATTTTATCAGGCACTGAGCACACCCATGCTGGCACCCAATAGGCATGACATTTTCATCCATCCCTGGTCCTGACAGAGACTGCCTGGACGTGAAGAGTAAAGAAGAGATAAGAGTGAGAAACGCAACCATTAGTTTGGGCAATGCTTCAGTTTATGCTTGTATATATTATGGTGATTAGATAGTGCCTCTAAAACAAGGGTCTCAAAGCACTTCAAATATTCCAGAACATGGTAATTCTCCTGTGAGGAACAGTATTGCTGCTGACAAGTAACCTGAGAAGCAAGAAGACTGCCATGACAACCCACACGGCAGAGCGGTATCTGCAAGATAACTGCTTTCATGTGAAGGTGTAACAGAAATGAAGGTAACTGAGAACAGTGGAACAAACCTTCTCCAGACCTACAGCTGACTCTGCTCAGCCCAGCTGGTGTTAACCAGGGGGAGTCAGCCTGGGACCTCCCCATTGACTTTGTGCAGCAGCTCTGGAGAGGAGAGATGCTGTCAGAGCGCTGCCTTGCCCAGAGCGTGGGGTATAAATAGCATCGCTGTCGCCGGTGGGGGCACTGAGAATGTGGAGCAGGACAACCTCCCTCCATGTCCTCACCCACTTGGAGCCAGAAGCGCTGTCAGATCTTATTTACTCTCTGGTTTGTACTGCCTGTGTCAGCAGAGATAGGAGCAACTGTAAATTGAGGTTAGCTTGTGCTCTACAAGAGCTGAAGCGAAAAATGAGAATTGCAGGTTGTTGGCTTTTTTGCTTGTAAATTGAGTGAAAATGGCCACCTTCCTTTCAGGATGGTATAGCAGATTTTCTTTAAATTGGTACCTGGGAACAGGAACATTTTGCATTTTATTCCAGGTCTAACTTACTTGATACATGCCTCCTTACAAAAAATTCTGAAACTAGGGGTGAAAATTGAATAAAATCCTTAGAATTAAAATTGTATATATACACACGTACCTTATGTGTAAACAGAATATAAACCCTTGCGAGATTCCTAAATGATCCTAAGGCTAATTTGGAGGAAAAGCTGTTGATGAATGCACTAGAAGCTTCTAGAGGCAAAGTCCCAGTCCCCCCCAAGAGAAGCGCTTCCAAGCCTTACCAAAGAAATGTGCTGGTCTGGCTTCGGGCTGTGTGCAAGGCAAACTCACAGGATCCACACTTGGAGACTAATAAAAGTGTGGGGGAAGAAATTACAGCCTAAATCAATTAAGGATTTAGAAAAAAGGCTTTCTCTCATTTTTTTTGAACAGTGGCAAAGCATGAATTTAGAAACTAGCACTAGGAAACTAGAAAGGTTTAAGTAATATTGTGCTATTTGGAATCTGCTTTGGAAAAGCCCTGAAAAGCCTTTCCTCAAAAAAGTAAAAAAGTGCAAGTAACATTAAATAAATACTCTAGGAGACTAAAATCCATCAATGCCTAAAAGTTTTTCTGGATTGAACTGTCTTACGATGTAACTATGAGTTTCACACAAATCAACACAGAGCTGATGAGGTCTCCTCAGAAGTTTTGTGGAAGTTTTTTTCCAGTTATGTTCTCCAGGTATTTTCCCAGCCTTTGAACCATTTTTTCCCCTTGAGTCCTAGGAGTCTAATAGAAACATTAAATTTCCTGAAGTTTTCTTATCTGTGGGAACACACACTGACTCTCCCCAGGAACTATGCTAGAGGCACCCAGCTCTCTCTCTGAATATTCATATTAGTGCAGTGGCTCAATTAAAGGTATTTCAAAAAATGTCCAGTGCCAGTTCTGTTCCTAATAAAAAATCCAGCATCCTCTTTTCAGTGGAACTAGATAAATTTACCCCAAATTGGCATCTGCCCCAGTTTTCAGAACATCAGAAATAGAAATGAGTTCATGTCAGAAGTCACAGAAAAATGGCTCTGCTTAATATAGTCAGAGTTTGTTATAGTTTCTGGCCTTTTTGCAGCCCTTCTGCATTTTCCATCTCCTAGTTCCCCAGTGTTTAGGCATGGCTCTACTGAGAAGTTCTCTAGGATAAGATGTGGCATGGAAGCGATTTACTATGACTTCTTACGCTAGCAAAGTACCCAGCACAGATGCAATTACCCCAAAAAATATCTGGGCCAGGGCCAGGTGGGTTTGTTTCCAAGATGTGATACAAATTTCACTGGCAGAATAACTTGTTAATATTGGCAGTCTCTTTGTTACAATGATGTTTGAATCTGTCTATACTAGCAAAGTCTTTCCAGGGACTGGTCCTCACCTGAGCCTTCACTCCTTGTGCACATTTAAGGTTATATTCCACCTCCAGTTACTTCTGGAAAGGCATGTTGTCTTTGCTCTGGAGCTCCCCATTTGGCCTTTCAAGTGGGTCACCCTCAAAGAGAAAGCCAGGATATTCCTTCAGTTGAAGAGGGGGATAAAGAATCTCAACAAACAAGGCTCCTCAGCATCTTGGCAGGGTCAGTTTAAGCAACCATGGAAAAACATCTCTCTGGAAGAAGTGTTGGCTTGAAAGGGAATTATGTTGCTCACGTTGACTGATTTAGCAAGCAGCCTTGCAACTGTTATTTATTGCAATTAATTGACTGTGCCATCAGCCCTAGTAAGATAGTGACTAGGAAACAGCATGAGAGTACCCAGCACTGCACAAAGAGAGAGCAAAAAATAAGTCTTCTGGAGATAGATCTGTTTTGTGAAGTGCAAGAGAGAAACAAGACAATATCATGGGGAAAATGATACATGGAAGCACAGATTTCAGTCCAGCCCTGACAGGCACAGACACCTTGCCTCAGTGAAGCACCATGGCACTAATCTAGGCAGAAGAGTGGGTTTGTGCCTTGGACTATCGGCAGTAAGAAAACACCTGCAGGGTGCTCTGCTGGCTCAAGTCAGCAGGAGCCAGGGATGTCTGAAAGAATGCCTGTAACCAGCCAAGGGAGCTAAAACTTCCCCAGGGCCCATGAGTCACAGAAGCTGGAGGGGAGTGAAGACCTTTAAGGTGTTTTGTTCAGGCTTATCTTAAATTTGCCAAGTGATGAGGAGGTTATTGCACTGACTGATAAATTTCACAACCCAGGAGATTTCTTGCTGTTAATCTCAGATTTTCACCTTCCTCTTTGTTTTAAGGTATCATCCCATAAATCTCAGCTTCTCTTCCACAACTGCCCTCCTTATCATGAGCATTTTTTGAGCATAGTTTTATCTCTTTCCCCAGCCCCACGCAAACAGCAGGCGAAGGAGTGAGGTCAGTGCCCAAGTCCAAAGCACAGCACCAGGTGGTGAGGAGATGCAGAAGATATTTCATGTCAGATAGGGTGGACTCAGGGCAGAAGGTACCTCATTAGATGTACCTTTTTTATCAGCAAAAAACTATGGGATGTAGAGGAGAAATGACAAGATGAGGAGATGAAGAGTGGGCAAGTGCAGAGGACTGAGCAAGGGGAATCCTGTGCATTCACTACCCTAATAAACTGTCTCACCAGAGAGAGAAGATGGAGAAAACACAGCTCTGATTACCCTGCTAAGTCTTTTGGGCTAGAGCTCACTTCACACCTTCCAACCCAGAAGCTTCCCCTGGTCCTCCTCTCATTTTCCATCCACATGGCACCTTGCCACAGGCCCCTTTTCCCCTCAGATCTGCAGTTCCTCTATTGCCCTAAGCTCCTCCTTCATCCTCCTGCCCAGAAGTGCCCAGCTGCTTCCTACTCTTAAACTTATTGAATAGATTAAATATCAGCTGGCTAAGAGATTTTATTTTAATTTACACGCTATCACAGTTCTTGCCTTTTGGGGACAATATAAGCAACTATGAGAATTGTAAGGGATAGTTAAAAGCATTCTTATTGGTAGGATCCAGGGGTAGAATAAATTTATGGGAATGATTAGGTATGAATCTATTCTGTCCACTTCTGTGAAGTTACAGAACTTTGCAACTCTTCTGCTACAGAGCCTTCCCCTATGATTAAATTATTTTTGTAAGAAAATAACCCCACTGCCTTCAGCTATGCTCCTTGTCAGCACTTCAAACAGCACAGGTCTCCCAAAGCCTCCAAACAGAAGATGCTCTTGTTCATCTGCACTGGGTAGAAGAACAAGCTTGATATCCATCACACACACACACCCCTGTCCATATTGATATGTCTGTACCACAGACCGTGGGGAGATTTATTCCCCATAATAAGCAAGTGAATTGAAAGAAAGCAAAAGCTTTTCTGTGAGAAAAGGTGGAGCTGAAATTTTGAGGACGGTGAAGTGCCTGTCCTCATTTGGTCTAATGATTCATTTTACAGGAGATCTCATTCAGTGTGCTGGATTTCAGAAAAGCACAGTAGATGGGGGGAATACAAAAGTAACCCAAATATGCAAAAAGATAGATCCAATCAAGTTACACATCAAATTCCATAATTCAATTAGAGCTAAATAAAATTCTGTATCAAACAATGTAAGCCACTTTAATATGATATATTTGAATTATTAGAAAATGGGTCTTTTATACTGGATTTATAGAGAAGAACACAGAAATATTAATTTTATTTTTTTTAATAAATTGGAAAAGGCAAAAATATGCTTAAAGTAGAATACTTTTCACACCTAGCTTTCATCCCTTCATCAGGACAAACATTTAAAACTCATTCAGAACTGACATTTATAAATAATCATCCCTTTCTTTACTTATGGAGATTAATTTAAGAGAATTCAGGCACTCAATATTTGCATTTGACATGTGCTCATAAGAGACTAGACTTCCACAGCCAGGAGAATATTACAGAGCAGGAGATCATTACTGACCACCTGTGCTTGCAGAGCTCCCTGTCACCCTGGCTACCCAGCCTGCTCCCTTGAGGCAGGAGACAACTCACATTCCAGGAGATTTAAATAAGATCAAATCCTCTCAAAAACCCTGCCATGTCAGCACTCTTAGTAAAACTGTCTTTACATTCTTCTTTCAAACAACCCTTGGAGCAAAACATAGGTTAATGGATTTATTCAGGAGACCTCTTGATTATTAAAGGCAGCTTTCATGTTCACCCCTTCCTTCCCTAGGCACTGCACTCCTGTAATGATGGTTCACTACACTGCTCCTCTGCCACTGCGTTCCTCTGCCGGAGCTTTGCTGCAGGCAACAGAATCTGAGTGTTCAAACCTGTGTCCCCACCTACACACCCCACAGAGTCAGGAGGTGCAGGGGAGCAGAGAGAACTGAGGTGCCCTAGCCTGTGGTCAGGTCTCTGGGATGTTTGCAGACCCCAGCCTGTCTCTGGAGTGGCTGCTGCTGTCACCTTCCCTTCTCCAAGAAAACATCACTGCTTGCTGTGCACTCTCTGCTAGGATGCTGCAGCATTTCCAGTATAAAAGGATTTTTGAGACTCCTGCGTTTCTCTGAGCAGTGATGTGACTGATCAAAGAAGCTGCTGAGGGTTAGGGGTCCCTATCTGGTGCCTCGTGCCTGCAGCACAAAAAGCGGATTAGCTGCAGAGGTACAAAGCAGCGGACACCCTCCTGGTTTGCTGCGAAGCCCCTGGGGACAGCAGTCATTGTTGATTAGCTGAACTGGATAAATTTATTTAATTTCTGAGTTGTTTTTTCTTGGTTTGCTTCAAAAGTCTAGGTTGAAGACTCTGGACCTGACATTTCCTTCCTCCCCACATGGGTGGCAGATTTGCTACTTGGCAGGCAACCTAGGAGATTCACGCAGACATTTTAAATGATGACATCTATACACGTGAGGAAAAAAATTTGACAGATGCAAAGAAATTATAAAGGAGAAAAGCAAGTGAGCCAACGATGGCTGTTCATTTTAGAGCCATAATATAGTCTTTACTAAGAGCTTATGTTTTTCCTTTTTATTCTAATGGGAGCGTGCCCACATTTAGAGTTCATGAACGCCAGCAGCATTTCTTCTGTGGGAAGGTTGGTTGCAGCACACCCTGTAAGGCTCTTGTCCCCTTCTAATCTTTTATAGCAAAAATCATGTGTGAAAGGTGACTCCATTCCACTGACTTGAGAATTGACTTACTTCTCAAGGCATATTTTTCTGGCAACAGTATGTATAAAGGAACTACAGTATAACTATTATAAAGAAAACAATCTGTGTGGAAGGTTTGTGCCACGGCTATGACCTTGGAGCAGACATACAGTCTGTTTTTGGAAAAGACTGGAAAACTCACAGCTCTGAAACTTTCCATAAGGAGTTTATAGAAGAAAAAGAAATAAACAAACCCGAATGAATGAAAATCAGGTTATCAGATTATTTTCAAAACAGATGTGTTTCAGGCTGTTAAAGAAAAGCAACTAGGGAACACAGATGTGCAAAATGAAATACTTATTGTACTCCATACACTGTAGTACATGGAAAATCACAATCTGCTGGCATCTGCAGGAA
The DNA here is from genome assembly GCF_971803275.1 of Cyanistes caeruleus. NCBI lineage: Eukaryota > Metazoa > Chordata > Aves > Passeriformes > Paridae > Cyanistes > Cyanistes caeruleus. Next base: position 20,242,813 of record NC_141707.1, on the reverse strand, counting down.
TTATCTTCAAACTCTAAGGAACAAATGAAAATTGCAAGACGTTGCAGATATTTAGGACACCTCAGGAGCCTGTGAAAAAATGCTCTGCATTGAACTGTCAGCCAGCACAATTACGTTATGTCAAGCATTCATATTAAACACTTCTTACATACCATTTTGTACATGGTTTTCAAATTCGTGCTTAAGGGAAGAACTCAAATGAAACAAAACATCCTGACCATATAAAGTTTCCACTTTTGGTGATTATCTGCACTCAAAAGCTAGAAGGTGGTTTAAATAAAATCAGATGGAGGATAGGTAAATTAATAAATGTGCATGCATGTGGACTTCCCCACATTCCAACAAATGTGTGTGATGGAAATCAAAAATGAAAACAGGAGACATTTAACGGATGCTTTTATCACCAGATGCCTCTATTAAATTAACAATCTGCACTTCTCTTCAAAGAATAAAAGTAAGTTTTTATGGTTTTGGGTTTTTTTACATTAAAGACAACATTTGGCCTTCAAATTATATATATGAAGTTTATACTGTCATCTACAGGAATCCAGTAAAACATCAATTTATGTAGTCTTAAAATTAAGACTGCCTATCACCAAATGTATTTGACCACCAATAGGTTACATTACTGAGTCCTTACTGGACACCTATTACAGACAGACACAAAACACAAATATGTTGTATTGATATGCATCTCTCATACCAGTTATTTAAAGCAATTAAAAGAATAACTACAAGCTATATAGAAGACTAAGTAAATTTTATTAAAACACAAGGTAGTTGCCGATGCCAGCATGTCCTCATGGTATATGCTTCGCTGGATTCAACACTCAATTCATTGACACAGGAGAAAAGCCAGAAACTAAGGGAAATGCAGACCATCTGCTCAATCCAGATGCAGCAGAACACACTTCTTACCTACAAAGCTATTTACAATCAACAAACTGAGATAAGATCAATTCAATCATCTAACTATAGATCTAAGAGCTTTTTTGGCATTGAAAGTAAAGCTGGACTACATTAGAGTTGAAAGAAAAGTTTGCTGTTTTTCTCACCTTTAGCATCTCTCTCAGCATAAATCAATTCTAAAGAAAAGAGATAACTAGATACGGCAAATATTATCGAAACAAATGCGTGCACACAAGCAGCCGACAGCAAAACCCCAGCTCCTCCGCTGTATGTTCTAAACGTGCCTAATTGATTTAACCGGCAATGAGGTTTACTTGCAGCTTTTAAGTTCCTAGAAAGTCACAGTGTGCATACTTATGATTTCCTTGCAATACCAGACCCATTTCAAAACACGAGCCGAAGTCCCCGCGCCTGAAAAGGAAATTAGGTAGGAAAACGTCTTACCTTGAAATTATGAACCTTCTCGTATTTTGGAACATGTTCGTTCTCCTTCAGAGTTGCTCTTCGGACGAGCGACGTCAACTGCGAATAAGCAAAGAGTTTAAGAGGTTGCCAGATTGTCACAGACGCCTTGCGAGCGCCCAGTTTCATGCCCAGGGCTGCGAGCAGCAGATCGCGCTGCCGGCCCTCGTGCCCGGCGCGGTGCCCGGCGCTGCCGGCGGCTCGGTGCGCTGCCCAGGGCTCCCTGGCCGGCATGCTGCGGTGGAGGCGGCGGCCCGCCCGCGCCCGGCTGTGTCACACTCGGGCTGGCGGGGCGGCGCGGACCATGCCGCAGCCTAGGCTGCTGGGGCGGGCGGCGCGGCCATGGAGGGCGCGGGCTCGGCGGGGCGCGGGGCTCGGCGCTGCCGGCGGGCGGCCTGCGGGCCGGGGGCGGGCGGCAGCCGGCGGCGGGGACGCGCAGCCCGCGGCCGCTCCTTCCATCGGCGGCGGCGGCCGGCTCGGGGGGCGCGGGGACGCGCACGCCTCGCGCCCTGCTCCCGCCCGCCGCCCGCCGCGGCCCCGCGCCGAGCGGAGCGGCCCCGCCCCGGGGCGGCCGCAGCCAATGGGGCCCCGGGGAGGCGGGCGGAGCGGCCCCGCCCCGGGGCGGCCGCAGCCAATGGGGCCCCGGGGAGGCGGGCGGAGCGGCCCCGCCCGGCCCCCTCCGGGAGAGGCACCCGCGGCATGAACCGCCACCAGCAGCCTCAGGGAAAGCGGCTCTCCCGACCCCCCGTCTGACTGACATGGCCTGTGCACCAGGAGGTACGGCCAGAAGAGGGAAATGTGACCTCTGATGGGCACCACTCTTCCCTTAAAATTACGTTTTTCAGTGCTTTTCGTGTGAAAACACGCTCACCAATCTCACATCTTGTAGGGATGTGAACACAAATGTCACCCCAAGTTCACTGCAGCTCTCCATCCAGCAAAGACCTGAACCCCGAAGTGCTGGTGCCGCCTCTCTTTAGCAATCTGCAGATCCTAACAGAAGGTGAATGACACTGGACCGAGAGCTGGAGTTCGGAGGATGCAACCGAGGATGAAGCACGCACAGGGCAGTCTGCTCCTGGCCAGCCCTCACACAAACTATTTCACACAACCGTTCAAGCCTTGAACTGCCACAGGAGCCAGAACCGAGGGTCTCCCAAGGAGCAGGGCAGACTGTGTCACATCCAGCCGGAGCTGCCCACCAGGGCAGCCCGGCTCAAGCGGCTCCCTCCGCCCAGCGCCGGCAGCCGGGAGGGAGGGGCACCACGACGGCCACTCTGCCCCTCGCCTCTGCTGCTCTGCACGCGTTTGTGAGCAGTCTTTGTCAGAGACAGCAAAAACGGACCCTTGATCTGACTACAGCCAAGCTTCACACGGTGGGGATGAGCACCCTGCCGAGATGTAGGGTGCCAGGGCACCTTTCCTTGCAGCGCCTGCCTGTGCAGACAGCCGGCGTGCGGCCCTCCCTCCCTCTGCACAGGCTGCCGCACTGCCACCGCTCTCCCTGCTGCAGCAGAGGTATTTTTATCTCTCCTGAGTCAGAAACCGACGACAAGCACAGTTTGTCACAAGCTTCTGGGTGGAATTGGTATGTGCTTTGCAGCTGGATCACAGTGTTCCAGTTTAGCTCAGTCCTGCCAATAGAGCTGAGAATAGTGCTCACTGGGAGCACCCCTTGTGTTCCCTTGGGTGGCCACCCGTACCTTCCCGACAGGTTGTACAGATCTGCTGGCTTTCAGCATAAGGTCACGGTGCAGAGATCAAGGATCAAGGCTGGTGCTCCACTAAACTCTAATCTGCAGTAGAACTAGAAATTGAAACACTGGCTACAGATTATACAGGAGGATGCTGTCAGGCATTACTGGCTCATACAGGGGTCTGACTCAATTCCTGATTTCAATACAGGTAGGAGGCTGCTTGATCCATCCTATCAAGAAATACTTTTCCAATGACTACTTCAATCTGCCTGTCTTGCTTTTAGCCACTCCTTTCTGCTGCAGGTGAATGTTCCTCTGGCATTTTTCTGTCCATCCTTGCAAGCGTATTAACACTCCATGGCAATAGGAGATCAAGAAAACTGAGATGATGAGTAAGAGATGACGAGTAAGAGATGACAAAAACTGACCACTTCATCTACACGAAGTGTGAAAATACCATGGACTTAGGGGACGACGAAGCAGGCAGGCTTTTGTGCTCATTCTTTCCGTTCCTTCTAGCTAAAGTCACTTCATGGTTTAATTCCCAAGAACTACATCATGTGAAAGTCCTCATGGAACAGGTGGACCTACACCTGCCCCAGAGGAGTCATCCTCTCCAAACTTTGAGTGACAACAGGCTCAGGAAATAAGTAATGAATTCTAAAAACAATTCATTACACTTTTCTCTGCAACTCAAAATTCCTCTTATTTTTTTAAGCGAAAAAATGCATCACCAAAACTTTATATTGGAAAATAATTCTTTGAAAATAGAATTTGTTGGAAATAAATAACGCAGTGATTTTCAACAATAAATTTACTATCAGAATCAACTCTTACTATGTTGCATAATTACACCTAAGAAGCAAAGTAAAGCAGGCTGAATTTCCTTTTCAATTGCTAGTAGAGCACATATCTGTTTTTTGGCATACTTAGTCCTTAATTGTCAGTTTCTCTTTTCCTAATTCTGAAGAACTGAGTTATTTTCAATGGCACTTTAGAGTCTTGCTAGTAGAAACAGATCCTGGATCCTGGAAAATTAAATCTAAGAATGCCAATAAAAAGGTAAGCAAAACTACCCAACAGGGAAAGGTCCTATCTCATGGTTGTAATTATAAAAATGCGTTATAATCTGGAAAGTAGTTATACAATTATGAATTTTAATTTTAACACTGCTTTGTGTTACAGTACTCTAACAGAGGCTGCTTATCGGTTTCACATAAATCAGCTTCCTGTTGTTCAGTGCAAGCATTTTCTGCCTTTTACAAATACAGGAGTACTGTATTTGCTCACCACCTACCCTTACAACCATTCTCCTGGCTACATACTCTACGGTAGCGTACACCAGAAACAGATTGAAAGAAAGTTAAAGCCATAAAGCTAGAAACTGAAAAATTCAAATTTATACAACTGCTTTCAGATTACACAATTTTATAACGTGTAAGCTGCCTAAATTTGGGTGTTTGCCTTCGCAAAGTAATGCTTTACACAGACCAAATGCTTTCGAAAACCAAACTGAAGAATGACATTTCTGTTGTACACACCTTCCTGACAACAGTTTGGGTCATCAGGCAGGTCCAGATCTTTAACTTTTTAGTATGTGAGATAATGAAGTAAGAGAGAGCGAGCCACTGTCCTCAGGCAGCCCTAGTCACTGCAGAGATGAGTCATCCCTGAGAGCAAACAAGTGAAGTCACAGGGACTTGAGGCTTAACTCAAATCCTGCAGGAAGCTATCCACTCCCAAGACACTCTTCTGCTCCAGGCCCCCTGTCTGTCTCTACTGCCTCTAGCCTGCAGGTCCTGCTCCTCTTCTTACACCTTTGGCTGGCTTTTGATTCAATGCCTGCTCTCCACCAGTGGCTCCTGTACTCCCACCTGCCTGCAAAGTCTCCTCTCCAGAGGCTTTCATTTTCCAACAAATTATCTTTATAACTTGCTCTGCCTGAAGACAATACCTGAAGATACTGCTGCATACTGGATTAAAAAGATGTGAAAAACTGAAGAGGAAAGTAATTTTCTTTCCACTTTCCTACGATTTAATTTTATTTTTTTTTAGTAATTGTGTGTGACAAACAATTGCAATCACAATTGCACGTGCAGGGAGCAATATGCAGACTCCATGAGGAAGGAAACTGCAAAGCTGTCATTCTTAGATTGAATTTCAGGACATGATTTCACAGGGTTGAGGTGAACTGAAAATGGAATGACTGGAACCAGCAGCTGAGCAACTTCTCAGCAGAGCATGCAACCAGAGCAGCCTCAGTCCTGTACATTTTAGTGATTTAAGCACTAAAAAGCCAAACCCAGCAACACAACAGCCTTTAAAGCATGACATCTGTTTAGGGGTTCTACATCATACATATGGACTGAAGGGGGAAAAAAAAAAAAAAGGAAAGACTATAATGTGCTATTTCAAATGTTCCCATTTGTTATAAAACCTCAGCTGTAAGAGTGGTTCAGTCTAGGTCCTACTGGGACTCCACTTTCCTTACTTGTCCCTGGAGCAGTCTTTCAGGGTGCAGGAGGAACAGCTGTTCTCTGGAGCCCTATTTGCTCTCAGTGTTGGCTGGATAATGTATGCGTATTTTCTGGTACTAATCTCCCAATCAGTAAGTCTTATTATGAAGCCTTCACAGAATTGATTTAAAAGTCATCTGCGACTTGCAGAAAATTCCAATTAGTCACTCTCTGAAAGGCACATTATGTAAGTTTAATCCAGTCACAGGGTTCAGTCGACATCATACAAATTATCTTTCTAAAAAGGGAAATCAATGCATTCCCATTTGTTGAGTAATAAAGTGGAATTACTTCAGGAAGCAAAAATCCAAAACCAAACCCAAACCAAAACAGAAAATTCAAGTCAGGTTAAGATCACAGATCCTAGACTAACCAGATTAGAATTGATCAGTTGATCCTGAAGCCCACGTCCATTTCCAGTACAATGGAATGTTTAGTTTTCTGAGCACCTGGCTCCACTCTCAAACACATTATCATGTTTTCTTCAGAATGCATGTGTAACACACTGCAGGCTTTTCATTCTCAAATGGTATTTTCATGTTGTTATGACTAAATATGCCTTTATTGTTTCAGAATTTATATATAACATGATCCCTTCCCTGTATTTTAATAATAACCAGCAGTTATATTGCATGCATTTTAAAAAAATGTCAAATATGATGCCTTATTGTACATGTATCAAGAAACACGTATCAAGAGATCTGGTTTACTATGCAGTGAGCCACTGTACATTTTGCAGTATTCTGTTTCACAGTATAGCTAACTTGGCCAAATGCATATGCTCAGAAAATCCTTGCTTGTATGAACACTTTATGAGCCTATTTTATGGCCTCAGTACATGATTTTCAAAAGCTAATCACTTGGATTGTGAAACTGAGCCAAATTTCCTCAGTGCCGCTCTTAGTGAAAGTTTGTTCCAAGCTAAATATAACTTTTCCAGTCATATCTTTCATAGGATTGTTCTTAAGGGGAAAGAGGAACCCAAAATTTTACTTTTCATTTAAAAGTGGTGATAATCTGCTTTCAGTGAATTTTCTTCACTTGCAGAATGCTAATACCAGGCATAGCCTCTGCCCACATGGTATGAGCAGAGGGTAGGAATGCTATTAAAACAGAAGTTCAGCCTGACATCTGACTTCCCACGCTGGGTGGGAAGGACCATCACACAGTCTCAGCCACTTCTCTTGCTGCCATTCCAACACAGCCACATTCACCTGGCACATGGACACCTTCAGGCTCCCACAGGGCTCCGGCAGAATGGAATCCTCAGGCAACACAGAGCCCCACTTTCAGTCACCCACAAGGAGTTGGGTTTAAGTCATGGTTAAATGATGAAATCTTACTCCTGAGAAAAGTTCTGGTTTTTATAACAATATATTCCAAATGGACCGACTTCTAATTAAATCAGACCTTCCCCTCCAGTGAACTACTTATAGCAAAATCTAAAATCTGAAAAAAAAAAAGGCTATTTATGTTTTTGCTAAAAGTGTATATGATTTCCATAGCTGGTAATGAACATTTTTATACCTAGAATTTTAAAAGAAAGTTTAAAAAAATGTTTAATTGAAAATTTAATCAAACAAATTCAGCCAAAATGTTGGCTTGACTTAAAGTAAGGCTGTTAAATATAATTAATTAATTGATTAAATAATCAAATCCAAAGTTTAAATTATGGAAAAAATGTTGCCTGATATTGCTACCTGAAATTACTGCATCAAAAGTGAGTTCCTTCAGTACTATATTGTGCAATACAATTAAAGTGTATTGGCATTATTTGGGAAGACTGTTCCCAGTGGTGTGTTCACCATGCAGAGCATACTCATAAAAATGCAGAAAGATCTTCAGAAAAGCCAACAGAAAAGCTTTTCTGTAGCTTTACTCCTAAAACCTACTGATCAGTGCAGCTGATTGGGATCTGGGTTTATTTTGTTCCTAGTGACAGGCTGTAGATTTGCTCCTGGCAGTTACTTACATGGGCCTTTGGAATGACAATTCCAAACTGTGCAGCAGCAAAAACCACCCATTTGACTATTCATCTCTTTCAGTTACTGGCAAGGCAAAACCAATAAACATTTACTGCTCTGGATAGTGGCACAAAAGCAAGGCACTTTCCAGTGGCAAATACAACCCATTCTTTTCCTGGGTGGGGGGGGATATATTTTGGTATATAACTATGGATCTACACATGGCAAAAATAAAATAAAAATTTCTCAGTACCTTCAGGAAGAAGTTCTGCTTTTGGTCTGGTTCTGGAGGACTTTGCTAATATCAAGTGACTGTGCTTTCAGAGAGGTCAGCAACTGGCCTGCCATGTACAGGTAATTCCAGGGGTTACCTCCACACTCCACAGGTACAAATCCCACTACAGGGGTGTATGTGGGCACATGGTACGGGTGTGCACAGGTAGAGGTGTGATGTTGCAATCAGTAGTGGTGCTCACCATTATTGGTGAGCTATAATATATATAAGCTATATATATTATATATTAGCTACAGCTACAACCTTCTTTATGCAACATAAATAGTGCTATGTGAGTATATACATACAGAGTTGCACTGTGGATGAAGAAGTGCAGTCAACTCAGGACAAGCAGGAGCCACAGGGCTCTTCCCTACAGACACCAGTGCAAGATGTCCCCATGGCCTCAGCTGCCAATAACCCACTGCTCCAACACTTTCCCTAATGGCAGATACTACCAGCCTGCTTGTGAGAGGCAGGACGTGACTGCTTTACAAAAGGAGAGCTGCCACCAAGCTGTGTGACACTGAGGCAGGAGATGCCAATCAAACACCATGATAAAAGCTACCCAAAAAGCTAAGAAATGAGCTCCTAACTCTGACTGTGGTGAGGAAAGAAGTTCCCATGACTATGAGTTTAAGCTGAGGCATCAACTTTGTAGTAGCTTCTTACCAGAGTCCTATTCTTCCGCGCGAAAGCAGACTGCATTAAAAGGGAGCCAACCCAAACCAGACCTGGAAAAGTACAGAAGGAGACCAAGAACTGGTAGAGGACAGAAGGCACCACCTCCCTGCCTCAGGGGCCTGGCAGCATCACTGTTCCCCAGGTAAATCATTCAAGACAACTTGTGAAAAAGAAGAGAAGCATCATTAAACACTGGAATTGGTCTCCAGTAAATCCTCCAGACAAAGACTATCCTTTACAATTTTGCTTTCTGTCCTCCCCATCTACTCTTCATCCTTCACAGTTTTGGTTTTGGTCCATCCTATCTTTCTCCCCTCCTGCCAAGAGCCTGGGCCATAGAGGTGGTATGCTAAACAGTGAGTTAAAGCATATGCCTTGGTCAGGCGCTCCTCTCCCTGGGCAAGGCAGGAGCAGAGAGACTGGGAGGACTCACATAGTTTAAAAGTTAATTATTACACCATGACACATTGCTAAACTGGAGCTAGAGAGATCTCTCTTGCAGCTACAAGGCCTTCAGGAAGAGGAGCTGATGGAACAAGGAGCTCTGCCTAGGGAACAACCCTCCCCTTGGACAGCAACACAGACACTGCTCCTCAGCAACTTCTCCATCTTGCTCTCATTGAGTCAGCATTTCCTATTTCAGCTGAGAGCACTGCCTTTTCTTCCCATCTCTTTGTCTGGGATATGTCTCTCTGCTGCTCCGCTGGGAGCTGAGCTGCTGTGACTGAGGCTCAAGTGATGTTCATTGCAGTGAAGGGTCATTCCAGCAAAAGCCTCTTGACTCATGACATGTCAAGGCAGACTGTACTCCAAAAAGACCTTAAAAGTAATTTATAAATGCCATGTGCTCTATAGGAGTGACAGCAGTTAAAATGAAATGCAAATTGGCAGCTGCATGAATGCTCCTCTTTTGGCAAATGCTCTTTATTACTGATATACTAAATTAAAGTATTGTAAGAGAAAACAGGCTGTTAAGACTAATCGTTCAAAACCACAAGGGACTGGTGGTTTTATTCCTCATCTGACCCATACTGTAATAAGAATTTCCTCAAATAAAAGGAAAGATAAAAGTGAAAGAGAAGTTTAACCATACCCTTTGATGAGGAAATAAATGTTTCATTTTCTTTATAATATCCATTTAAGAATCTTATAGATAAAAGCAGTTTCTATAATCAACCTTTGTTAACTTTTTGTATCTGAAAATGTATACACTTAGGGATAATAAAAATCATGTAATCCACAAGGTCTTTCTATTCATACATTTATTAGGTTTTTAATTTTTTTTTTCCTTTTGGAATAGTAGTTTTGGCTACTGGTATAACTTGGGGAAATGGTATGGAAATTTCTTTTTATGTCTCATCAATATTTTCTTACCTGATGTATAATATTAATTTCACATTAGTCTTGACTGGCAGTCTAATGCATCTAATATTAGCCTTTTTTCGTTCTACATGGTAATTCAATTTAAACTAATTCAATGTATGTTATAATTGAAAACTGCAGCTCATTAATTTCTAAACACTCTTTGTATTTCAGACTACACCTGCTCCTTTGGCACAGCCTCTATATTGAATCCATCCACTTCTTCCTGAATAAGCTGTGTTGCTATGGTACATGTGCTGTCACAGTTTCTTTTTTAATCATACTTTCAGTCCATAATCATACTTATTTAGCATAAATAAGAGTAAGAATGCAAAGTCTCCTAATCCTTCCTGAATTACCATTTGATTTGAACCGATGAGTCAAGGTGAAAACAGTGTTTAACCTGAAGAAATACTAGAGTTGTCAAATGGCTATATGCAATGTGCTTGCAGAATTTATAATGGTGAAAACCTGCTTATGGACCACCTCACTGCAGAAAAATTAAACCATGGGGTAACCCCCAGTGCTCACCAACACTCCTCAGGGACCCTGATTACCATTTTTTGTAGGTCCATGTGTGTCCATGGGTATAGCTGCACCAGTGGGTCAGGATCTGTTCATTTTATACAGTGCAATTAGGCACACTTGGAGAATCAGATGGGCTGATCATCCTTCAGATGAGTCACATGTGGACTCCCATTTCCTTGCATAAATCTCTATTTAAATCAACACTGCTTTGAAACCTGTAATGAATAAAACCAGAGTGGAATTGGCAGCATCGTTAGTCTGCTCCCAAAGTCACATTATCAATTATTAACAAATTATCAGCTTATTTCCACGTATAAAGTCTTCTAATCCCTGCACATTCTCAGAAAAGGCTCATTTCACTTCTGTTGACCAGTGTTTGAATTTTCTCTTCTCTCCTTTTACACATATGGTTCATCTTTCCTATTTATTCCCTCTAAGTTTCCTAATTAACATTTTAAAATGCTTCTGTCAGGAAAATTTTTCCTATAAGGGCAGTAAACATCCCATTTCCCTACAGAAAGCTATGACTGTTAAAAATTCTTGAGACAGGCACTCAAGAAATCATCATCTCAAATGGTCAAACACAGCATCTTTGAAACAAATTTAAATAACCACTCGATTTGTAAATGGAATGATTTGGAATGATTCAAAATGGGGCTGGCAATGTAACTCCCCATCATAAATCTTGGCTATAAGAATATTTATTTTTCAAGGGAGAAGCACTGGCATGTGGACGGATCATACAACCTCTGTTACACAGGAGAGACTCTAGGGGTTTTTATTTTTTCCCCCCAGCAAGCCTGTGGTTTCTTACAACATAATGTTTAGTTGATGTCTATTTTCAGTTGACATACACTAGTCCCAGGTCCCTGTCTACACCTGGGATTTCAGATGCGTGTGGTCTTTGACCAACAGCTTTTATTTTGAGTACAGGTCACATCAAAGTTAAAATACTAAGTTTAGGGTATACTTGCATTACTTAAGTTCAGTGGAAATGAACAGGATGTTAAACCAGCACAACTTCTTCTTTCTTTCTTAACATACTTTTCATCTTACCTTACAGGGCAATTTTTCATTTGTACTGCCACCATCAACTAGCACTTTAAAATGACACTGCTTGTAAGATTTCTAACACTGAAGTTGTGTGAATTTTCAATAAAAAAACAGCCCAAGAGAATTAACCCATCAGGTCCATAAAAAATTGTCCAGTAAGCTCTCAGCACGATCAGCTTACTGAGCAGTGAGTCTGCCTTGAGAACTGCAGTGTGGCAGAGGTGACTGGAAGCTCCCAAGCACCAGCTGTGACCAGTGCTAGCAAGGATTTGGATGGAAGCTGGAGGGAATGAGAAGCTGTCACTTAAGAGCCTGAGCACTTGAAACTCTGTGAAACATAACAACACAGGATAGTTTCTGCAATTTTTGAGCACTTGCATTAAACATACTGCTACTCTAATCATCATCCAATTCACAGAAATGTCTGAATGCAAATGTAATTCACTATCATATTAACTTTGGGAAATGGCTTCAAGACTTTTCCAGAAATGTAAAATCATCAGAAATCTATCAATAAACTATTTGACACATGATATAAAACACAGAGCTTTTAAAATGTAAATTTTTTTTAAGATTTCCATTACATGCAAAATGGAAATTTGCAACAGAGCCTTTTCATATTTTCACAGAATTCCTTCATTCCCTCTCAGGAAGGGTAAAAGCTGCTTGCCTCCAAGTGCTACTAATATAATTCACAAATTGGAAAACATGAAAAAAATTATTAAATCACATACACATATGACTAAGGCTTAATAGAGGACATTATGCTCTGTGATACTAGCTCTAAGGTTCCTAATGCAACTTATTTCTAACTGCTTAAGCTCTAAGAAAATGAAATAATAATCTCCACTACACAGCAATATAATTGAAGTGCATTATAATGTGAACTTCGCTATTAAAAACATATCATCTTTTACTTATTTTGGAAATTGTATCGAAGTTGGAATTGAGGAATATCAATATTAACATGATGAAGACGACAGCAACAACTGAGAACCAGAATTTTCAGTGTGGTGATTCTTACCTTACTGAAACATTAGGACTGTAGGAACATTAAATGCCGGAAGCAACACTGTTTCTAACTGCTGATGCCTTGCAGAAGAAAGGTTAAATATGGAAAAATTTAATGTTCTAAAAGTTAATGATCAAAGGAAGACTTTGCAAAACTGTCAAGAGTTGCTGTCTTTGCTGATGACAAGTGTGACAGGTTTGAAATAATAGGAGCAAGTAGTTTGTTGAGTTTAGTAATAAAACTGCTCTCCTTACTTTGTTCAGTCAGAAAACATTCAGCTAGAGACTAAAATTAAGCATGAGAAGTTTTAGCTGAAAATATCTTTTTTCCTGTGAAAGAAACAAGGACCAGAACAGATCAGCTTCTGTGGCATTAACAGGAAAAATGTTGTTCTTTTCTTTCAAACCTAATACTTGTTTTAGGCATACCTAACTACTTCTCTTTCTGCTACCACCTCTAAAGAAAGCATTTCACTCACCATGGGCCTCAAGCATTTGCTAATCACTTATGAATGGGCAATTATTAGTGGAGCAGATGCGCCTGCCTATCAGTGCATTCTCTAACATTCTGGTGGGGGTGACATCAGACCACCACAGCTCCACATCCTTTCCATCTCTGTACAGAAGCCAAAAGACATGTATTTGTACCTGGAAGCATGTAAACAGTGACCAATGTAAAATGCTTTCCCTGCTCTCATCTAGACACACACACAATAAACAGTAAGGAGAGAAAGGAGTTTATCTGAATAAAGAAAGAGGTACGTGGAGAAAATCCCTGGTACTCAGACTCCTAGCACAGGTTTGAACTGGCTACACAGAGCTGCAGAAGGCATAAAATGCAAGATATTTCAGATAAAAGTTCTCAGCCAGAGGTGCTACCAACTGCACTGCCCCAGCTTCTCCTTGAGCCTCTCAGGTTCTAGGAGTGACCAGACCTGTCCAGTTTATGAGATCAGACACAATCACAGCCCAAGGTGATTATCACCAGCTATACAGTGTCACGTTATAAAGTTTAAGTAAGGTAAGAAACTTGTAAATAACTAAATTATCCTTTTATAGGGCTCTTAATTCAACAGTCCAAGCTGTTTCCTGTAGAAGTGATTACTAATAGAAAATAATTAGGAGATGCCAGATGGGAGGAGGAGTTAAAAAAAATAAGACCCCAAACTCACACAGCTAAGGAATGAGAACAACAAAGGAGAGATCAGCCAACTAGCAACCCACCACAGTCCCTCACCATCCAGAAAGCCCTCTGCACAGGCAATAAATCAGAACCACACACCTGCTGCCTAGAGGCTGCCTAGAGAGTGACCCACCTTTTCCCTTCTGTGGCCACTGCATATTCAGTTGTGGGAAGGCATAAAAAGTCAAAGTAGCCACAGGTGTTTGTTTTTTAAAAAAAAGGGGGAAAGAAGATTTTAATTTACTTATATGTGTCTATGTGGTTTCCCCACTGTACCTGTAGGTGGTACCTAGACTTTCTGGAAACCTCAGGCATAAGGCCCATAGGGCAGGTCAGCAGCAGACTCAACAGCTCTCCATTGCTCATCCGGAGCTGAGCTGGACCTCTGTATTTCTGTCCCAACCACTAAGGTCCACTAGGGTGGGAAAACTCTTTCTCACCCTGAAAAGTGCCCAAAGAAAGCCATCCTCTTTGGCTCTTCAAGAGCAAAGGAAGAGTCCTCCCTCCCTCCTTCCCTCTGTGTCTTTTTGCACTAGCCTATCCCATTTACAAAAGAAGGGAATTTCTGCCAGTACATGTAAGAGAGGCTAGGGCTGTACAATACTTTTTGAAGGGCATTAAAAATGTAGCCAGATCCAAACCACCAAGCATTAGAAACCCTGAAAAGAACAGAGGTGAAAGCTTCACACTGACTCAACATTGAGAAACACAGGAAAAAAAGTAAGTTATTATTCACTGCTAATGGTTTCATTTTATCAGTAACAACACAAGCATTATACTTTAGAATTAACTGCACAGTAACTGTACTGCTTTACAGCCTTTTTAACAGTTCTGCACACTATTCATCTTACAAAGGCTCAATCAGGCACAGGGCATATGCTGAGGGTAATTACTCACCACACTTCTGCTAAGGGTCTGATGTGTGAGTCTGAAAGACTAGCCCCACTCGATTTCACATGGCAGCTGCCTGTCTCAGTATAATTTGACACCAAACTTTCTGAAGACTATATCTTTGTATACACATCTCACATGTCAGATCATAAAAAAGCCATACTTAGCTGAAAAAGCAGAAAGTAACTTGAAAGGTCATCTCAGCAAGCAGTGAAGTGACTTGTACCCATGACAAAAGGCTGAAGCAGGATGCTGTGTTTACCTTCAGAAGGAAGGGAACACCTCTACAGGAGTAGCATAGCAACGGGAGGTGCAGTCTGCTTGAAATGCAGGCTGACCTAAGGCACTCCTCACTGCCTGCAGGCTGTGAAACCTTATTTATTCTGACCCTTGTAATACTGCATCAGCAACATGCAATCGGCAACACAAGCACACAGCTTTAACTTCATGTTAAGCCCCCACATTTTGGTGTAAGCATTACATTAATGTGCTCTGGAGGTGCAGACACACACACACAGACAGGCAGGCAAGTCCTGCAGCGCTCACTGGAATCAGCCAGGAGACCATTTGGAACCTGTGGGAATTAACTGAGCACGGCTGAGCACGAACCAGAGCTGGCACCAGCAGAAGAAGAAAGAATTTGAACTGGGAGAAGCAGGAGAACTAAGGGACAGAGTTTAACACTACAGGTCCAGTTAGAGACCCTTAAAAAAACAAGTTTTGCTTCCTAATTTATCTTTTGTAAGCATAAGATACTGATAAGAGTAAACTAGATATTCTGTGTGTGACCTGGGGTTTAAATTAGCAAAGTACATGCTTCATTTGGAAGCTCTGAATCTTAAATTGAAATCAGTTGATTTCAGTGAATCAATTTTACTGCCACGATGAGCACAAATAAGGGTTTGGGTTACTCTTGGTGATTATAAGTAGAAAAAGGACTGTAATTTGGAGAAATAATTTTCTTTGTGCTGATGTCTGTACACTGGGCAACATGCACTTAACTCTCCTTTCCTGGGTATTAATAAACACAGGGTTAAGTTAAAACCATATATATTTGTAAAAATGCATTGTAACCATTTGCAGTCCTAGTTTGGACTGGAGGTGCCATATAGAATACCATACATGACACTAGTTCCCCACCAACATAAATGCTAATGCACAGAAAGGGAAGATGAGGAAGAATGAGGCTGGGGCAATCTCTTCTGAGCACGATGTTGCTGATATGCTGGAGCAGCTACCTAAAAAGTAGGCTTGTCTTTCATTCTGCTAAGAACTTTCTCAGAATTGACAAAATTGTCTGTGCTTTGAAGTCTCTGCTGAAAGATGGGCTAAACCCAGAAGAAATAAATAGAAGTTTCTGCCTTCCACAGAGTTATGTTTTATTTATAAATTACATTAAAGTTACAGAGTGATTGTCATGGACACCCGCGCAGGGACTGGAAAGGAACATTTGTGAGAAAAGAGTTGACAATCTCCTCAAGTTAACCCATGGGATTCTTCAGTGCTCAGTATCCTGCATCTTTAAATGTACTTTAAGGTAAACATTCATTAGTTGCACTTCTAACAACTTTATTGCTTTATCATTACTTTGTTACAGCTATGGCTTGTTTAGATGTTGTATACATTATACACCCATCTTTTAAGTTAAGTCAAGTAAATGGAAATATTTCAAACAACCTCCAGGATGAAGATTGCTTCAGCTCTCGAAGCACACTTTGCTCCTGATTAAGGCCAGATCATTTTTTTAGCCCCTATCAGTTCCAGAATTGGCATTAATGGGCACCAAGCAGCGTCAGTAAGAGCTGTCTTCCTCTATCACAGACCTCGATAAAGGTGCCTTTATTTCCATGACAGCTACTGCAACTTCCTTGGCTACAGCTTCTCATGTGCTGCCACTGAAGATAAAATAAGCTGTGGTGAAGGAAAGGTTTAAGCAGATCTTACTTACAGATTTGACTGAGAGCAAAAGTAGAAAAGTAGTAGTGTCATTAAATAAAATATAAGTGTCAGTTTAAAGTTGGAAGTTAAGACTGGTCCCTCTGCAAACACCTGAAAATATCACCCTGGATTTTGTATGTGGAGTCTGTTGTGAAATCATTAAAAATGTACACAGATCATGCTTAACTTTGTCTTTGGAGACAGGTGTAAAAGCATGTTTCCTACTAAAATCATACAGATTTACATTTTCAGATCTCCTTGCACAGATTTGCAGAAAATCAGCCTTCTTCACTATAGAGGAAAAAATGGTATCACCAACTAAGGTAATCGAAAACAGAAAAAGAAAATTGCTTTTGTTGGGTGACTGCTGCCACAAGTCTTCTCTCATGTCTTTCCATCTATAGGAATTGAATGGAATGTAGCACAGTTTAGAAGGGGTCTTTAATTGATTTGCAGCCACTAAAGTTCTTGAAGAAACAGCACATCACCAAAGTAAACATGAATAGATATGATTCAGTTGCTATCCTAACATTTACCCCAAGCATTTCATTTTGAAAGACAGGATAACTCACAACCAATGATTTAATTTTTTTCATAACAAATATTAAATCTTAAATCAGTCACTCATACAACTTCTTACGCATTATACATATTATAAAGAAATCCAAAACATGTCAAAATGAAAAAATTGTTTTGCAGGGCTTTAAAGAAGGACTTTGATATGTGTTTTAGATATTTACTAATTTCTAAGAGCTGCCATTTTTATGAGGTGTTTAACTGAATCAAGTCATCTGCTCTAAGGCCATAACTGCCTTTGAGAGTAGAGAATGTTCAGAGACCCATCAGTATTCAAAGCACAGGAGGAATACTAAATCTTATGATACTGGGCATTATTTCCACTTCCACACTAGGTCATACAGATTGAATCCCCATGGGAAACCCTCTTTTTAATCATTCTTAGCCCTCTCTTAACACGCAGACCACGATGGCTCCACAATTGAGTTGTGAACAATTTACAGACTGTTTTGGGAACCAGCATCACCTTTTTACACATCAGCTAAAATGTCTACGTGGGACATTCGAATAGGACAAGCACTCTCCTGTTTTCAATCTCTCCTCCTCCAGTTAACTCTTGACAATTTTGTAATTCCTTCATAGGTTATGAAAAGCATTAAATCATTAACCAGAAATTTTAACTTTTAACATATACTTTTACATGACATTCCTTCTCATAATCAGTGAAGCACATGCTGTGCAGTGGATTATATTCTCATGCTTTTCCCATTAAAAATTCCATCTTAAATCATTCCACAATATGGTCTCTTGCACGACTCAGGAGTATTGCAATCTGTGTCTTACAATCCTTATCTAACAACTGCATAAGTTTCGACTTTTCATCTCTTATGGTCTTTAAATCTTTCCCCTTTACTAGGGCTCATTTTTAATATATTGCAAATGAAAAGTGTCACCCAACACATACCGAATTTTTCTACCATACATTAATTACAGAAAGGAGCAGGAAACTAATAAACTATTACAAGTGCCTGCTGGGAGGCATCTAACACAAAATGCAGCATTTCCTGCTATACTCCATACCAAACTGAAGACTGGGTGAGTGCCCTTTAATATTTCATGCTCAGGCTTGGGGTGTGTTCCTTAGCTGCCCAGTTTCCATGGCAGAAAGTGAGACTCCATTCCCACCAGCTGTTCCACAGGCTCTGACCGTGTTTTTGTGTCTCTTCTTCCCTTCCTCTGAAGGACTTATATTCCATACACCACCCACACATGATTGGGCAACAGTCACAGGCACAAAATTTAGATTCATATCTGAACAGCCTCAGAGTCTGCAAATCTATGAACATTTTGGCTCAGGATGATCACGTACGTTATAGAACCAGACTTATTTTTCTCTCTTTACAGAGCAAGAAGCATACAGTGCAGGGAGAAGCTATGTGACTACATTACAAAACTGATAAAAGATGCACTAATTGCCAAATGTTGGACACACTGAGGAAATTTTCATCCTAACCGTGGGGCTAATGGACACACAGATCTTGTTGCTTGGCTCATAAAACAATATTTTTTTCATGTTGAACTCTGACCAATTTTTTTTGGTTCGTTGCAAATTCAATGACCTTCTCTTTGTATTGGACAATAGGAATCAACCTGCCACCCCTGGCACCAAAAAGAAAGAAAAACTAGTTGACCTATTTATAAATAGCTGCTTATTCCGAATGCTGAGGTTGCTAGTGGGATCAGGTGTTGGTCGTGGGGCTGAATGCCTTACTCTCCTTGGAGATTTGCTGGGTGAAGTGACATGCAGGAAAATCTGTGCCATCTTCCCACCAAAACCCTGAGAGGTGCAAAGACAGGCAAGATGTCACCACTCCATGGTGAGAAACACCACACTGTACTGTCCCTATGCAGCCACAGATAGAAATCCCAACCGGAAAATTACTCTAAAAGTAAATTGAAATCTCCACGTTTAATTATCCTGTGATGTCTGTGTGCCTCAGTGTGTTCACATCAATAAAGTTCCAAGACAAAATAAAGAAGAGTATTAAAACTTGGGCTTCAGGACTGAAAACACCACTACTGTTGAACTGTTTTGTGGCTTTAGTCCAAGCCCCTTTAGTCACTTGTAAATTCCAGGTGAAGAGAGTGGGAAGCTGAGATTATGTGTCTAACATGTCTAAAGGTTTTTCACATAAAATTTCAATCTTTGAGAAATAGTCAATAGTCCTTCTGCTATTTAATGAAAAATGTTTCAAAACAGTATGTATACCTTGTTGTTGAGTGACATAACACAATGTAATCCATGGAAAAAAAACAGCATTCTTCAATAGTAATCACTGAAATCCCTTTACTATGAACACTTTCATCAATCTAAGAAGTGTAACAGAACAGAGTTCTGCTGTCACTTGAAAGTTTCTAAATTCTAAGAGCTACTTTTACCAAAGAAACCCAAAGTGGTGACTTCCAGAAGACTTAGAGAAGATTTTTACCCAGGCTTTGCATTATAATAAACTGTCTATGATAATATGCAAAAAAAATCCTTTTGAAACAGCACGCTGGAAGCAGTGGCTGTCAGGAACTGTAAGTGATAACTCACCCCTCTACTACTGGTACCTAACAGGCAAGAAATTGGATATTAAATGTGGTCAGCTAGCTTCAATATCCCAGCAGTATTTCTTTTGTCAAAATGATCTGATAACAGGGAAGATTCATACTTTAAGCTAAGTTGTGTGCTTCATCTCTCAGCAAATTCAGTGCAGAATGACAGATTCTGCTGAAGGAGGATTTGAAGGACCAAAGCTACGAGCCTCTCTCTCTGTGGACTCTGTATTAAGGTTAGTTTCACTGTAAAAGTCATATATGTGGGAAACTGTCAGTCAGACCTTTCCTCCACATCCACAAAAACTAAAATCACATATTTGATTTGATTTGAGAGACCAAAGATCCCAGCTAAGGTCAGCATTTCTTCCACACACTATAAGCGTATTAGATAGTCCTAATGTATATCATTCTGAAGTTTGTGAAACAGGGAAACATATCAGATTATTATACATGCATTAACACCTACAGGCATGTAAAAATAGCTTTAAAAATACTTTCATTTGTCAGATTTTCAATAAACAAAATATTTCATTTAACACAACAGAATTTACATTATGGTTTCCTTTTATGTTCGGTCTCTGAAACACAAATAAAATTTCAGGCAGCTGCTTTGTCTGCCCAGTACATTCCCAATCTCCTTTAATATTTTTATGTTCACTGGTTCTCAGATTTCTCTCTTCTTCGTTTTTCTTTTATAATCCAGGATGCAATTACTTCTCAGCTGATACTGCAACTCTCTGAAGAAAGCAATCCCTCTTTGTAAAGTCTGGCTGAAGCCAAAAATAGCTCTGTCAGCTTCTGACAGGCTGAACTTAGCCAAGTGAAATGTTTTAACATTTTATCAACTTAATGAACAGTCTTATTTATAATGTGGACAACTTTACTGTCATTATATGCAGACTGCTGAATAGATTATGGAATGCATTTGTTTGGGGAAAGCTGAATATATTAAGAAATAAAATGCAATTGTCTTATATACTGTAAAAAATTTTAAGATTAAATATTCTTTGCCCATTTGAAATAAAGAAGTGGCTTAATGGTAACATCCATAACTATAAAAACACCTGAAGAATCACAATGACAAATAACTAACCTCCAAATCATGAACATTTGCAATGTGCAAAAATTAACATTACAAAACTCTACAACCAGTTTAAATATTACTGCTAATGTAACACTGGAAATAACTATGTAGACTAAGTAGATGCAGAGACCTTTAGTACTTATAGTAGAGGGGAAAAGTTAAAAATACAAAATAAGAAGTCTAACAGAAAAAAAAAGCATGGGTTAACAATTGCTTACCCTCTTTTCTGCTACCTCATCCTCTCCTGTAGACTCTTTGCCATCATGTTCATCTCTCAGGGTTGGCATATGCTTTTTGTGTGCTGGCTCTCTGTTTAAGGTTGTATATCCTACGTGTTCATAAATTGGATTAATTGTCATCTTGGAAATGTATTCAGCTGCCTTCGTTTCAATATAAAGAGTAATCAATCCATCTGTCACCAGGTCATGGATGGACTCAAAACGTTTCTCCCCAACAAAGTGTTTTCCATCGTAGTAGAGTCTGAAGTTTCTGGTTTGACTTCCAAATCTGCCTCAATGAAATGGGAAAGTTGTTTTTTTTTAAAGAACAGTAAGCAGAATAAATAAGAGTAAGCAAGCCTTTGCAAACAATTAAAAACACTTTATCACTTAAAGCTGTGACTATGCTCTGTGTCTGGTCCAACTGAGCTGGAGAACTACTACTTAGCACAGATAGGAAGGAGAGATCAACAACAACTGCAGATAGACAGCCAAAACAGTTACTGTCCCAGAAGGAGCTGTTTGTTCTTGTATTCTTTTAGCCTTTCCATTATCTATGGAAAAACTGAAAAATTACTTCACACTCTTTACGGCTTTTTTTAGTGCTTCACTACTTTATCACTGTAGTCAATTTGCTTGGCTCTGATATGAAGAGGTCTCATAATAGAGTTCTCTGTTACAGCTGATCAATACGGAGTTCTGATGCTGTCTTGGACCTCTGCTCCCCTGCTCGCTTGCAGGAAGGGGCCATTCAAGGTTCAGCTGAGCTCCAGTGCCAACAATTACACTGAAGCAGAACTGCTGCCAGAACTGGAGCAGCACAGGACAAAATGGCACAAGGGCAAGCATTCTTTATTCCTGGCCAAAGGCCCAGGACTAACTCTTCAAGCTTTGTACAAAAGTCCTTCTGTGTTATGCTTGTTAAGTCTTAAGCTTCAAGCAAATCTTTGTAATATACAGGATATATAACACGAAAGCTATCCAACAGCAGCCATCCTGCATCACGATGGAACAGCATTTTGATACAGGCTCTTAGCAACCATAAGAATGCTGAATTTACCTGAACAGTAGCATATTTTTAAAAACTGCACTTAGAATCTGTAACCATTTTCTGCCTCAAAGCAGTCTAAACATGAAAACACACCAGTGTTTGCACTTGGCAACATTTCCTGTGGAGAAGATGGAGGCAAGAAGCTGCTTTCACAGCTCATTCCAGTGCTATTCCTTGGTCAGACAGCAGCGAGGGTACTGGGCCCCCTTAGGAGGTCAGATGTGCCAAATAAGTATTAAGAACTAAATTTGAAAGGATGGATTGGTTTCACTTTACAATCAAATGCTTCATTGGAGATGTTAAGGAACGCAGTAAATAATATTTTGCTGAAGTGGCTCCTCTTCTCAGTGGGGCCTTGCCAAACAGGGGAAAGCATAATTTTAGAGCTTGCCTCAGGTGAAATATTGCATTCTTCCTGCAAATATGGACAAAAATTACAAGGTTCTGGAATCTGTATTTTTTTCTCTGTTCTACATCAAAATGCCAAACCTTCCCATCACCCTATCAATAGTCTGACAGTGACTGCAACTGCAGAAGCTGCTATTTCTACATAACACTCAAATGTAAATGGAATCTGCATCCTGCTCAGTAAGGAAAGAGGCCACAACGTGTAGGAACTACGTGGGCATTTTCCTGTAGATTAATTGGTACTTCCATGAATATTTTTATTCCACACAAACTAAAAGTTCATTGAATCAAACGCGAGAAATTACAAGATGACAGAAAGAAATAAGTTTTTACCCAGTGCCAATTTCATCACAAGATGCAATTCTGAGTCAATACAAGTCATTCAGAAAGCAGAAAGATAATGTCCTAAGTTATAGCAGAAGGGGTAAATGTATTCAGACTTACTTTTCAGGGCACCTTTATACTCAGCACAGTGTATGGCAAACAAGCTTTGACCACAAGATGTCCTCTTTATACACCCTTGACTGTCAGAGAAGTCCACCTGAGCCAAGAGTGCTCAGCACTTTGCAGTGCCAAAGTGAGCAACCTTCATGGTCATCGGCTCAAGACAGTGGGAATAATGCACATTGAGCATGTACAAGCACCTTGATGGCTCTCACTTCATTAGGACAACCAAATAAGTTTGAAGGTGAAGAATAATGGGCCTTAAATGATAATATATACATTAGAATTACTTTTATTAAGAGATGCAGGTGAACTGCTGTTCTAATCAGTAAAATCAGCTCTGACTACTTAAAGCAGAGTTTAAGTAAGCTGGAGATCACTTATTGCTCTCAGTTTTCTAGAAGAAAAAGTATTACACCAATTTTATCAAGAGAGGATAAGGCACAGAAAAACATCATAAGGTCTATTACTAAGTACACATAGCGTCTTGATTTTAGCAACATCTCTCAAAGTCTAAAACCAGTCTTGTTACGTTCTGAAGTCTTGTTCTGAAGAACAAGATGACCAAATGTAGAAAACAAACTGAACTTTTTAAAAGATAGTTGTCTTTCCTTCAGGGTCAGAGGGTGTGCCCTCCTATCCCAGGAATGTTTTACTGAGCAGCCCCTATGCTGCAGATCTGTTCAGACTGCTGCACATGAAGTGTGTTGTTGAGAGATACTATAAGGAAGAGAGTTTCCAAGAGATGAATGGTTTGGCTTTATTTAATTTCCCATTTACTTCAAATCAAATTTTTTCTCTATTCCTTTCTAATTGGCTATGTTGTGGAGAAAGGTACTGATTTTCAAATAGAATCCTACTAGTAACAAGGAGATAAACCCCACAAATCAATGAAACACCAGTCTTTTACAAAGACTACTGTCAATAATGTGTCTCAGAATCCTGTTTTATTTCTTTCAAACTAATTTAAATTTTTTCCTGACCACACAATGACACTATTTTTATCAAATTAGAATATGAAAAACAAACACACATGTTTAATTGAAAGCTATTAATAAAGATTTAATCTTCAGTCTTTGGTCTAACTTAAACCCATGGTTTAAATTTTTCCATTAGCAAGACTATTTCCTTATGTTTACTTTCTGTAACATTCCTGCAGCCTAGTTAATTATACATCACCGTGGCAACTAAGTAGAGCCAAGATTTGATATTTCAACTTCCTGATGCTCTCCTCCTAAGGGCAAGTACTAGTACCAGCTGTTTTTTGTTTAATAAGTAGAAAGTGGGACACAGATAAAGTATGTTCTCTTTTGGTTTATACAGGGCAACATTAGATGTTTTTCCAAGAAAAAGAATTAGACCTCTGACATGTCAAACAATCTCATTGTGTCCACTGTGCATTTGTTTGCAAGCAGCAGGGACTACAGATAAAATACTTTTTTTATTCCAAGTTGTCTAAAAAGCAATCACTGTCTAGTTCCTTTGGTTGCCAGTGGGGCAGAGCAGATACCGTAGGAAAATGCATTAAATGGTAGAGAAAATGTGGCTGTAATAAAGCATAATAAAGGACCAGGGGTTGAATTAGGTATCATACCATGAGAGACAGGCCTCAGAATCAGCCACCTACCTGTATGCAGCATTCAGTAAAGAAACAAAAGGAGGAAGTGAAGAATTGAGAGCACAGACACACTCTTACCATCTGAGAAGATGAATTTTATAGTCCACACACAGAATTGTACAGTAGCTATTCACCACTTTCTCAGGCTATTTTATGATGAGAATAATTTCTAGACACAGGCATTGTTTAGAATGCATAGCTGCATGACATTAATACTCCTCAGGACTACTTGTGTCCTTAGTTTCAAGCAACTTCATACACTGAACTGGGAAAAGTGAAGGCTGAGCCTAAACGTTACTTGGACTTAATCTTCCCTTGGAGAAAGAGTCTTAATATGCTTTGCAGCCAGAGGGCAGAAGTCTTTCTTAAGATTAGGTGCCAGAATTTCAGCTCTATCTTCTGAAAACTCTCAACCAACACTTATGACTAGAGTCTTGACACCACATGAAAAGCCACAGGAATATAAGGACTCTTAGAATCACAAATGTCTCTTAATCATGCTGTGTTCTTAGGAGTGAAAACAAATTATTCCACACATCCTCTTTTGGCCCATTTCCCTGTCAAAGCAAGACAAGCTTTGCATACAGCCAAAAACTCCTCTACACAATTATCCCTGAAGGTCTCCAGCTCCTGAGAACAGCAATTTTTTTTTTTTTTTAATATTCATTGGCAACAACATTTCTGCTGATGGCCAGGGAACTGCAGAACTTGCCAACTTCCCAGAATACCTGCTTGACAGATAACATCCTTTTCAAAACCTGAGCAGTATTTTACAAGAACACAATATGTATAAATGAAATCAAATACATTAGGGGTTGATACAAATGGAGACAGAAAATCCTTGCTGATACGGTTGGGAAGGGTGTCAGAGTACTGTCACCATGGATAGTTTTACAGAGCTATTTGGAAGGGCAGTACTGGCTAGCTGACTGTTGCTTGATGAACATTAATTTAGTGTAAAGTTTTTCCTAAAGCCTGGTAACACCTATGCTGAATGCACAATACTTTAGTTCAGCATGGGAAAGGTAAGGCATCCTTCAAAAGAGAAAACAGATCTTAGACCTGGTACTGTAGCCTGTCTATCCCCTGACAATGCAGACACAGCATTTGACTCCCTCTGTCTAACCTGGATCAAACAATAAAGTTCAGAGCTTGTACAGTATCACTGATAACATCTTCCCAGTAGTCTCTCTCAACTGAGGCTGAAGACATTACTGCCCAAACTCCCTTGTCCAAGACGGAAAACTGTACTGCATAAATAAAGTGCCAAGAGCAGGCAGTGAGGATCAGAGCACTGGCACTTCCCTGTGGATCCTAAGCACTGTCAGGGACAAACCAACTGCTCTAGGGCATCAGCAGTAGGCAACAGATGCTGAAAACAATGAAGAAAAAGTGTTATCAGCCCTTGGTGCCTGTAATAGAGCATTTCATAAATAAATCTAACAAAATTAGAGAAGAATTTCATTGCTTTAATGTATTATTTTACCATTGACAGCTGATTTTCACCATCTTAGAATTTTGAAGAAATGTCAGCTGATCAAGTACTATGTATGCTATTAATATGCAGTAAGACCACTCAATACTTAAGGTAAATGTTACTTGATCAGGGGTAAGCAGCTGTAAATAATCTGTTTGGCTTGAACATATGCATTACCTCTTAGTACTGTGTTTGCATGCCTTATTCCATTTAACATTATATAAATTGCTGGGATTGATTTGATGATTGAATCAGAATCAATACCTATGTTTTGGGCAATGTTTTCCTGCCTTCTCTACATGATAAAAGTTCCATACTTCCTGGAAATAGACTCACTGTGGTTAGTGGTTAAGACACATTGGAATTCTACATGCACATGGGAACATAAAAATATGTAAACTATTTACATAGTAAAACATATTAAAACGTATCAAAATGGTATCTTCTCTTTACATGAGAGCAATATTTGGAGACCCATGCCATCTTGGCTGGATAAAGATCATCTGGAAATGTTACTAGCAGGAATGTTACTAACTTTCACAGTTTCCTAATACATAAATAATATTTACCAAAATTTTTTAAGAGAAGGTTCTTCCAGAGTTAATTTTACCATGTGACTTCATGCTACAGAGAGCTTTCATACTACTTTAAAATAGAACTGTGTTTCAATCAACCCTACCACTGTGTGCTCAGCAAACTTCAAAATTTGCAAATTTTTCCCCTGTGTAAAACGTTTTCATTCTAGGTCATATATGACATCAAGTGAAAACCCAAAAAGATGTTCTTACTGTAAAATAGCTTTCCAAGTCCAGAAAGGGTTTTTGGAGAACAGAGTGGAGCAACACTGTTGTTCAGGTTTTTTCCTAAGGTACACAGCAGGTTGTTGTTCATGGTCTCAAGAAAACCCAAATTCACTTAGATTAAAAAAAAAAACCAACAAAACTACAGTAAGATTTCCTGTTCCA
The DNA here is from genome assembly GCF_971803275.1 of Cyanistes caeruleus. NCBI lineage: Eukaryota > Metazoa > Chordata > Aves > Passeriformes > Paridae > Cyanistes > Cyanistes caeruleus. The sequence continues at coordinate 20,215,959 of NC_141707.1, read as the reverse complement.
GAGAGATTTTGTCAAATCTGATTTGCCTTAAGCCACTGCTAATTCAAATCTTGCAACACAGGTTTACTTAACTTACTTAAAGGTATTACAGAATTTGCTATTCACTTAACTTGTTTTCTCAGTGTATTATACCTCTAATCTTCTAGTACTCACTCATCACTTCTATGCAGTGAGATTCACCAATATATTCATCCTGCTCTCTAAATGGTTTTTCCTCAAAGCTGCATTCCCTAACAATAAACAAGCTTAGTAACATAAAATGAAATTGTTCATGCATATATAATGTGAATTGTTGGAATTCTTGAGGCTACTAACAGTTCATCAGTGAAAATTAATAGGTTTTTTTTTGTTTGCAAATTCTGTTTTTCTAGAATACAATTTCTTCTTTCATGCAAGTGCAGCAATAAATGGGACAGATGTCAATTTATTACTGAAACTGTTAAGAGTTCATTTATTCATCTCAAGATATAAAAGAAAAAAAAATTAGCTTGATTCTCTTTCTAGCACCTAAGAAAACAGGAGGAACCACACTCAGCTCAGCTGAGCTTCACCAAGTATAAAAGAGGGAGGAGGAAAAGGAAAACTGGGCCAAATAACCATTTATTGCTGTCAGTTGTTTTGGTGTTTGAATAATTAATAAATGTTTTGATGAAAGCAATTATGACATTAAACAACAATGTAAGGCTATTGTGTATTATCTTGAAAACATGTCTATAAAGCACCTGCAGTACCTCCAGCTGATGAAGTACAGGAATAAAGGCATTTCTCCAAATACGAAAATTTATAAATATGTATTCCAAAAACAAAAGAAGAGGCCAAGCAAAAGGACTAACTTGAAGATAGATTTCTACCTAGCATTTTTGAAAAGCAGTAGAGAAAAAGAGGCACTCCAGTAGAACTTGCAGAAGACAGAAAATACATGTACGTTTGGACAGGAGAGGTGAGCACAATGTACTTGCACATGCAATTTAATTACCAACAGATTGCATTGCAATTTGATTTTTCCAACAATTATTTCAACTCCAAGAGTGCCTAGAAGCTTTAAACCAGGCAGACATTATGTAGCATAAAGACAGCAAAGTCCAACAAAGATTCCTGCTCAGGAGCTGAGGCTGGGGATAGTCTGAGAGATGAAGTACAACCTTCAGTCTGCCTAGGCCATTTTTAAGATATCCTAGACTTTTGTACTGAACAAGCATGTGAGACAATAGAGAAGAGAAAACATCTTCTCTAATGGAGAAATGAGGCCTGCAGAACTTCATGGCCTAAAAGCCAAGTCATATATGAAGCCAAAAGTGAGCCCAGACCTTCTGATCTCCAGCACGGTGCCTCACCTCAAGCCCAGTGCCTCTGCTGCTCACCAGATCACAGCAGGAGCTACAGCCAGGGTGAGGAACTCGGCATCAAATGAACATGAGCTGTGTACACCGAGCACAGGCAGCTCTTGGACAAGTTCTCCCAAAAAAGTTCACAACACACTGAAGCAGAGAGTATTCCTCTGAGATGTGCTGAACTTAACACGAGCAGGAGAAAGACTGCAGTAAACTGAATTGCCAAAGATAAATTAGACACTCTAGCCAAAAGAAAACAGAGCTGACAACAACAACAGATGGGAAGAGGAGGGAAGGAGAACAGGAACACAGCAAGAAGACATGAACCATAAGGAAAAAAGCATTCTAGTCTGTGGGAGGACCTAGGTAGCCAGTTAATTACTCATTAAGGTTAGTAGCTATTTATTATTATTCTAAATACTTAAGTGAAGCCATTTCAGTAGTGCCCAGGTGCACTTACATAAGGCAGATGACCAGCAGACACCTCAGCTGTTTACTGATAGCTGAACCTTTCATGTTATTGACAAACTAACAGAGTAAATTATTTAGTGTGAAATTTTATGTAGGGAAAGAAACTTTTTACGTGGAGGATCATTTAAATAGAGGGCCAAGTGTTTTACTTGAAGGAGAAAAGCAAGCTCCAGAATTTATCACCACCTTTTCTCCTAGTTTTTTGGGTTTTTTTTTTTCAGTTAGCAACTAAAGAATATTGTATGAATATTTTAGAAATGATTCTAGAAACTGATATCAACCCTTGCTACTGCCAATTGCTTCATTTGCAAATAAGGTAAAAAGAAATACACAGAAAGATATGCAAAGTCTAGTCTTTAAAATGGTCTTTAAGTTTTTTTCCTTCCAACTAGCATGATGTCAGACTACTGTTGCCATGGTTTAAAGTGAAGAGATGCAGTTAGCTACTGTTTTGCTGGGCTCCTTCTGACTACTTATAGATCAGCTGTAAATGCAGGATAAACTATGATCAGATTTTGATACATTTGTAATTTGAAAAACATAATTCACCTATTATTGTGTAGAGAGTAGTTTCAAACAATTCTTCTTGCCTCAATTGCTCTCCTGTGTCCCAGTATGTACAAGGAGGCTTTTCAGCAAAATGCAGATCAACAGTTTTAATCTCTGAATTCAAGAAGGCTTTTGCAGATGTTGAATTCTACATGTGTGAGTAATCCCACAGCAATCCACACGTGTTCTGGAACAGCACTACACATGTGTCCCAATAGATCTCACTGAAAATAAACAGCATCCAGCTACCAAAGCAGTCATCCTCTGAAATTTAACAGGTTCATTTCCAGCTTTATGCTCTAATAGCCTACCAATTAGGTCTCCTTTTAAAATGCCAGTGGCTAGTTTCTCAACAAAATTTCATAATTTAGTGATTGAGAATGTAGTGATTTGCACAATACATGCAATTGGTTGACTAAAATAAAGATTACTAATTTTTGACATTCACCTGAAGAATTCTTTCCTGGTGCCACACACTCTTCAGTGTGCCCAAACCCCCAAACATAAAGAAAACATGACTCATAATCATGGCTCACATTATTATCTTTTCTTTTTTTTTTTAAATCATGCTGCAGAACCTTATTTCAATTCATTCTCAGTATCACAACAATAGAATTTGCAGGAAGGGAAACCATGGTAACCAATTAAATGTGCTACAGCAGCTATCTGCTCAAAAGAACATGCAGTACCATCACACTTCAACGCCTACCACTAGTACACTCTCTACCCATTTCCTCTTTATCCTTATCCTAATTATTAAACAAGCTCTACACCACAAAAGGCTACATTGCAAACCATGTCTATTGCTCCTGTCACTTGCTACAGGTCTTAATATTAAGCAATGTACTAATCTTTTGCCAAATTTAAAAGCAGATCTAATAGCTCCAGAAGTGAATTGGGAATTTTCATTCTTTTAATCTGTTTGGAACACTGAATTAACATTACAATGGATTATATATATTTTTATTCTGAGACTTGCTGACATGTATGGACACAGACACATATCTATGATAGTTTGCTCATGTTAGTAATTTTTTTAAGCTCAAGAGTACAAAACATTTTCAGTGGCATTCTCTGATTGATTAATTAGTAAAGATTGGTGAATGCATCCATGATGCATTAAATATAGGTAATTAAATATAAGTAACAGGCATTAAATATAAGTAACTGATTTGCTGCTCTCAGTTGTGTTTATGCTTCATTCTCCTTTATATGGTATCTGAGCTGACACAATTTTACAGGCCTTCTTAGGCTCTGAACATCAGTTTTATTTGAAGGACAGCTCTGAATATTTAGTCAAACTTCTATACCTAAAACAACATTTAAATTATCATTTTCCTTTTCTTTAAGAACATACTTCTACCTCTCTTACAAATTCTGAAAAAATTATTTTCTGAAAAAAATCCACCATCTTTTGTTTCAAATTTAGATTTAAAAGGTAGCCTGCCTTTGAAAAAATCATGATGCAAATTAATTGCACAATAATGGATGAAAGTAGACAAAAATAGCTCATCATAAGATGATCAAAATGCAGCTTGTTATATAAGTGGAAAGCAGATTTTACAGTAACTCAACAGCAAGTTTAAAAACTGAAAAGTTTTTTTGAGTAAGAGTTACTTTCTCTACCTTACAAAGTAAAAATATTAAAACTCTTCACTTTGAACTCAATTAACTATTCCACAGTATTTCACTACAAACAGCTGACCGCCTTGCTTAAGCTTGCAAAAAGTATTATTTTTCCTGTCCTATATTTGGTCATTTAAGTGGTGCTAGGCTATGTCTGTAGCTATAGCAGCTCAGGAACAAGACCTTTAGATCTACTAAAGCTAGTTCCATAAAAGCACCACAGCCTAATGCTTCACAGTGGTCAGAAACTCATTTAGAAGGGTTTAGAGAATAAAGAACTAAAACACGTGGCGCAGTTCATCTTGAACAGGATGTGCAGTCCTGCCTGGTACGGGCACTGAGATTTTGGACATCAGCTACAATAGCTGGTGGAATCAAAGGTAACACTGAAAGTGCTCCATAATGATTTGACGAATTGTCTGGCTTGGGTACTCAGGACAAATCACAAAAAGCTTGTTCTTCTCCATTTCAGAAAAGAAGACTGGAAACATTTCATTACAGAGACGTCATACCTTGCCACAGGAAGGGATATGATCCTGTTTCACTAAACTGCTCTTCACGACTGGATGCACTGGGTTTTTCAGGATTCCCAGGCACGCTGACACAAACACAGGAAGAAGACATCTGCCAGAGCTGGACGTGCTGGGCCGTCTGTCTCACTGAATTGCCTGCCTCCCCAGCAGAACCATCGGCAGCTACAAGCCAGGAAACAAACCTGTCTCAGTCTCAACATCAGCTGCTCCTACCCAGAGCTACCACAAGACTTTTATGTCTCGACAAACTGGGATTTCATGATGCAATCACACCTCATAGGCAGTTTCCATTTGCCCTAATCAGATCTGACACACTGTCAAAGACTGACACATCAAACAACAAACAGCGAGAGAGATTGAGTAGATACACAGAAATACAGAGGGAACCAAGTATTTATGCCAAGAGTTGATGGCACCTTCAAGAACCTAAATTTTACTCAACTTTTTTACCAAAATGTGCCTGAAAACCTATCAGAAAACAAGGATATTTCATTTTATGTTTTGTCGCTATGTTAGTGCAGAATTAGAGCACCTCTAGAGAATTGCTGGGTTAACTTCATAAAATTCTTGGAATCTGTTCTGTGTCTGTTTTTTATGTAACAGCTGACCAAGTTTTCTTTCCTCCCACAACTTCTAAGGGGTAAAACAAAGGTAAAGAAGGAAAAGCAAAAATCATACTAAAGTGATCTTTAATTTAACATGACTGCTTCAGAGACAGAGTGGCACCTAATCCTAGTATGAAAATACCAAATTGGTTCAAATACAGCTAGAAGAGGATGGGTGAAATTAGAGACCCAGAACTCAATCAAAGCCTTCTGTTGAACTTGGAAAAGATTTGCTCATACATACCATCCTACTGACAAGCTCTGTTTTTGGCCATGGAAGTGACATTCTTAAATTCCTGCTGGGATTATCTAAACTGCAGACAGGGCCATCTTTGCCATCTGGCAGTGTAGTGACCCAAACACAAGTGATGCTCTCAAAAAATGATAGAACTACACACACTGATCATGGCAATCACAGAAAACTTCTCACAGTCAGGATGCAGAGAGAGACTGCAGAAAGGACCTTGTTTTTAAGAGAGGTTAAAATGTCAGAAACAAAGTGGGCATTTTGGCTAATGGTTATATTCTACATTTATAATTCCAGGGAGAGGAAAAATAAAAACGGAGCAAAACTCTCCTTCCAGTCAGTGGAAACACAGACTTCTGCTACACTACCTAGCAGTGACAAAAAAAATCCTAGTGGTAAAATTCCAATGTGTGGAAGACAGAGCACCACAGTTCACAGAGTTCCACCTAAGGTATGAGAGTTAACACCCTCATTCATACACTCTGAGGGCTAACAGCAAGACAACTGAGCATTATCTGCTGTGGGAAGGAAAGCAGCCACCTAGACCCACTGCCCTTGATACACGAGTCATTTAGCACTTAAACATAATGAAATGGCTGCAAGATGCTGCAGTTTCAGTTTCTGACGTGTTTTCTCAAACACTGAATTTTGTCAAAATAAATCAATGATAACAACTTTGCTATAATTTGAAACCTTTTCCCAAACTGATCACTAACAACTAGCCATTCTTTTCTCTGCTTGGTATAAAATTGATTTTATTGTTAGTCTGTAGACCCTGTGCCTTCTGCACCATTGGAAGCAAGGGGTGGGAGCTCTTCCTTCAAGCCAGGTGTTAAAACAACTGATTTCTTTTTAGAAAAGAATATTGCAAGAACAGAAGATGATGAAATTGAGTATTATTTTAATAAGAAATAACAGATTTACACTGTTAATGAAAGTCAGTATAAATGTCAATAATGTTTCTCCTTGAAATCTTGTAACTACAGAAACAAATATCCAATGAAAATATACTCCTTTTTTCCCCTGAAAAACTAGTTCATGACAACCTATTATTTCAAGAGATTATTACTTTAATTATAATCTTACTTTACCCATATAAAACTTTCAGTAACCGCATTTTCTCCTTCAATGTTTTTTTGTCCCACTTAGATTTAAAACATGGCTAATAATCACCATCTCCCATCTGTACAGCACAGGCCAAAATAACCTCAATATCTTAAAAGTAATTAAGTTGTTTAAAACTTACAACTATTTTTTATTTGAGTTTTTTATTTATAGCTGACCCACTTGCCAGAACTTTGCAGAATGAAGAAGCAGATCTGCAAACACTGTTAGCTAACAGGTGTTCAAACAAGAAAGGGCCTCCTGATTTGTTGCCATCCCATGGAGAGGCTAGAGAGAGCTGAGTGCTCTTCAGCAACAGCTACCTAGCCAGTGCATGGCACACTAGTCAGGGAAACTCATAAGATGCCTTTTATTTCTTGTTCACCTGCTCTCCCAGCATCTGCATGGGGCCACATCTGTATCCTAGTGGGACAAGGGCAAAATGAAGCTCCACCAGCAAAACCACAATTGCTATTATCCCGATGGTGCAAGCAATAAGGAACGTTAGCACTTCAAAAAGGGGCAGTGAACGTTAAAGATACTGAATCTGTAACTAGGGTAAAAAAGTGTAATGATTAAAAAAAATTAAAACAATCACAAAGAATTTTATGTTCTGAGGTCAGCAACACAGTAAAATCTCCTGAATATTTTATGAATTTAAAAATGAAATATTAATTACTGACCTTAATGCCAAAGTGTAGGTTCCAGGTTGCCTTTGGCTTTCACGAATGAGATAGCTTCCCTCTGCAACACTTAATAATTGGTCAGCTTCCTCCCTTGAGATCATCCCATGGAATCTAAGGAACAAAAGTGTTTTTGAAACACATGCTTCACACACTCTTCTCTTTTAAATCACTTTTCGGTCTTCTTTAAAAAAGCACCAACAATAGTAATTAAAATGACTGATTTTCAGGAATTTAGTTAAAAGTTAAAAGTTAATTTCCTTTTCTGTCTGTATTTGAAGTTACTTTAAATGGTTTAAAAAGCTTCTAGGAAAGAGTATCTATGAAACAAGTACATTGTTTTAAAATCTGCATCTATCAATTTAATATATAGAAATAAATCTGTTTTCTCCTGCTGGCTTCACATGTTTTGTGCTAGTGGCATGCAGTCAAACATTTTAAAGCATTTGAGGATATTTTATGCAGTCTCTGAGATTTTAGCAAGTTGCCATAATCTCAGTAATTGCTGATGTAATAACCCAGCAACACTACACATCTTTTGCCAAAATAAACATAAGTAAGATCTGCTTTGTTTCTCCACACTAAAGCTAACCATCTTTGCATTAGCAACTTGAAAGAGGAGACACATATAGATCCAAATAGCTTTTTTTCCTTAACAGAAACACCTTTTTTCAAAGCCAACTGGAGAGACGGAAAAAGCCAATCCCTTGAAAGTACAGAAACATATGTATGTTTTTCTCAATTAAAGTACCACTCAGTGATATCCATAACCATCAGAAATTGAAGCTGTAATTTTAGGTAGACAAAAGTGATGGCACTGTAATAACGATCTGATGGTGAGAGACATTGCTGTAAAACACACAGAAGAAACAAAGAGCACAGAATTAATACTTGACACCTTTTCTGCATTATCAACCAATATGTCAGGATAAATCACTTTCAGAGATGTTTGCTACTTACTCTCTTCCATAATATTTGGGTCTGTTCTCTACCTAGAAGAAACAACAGAAATTGTAATGTTTCATAACAAGAAAAGCTATACAGTAAGTGGACTGTCTACAATATAACATTAAAACCAGAAAGGGAAAATGTGAAATGTGAAAGTGCAGGCAAAAAATAATCTACAACAGAATTTCTCCTGCAATTAGAACATAGGGAAACCAAAGGGAGACCTTCAGAAAATAATTGCACTTGTGAATGGCTTAAAATGGAGGGAGAAAGGATGAGCCACTTGGATCATGTCATCCTCGGGACTCTGGCATTAAATATTGCTTTTACAAAGTGCCAGAAAGGGGAAATGAGTTTGCATTTCATGCATGTAAGTGCCCCATATTGTTGAGTGCACTAATATAGTGAAACATATATAAAACCCTTTTTTTTTAAAGAAGAGTTACCTTCCATCACAGAGCTGTTGGTGTCCCTGCTGAAATAAAGCCACTACTATAAAGCTCTCAGAGTGAGGGCAAAGGGCTGAGTGAATCACCAAGTGCCTAAGTCTTGTACTCCTTGACTGCATTAAACTGTGTGATCTGCAGTATCTCCTGGAAGACTTCAAAAGCAGATGTGCATGTGTTGTGTAGTGTCACTCTACCTTGTCAGTGCTCCAGACACCTTATGGTGTAAATGCACACAACATACAGAGGTGTCAGGGTACAGGTTGCCTGATAACTCTTTTAGAGGAAGTAATCAATCTTCATTTGTCCAGGAAGTTTAAAGCCAAGTGAGGAACAGCAGATCTCACAGAAACCAGCTAATAATCTAAACTACCAGGTTATCCTTTCTTGCTAAATTTAAAGGGGGAAACTCTTTGGGGAGTAAAAGTCAACAGTTATACAATCTGAACTACAAAAGTATAAAAGAATCCAGCTATGCTGAAACCCAGAATGCCACTTGTTTCTTTTTTCCAACTTTTCAACAAAAAGCCTATTAATATTAGTGCTTCTCTCCCATTTTTTCCATGGAGTAGAAAGTTTTCAGATATCCAAAACAACATAAACCAACATACATCCTCATGTACAGTCTAATAACAATTCTTTGACATTCCCAGCAAATAAAAAGCTATTGTAATGATTCATCACTTTGGAAAAAAACATTCCATCACTGGAAGGATTTATCATGTTCTAAAATATTTCTTTTTCCTTTATAACAGCAAACAAGAGTTGACTGGTGTGATAGCTGTTTTCAAAGGGCCTGAAGAGACTGGATCATTTCAAAAGAAAAGAGGTCTTAGATATTTTTTGTTAAATGTAGGCTATTTCTTCAATAAGATAGCGACATAAACAGAAAAAATGAAAGCTTTTTATTGTTGTTGCTATAGAAACTTGCAACAATTCTTAACTAAAACCCTTAAGCTAAGACACTAGTTTAGGGCAGTTGTTAAAAGAAGAATCCTGTCATGAATAAGATTTTGTTGTCTGTCTAGTGAGATTTTATATTTATCTCAGTGAATTTATAAGACAGAAATGGAAAATTTATATGCACAAAAGCATTTCTTTTCAGAAATGGATTAGTAACTTGACAGGTCATCTTCAGAGTACTTGCAAATCCTAAGAAAATTTATAACATACTCTGCGCAAACTTTTGAAAATGTGAATGGGCAGATGACTGGAACAAAGCATCTGGAAAAACCTCCACAGGACTTCCAGGCATTTGTAGCTAGGCTTGCAGTTCATTTTGGTGGATGACGAGTTAAAAAGGAAAATAACCACTTCTGTTAACAGTCTCTACTGATGAGTTTTACCAACTTGCAATAACTTCAGAATAAATATTGATGTGCGACACTTTTTGCTTGCATACAACTCAGTGCAGCTGGAACCTCAATTCACTGAGTTTTATTGCCTGTTTATTTGTGTTTTGGGGTTTTTTCCCCATCACTGTTTACATTTATGATAATATTAGAGGGTTTTGACATCTATATTGACATACATTAAGACTTTAAGAAAATTCCATTAGAACTCAGCAGGGGCCTTCTAATTCACTCAGAATGACTGGGCTACATATGCAGTGCAGTTTGTGTGCACTGAGAAAACCACACAGACTCCCTGTAAGCCAAATTTACCATGCAAGACAGCAAACATTGTTCTCAAGCTTTCTATAAAGCTTCTGACAGGTGTTATTACACCAGCTGTACCCTTTGCAACTTAGACAGTGTTTTTTTATTCTTATCCTTAACTGCACTGGAAGCAACGTGCAGCTTTCTTGGTCTTTTGTGTTTCCTTGGACTTCAAAAAGTTCCTGCCAGACTGTATCCTACAAAATTAATTCAACAAATGACAATCACAGGCACCCACGTATCGTCCCTTTGCACATGAGGACTGAAAGTCAAACAGTCTAAACAAAACAGTTTAGTTCAGAAGCTTCATTAGTCTAACTTTCTAAGTTAAGGAGAAAAAATGAAAACATCTGGACTGGAACTAAACCCACATAAGAAAGGAAATACATTTTAAAACAAGATGATAGCAAGAAGTCAGTCCTATCAGCTAAAGCTGATAGATGAAAAGACAGTGTAATTATACTCTGCAGAATTTTTTTCTGATTTGGCAGTATTTTCGAGCCAAAGCATTGCTGAGTGTGTGTAAGGGCAGCCATAGCTGCTTCTTTTTCTTTGTATCCAGCCTGTTGACTTCTCAGGATTTTTCTTGTGGGAAAAATTTCCTATTGCTGTTTGCTTGGCAAGGTTTTAAAACCTTCTAACTTGGAAAAAAAAAGGAAGAAAAAAATGCATGAGACATTTGTTTTCAATGTGTTTATCTGTACACCACTAATGCCAAGGGAAAAAATTAAAGTCTCCCTATGATACCTTCAAGAAACACAAAGATCAACAAGATATCCAACATTGCTTAATTTATCATTTTTTTCAAACTGAGGTGTGAAGGCAATGAAATCAAACTTATGAACAGACCAATCAGGCAGAATTAGCAAGCACCTTATAGCTGACATTCCTTTGGCAAAGACCTTAGCTATCATGGAATTTGGAAAGTCGTCCTGTCAAATATCATGCAGATAAAGCCACCTTTACAAACAGCTCATTATATATGCCCATCTATTCTGTGTTTCTTGGCCATTTTCACAATACTACACAGAGATGCTGTTTGACAGGCTTGTTAACTATCAGCACTGAATTAGGATAAAGCCTCCTAAAAGGACAGAAAAAGCCAGTGATTTTAATTTTCTCCATACCGTGTGTTTTTTCATATAGTTATTTAATATTGTTCATGCTTTCATATATCAGTGAAAGCTGCCCTAAATATGCCTATGCATGCACATGTGTATATAAGATTGTATGCACAACAAATATCAATTTCATGAAGGAAATACAGTATTAACTGGACAAACAACACTGTAATATGCATACAAGCTCACGCAGAAGTCAAATAGCCTTAGAATTAGGCTATTTGTTAGGGAATTTGTTATAATGTAAGGGAATCATCAACTTTAACCTCATGGAGTATTGAAAGACTTGGCTCTGCTGCACCTTCACAATAAAAAAAAAATCCCAAATGAATGCAATGCTCTTTTTACTTCAGCATCTCTCCACTGATCTGTGTGTTGCTCTGATATGAAACTGGTGTAGCAGAGCAGAAACTTGAATTCTTTGTATTTGAGAAGCATTTCAAGTTAAGTAGGTCATTCTCTTGAATACACCTCTCAGTATCAGCACTTGTACAATGTGCGCCTTTGCACATGAAATAAAGGGTTGGGTTTTTTTTATGGTGTGATTTCAAATTATTCTTTAACAAGTGCTTTTTCCCTAATCATCCCTCTTGCTTTTGTCAACAAGTGGATTACAATAAGTCATGAAGAGCAATTTATGTGCTAATACCTCACCAAATTACATATTGTTCATTCCTACTGACCTCTTTGATGTTTTCAGGACCAAAATTTTCTTCCTAATATTTATGAATTTGTTTATACAGCTGAATAATTCAAGCACTCAGGAAGAGATTCTGCTCCCCACTGACTCATGCATGGCTGCTAATAGAAACCCAGCTGAGAAAGAACAGATCACAAAGCTCAGCACAAGCAGGAGAGGCTCAGACCAGAGAGAAGAGTTAACAAGTTACTGCACACTGAATATATTTTCACTTCAAATCAGCTCAGCTGCATAAACTGGTCAATACATATAATGAAAAAGTGTTATCTGCATTATAAAGAATTAATGCAGAAGTAGGAACTTATAATGTACTTCTTCAATTTTACCTTTATTAGTTAAAAATAAGCTTCCAAGAGCTTTTTTTAAAAGAAACTAATTCTTCAATGATAAAATGTATATTTAATATTCTCTGTTCTACAGCTAAATACCTGACTGATTCTTTCATAGTTTTGTGTTTACTTCTATTCTCACTAGTTTCTAAATCTGCAGCTTTTATTTCTCAGTTTCTACAACAATGTTCATGGTGCAGACACCAGAGTTCAAGAAGCTATTTTTAAACACAGCGTCTCATTTTTTTGTTCACTCTGACACAGGATAGTTTTACACTCACTTAAAGTTTGTCATATGTCATAATCTTGTTTTGGAATAAATTCATAGAAATATGGTATTACAGACACTAATGTGTTGCATTTCTTTCTCCACTGGTGACAGGACTTAGCAGTGTTTCAAATGATTATGATACTTTTGCAAATCCCCCATTGACTGTAACAGGCTAGAGGCCACCGCTCTCCCATAGGAAATTTTCCTTTGTAAACCAGTCCAACTTTTTAATTTACTATCTCTATTAGAGCTAATAAAATTTTCCAATTAACAGAACTGAAATTCAGTGAAAATGAGGACGAGAAAGTTGTAGTAGTCAATGTGATTGGTATTTGAAGAAGATTTACACAGATGCTTTTAAATTTGGCTGGCAGTTTTCTTGCTCTAGTCTAAAAAGAGGACAATCTCTATCTGATTAACAGCTGAACAATTTCCATCACCCCAGAGGCAGGAAAAAAAATTAATTTTCAGATACTGAATACACATTTATATCTCTGCTTATTTGACTGTATTAGCTAATAGTATTCAAAGAAATACTATGAAGAAGAACAAAGCATGAAATTTGCTTGTGAGTTCCTACCACCTGGGACAAAGAACCCCCAAGCCCTTCTCTGCAGCCAAACTAGCCTGGGATATAATGCCAACACATCTTACTGAATATCCCAGAGTCCTTTATCAGTTTACCCTGACTACAGAGTATATATACTTTGTGCAGTCAAATAATTACAAAATAATTAAAATTTTCATATTAAGAATTGTATAATTTCCTTAATTGTGCTGGTACTTTCAATTATGGGTTTGGGGTTTTTTTCGTTTCTTTGTTGTTTTATTTTGTTCGTTTTTTTTAAAGACATAAGGAGGTATACAGAAAAATGAAGGTTCTAATTCTCTGGGAATTAAAACATTCACAGATGAGATCCTCAAAGCATCTGACTGAAGAAACAGAAAAATCTTCACCCATCACCACAAAAGTCAGGCAGCTTTATGAGCATTACACTGTAAGTCTGTCACTATGGGAGTAAACTACAGCAGGACTCAGAGATAAGGATCAGAAAAGAAAAGGCTCCTGTGATTGTACAGGCATAATGTCAGCACCTCAAGGAACAGTGTCAGAGGGCTACCAAAAATCTCATCAAGGTTTTACAATATGCCTGTGTACACATAACCACACACATACCACCACCTCTTCCACCAGTGAAAGACTTCTAAGGAGAGGAAGGAAAAAGCAACAATAAGCACAGTCCATTGGATGCAAGGAATAAAATACTTTATCCTATCCAGGTGAGCACTCTGAATTGTTAAGCCTACGCTTTTACAAGACTTCAGATACTTGTTGTATTAATGTAATGAAAAAATGTACCACAGAGAGCACTCAAATTAGAACTGAACCTTCTTAACAACGGAATTAAAAATTGGGGGAAAATCCCATTTTGTCACAGCTTGGGTCTTATCTTCTGTAAGTTTCTTTCCTTCAAATCTGCATCCAACTTTATTTGATGTACCTAAGACATGTGCACAACAATTTTAACTGGAATACCTCTGCTTTGATGCTCATTAACAGTAGAAATCCTTGTCAAAACAAAACTTTTTGCTATAATTCTTGTAAAATTCATGTATTGTTCCTTCCTGTAGCTATATCTTGATTAAGCACAGTAAGTTACAGCTATATCTTTTTAAGAAATATCAAAGTAACAGAGGAAAATGAGTGCTTCCATTAAATGCAGTACTTTGCTTCTGTTAAATCACTAAATTTTATTTTGAAGTTGACAGACTACTTCATAGAATTATAGTTGGACTTTTATAAAAACTACAGAGAACTGTCTAAGAGCCTGTATAATTCTGTCAAGTAATCCTCCCTGTCATCTAAATTGTAAGCTATTAATGTTCCTTCTGGAGAGTGCTACATCCTTCTGTATTTAATGCTACATCGAAGCAACTAACATATCTCAAAGATCAATTTTATTTCTCTTGGCAAATGATAAAAATACTCAAGTTTTCTTGCAGCAATGTAATAACTTCCAGTTATTCAGTAAGAGCTGTGTTTTGTAACACTGCCTAACGTTTCAGCATTTCTGAGATTTAAATGAATGTTTCCCAGGTTCTTCAGCAAAGCTGTAAGATGGGTGTAGGTATGACTAAACCTTGCTGCACCAGTGCCTGGTGCCAGCTAAACCCTGGAGCCCCACAGCCCTGGAGAGGAGCTGCTCTGCTGAACAGCAGCTCAGGGCACAGCAGGGTCTACCTCAACAGCGGATCCCATGAGCAGTGCTCCCGCATCACTGCCTATCGATGGGATCCCATTGTTACCACTTCAGTCCATAACATCTGTGGTCTGTATAGCTTAGCTCCTGCTATTTATGAGCCTTAAGTACTATGACTCAAACAACAGCACCAGGGGTGGTTTTAGTCTTCCCTCTGCTAATTTATTTCACATATCTAGTAGTGATGTCGTAAGGAACAGGTGCATAGTTCCCTGCACAGCTCTGCTCTTGCTTCTGCGAATTTCTGATGAGAAAGGGAGGAGAAAAAGTATGTTTCCATGTATCTAAGAAGCAAAAAGTAGTAAATGATTCTTAGTAAATGATGATACATATCAAAATGCATTAAATTCCATTTTTAGAACAGATGGATTTCTGAGTACCAGCACCCCAACTACCCACTCTAACCACAGCACAAAGTGGTCCCAAGGAACCACTCTGGGCTGGACACAATTAAGTACAGACATGGAATTACTGGACTGTATAGAACTGAACACCGTGATACGTACCTCACAAGTGCAGGTTATTCTTCTAGGATGGGGAGCTTCCTGTTGCAACTGATACACTGGGAGGAGGCAGAAGTTAAATTCTAATTAATACAGAATCATTGTGCAAGTTAGGCATTTTAACATTAAACATTGTGGTTTAAATAAGGGAGAGTTTCTGCAAAGTTTAACACAAGGATACCAGGGATATAAAAATTTACTAATAAGTGGTCAGAAGAAAAGCATGTTGCAAGCCAAAATGGGATATTGATTTTCTTTACAACAAATTGATCAAGTAATATGGAATAACTAGGTGAAATCAGACAAGTTTCCAACAAACAGATCAGAAGAAGAATCATAATAGACACAAATTAAAGTTCATTATATGGCAAATCAGGCTGCTGTCAAACTTTCTTCCATAAGCAGATGGAACCTAATCCTTCTGTGCTGGGCACACACCCAGTCACCTGCAATATGTCAAGACTTTGCGAGTATCACGCAGAATGCCTTCACCACTGATCAGTGAGGACCTGTCTGAAGAAAGAAAGATGGCCTTTGCATTTGCAGATCTAAAGACATAGCGAGTTGAGTAGCACAGTAAATTAGCTAAGGCCCAAATTATGACATACACTTACTTACCTTTATATCTTTCATCCTTCTTTTTCTCTATTTTTAAAATAAGCTTCATCAAGCCAGAACAGATCTTTGCAACCAGATGTAAATTTAACGCTACTAGTATGTACAGACTTTCTAGTATAATACCAAAGAAATTACTTTCAACTTCTATGCCAACTGAATCTGGTTTGGCAAGTCCCCTTCAAAATGAGGCTGTCAACACTAAGTTAGTATTTCAATAGTACACTAGAAATAGAAAAATGGACATTCGGAATTGTAATATTTTAAAATTAAATCTCAATCATTAGCATGAATACACTGTGCTATCACCTTCTTCAGATAGTAAGACCACACATTAATTTAACCAATACAATTTGACTTCATTACGATTCTCATTTGATGCTAAGTCTTTTCCACTGGCAAATGCTGTATTCATGTGTCAACCTATATGGGAATAGAGAAAATGGCAAGATGCCCAATGATCACTGAATCATAAGATAAACTGGGAAAAAAACATTCCCTTTGTTCCAAATTAAAAAACCTAATGGTTTTTCCTGTTGCTACTAAAATCAGTCATTTCCATGCTGGGCTGGTAATACAAAAATTATTTTTGCAAGTGATGAAGAACAGCACACTGGTATATAAAATTGCAATTATCATTTTAGGCATAGCATGACCATTTATACTGCCAGCACATAGATTCCCTAGCTTCCATTGTAAAAGCTGTATTTGATGGCACTGGACCTTGTCCATGTCTAATTCTGAGAACTGCAGAGCTAAGTTCAAAGGAAAACAAATAAAATGAAAGGACAAGTTAAGATTTTTCTGAATTTCACAAAAGAGGAGACCCACAATCAGCAAGCTCCACAAAAACTGGCTGAAAACTGAGAGCTATTTCCCACCTTACTTCAAGCCAGGCTGAAAAGATTTTCTGAAAGGAAATTCTTTTTCACCAATGGCAATACCTTTCTCCTCTTCCAGTAAGAAGCACAGCAGGCTGACTAGCTAAGTTACAAAACAGGATTCCTATCCCTCCTCCTCCTCTGAGCTATGCAATTCAAACAGTTCAACACCAGCTTCCTTGCTGCAATTATTGCCAGGGAAGTCAAACAAGACATTCCTCTTCGTCTGTCACGAGACAGAAATCTAATCAAACCTTGGTATTCAGAGCTTACTTCTGAACACAGGAAGGTTCACCATGGCAGGCAAACCATGATGCTGCAGGAGAGTGGGTGCACACAAACCGTACATGCAAACCATGATGCAGAGTGGGTGCAAGCACATTTGCACGTGCCCAGGCTTTCAGCTTCTGTCAAGCTGCCAATGGAGATCTGACATTAGAGAGGTTCAACCTTCCTACTGAACAAGGAAGTAGTGTTCCCCGAGTTCACAGGAGGTACAGAGCTGTAAAACATAATCAAATCTGCCCTCTTACACTTGCTCTCTTTCTAACCATGGTTCTCACTTAGCCTTTAATTCCACATCTCTGATTAAAAAGTCTTCCACAGCAGGATGGAAACCTTTTAAAGTAACTACATTTTCTCAAGTGCTAAATCTCCTCAACCTTTAGAGAGCAAACATTTTCACAATGTGAAATGTTGCTTGAGCAAATCCCTTTATCCAGCCTGAAGACACCAAGTTGAATATATACCAAGTAATGCAAATGTAAGTCTGACATCCCTAAACTGTTAAGTGTGTTATACACACAAACATTCTGTTTTCAAAATCTGTTTTTCACAGAAGATTCTTCTTTCTTGCTGTGGTTCCTCAAGTCTCAAAATGTCTCACATCTTGGGTTTTCTATCTACAAAGAACTAGAATTTATAGCTGAGCCACTATGGGAAGCTACAATGCTCTTTTACATTTTTCTCATGTTCTCTTCCATGTCCCTAAACCTCCATTTGCACAGCCAAATAAGAGGTCATTCCTTTACATGGAATTCTTCTGCATTTAAAAATGTCTGTTTGCTGTTTTGTGGGTTTGATTTGGGTTTGGTTTGTTGTTTTTTTTAAACGAAACAGCAAGTTGTGAAGTTCCCAAGCGAGTGGCACTCTGATCTCAGGGCAAGGCACCTGGGCTGCTGCCCTGCACACCTGCCTAAGACCCCAAGAACTGGAGAGCATGGGCAGGCTGGTAGCAAACCAGGCCCTTCTAGGCAGGGCTTCAAAAAACCTGCTTGTGATTTGTCACACCAGGCCAAGCATATGCTCTTGTTTTACTATATCAGCAAATTCCTGAAGAAAACAATTTCTTTTGAGTTCTCTTAACCACCTCAAGCTCAGCTCTTGTGATGCAAGGCACTAGATCACAGGAGCCCTAGATGTCTGCAAGGATACCAACTTTAAGGCATGAATGGAGTTTATGTAAGCCCTGATCTAGGCAGACAAACCACTGTAAGTAAGACCAAGCAGGAGTGGGACAACTCACATTAATAAGGGGCAGAGAATCTACTCTTCTAAATGAATATGAATCTATGTTCACTTGTCCCTGGGGGTAGTTCAACCTATCTCTAAACAGAAGTGAGCCTTTTTGATGCTTCTGAAACTCACATTCTGATGAAAAGAGAAATTAGTCTTTTGAAGCATCCAACTGAAACCTTTTCAGCTCTGACTTGGAAAAATACCCCCAAACACTGAGATACTTACAGTAAGACTTCCAAACAGGTGGTCTGTATTCATCAGTATCTGAAAGAAAACAAAAAATCTTAATGTTGCATAAGAAACATTTTAACACAGAAAAAACTTGCAGAATTATTGAGATAATATTGCACCTAGGTTCTAAACTTACTTCTTACTATTACAGAACAATCTGTTAAAATTTCCCCCTTTTTACTTAAACTAAAAATGTGAAAAGGTATTTTCTTTATCCAGCTAGAATAAAAACTACAGAAACAAATCTGAAAAATGGCAAACATGCAGATCAGAAGCCAGCATACTGTGAGGAGGAAGGAGAATGCATATTATTTTACTATGTATGTGTCTACAAGTTTCATTTTCAACTACACCAGAAAGATTTTTTTAATCTCAATTTATATTCCAGTAAATGAGTTTCCATGCAACTTATTCCTGCCATTAGCATTTTCCTCTGCTGGATGGCAATTAACAACTCTTAAAATAAAATCATAGTATGCAAGGATGGCGAAATATTTTGGAAAAAAGAAGGGTTTTTTTTCCCCTACTGAGTACAAGCTCTTTTTGGAAGTAGTGAGTACATACTAAAAGTACCAACATATTTCTACTCCAAGATTTTAATTCTCAAAATTAAAAAAAATAAAATCCCAATTTCTTCTAAGTTCTGTCACCCTTATGACTTGTATTACAACTGATCTGACATTTTGAGCTCGGGGCTATGCTGCGAACTTTGACTCTGATCCACTGTTTTACTGCTCTGACCAGCTTCAGTTCTGATGCCACAAGTCACCGAGGCTTTCAGCAAGATGCTGTGCATATCTGCCTTGGAGATGGTGAGAGTTATTCCATCCTCCCTGCACCACAGGGTCGCAAGCTGAGCCACCCACACAGCCAGCCTTGCTGTCTGAAGCCACTCCTGCCTGCAGTGCTCATGCCTGAGCTCTGTTTGCTCTGCTCACTGGAACTACCTGCTGCATCCAACAAAGCGTGAATTTCTAGTTTTCATTACAAGTTTACATAAAGATAAAGCAATCTCAGAACCTGTTGCTTTAATTTTGGCCTGAGTAGCATCTCCACTTGAGAGCCCTTCAGGCCTGCAAAACTGAGCCTGAAGCTGAGATTTTCGTTTGCCTCCCCTTAGAGTATGCAATCTCTCCTCTTCAGATACTTGCTGCAGTCCATCTCTCACACATAGTCATGTTGAAAATCTCTAAACTAGAGCTTAGTGGAAGGAGATATTTTCCAGTTTAACAGGCACAGACTTTGCCAGACCCTGCCAGAACACTCCCTGCCCTGACTGCACTGTAATTTTGTTCCACTTTTTACCCCATATTTTAGCTCTATGCATGAATAGGGCTCAGTTCCTGCCAGCCACCGTGGTGGCAGTGGGTTTCATAAATACAATTCATTATGACTTTATTATTGAGGCAGTTTAACTCAGTTAAACTGCCATCCCCCTGAATATGATGGGGTTTGATCTTTGGAAGGTCCTATAGATGCTCTACCATGTCCTGCAGATCAACAAGAACACCCTGAACCTGCAGAGACCTTAAGCAGCTCATGCCTCACTGTGGTAGTAAAAGCAAATCAGCAGCAACAGATGCAGCCAGGGTTATTCATTCCTACTTTGATACCTTTAATTAAGGCAGTGCAAGTCGATTCATTCCAGAAGCATTGTAACATGATCCCTCAGCAATGCAATGTCACATGGAAAAGGGGCAAAACTCTTAAGTAAAAATAATGGCTTTCTCCCAGAAGACAACTCTTACTCCACCACCTGAATTTACTTTTGATATACTCCGGGTTTTGGCAATATATGCATTAGTTGAATTCAGAAATAAATAATTTAAGTAAAGGACAACACACACTGTATTTTTAAAACATGAGCTGACTGTTATGAAAATACAAACATCTTGGCAGTCTAACCTATACCTCCTCACACTCAAGCCATGCAATTGTTACAGCTAAGGGCATCGTGGTTATAAAACTAAAAAGTGACAATATTTGTGCCAAACAAAAAACCTCAAACCTTGTTAAAGTCAGGCAAGAACAGCAGTTACTTTCATGCAAGAAATATCTAACATTCAGAAATGGGAAGGAATGATTTATGTTATGCAGCTGTGCAGAAGGATTTTGTTAGAAAAAAATCTCTCGGTGAGCTTTATTGCCTTTGCAGTGTGAGAATACCCTCCAGCCATCCCACACAAGGTAATGAAAAAACAAAAGGTCACTTCTATTGTGATTTTAAAAAAAAGTGTAGTAGCAAACACAAGCACAGTGAAACAGTTAAGCAGAGGTTTGTACTGTTTGTTTCTAAGCAACAATGTTTCTATTACTAAAACTTTCCTACTACCCAAAGATGAAATAGAGTAAGCATAAACACCAGCTCTGTCTATTAGTAACCTGCTATTAAAGGATAACTGATGTGGTCCCATTTAATACATCAAAAGTATTTAGAAATTCATTATTAGATAAAGGGTTTGATTTTCAGATAGTACAGGCCTCCACATACGGCATCTCCAATTAGGCATCTGAAAACCACTTACAGGCATGATAAAAAAAAGTTCCACAGAAAATGTGGAACCCAAAATACATTTTCTCACTAATGGTGCAGCACTTTCTAATTAACACAATAAACTCCACACTGTCAGTTCTCAGATTTTTTTCACAGTAACTCAGCTCTGCTAAATGTTTCTAGGATAAAATAATTTTCTACAAGCTGTGCATCAGGTTCTATCTTAACTGTATTTTCTGCCCTAAGTGAGATGCAATTCAACTTAAAGCTACTCTTCTCCAAAGGCCTAGAGCATTACAGGAAACATAAATACATAAGCTGATGCAATCAGCTCTGTCCAGATGCGATCCTACCAGCACTGGTCAGAATTTACCAGTATGAAGGCACTCTCATCAGCAAGGATATTTTAGACCAGGGACACTTATGTGTCATATGTCCACATATGTACATGGACACATATGTCCACTTATGGACATATGTGTCCATGTACATAAATTGCAATTTCAAACTGAGACCAGTCTCAAGCTGACAGATACTTTCCCTCAGAATTAGCTGGGCTACAAACACAGTGCAGATGATATGTACTTAAAAACCACAGAGTTCCCATAAGCCAAATTTACCACGAAAGACAGTAAACACTTTTCTTCAGCTTTCTGTAAAGCTTCTGACAAGTGCTGTTACACCAACCTTACTCCGAGCAACTCTGACACAGTGTTTGTTCTTATTTTGGCAGTTTGTACAAGCAATATTTAATGCCATCAGTTCATATATGTAGAATCCTAAGGATGACATGACCCAAGTGGCTCATCCTATCTCACTTTGTTTCTTTTAGAACTGCAATGTTTCCTGAGAATCTACCTTTGGTTTCCTTATATTCTAATCACAGGAGAAATTCTGGATACTCAGCACTTGCTTGCCATCATTTTCTTTACTCACAACACATTCCTCTCTTTTCCAGGACTTTGCCTTCCCCCAGCCTTAGCAATCTCTACCTGCATGCAAGACCTCTCCCCTCATCCTTAAGCAGTGCTCTGGTTTGCTTCCCAATGTTGTCCTGTTAGGACTCACCTATCCCTCCCTATCTGTTCAGCATCTCATTCTCAAGCCATCTTGTCTCATCTCATCTCTTCTCTAAGGTTCCTTGCAATTTGATTAAATGCAGAGAAAACAGACACAAAAAGCTCAGAACAGCACAAGAGGCAGCTTCTGGCAACAGTCAGAAATGTCACAGTGGGCAGAATTGCTCCCTGGGTCCAGAATGCCCTCCTCTGAGCACACCAATTCCCCCTCCCAAAAAAAAGGAAACCGTGCATCTCGAGCATGAGTCGCCTGCAATAAAGAAGGATAGACTGACATCAGAAATACTTCCACAGAAATGGACTTCTGCCAATAGAAAATCATACAGATACAGCCATTTAGAAGTTCATATACATTCACAAACGCTAGGAGAACATCTCAGATTTTCCATAAACACAAATGTGACTAATTGTGACATTACATTGTAGCATTGCCCTTCGTTATATTGCTTCTTTCTTACTCACTCCTATTTTATCCACTATATAAATCTGGACAACTGCAGTACTTTCAGAGTGTACATTTTAACTACAGATAGGAAAACTGTTACTATTGCTTCAAACTGTTTCTAGTACTTGTCTTTGTGTATTCCTTTTAAAGAAAGAATAAAAATGTTTACCTCTGCTTGAAATGGTTGTTTCTCTCCCCACCAGAGATCAGTCAGTTCAAGGGCAGAGAAGCAGCAGCAGCTTAACTCTGCATGGTAACCCCATAAAGCAGTGTAGGACTTACAGAGAGATTTCCCATAGAGAATTCAGTTTTATTTAATTTTTCAGTTTATTTAGTTTTATTTTACTGGATGTCAGTACCTTGGTCATCTCTAACATCAGAGATTAATGCTGTCTGGGAGGAAATAATCATCTATCTGCTGAGATACTAGCTCTTACCCCAACCTTTGGTTTTATTTGATAATATCTCTATTGAATACAGATGAGGCCTCAGATACGGAACTTTGTGTTAGAGGCCACAAAGAAAAGCACAGTTGAACAGAAAAAGTAATTTCATCTCTGTTTTTCAAAGTATAAGTGCCAACAGCATTTCAGAAACTAAACTCAAGCCATCACAAAATGTTTTCAGCAGCAGCCAATCAGGCCCTAGCAGTGAAGGCTTTTACAGACTCTAACCAAAATGTAACTCAAACAGCACTGAGTTAATTGAAGGATGAATAGAGCCACTGCCTTAGGCAGCAGCACTAAAACAGATGGGCTACAATTCCATGGTTTCAGGGCAAATATGAGAAGCTGATCCTTGGCTGCAGCAGCACTGGAAGTATTTTGCAGAAGTCCCTGTGCAGCTGGCAGCAGGAGGGGAAGATGGTGCCAGGCAGCTTCTAGAGAGGGGCAGCAGGGAGAAGGGTGCAGAAAACACCAAAACAACCCTGTCTACAGCATGTGTGGTGAAGAAGGGGCACACAAACACACCAAACATCCTTCGTTGCTCCTAGACAAGACCTTGGGATGCCTCATTCTTTGCACAAAGCCTCTTTCCACCCCTCTGCTACCAGGGGCATTAAGTCAGATGACAATCTGTCTTGGGGTAGTGGGCAAGAGCAGGACCTTGATGCAAAGAGCATGTGTCACATGTGTGGTTGCTGCCCATTACATGTGGTCCTGTGGAAAGCAACTCGCCCTCCCATGGCTTCAGGGTGCCCCATACAGCTGCCAAGGGCTGCAGAGAGCTGCACTTCAGTCAGTGTCAATGGACAACACAGACAGCTGTGGTCGGCTTTCTTACCTGGCAAGAAATGTTTTCTTAGAAACAAATACTTTTTCAGTATTTAAGTCCTTCAAAATGATACTCTGGCTCAATCCTGTCTTGCCTTCACCTTTCCAAAGCAAAGGAGCAACAAACTATTTCTGACCAAAATATCTTGCATGGGCTTACAGTCCATTTAAAGATATGACATGCAACTTTTTGGAATATTTCTTTTCTCTTGAACAAAACCTCTTATACTGTTATTTTACAAAAAAAAAGTTGGGGTTTGGAAGTCACTGAATAAAGAATGTTAATCCAAATGTAATGTTGCTCTATAAGTGACTTCAAACAAAGACATTAATGGCAAGAACCTGATGGCACATATGGCCTGGGGCCATGTGGAAAACGCTTAGGGTTTCACAGGGGCATCACAGAATTTTCTTTGTTTATGGGAAGATCCCCACAGGGCTGAGAACACCCCAGGCAATAAGCACCGTATTTCTGTATGTCACTCAACAATGATGACTGATACTTCTAGAATGTTATTGAGTCTTTGATGCTTCTTTAATGTTATCTTTGGCACACAGTTCCCTTTGAACAAAGAAAAAGAAAAATGCATTGAAAACTTTAAGACATATCAAGGCTCTTCCTAAGACATCAATGCTATAAGGAGCTTCAGTGCAAAAGTCTTCAAATAAACCACCATCTATTTTCTCCACCTTCTCCAGGTGGGGAAAAGACATCAGACAGGCACCCAATTCAACATGCTGGCAGGTGTTAGAGCTCAGCACGCACCTCCATGGTATGAAGACAGCTAACCCTCCCAGCAGAGCATCCCCTGCTCTGAGCCCAGCGTGCTGCTGACACAACCCACCGCGGTGGGAGCTGGAGCGAGGCAGCTGCTAAATGCCAACTAAATCCCAGTCTGACCACAGAGACAAACTGCCCCTAAGTCCAAAAAGGAGCTATTGCCAGCTTGTGTGGTTTTCCTCTTGCCAGGGGATGGCAATTTGCAAGCAGAGGTTACAGGCAGCCAGCTCAAGCACACCCAGCTGCTCCAGGGCAGCCTGGGGAAAGCTGGCACAGAAGAAAGGCACTCCACCACTAAAGCCATCCACCCACAAGGATGTGCCCAAGCTTGTGAGTAGAGGCAACAGTCACCAGTGACAACTCTTCCTCCACAAGGTTTTACTTCTTTGCCTTGCCCTTTGGTGCAGGTAGCTACACTCCTCACTGCCCATAAATTCAAATGCACATGGTCAGCTTTGGACTTTTAAAATTAAATGATGTTTGAGTTATCTAAGCAAGAAAACAGTTCAATGTATTTTTGTCTCTTTTTCAGAGGTGTTCCCATCTGGGAGGAGAACAAGACTAAAATACAATCTAAGGGAAAGATGCAAGTCACTGAAAACAGGCACCAACAATGAAAGCATGCCTTCAGTTGAAAGATGGCACTACATCACACATTCTGTTCCCCAGGAACTTTTAATAGGACAAAACTTATTTTGTACAAAAAAGTACAATTAGGTTTCTAATTATGACTGGAGAAAAAAAATGATTAAGAGAAAGTCAGTGTGAACAATGCCCCAGAATGCTACAAGGGCTAATGGCATTTCTCTGATGTGACCAAGGGGCAGACAAGAAAGCACACTCAGCAAAAGTGAAGGGGCCTAAAGAAGGGCATGCTCTGATAATTACATCAGTGTTGAGTGGGAAAGAAAAAAGCGATCATGCTGCCTTCCTGTTCCTACAAATGTCTGATCAGGCAACAATAAATTCTGTGGGGATGCTTCTAATGGGGTTGAATGAGAGACCTACTGAAAACAGCCAGAGTTCAATGCCTTTTATGAGCAGGTCTACTATTATTGCCTCTTTATGAATGATGGGAAATTTCAAGAAGTAATATTTTGCTCATCACAAGCATTGCTGCAATAAAATGAACTCATCCTCTAAGTGATTACACCAGGTTGCAAATCATTCATTTCTAGATTTTTGTTTAACCAAAGCAAGGGAAGCAAGAATTCGTTTTTCCTCCTCTTTGCCAGATAAAACACTGGCATATATAAATACTGCAGAAGTAATGAAAAATAAAAAAATAATTAGAATACTTTACAGAAAGAAAATTAATATTAGTTTTAAATTTCAAGGTGAAATATTTCACATATGCAATAGTAATGAGCAAAACAAAGTTGTTTTTCTCTTTTTCTTGATGGTAGTTTAATGGAGGGGTGGGGAAATACCCCATGAAAGCACAGGTAGCTTACTGTTAAGGTAAGTTTCAAAACATCTAGTATTATTTCTTAGTGTTGCTGAAAATATAAAAATTTAGCTCTCAGAGAGGTAAAAAGATGACAAGTGCCACCTTGTGGGCATTTAATAAAGATGAAATTTAATGTTGCTGTTTCCAGGGGGCTATCTCAGTCTCCAGACAACAGGCTGCTGCTGGTTTTCAGTATTACTGGGAACTTTGCCCTCTAAGAAAAGACAGACACGATGGGAATTGCTTCCTGACATGGCTCTGCAGGTCAGCTGCAGGTAAAACAACAGTCAGGCCAAAGGCTGTCTTGTAACCCTCTGATTTACATCACCACATGTATTCTCAAATGTCTAATTTACACAGTAAATAACTTCCAACTGAAGATGTCAAAATCAAATATGCCTCTCTAATGTAGCTGTTTAAAAGAAAAACAGCCCGTGGTTTTATTGGTTTTTTTAAAATTCATTATGACAAAACTGACTGTCTAACAGCAGCCCTGAAGAGATGGATCAATGAGTTTGGCAGTTTCTCATCCTCCCCATGGGTTATTTGAAAGATCTATTGCACACCAATTTTGCAAAGTCAAAATTTTCAGAAAAAGGCCTTTATTGGATTTTTAGATTTAACAGGAAATTTTTCCAAGTATCTTTTAGATCAGTACAGCCAACTCTTATTCACTGTAAATTCAAAGTAATGTCAGGTTGCACAAGCTTAAACACTGCAATCAAACTTCTTTGTTCTTAAACCCAGACTGGTTTTCTTTGTAGGCACCGTTTTGATCATGGCCAGTGAAGGTTGCATGGAAGGCTGGAGAAATAGCTGTTGAGGCTATTGCTCTTATACTCTCTCATTGCAACCATAGCAAGGGATAATACTGGAGAAAACAGTCACCCTTTGACATTTCCTTTTTCCTATTTTTTCTTCTGCAAATTCTTCTTTGTCTTCTATTTTAAAAGTCTGCTTGCACAGAGACAAAGCTCATTTCCCATGGCTTGCTTCACTTCTTCCAAACATTAATAATACTAACAAGGGCACATCAATTTTACCATAACTTCAAGCCAGTGACAACTGTTACAGCCATGGCCTCAAGGCACTGACAGAAATACGTTTTTGTCCTCATTTCTCTAGTATGTCTAACAGGGACTGGAGTTTGATTACACAAATTCTGAACAGCTATCCTAGTAGTGAAAAAGAACAACATGATATGGTGTAAAAGTGTATTCTAGCTGTAAATTAATCTTCTCCCCTGAATGTCTGTCCAGTCCAAGTTAAGCAGAAGAGGCTCTAAAAACAGGACAAGCACTTTTGAGATAGAACTCCTCCATCCATTGTATAATGCCCTAATTTGCTGAATGGGGAGACATGCTTTATCACTTTTTGCTGGGTTGCTTTGATTTGTTTTTCCATACACAACACCAACATAATGAATGCAAGTTCATTTCCTACTCTAAAATACACTTTTAGAGCATTGTGGCATAACCAAAAGCTAAACCTCAATAAAAGACCACAAAACTGATTCTGCCACCCTATCCCTTGGTAAAAACCCACTGAGAACTTGTCCACCCTTGCATTTCAGACCAAGATAGCTTCTGTGCATTCATTAGCCTCCTGGGGTAAAAAAACCTAAACCAAAGCACCCATTAGCAGCCCAGGCAAAAATCAGAGCCTTCCAGAGAAAATTAAGAGCAGATCTGATTTCTGACTGCTGTTATAACTGGGGTCAAGACAGACTCCCATGTTCCAAAGCACAACTATCCAACTGAGTCAGATGGTCAAACAGATGTAGTTTCTCCTTCCTCAAACTTGACCCATTTAAACTTTTAGGCCATCAAGTTATAACAAACCTATTATGATTCCAATTACAAACAGACTTTTCATTTTCTAAAACAGTTGTCAATAACACACACCATTGCTCAGGCAAAAATATGGTTTGTATTTATGTCCTTATTTTCACAACAGATGCAACTGCCAAGTAAAGCACCCCTACTCAAGATCATGATTATTTTTTATAGTGTCATGAAGGAAAGTCCAAAAAAAATTAATGGCATAGTCTGAGACAGGAAATGGAAACAATGTGGTAGGATGCCTTTTTTTTTTAATTGGAATTCAAGTTTTTATTCCAAAAGGCTTTCTCTGATTGCTATGATCTTCTCCCCAGTCTGAGAGATGTACCATTCCTTACCTCTTCATATAATGCATTCAAGGGGCCTCCAAAGAAATGAATTAGGATGCTCCAAGTAGAAAAGCTGAAAACCTCACATTTCCTTTTGCCAGTGCCATGGCTTACTATTATAACTGCAGCCAAAAAACCGTGGTGAAAGCTTTTCACCCAGTAGCCCCTCCCTGTTTATAGCATTACATCCATCTTTCTCATAATGATTTTTCTCCTTGGCAGGCTCATCTGCTGCACTAGGTAGGAACCAGACAAAGGAGAGAGAGCAGGGCCAGTCCATGGAGAAGCTGTGCTCTGGGTCCACTCCTGCACCACCCAGCACACTGTGGGACTGCAGCAACAGCCAAATAGTCTCAGGTGCTTCAGCAGCTCTGCAGGCACTGAGAGGTCTTCCACATGGCCTTCCCCTTTGTCCTCAGCTCCTTCTGGGTTTGGGAGGAGAAAAGCAGATCAGGGGAGCTGGGAACAGGCTGCTGGAAGGAGAACTGAACAGAGCTTTGGTACTGCCCAGAAGGAATGGGAGAAATAGCTGGAAAGCTTGATATGATCAATGCTCAGAGATAACCTCCAAGTCCTTTTTCAGGTAACTCCATGTTTTTTTCCCCCTACAGGTGATAAGCTCAAATGGTTTTCTTGTCTCTGTTTTGATTTTTTTTTTCTTCCTCCTTTTTTTCCATTAATTAGAAGAAAGACAAATTGGTCCACAAGTATTGGAAACCTGGGTTATTAGCTCTCATGTTATCATGGCACTACATTAAATAGGTTTCCAACCATTATTAGCTGCATTTCTTGGAAATCAAAGCATCCTTACCATAATGAAGATCCCATGGAAATGTCCACAAGTGAAAAGCAGACTTAGGCCTACATAACAAGACATCTAAACAGAAAATAGGAACAGTAGCTGCTGAGAGAAGCAGAGGCCCTTGTAGATGAGTTCCTCAAAGAAAGATCAGTATCTTTATTCCCAAGTCTTGCTAATCCAGTATTCCCCCAGCCAGCATTGTCTCTCTGGATAACAGCTTTTTCGGTGTCCTCAGCCCTACTTTGACTTTTTATAAAGAACCCTATCATGGCAATTGACAGCACAGGAAAACTCATACATACAGACACAAGGATAGTGATAGGATATGACAGATCAAAAATCCATTTTATAATTTAAAAATGGTCCTGGCCTGACACAGCTTGGTGAAAACTGCTGTGAGGCAGAACATTGCAAGCAATTGTCAGAGACTGTGACACACAGGATTTCTGTACAAAAAGGAGGACAAATGCTAAGACAGCTCTGAGACATGGCAGGCCCTGCCTGTTTCTTCCACAGCTGCCCTTGCACAGCTAGGAGGAGGAAAATGCCAGTTTTTTACATTTAAAAGCCATAAAAGAAGCATCAACAGCATCCCACCAAAAAAGCAATAAAAAAAAGATCTTTCTGCTTCTCACAGACCTTTCTACTAAGTGGGAAAAAGTCACTAAGCTGAGTTAGCCAGAGTGAGCTCTCCCTCTGACAGAGCAGTCTGCAACTCGCTCATCTGAGGCTGCTTGGGTTCCTGTCCCAGGAGTGCTGCATGCTCTGTCCCACCCTGGGGCTCATCATGTGTTGGGACAGCTGGGACACAGGGGCTACAGTTCAGCTCCTGGAACTCTGAGCCTGCAAAAGAGCAAGTTGAGACTAAATTATCATCTTTGGTTTAATGCAGCTGGAGGTGGATTGGGGTGGGGGTATCTTCTTCCATAGTACATTTTCAATAAAATCTAAGGAATACAAGATGCTCCACCGAGTTACTGCTGTGCTTGCTGCTCTGCCACTGAGGAGGGGCACACAAGGTTGCTGGGAGGGGACTGTGACCACAGCTTGCTTTGACATGATGTGGCATCAGGCAGAGGTCAGCCAGGAGCTCCCTGAGCACCACAATAAAGCAACAGCACATGAGCTCTCCACTGCTGTGGAGATTAATGTTGTGACAACCTTCCTGTCCTTCTATTTCCTATTAAACCCCTGAAGATTTTTCTCAACATTTGTTAAGTCACATTTAAAAATATATGGCTAAAAAAAAAATAAAAAAAGAAAAGAAAAAGCCAAAAGGGGAAATCAGTAGAATTAATTGCTGTGTCAAAATCATGCTTCCTTTATTGGAAGGATAAAACCATGTGTACCCATAAGAGAGAGGTGAGGAAGAAGTACATCCTGTTTGGGGTTTTTCTGTAGGCTGTTTTTTTAAATGAAAAATGATCCAAGACTGCACTGAAACATAGTGTCCAGATTCACATGGAAACCATAAAGCAGAATTGAAAAACAGTGGAAGACTGGACCTACCAAATAATTACCAGCAACTTTTATAGTCTGTAGTCTGCTCTGGACTGTATATGTATTAGATTCAGCACTGAGGAGACCGACTTGTACCCTGCCAATGCAAGCACAAGGAATGGTCGGGCACTCACTAAGGCACTGAGTTTGTTTTTCAGAACTGTTCTCCTCCTTTTTTCACAGTCCCCTATTTTCCCCACAGAAGAAATCATTTAGTCTCTCCTTAACAATTGCTGCAGCAGTACTCTAAAACTTTCCAACATGAAATACTTTACTGTGAGGGTGCTGAGGCACTGGAACAGGTTGCCCAGAACAGCTGTGGCTGCCCCATCTCTCAGTGTTCAAGGCCAGGTTGGACAGGGCTCTGCTCCAGTGAAGGTGCCCCTGCCCATGACAAGGTGTGTACAAACTAGATGACCTTTACAGTCCCTTCCAACTGAAAACCCTCTGTGGTTCTATGATGCTCTACTGAACTTGCCATGTCATTTAAATGGTTGCAGCTGTGGTTGCACACCATTTTACCTTTATGTTTACAGTGAAATTTCACACAAGCAAGCCACCTTGTGACATTCAGTTTCTGATCAAGAACAGAAAATACGTACTTTTATTTCAGCTTCTTAAATGGCAAGACTGCTCCAGCCACAAAGGAGGCAGGAAGGGGATGAAGATGAGGACTGTAGCAGAGAGGAAACCACCACCTCCCACCAGCACCAAGAGTATCCAGACCCAACCACGTGATGTTTTCAGCAGAGCCAGATCCTGCCACCTGCACCAAAGCTGGATGTTACAAGTGGCCTTCCTTACAGAACTGACAGAGACCAAAAGGAAGTTACCTGTGAAGCTCACTGTCAGCAGGAAGGTCTAGCCTGCAACTTCTTCAGAGGTCCACAACCAGAGGATGCAGTCTTCCTAATGCATTCTCCCAAGGGACTAAGATTCAGTCCCTTGAAGAAAGACCACTGTATCACATCCTATCAGCATTAACAAAATTATAACTCAAAGCAAACCAGCCCTGACACCACCAGCCTTCCAAGATGCTTAGCATGGAATAGCTAGTAAAGTAATGAAAATAAATTCAGGGATGAGTGTATCAAAATATATCATGGAAATTAGACTCACAGAGGAATAAATAGAATTTTATGAACACAATTTCCAGTGACTTTGAAAACACTTCATATATATAATTTTCATTTTATATACTTTTTTCATTCAGAGTGCTATAAATGTCAACCCATTCATGTACATTCCCAGAGGCTGCTGCACACCCAGCTATGCTATTGGCTTCCCAGCTGGGTGTGACCAACCTTCCTCCCTCCCCCTGACTAGAATCAGGACAATGACCAATCACTCACGTCACACATGGCCAAACCCTCAGAAAAGCAGGGAGAACTGCAGGAACTCTTCCCAGCATCTTCCTGGGCATGGTCAGCGAGGGTGCTTGAGGCCCAGATGTCACACAATTACCAAGTCCTAGTTATATTGTTAAATGCTTTAGAAGACCAATTATTTCAGAGACCCTAAATAGCACTTTTCCTTGTTTCAAAACAGACTTAAAAAAGCAACATCTAGAGGGTTTTAAATTTTCTGCCATCATTTGTGAAGATGTACAAGCCAGATACAATCCATGGCACTGAAAGAATAACCAAGCCAGTTTACAATTTTATGAGGGAGGAGGAAGCACCTCGACCTCTGCTAGTAACTGCAAAAGTGCCCTTGGGCCAGGTCTCGGGTCTGTTTTGTTTCATTGTGAAGACATTTTCACGCAGAACTGTACAATCTCTGTCCACAGGGTGGAGCAGCTCCGTAGCCTGAGCTGTGGATGCTACACCCCACGTTCAGAAAAAACAGAATTGTCCAACAATGCTCATTCAGCTCAGACTGCACAGAACAGTCACCTATGTCTGCACCCCTAGGGGATCCTGATTAATCTGCCTTTATTTGACAAAAATCGTATACTCTTCCAAAAGGCTTGCACTTGGAGTTTACTGATCAGAGCTGTATTTAAATTATGACTTAGTACTGCCACTGTAAGTAAACACAATCTTTTCTTGAGACTGAGATGTGCTTTCTGTCAATGGAAAACGTTTTGTACACCTTAAAAAACCAGTTAAGAGCCCTCAGAGAGAATTAGTGAGAGAATAAAATCCCAAAACCTGACAAAGCAAAAAGTATCAGCTGAGTCCAAAACAAACAGAAGAAAACGCATATTTGCACCTGAAACATCAGCCTTTGGCCAATGTGAAGGGTACATCAGGAAAGCTTCCTAGATCATTCAGAGTCTCTTTCACTTTGACATCATCAGATGAGATTCGGTGTTGCACAGACCATCTCCATTCTGAGTGGATCTGCTGGTGTCAAGGAGAAAAGGGATGTAATTGTTCAATGACATGCCTGAGCTGATGATAGCGCAAGAGAATCTCCTTGGAGGAAATTCAAGAATCTCAATTTATTACTTGAGCACACAACTGGACATGTCCTTTCCAGATTCAGCAACAATCCTCAAACTTCTGATTTCTTTAGATTCTTATACAATACTCACAACTGAAAGGAAAAACAATTTTATACTAGCTGCTGTACGAAGCTCACTTCTAAGCACTAAGCTGAGAAGTCATGACTCAAATTCTTTCATCCTCGTCTATACTGTTAGTGTCACTTCTCTGGTATTTTGATCAATTTATACCAATTTACTAGTTAATAGATCCTATACAGGTTTGGTTTTTTTTTTTGACTGCATTGCTGGCAAAACCTTTTCAAGCCTGCTCTCCTTATTTGTTTCATTAGGTTCTATAAATCAGGAAAGGTTAGCACAGTGCCTAGGAGAAAACATTCTTACAACTCTCAGCACTTGGACACTTTTCCTCCCAGACGCATTAATGGGAATTGGAAGGTCTAGTTTCTCTCTAAAATGGTTTCAATTTTTAACAAATCACCTTCATTTTTAAATGAATGAAATTCATATAAATTTGAAATTCAATTAAATTATTTTTTAAAAAATCACAAATCAAATATTTGGGTTTTTTTGGCCTAGAAGCATCCATGATAGGTACTGTTCCTGTCATTCTACTTATTCTATTTATGTTTCCTGTAGTGACAAAAGCCCTACAATAAACGTCCCTATTCCACGAACAAGCTTCCATTACCTACTTCTGTTAAGGAACATATTCAGAGAACACTTTTCTGGTACAACTGGACTCTTTAGTTAAGGGGCTCTGTCAGTAAACTTTACAGTCATAGGTAGCCACAAGTTTTAAGATAGCTCAGGGCCACATACACAAATATAGAGAAGAACTCGAATTGTAGTGATCTGTTTATTTCCTGTTCTTAGAAGGTTCTGTAGACAAGAAATAAACAGATTAAATTTTGAGTATTTCCTATCCTACAGAGAATCTGCAGCATTATCTGAGTCATTTTTAGAGGAACACTTATTTTCTCTATACCTGTGCTAACCAAGCATTCTAAAATCGAATGCCTTTTCCCAAGCAAAATAAACATTAATTTAGAGAAAATTTTCTCTCTTTAAGACTGAC
The DNA here is from genome assembly GCF_971803275.1 of Cyanistes caeruleus. NCBI lineage: Eukaryota > Metazoa > Chordata > Aves > Passeriformes > Paridae > Cyanistes > Cyanistes caeruleus. Next base: position 20,181,806 of record NC_141707.1, on the reverse strand, counting down.
ACATCAGGAAATATGCACTTGAACCAACATAAGTATATCCTACCTTTTGAAGCAGCCATGAGCCAATAAGTACAGCTTGCATGGAGAACAGTAATCACAGATGCATAGAACTTGAAACAGTAATTTGTTAATTAGTATTTCAAGTATGGAAGAACTTATTTCTAAGGGTTCACATCATATCCATAGTAGTAAACAGTCACAGAAAATTAATTCTGTGTAGTATGGCTCACATGGCTCACAGCTGTGGTTTGTTAAGTGAGTAAATCACTATTTATGTGCTCTTTCAGAAATGCATGGATACCTGAAACAGAGGTGTCATTGGCTTCTTTGTCCCTGCCCTTTCTGCCTGTAGCAGTGTATTGCTTGTTTCTTTTATTCTTATATTTTCCCTAAAGATTCTCTAAAAACTGCCCTTTTCATCATCTCCTTATAAAACAATATCTGTCATGTTGACTCCAGCTCTGTCTCTAATCCCATTCATCTGTGGCCACTCACCAGAGTGCAAGCACTTTGAAGATTAAAAGAGAATTGCTTTGCTTCTCATTTCTTAACCACCAGTACTCAGGGATGAGTTTTCATCCACTGTCAGGCTCTGAGCAAGAAGGCAAGAGCATGAACAACTAATGACAAATATATCCACGAAGATCTCTCCTGGCTGTTTTGAAATGTCTTCCTTTGTTCACACAAGAGAGTTGATAAGCAAATAAATGAACAGGAAGAGAACTCATAAAAGACAAGGGCAACTCGCAAGCACTAGACATAACAAAACTATTTTTCTTTCAAAGTACAGCTTTACTGACTTTCTTTAAACACTTTTCAGGATATTCAAAGACACATGCAAACAGTGGGATAACTTAATACTTCCCCTCCTTTTCCCTCTACATTGTTTGTTATCTTTCCAATAGTTGAGTCATCCAAGCGGAATGATAGCATGCACCTCAGTCGTGTCACTGTGCAATCTCATATCTTAGGGTATTAACAGATGGCTTTAGGAAGTCTAGCCATAGAAATGTGACTGATTGCTCTTCCTGTCACTAGGAAGCTGCTACCCTGCAGGGATTCAGCACAGCAGGACTGGTGGGTATCCCTGAGCCACCTCTCTGCTCACTGCTATATCAGGCAAGTAGCTTCAGCTCAGCTTCCTGAAGGCTGGGCATGCAGCCACCAGACTTTGTGCTGTGATGGCAGAGAAGGACACCAGCTTGTGCACCATTCCAGCTGCTGCATCAAAATAGCAAGAAATAGAGAAAAAGGAGGCTACAGCTGTAATCACCACAACCTTCTGTAAAGCAACATGACTGTGCTGTAGGAGGAAAAACAGCACTACAACTGGACATCTGCTCAAGTTCCAGACATTTACACAGACATTGCATGTGAAAATGTGCACTTTGTATGGACTAAGATATTTTTAAAATCCCCACCAACTCTTAATAAGCAATTAATATGGATATCAAACCTATTGCATCTATTACTTGCAACAAACAAAAGGATTCTACAGCAATTTTTTTTCCACTTCTTAGAGAAATTGACTGTCTTCCAGTCTTTGTGCAGGACCTACTCTCCACTGTTAGATCAAACTTGCATTCCAAGTGCTTGGCCACTGGAACACAAACTGAATGTACTGGTGAAACCCTACTTTGGTTGGTACCTGAAATGGCATGGCACCTATGGTCACAACAGACTGTTTCTGCCACTTTAACTTTATCACACAGTCACTGAATATCCTGAGTTGGATCCCAAAAGGATCATGGAGCCCGAGTTCCATGGGCTAAGGATGGAACGAGGCCAAAATCACAGCATACACCTGTGAGTGTTAACTCTGTGTAACCATGAACCCTGCTGGGATGACACGTTTTCCTGGAGTAGCCAGCATGATTGAGGTAACACAGGTACATTTCCAGCTAACAACTTCCAGGCTCTCCCATTGCTGACTAATGCCAAGAGTGGCTGCTCTTCCTCTTCCCATCTGTGGAGCAGCTGAACTCCTCTTTCCCATAACTCACATCACAAACAGACTCATCATCTGTACCACTGCACCAGGGGAACTGGGCAGCCCCCTATCTATCTTCCATACAGCCAGCTGTCAGCACAGGATATCTTGGAAGCTCATGACTGAGAGACAACAACAAGATGAAGAAAAGAATTTCAAAATAACTAAAACTGATAAAGTGAAGAGTCTTAATGTTTTCCTCCCGTGTACTTTATTGCTGCATCATAATCTTACCAATAAGCTGCAAGTGAAAAGAAGTTAGGAACCCCTTAGGCTTTGTGTAGTTTTCTGCAGAAAAATGCTGTTAATACATTGTTAATACTAGAAACTCCTTCAGAACCAACTTTCCCAAGAGTCTCAAGCTGCCACCTCAAAGGTGCAAACTGCAGACAGTGCTCCTGTGTCAATGTGGGGCTGTTCAATGGCAAAGGGCAACCTCCAACAGGACCTGGCTTTCAATCTCTTAGCAAGCGCTTGTCCCTGCTAAACCAGGATCTGCAACAGTGTCAGCCTGGTCCCTAGACCTGTCCCCTTCTAGCAGAGTCTTTGGACTATGCACCAAAAGAGCCATAAAACACTCCCAAGAGCATGGAGAAAGCAGGTTACGACATTTCCCAACCCTCTCCTCTCCCTTCCAGTGCTCACACGAGTACACACTGATTGAAAGGGACCCAGGAAACTTGGGCAATTTTCTTCCCCACTAAAGTTGACATGGCAATTTATCTCTAATTTTACAGCCTTTTGGAGCACAACTTATTAGAAGCAGCCTGAGAATGGTAAAATTTGGTTCAGTGTGATATACCATAATGGGCTAGGGAAAATAAAAGTGCAATATTGAGCCTAGAATTTATGAGAGCAAGCAGAACCAAAGAAACCCCTCCCCTAAGACCTGTTTGCTCAGGAGAATTTTACCAGTATAAGATAGATGCGAATTTAAAATAGTACAGTTACAGCTGCTTAATGCCTTAAAACAGATACATTCATTCAGACGTTTATTTTGCCTTTCCTCAGATTTGCTGATAACTGCTTTGCTAGGAGGTTATGCTGGAATAAACAAAAACCCCCTCTTTTGTGATATTTATAACGATTTACTATAGGTCAGCTTCACTGCAATAACTGAAAATGCAACTATCCACTGGCAGCCAACATTTAAAAGAAAGGCTGAACACTGTTCCTGAAGCTCAAAGCAAGCATGTTGTAGTCTGTCTTTGTTATGTGCTGAAACAAAGTGTGGCAAGCTACCTCAGCTCAGAGGACTCACAGCAACACAGTAAGCTGTGCTAGCTCAACCATAAATTAATCACAACCACATCTGCAAACATATTGCACTCACATACATTTCTGCATTTACACAACTCACACTCTTGTATCCATAGTAAGATATATTGTAAAGCTTTTACATTTGTGAAAGGCACCACATTCATTAGTTGATGGCATATGAGCCATATTTGTTGCATTGTTTTATTGTCACTTTTTGTTTTCTTTAAAGGGTACAATCCTGAGGTTTTACCCTCAACAAGATAAAATTTAAAAACTAGACATACACAGCAGAGCACCCCACTCCATCGTCTCTTGACTCATTATCTTTTACATGTATCAATGACATTTCTGTAACAACAGATGTGATAACACACAAAACCATCAAGTTACTTTATAATGCAAATTTGTATTAATAGAATATGTCATGCAGTCGATCAAACACATGCAAATTGGAAAAGAATCACATAAGTCTAAAAAATTGGTACCTGACACAGGAATGCCACTTTCTTTAAAAGTTACAATAGCCTTAATTTTTACAGACAAAGATTATAATGACACTGAGCATGGAGAATATTTCAGCCTAAATTTTATTTATTTTTTTTGTGTTAGGGAAAACTACAATATTTACCTGAGTGCCAGTGTAACAAACTATGTATTTTCAAACAACCTAATTGAAAATGATACAATGTAACACACACCACGGTTGTTTTGAAACAGCCAATCTGCCATTTGATCTCTGTGGTCACTTTCACTCCTAAATTAAAGGCTTGATCCTCACCCTGCACCTGACAACCTGCAGGACCCCCCTACCTGCCCCTCCTGAAGTCCCGTGGACTCAGTGACAAGATCAGGCATATAATGAGAGTTTACTGTGACCTATGAACCTTTTGCATCCTGAAAAGCTCTAGCAGAAAATACAAATATGAGAGAAAGCACTGTATCTAAATCTAATACAGCACAGATTTTATTTGCAGAGAGCTATCTTGCTACATGTGCTAAACTTCTTAGATGAGGCTCAATATGCAGAATAATATAGCAGGTGTCAATTTTTAAGAAAACCCAGAAAACTGCTTTTAGTCTTTTAAGAAATTGTACCAGTCCAAGAAAGAGGAGATGAATGAAAGCAAGCCATTTGTTTACATATGAAATAAAATCCACAGTCTAAACACAATGAACAGACTTCGCATCCTCTGTTCACTAGAAATCACTTGTGGTGCAGAAGCTTCTTTCAAGAAAGGGTATACCGATTACCACGTTAACTCTGCACTGACCTCAGTCACACTAATCTCTGCTTTCCTTTGCATTGCTTCATTTACCCGACGTTGCCAGACACAATTCGAAGCCTTTTTGTTTGTTTGCCCGCTGTAAAATTGCGCGCGTTAAGCACAAGCAAACCTAATTTAGTAACGTTACTTAGCAGAAGCCACACGTTCAACAGTTTAAACTAGAGTTTTCTCAAGCCGCTTCCCACCACGCCGTCCCAGGCTGCGGAGCACGGCCAGAGCAGCGCTCCCAAAGGCTCCTTTCCCGGGCTGAGGGCGGCAGGGAGGCACCGGCTGGCCGCGGGCAGCAGCGCCCCGTGAGCCCCGCCGCTCCCGGGGGTGTCCCCCGGGCCAGCCCGCGGAGCCCCTCGGCTGCCGAGGCTTCCCGAGGCACCCTAACTTTTCTCCGCCCGTGGCAGCCGAGCCCCCGCGGGGCCGGCAGCGGGGCTGCCCCTCCGGGGCGTTATTCCCGCAGCCCCGGGCCCGGCCCTGCGGGGCGGCGCCCACGCCCAGGCGCTGCCGCGCCGCAGACAATGGGGGCGGCAGCCCCGGGCCGCGGCGGCGGCGCTTCACTCACCGAACAAGGTCAGAGCCATCGCGGCGGCGGCGGCGGCGGGGCGGGCCCGGGGGGCGGCGGGGGCTGGCCGGGCGGCGCGGCGCTGGCATTGGCGCGGCGGCAGCTCTCGCATCAGCGGCGGGGCGCGCCTGCAACACAAGTTGGGCGCGGGGCTGTCAGCGCGCCCCGCGGCCGCTGCCACTTGCTGCCGCGGGGCGGGGCGGGCGCGGCCCGCAGGGAAGGGGAAGGGGTGGGGTAGAGCGGGGGCCGGGCCGGGGGAGGGCGGCCGGGGACGCGCGGCACCGGGGGCAGCCCGCGCCCGCCCCCCGCCCGCTGCTCACGCTGCGTCCCGCCGCCTCGGGGAGCCATCTTGCGCCGCGCACGGCCCGCCTCCGCCCGCCGCGGCCGCCGGGACGGTTCCCATGGCAACGCGGCCGCCCGCCGCCGGGCACAAAGGGAAGCGCGCCCTGCCGCGGGACGGCCCGCGGGGAGCCCCGGGCCCTGCCCCGCCGCCGCTCCGCTGAGGAGATACCCCGCGGAAAGCACCGCTCCCCCGGCCGCTGCCTGCTCGGCCGTGGCGGGGCTGCGCCTGCCTGGTCCGGCAGAGGAGCCAGCGGTCCTGTGAAAAACCTGACTCTTTGAAGCCAGGTGAAAATTTCCACTTGTATGCCAGCAAGCATGCAGAGAGCAAACACACAGATTTCCCCTCAAAATGTTCCGCGCGAGAAATTTCAGCCGGCCCAGCTGCCGTCGTTTTTCGCTGTCCAGGACCGTAAATATCAGCGCTGAAAGCGTTTAATTGTAAAGGCAGCTCGGCTCCTGGCGCAACTGGCTTGTGCAGCCGGCGCTTTGCCCCTGGGAGCAGGCGCTTACCTGAGGCAGGGGCAGCAGCCCCTGGCTCCCGGCACCTCGCTGCTCTCAGCTGCGGGCTGGGCGCTGAGAGTTCAAAGCCAGCCGCAGCACAATCCACGCACGTTTGATCCGCTACAGCTGTGCGAAAACACCTCCTTCAGCCGAGGATTTGCAGGTGTCTTTATGGAGCCTGTCCCACCTTCGCCTGGGACTTTGTGGTGGCGGGCGTGCGGTGGGAAGCCTGCCTGCGAGACAAGGCTTTCGGCAGAGGAGAGCCTGAAGGGAGAAAAGCACGTACATAGGCTGCAATTAAGGGTTTCAGTTCTGTGAATGCAGCTCAGGGTCAGCAAGTGAATAAAACGCTTTTCTATCCACAAGGCAACTAAAGCATGAAGGCCTGTCTGAAAAACAGGTGGTTTATGCAGTTAGCTGCACTCGGGTTTGCTTGTTCAACATTCTGCCTAATCTTTGTTGTAGAGAACCAAAGGAAAACATCGTGGCGAGTCTTCAATATATCTAAACATTCTTTGAAAGAAAAACACGGCACTTGTTACGTCTGTCATATGTTCAAAACATAAGTTTTTATGTTTATATACTTCACTTAGTGTGCAAAGTTAAAAAAATAAATGCGAGAGTGATTGTTTCCTTCTTTTTATTCCTTCCCAAATAAATTCTAATGAGATGGACCTGATTTTACAAAACATTTTCATTTTGCATGCATAAAGTGCAAATGTTTACTGAGCAGATGGACTACCAAGAAAGAATATTTTAATTGCAGGGCTAAAAGAAGGTTAAAAATAGATGAAAACTGGTTTGGAAAAAACAATGTAAAACATCTTTGCAACTCTGTCTACAGGATTTGACCTTCGTGCACATGAAGTGTTTTCCTTGGCTTTTTGGTAATAAGTTGGATCTTCAGATTTTTTTTCCCCTTTCATTTCCTGGAATTAAATCCCAAGCTTTCATTCCAACTTCCTTCAATTAAATGGCCAGCTTTTACTCTTCCACTACCCCCAAATCTTGTTTTGCTAACTATTCAACTGCATGTTTACATTAAAAATGCTTTCCTGTTCAGAGTGTAAAACTATGTTTTGTAATAGGCAGTATCAATACTACAGTAAAGATCAGCCTGAGTGATTTGATTAGTCATTTCAATTGTCTAATAATGCCTTTGCTATTAGGGCAGTTATTGCTAAAACCTAGGGAAGCGTGTTGGTCATTTCACAGTTAGTTACTGGATTTTACTGTGCCTGGAACGGTAGCTGATGAGAGCTTTCAAAACAGAGCTCAATCGTTATTTCTGATTAGATCCTTTGTCTGGCTTAGGAGGATTTTTTGGCCCTGGCTCCAGCAGCCTTCAGGGAACAGTGAGAGCTTTTGGAAGGACTTCACCTTCAGGCTCATTCATACCCAGAGCCCTCCCGGGTGTTGGCAAGTGATGGGGCCGGCATGGAGCGTGCCCTTACACATCTGTACCATCTTACCCACGGCAGCTCTGCCTTTACAAGGGGGATCAAATCAAAAGGTGCAAAGCAGAAAAAAACATTAGCCTGAAATTCACCAGGCAAAGGTCCCTGCCACCACATCCTGCTTTTGAATGGACCTGAAATCCTCATGGAGATTTCTCTTTAATAACAACATTATCTTAAAATTACGTAATGCCTTATCAAGCCAGCACATCTTATGCACAAGTGACAACAATGATTTAACTACAACTCTGGGAATTTCATTAGGAAAGAGCTGGATCTCTCTGAGCACCGACCCCCATCACCGTGCACGGGGACCCAGCAAGAAACACGGATGCTTGGGAGCAGCCGGCACACAGCTCCCACCTGGCCCTGTTCGGCCAGAGGGGATGTTCCGAGAGAGCCCAGCTCATAGGTTTGCTCCTTCGCAGGGGAGAGAACAAAAGAGAGCCCTGGTGTGCGACCTTGGTTTAAAAGGCAGCAACGATGAATTTGGTGTTTTGCTCCCCAGGATCTTTAGGCCTTGAAAAGCCCACCCTTGCAAAACTGGCTTGTTAGCATCACATTGAGCAGCCAAAGTGCTATTGTATTTGCCACCTGTTAGGAATATTTGCGGGTGTGCTTACAAAGTGCACCTCAAGGATGAAGGCTCCAGAAGAGAAATACATGTGTAACATACTATTTTCTGGCCTTCTCATTGTCCTTCAGAGGTTTCAGACCTCAAAGTTCTTTAGAAACTGCAGTTCCTACAGCTTCATTACTCATGTAAAAGATCATCACTGGGGTTTGGGGTTGGTTTCTAGTGTTTAGGGTTTTTTTTAAATTTTGGCTCCTCTCCTTTTGCTGTCTTGCTCTGGGTGCTGAGCACCATGGGACCAGTGACCCATTTTCCAGTGGGTTTTCTGTGATCCATCACCTTGTCTGAGACTCTGGTACAAAATTGCTTCTAATTACTTGACATTTATTCTTCAAACCTTAACTAATTCACTAATCATATAGTGATAAATGAGATTTTAAAATTAATCACTGACATTTTTAAAGATTTATACATAACTGTAAAAACTGATTCCCAGCTAGTAAATATAATGTTGTGTGAAGGAAAAAACCCCCAACCCACCATAAATTAAAGCTGTCCTGTATTAATGGGAAGCAGTAAAAGTGAAGGCATGGTGAGATGTTACCTGATGAATAGGGATAGCATCTTATCACAGTTAGTGTCTTCCTGCTACAGATCCCCTTGACAGCAGGAAAACAGCATTTGTAGAAGCCTTGTCATGTGCAGAATTTAATTTAGCTTTTAATGTGTAATTGCTGGAAGTTTGTGGGGCAGGCAGGGAAGTGGCCAAGAGCTGCCTTACCAAGCAGATTTGGAGTTCACAGTATTTTCAATGGAACTTTTACTCCTTGGAAAACAGCAAGGCAGATTTCTACCTCTTGTTCAGTAAGATAAATTCAATTATTTCAGCTAATTTAAAAGTCGTCAATAAAAAGTTTGAAGGCTGACCAGCCAGCTTGCTAGTTATAATTTATATTTATAGAGATGACAGCTATTTGAATATATCATCAAGCCTATTACTAAACCCAGAACAGCCATTGCACATTGCCAGCATTTTGGATAATCTTTCTCCCTTTCATGAGAGAACTGCCATTTGAGCCTGTCTTTTGGGTGCTGCTGTTGTTCATTATGAATGGCAAAATCATTTAATCCCAGTATTACCAAACACTCTACAGGCATAGAGGGAGAGAATCCTACATCAACTGCAGCAGCAGCTATGAATAACCTTTGCAAATCAGACAAAATCAGTGTCTTACTAGGATCTATGCTAGTCTGTAGATCTTTGATGTATTTTTTTTTCTTTTATTTGCAGTGTACAGGCTGGCAAAATAACACTTACTTGGAGGAGCTTGCATCTTGAATTTTCTGATCATCGCTATAGAAAGTGAGATATGTATAACATCCACCACAGCTCCTGTTTTAAATCACAAAATCACAACTACCACATTAGAAATTCACATTTGGCTTCCTATCCTGATCCACAGGACTTGCACTATGTCCCACAACAACTTAGAGCACTTTGGTACACAGTGGGTGGTGTACATCAATGAAATGAAAAATGGGGTTAACATATATGCTTTTGGCTCTCTGGGTCATGAAAAAATGTTTGACAGAAATAAGTGACAATGAAAACCTTTAGGGTTGGATTTTTTTCTGGTTGCAGTAGAAGTGAGTGCCATAAGATCTAATGGGAAGAGCACACAAGCACAGTCTTAATTCAAAAACTAAACTAATGCTGTGTGTTTGAAATCTAAAGAATGTGCTGTGTTTAGACCAATGTTGAGACATTATGCCATTTTTGAATGGAACTGCATCAAAGGAAAAAAGCTTCCTCTTGCCTATGTTTCTTAAATAAAGTCCTTTGCAAAAGAATTCTTAAGGAATTTTGCATCATGACTCCACTTAACTGGATTTCTAAGATGTGCATAAATGTGGTGAGAACTACATCATAAACAGGTACTGTGCATTGGATATAGTTGATGCTGCCTGTGTATCTTGGCAGAATCAATATCTAAAAATCTGATGCTGACATGAACAGCATTTCTCTTGAAGCAGGTTCCAGGTGATGTTTGGAGCTATCAGTATCAAAATTATTCATAATTGAAAAAGGGCTTTTTTTTTTATTCCCATTTGCAGGTGCTCTAAATGCACTTTAACACCAGACTTTTTATGAGCTGTCTTATTGCTCATGTGCAGACTTACTGGCATATCCCATAAGCATAGATTTCTAATGTAAAATCAGCTAGTAACAAAATTATTAAAATAGTAGGAAATCTCAAAATTGCTTGAACTTTTGCTCAGACATAAGAGCTACATACTCTTAAGTTACTTTTTCTAAGAGTCCTGTGTAAGAAACACAATATGGTTTTGATTTCTTGTTTTATTAAGTGAAATGAACAGGCTAATTAAAAAAATTCCAGGAAGTTTCTGCTTTCTGTCTCCTAGGGACAAGCCTCAAGTGTCAAAGGAGATAATACTGATGGCTATAAAACACCCGAGTGTGTTTATACTGGCTATAAAATGCAGCTTATACCTTCTATTTAACTTTCATAAAATTTTGTTTTTATACCATGCTTAGAAATTCATATTAAGCATTACTTGCAGTAGTGCTTGTATGTATTTGGAAAAAACCCCATGGTAATTGCAAGTTAAAAAACATAAGGCAAGCCATGAGCAAAACAGTTTTAGGAATAAACTGTTCAACTATAATTTCATCCATAAACACTAAAACCTATGAACAAGCTAGCCATCAAAAAATATAAAACTCTGCAAGATACTTCTAGTCCCATCTTTCAAAATGTATTTAACCCTGAGTGATGATCTCCTACTTGAAGCCATAAGCTGTGCCATAGGACGGGCAGTGGCTCTGTGTTGCAATCTGTTGAGGCTTCTAGAACTACTGGACCCACTTTTAGATCCCCTAGACGGATTTGAGGAATTTTTAAAGAAACTGAACCTTCTCTTAATAATTCAGCAATTATGATATGCTTTATAGAACCAATACACTCTTGGAGCAATTATTCGATTTTCTAGTATCAGTCCCTCAAAGTAATATCTGCATTTCCAGAGAATCCAGTGTATGTGTCACTAAAGCCAGTCAAAAAGAATGTTTTTCATGAGGGTGCTAGCTACCCCATGCAACTTGCTTCTCAGACAGAGTTGCACCTTCTAGAATATTTAGGGATTTGAGGTAATGTCCATGATTCAGATCACATGAAACATTTAAAGGTGTTTTAAGGCTCAGTAATGCGCTTTACATGAACAAGGGTGTGTAGGTTCTGGTAAGGCAACTGTATCAGATTTGAAGTTGAATTTTATGTAATTGTTAAGAAAAATAAATGAGAAATGAAGTCTAGAAACAGTGAGAATTTCCTGCTCTACAGACATATGTATTCATGTTATCAAGGGCCTTTGTAGAATGAAATTTAACGACTTGAAGATACTTCTAAGTCCAAGCCTCAAAATGTCAAGATAGCAGAAGCACAGGATAACTAATCGGAAGTTAAAAATAAATCTCTGATGAATGTGGTTACTTCCACCAGGAAGACTTCTGAAGGAGAATATAAAACCTTCCAAACTGAGCAGGCAAGCACGTGCACTACTGGAACCTTCCTGCTTTACTGCACAGCTAACTAACTCTGTGAGCAGCCAGGTAATGGCAGCAGGGCACAAAAGGCAAGAGAGAATAATGTTGGAAATATCTTTCAAGAACATCATTAGCTCTTCAGGATTGCAGAGAGATGACATTAACCAAAGCAACTTCAAAGAGCTGAAGGAGATGAAAGTTTTTTCCTCTTAATGATTCTAAAGTGTTATTGAAGGGATCAATAGCTCTTCCTGTTAAACAAGATGTTCAAATCAAGTATTCCTGGAGAGGAGATAAACAGTCCTGGAAGTAATAGTGAGATTTAATTACAATTTGAGATTTTTCACTATTCATTAATTTATCTGCCAGTATCACAATAGTGAACTGTGAGTTTACAGCACTGAGATTCCTTATAAAAGAAATTACTTGATTCCTTCTGAGCACCTTTAACTGTGCCAAAATACATTTTACTATGTGGCCCACACAGAGAGAAATTTCTCTTTTCTTCTGAGGGAGGAGAAAAGAAGAAAGGCAGAAAAACCCCACATTTTTTCCCCTTTCTTTAATAATAATTATATCCCATGGTGGTGCACATTTTGATTATTGTAAACCAAGATATGTGGAATGCCCCTTAGCAAATCCAAACTAAATTAGACTATTACTAAGCAGCTTTTCAGCTGCACAAGCAGAAGTTTTATTTTAAACAAAATCAGAGATAACTGACCTTGCAACCTGACTGGCACATCACCACACCAAGCTCAGATCAAGAATTCAACCTCATGTATTCAACTGTAAAATTATGCAATCCTCAATCAAGCAGATATACAGGAAACTAATTCCTGGCTGAGTCTTTCTAACACTCAGTTTCTAGTGGTTTTCTACACAGAGATATGATACCAATGCTTTCAATGCAAACACAATGACTTCAGAATTCAGAGTTTATCTGCACCAACGAGTCACTGGTAAGGGAAGCACTTTCCAAAGAGGGTTGGGTTTGTTTTTTCCTTTTTTTCTTAAAGGCCAGTAAGTCAAGAAAATACATTTTGAAAGGCCACAACCAAGCAAAGCTCTTTGGCAAACCCTGTGCAATATTGCAGGAGAAGAGGGAACCAGGCCCTCACCATTTCTGTGGGCATTGCAACAACATTTCAGCTGCCACTTTGCTGTTTGTTGTCAGAAAACAGCTTCTTGGACCCCCCCACAGGAAAACTGTTCTCCTTTCTGCTCCCACATGGATGCATTTTCATGACAAAAGTGTCTTAAATTGTTCTAGGGTAACAAAGGCCAAAAAATCCAATTAGTTTATTGTCTGAGTGCTCAAATAAAAAGCAATAATCCAGATTATGTTATATAGCATTAAAATAATTTTCTCCTTACAGCATATAACCATTAGCCATATAAAGACAAAAATCTCACTAAAACACTGGAAGTCACATTGCCTGCATTCTGACCAGTTCTTTGAAGGAATGAAAAGCATTGTGTAGGCACTATATTCTATTTCATTTGTTTTTGTATGGAGCTAAACAGCTTCAAAAACAGATGCAAATTTCAGGTGGATTGTTACTGATCAGTTATTTTCCCTATTCTTTCTCCTTTGTTTCAAGGTTTGATCGCAGGGTTACTTGCTCTTAAGATTTCTTTACTGTGTGCACAACTGAATGCCTTCCTTCTGATTGTGGAGATTTATATCTTCCCTAAAGTGTCCTGCTGCTCTGAAAACTTGAGAGTGAAGGGCAGATGCAGCTGCAACAGCTGCAAGACTGCAGTTGTTTCTCAGAGAAAGCTGCTATTCTAGCTTTAAGAAATTGTCCCAGATCTAGGGATTTCCTCATTTATTTTTAGCATGCACAAACAGACAGATTTCTTGGTGCTTTTCAGACTGCATTTACCAATACTGTCCAAACTCTTCTTGTTCTGCCTACCTAAATGTGCTTCCATGACAATTTACTCCCACTAAACCAGCGCTGCTCTAGTCCTGTTTCTTCTCCCCCCTCTTTCTCTGCAGCTGCGCTGGCTGTTGGCCAATGCCAGTGTCTAGGAAAATAACCAGCAGCACTCTAGAGAGACAGGTAAGTGCACGAGTGCTGCAGCAGTGACCACGGAGCAGCCCAAACTCTCAGATGACCCTTTTAATGACCTGTGCCATGAGTGCCCTCGTTAATCAGACACTTCAGTCTGCTGCAGTTTACTTCAAATACCATACAAAACAAGAGTCAAGGTTAAGGATTTCCTTATCCATCCACAAACTCCTTCCCAGCCCACCAAACTGATGTCACGCCATCTTCAGAGACTTCTACAGTGACGTCAGTGGGACAGATTAGATTTCTGCACCGGCCTGCAGAACACATCCCAGAGACTGATTACAGCCTGGCAACTGCTGCTGCTGCCAGCATTGTGCAATGGAATAGGGCAACATGGACCAGCAGATGAAGGAATTCAAACAATGCATGGAGAAAGCAGATCCATGAACAACACCACAACCCCCATCACAATAAAGTGCAAACCCACAGAAAGGTGAAACACTGCAGAGCTCTCTTCAGTCAGCTCCATGCATAAAGCCAGACTACCTCCATCAGTGGGCTCATATCACATGCAGGCTCTTATACCCCATTTATATCTACAAATATATTTAAATAGAACCATAAGGTTTTATTATTTATTCTTGCTGTACAAATAAAGTCTGTCATTCAGCTCTAAAAACTGTCTCTTTATGGCAATTACTTTTCCCGGAGTCTACTCTAGAAGCCAAATTTTAGTTTTGTTTATTTTTTTAGAGCTTATATTCTACTTTGCGAAGTGAAGGAGGCAAACTGTGTCATGGAGAAGCTTATACCATTCCCTGGTAATTCATTAGAAGAGCAGAAGGGATTGCTTCCCCTGAGCTCCTTGGAGAAGGAGAAGCCAGAGGGAGAAGCCTCCTACCAGGAGAAACAGATGAAAATCAGTGAAGCAGAGGTAGCTTTCAGCTCTTTTCACACAGCGATGGCTAAATTGTATTTTAGTATCAAGTAACAGTAAGGTGTGGCCTAACAATTAGGTATGAAATTTTATCCAACCCTTGGCAGGGGAAGCCTACCTGACCTGCCTTAGTCCAGCTGCAGAGGCAGAAAAAAGCTCCCAAGTAGCGGGGTGTGGCACCCCTGCCACTGCTGGACCAGCATTGGGGGACTGTACCTTCCCTTGAACTCTTCTTCTCTCAAAACCTTAATGTGCTATAAAGTGTAGAATACTAGGAAAAAATATGAAATATAGTGATGTCAATATAAAGTAAGTATTTCCTCAAAATATCCAGTAGTAGCCACTAGATGGCATTTTGTTCCTGAGAAATTAGAAACTCACAGGTTTGGAATTATTTGTTACAAACAGAAGGAAACAGTACGAAACAGAATTACTTACCTCCTTCAGTTAATAATTTATTATCCATTGTCTTGTACTTGCCTGTTGCTAACAGCAGACATTTCATCTGCAGATTGATAAACCCCATTTATTTAACTATAGCTCGTGATTCTTCAACTCTCTGCTCAGTAGGTAAGGGTTTGAGCTGTTGTCAGCACTTACCAAAAATCTCTTCCACATTTTAAATGAAAGACAAATGTAGGCCAAGTCACAGACTCTGAGCATGCCATGGAAATCTGCCAGAAATGCCTTGCTCCAGTAACTATATACAGTATTTCCTGTGTTATTTTTGGATAAACTCTTAAAACAGATTGCAGTATAAAAAAGAGTTTCCATTCAGGAAGAGAGCTTGTACAATTTTCTTATTATGAAATAATAATTTAATAATATTCACTTATTAATATTATATTTTTCAGTGTTTCATTTTAGTTTCAGCTTGTACAAGCTGTGATGATTTACTCTCTGCAGGGTACAGTGTATCATACCCAGTGGTGCAATGAAGCTCTGCTGGGTACAAGCTGGGGTGACATGTAGGTGGCATTGTTTAACATGATATTGTTTGGAATCTGTAAACCTCTGTGTCAGATTAAACCAAGCAGGAGTATTTCCCTTACTCTGCAGTAAGGGAAAGTCCTCCCCTAGGAGGACTACGGAGACTAAGGACATGGTGGTGACAACAAGTCTGTACACTGCTCAAATTTTCTTTGACTAAATTATGGTTACTGACAGAAGCATTAATGGTCACTAGCCGTGGCTAAAACAAATCCTGCTCTCATACTTGCTTGGAAAAGACTCATTATAGAAGGAACCTTACTTCACTAAGATAAAATTAATCCTCACCTCTTCATAAAACAGGCACTAGCTTCTTTGAAGTTGTTAATGCAGAAAAGCTGCTTTAAGTCAAATATTTTAAGAAATTGTGTGCTGCAACACTTTAATCAGCTTTATACAGTTTTAGTAATTACATACCTGCACTTTCTTCTAGTTTAAATTAAATTTTCTAGTTTAAATTTTCTAGTTTAAATTTAGTACTTTTCTCCAGCAACATAAACTGGACCAGAATAAATCGGTAGACATAACAAACCAAAAGTTTTCAATCTGTTGAAGTTTGTAACAATCTAACTCTGACAAAGGGGTGACATTTTCTTCCACAGACAAGACCTGTGGGATTTATGCACTCTCCAGAATATGTCTGAGTGCCTGGCTCATTATAAAGTGCAGTTCCATGAAGGAGGGGTGTGTACCGTTATCCAGTATGTGAAAACAATAAAACCTAAACTAGACATGAAATTACAAGAGCGGGTAAAGACTGTGAGTTTCTTTCTTGAAAGAAAAGAACTTTGCCAGGTCTTTATAAGCAGGAAAAGTACAGAATTTATATAACAAACTGGTACTTACAATACAAGGGAAGCATCCAAGTCAGTATAGTGTGTTTCCATCCCAAGAAACCAATGCTGTGCCATATGTGACAAATACAACCCTGCTGTCAGCTCAGAAACAGCATTCTGGTTGTATGGTGACTGGGAACAGAGCTCAAGGCTCTATGGGCAGCAACCTTCCTACACAGCATTCAAGAGAGTGCTGCATAATTTAGAGAAGAAAAAAGTCCTATTACAATCAGGACTCTAAAAAGTTTGGGTAAATGGTTGTACAGGATAAAGGATAAAGAAATATTTTACATATTCATACATGTATTCAAGTCATAAATTGTAAACTTAATAGCTTAAGAGTCATTAAATAGTCAACAAAATGAGCAAGTGCTCAAAATGTCATCCATTGAAACATACAGCATCTCCTCGGTATTTACAAGGATTATATATTTTTTCAGCACAAATCATTAGCCCTTTACAGCAATTCTGTCAAAAGAAAGGACAGAAAGCAAGAAAACTGAAATATTAGCCTTTTGCTTGTTTTCTAATCATAGCCAGGCTGACTGTAAAGTCTCTTGGCATTTTAAAGGCAGCCAGAATGACTGTACTATACATTATATCACCTTTAAGAGTATCTTTCTCAACACAGCATTATGAATAACAGGATGTTTATACTACTTACCTCAAGTGAGATCATCCAACATCACTGCAAACATTTGGAAGAAACAGATCTTCACAGAACACATCTTTGTGTCAGAGGAAAGGGCTGCTATAATTGAGCAGTGAAATGCAGCACCTTCTTGGTGCAGACATTTCCTCCCTTGGTTCCATTTTCTCAATTTATTCAGGGCAGTTTATTTTGTTTGCTGCTAAGGCAGTGGGCTCATTCTCTCCTTGCTTTTTCTCCTGATTAGAATCCCAGATGTAGGACAGATATATTTCCCCATTTTCTTTTTAAACATAAGCAATAGGCTTTATGCAATCATTCCATTAATAAAATGCAGCAGCCCAGTTGTTTCTCAAAGGCAGTACTTTTGCTTCCTGTAATGGTCTAGAACAAGGGATTCAACTAAAGGGAGGGAAATACTATTCATGAACCATGCCAATACTAGCTTGCAGCAAAATGAGAGAAGCGTTTTAGGCAGTAGGAAAAAAACAGACCTTAACTTTCATCTTTCAGGTAGCTAAACACAGCCATCAGACCAGCTTCCAGCACATTCCATCCACCTGGGCACAGATGGTATGAAATGGAGTTGTAATAGATCATGTTTGTACTTTGAAGTATTGAGATAGCCACAGGCAAGAGTAGGGTTGAGGGAACATGCCTACCTGCAATCCTGTTTCTCTGAAAGTTCTCCCTGGAAGTGCCTCATTCCTGAAGCTCATCTCAGCCCAGCACTAACAGTCCTCCCTAAGCCAGAGTACTCTCCTTTAAGCTCCTTAATTGCAAACTGAGTATCACCAGGCCCTGCTGCCCAAGGTGGTTACAAACATTGCCCACTCTCTTCCCTGCTCCGGTTCTATTGGCATTAAAACTACAGAAGAGTTCCTAGAAGCATGACTCCTTTTCTTTGCTTCAAGCTGTTCTGCAACTTCTGTGCTTGTTATCATTTTTAGTCAGTCTATGCAGCTTAAGCTGCTGTCTCTTTATTTATGGACTAAAAATAATAAATGTCCTTGCATAATGATTTTACAACACATTTCTGATTAACGATTCATCCCTGATTAAATTAAGTTACAGGTAGTTTATCTAAAAACTTAAGAACATCCTCTCCTGTGCCTCTTCCCCCAAAAATGAATAGGATAAAGTGCCTATAACAATACACATCATTATAGAAAATGGTAATAGAAGAGGGATAAAGATTTTGAGCAAAACCCAGTAATTACAGAAACTGGATCAAGTTGATTTATCTTCTTGTTCTATTGACAGCCATGTGATTAGATAACTCATCCCTCACCTAAGAATTTAAAAGCTTTTTTGGAGGGGGTTGCACTTTGCAGTTATGAAGCCATCAGCATACAACATACACTCATTAGTTGTGCACAGCATCTCTAATGAAATCTTTTGTAACACTCAGAAGTATGTCCATACCTAAACATATATAATTTATCTTAGTTTAGGAAGATGTAAATATCAAGATAACATAAGCTTCTCATATCTATTTTAGCTGAAGACAAGGTACAGAGTGTGGAGAAATTCCTTTTCTGACTTCTAACTTCTAGAAAGTTTGCTATAGAGGGTTAAGACAATCAAGGAGGAAGCAATACAAAAAAAGAAAGAATTCCACACTGAATATATAAGCACTTTCTGGGGTTCATCACACAAAGAAAAATATTTTGAATAGGAAGAAAGTAAAGAAAAAGAAAGGCCATGATCCTTCATTCCATAAAGGAAGAGGAAAAAATAGAAAGAAAAAAAAAGTCACATTAACCCTTAAAATTAAAAGGAGAGTTACCATTCAAGAATACAAAACTTTGAACATTTCATTATAAAATTGTCCAAACCAACTCTATACAGCATTACACATGCACTAAATAAACCAGTGTTACTTTTGATACAATGGTTAAAAACAAATCTAAAGGCTACTGCAAGCCAATCTTACACTGACTGTTCTGCAGCGTAAATGAGCACAGTGCCAATTATGTCTCTACTGAGGGAAGCAACAGGCAGCATATAAATGCAAACAGCCTTCATTAGACACATTGTCATGAGTATATTAATCATGTCAAGAAGCATTGCTCAAGTTTCCTTCACTGCAATTTAACATACCTTACTTTATTAGGATGCACTTAATTTCACTATGCTTTCTCCTCATTATCATTTATGATGACCAATTAAAATGTTTGTGTCTGTTTCTAAGCAAATTACTCCTGTAATTCAGGTAGCTGAAATCACTGCTCATCCCACACTTCTGTCATCTCCTTCTCCTGGTGTAGTATCTTCCTTTGCCCAGCCTCTCTTACCACTGTAAACAGAAAAAATCCCCTTACTTAGATTGAGTAGTTAAGATATAAACCTGAGTCTTTTTACAGCATAGACATTAAGGAGTGGGCTGGTTCTCCACCCCTCACACCCCTTGCCCCGAAGTACCCGTTATACAGCTTTTTGTTGTTCCCTTGGAACCACAAGCACAACTCATAGTCAGAACACAAGAACGTAATGAAGCAAGGGAGGCCTCACAGTTTTCTCACATTGGGTTAAAAAGTTGTGTGCAGCTTCAATTTGTTTGGTCCATACATGGAACAAATGCAGACACACAGCAACTTCACGCTTTTGTTTCCTCCAAAGCCCCTGTATTGGGGTTCTGGCATGAGCTTTTCAAATGGTAACAGAATGTGCCATGCCACATGTTTCCAGCATCCATAAATAAGCCCAAACAATTTTTACTATTCTAAACATCAGGTGTGGGGGGCATGATTTTTCCTGAACCTTTGACAGTACAGCTGTGAACCATTCATTTGATTACAGCTGTTATTTCTGGCTTCATGTATACTGAAATAAGATTAAAATAACTGGAAGTTAGGTGGAAATTCTGATTATACACAGTGCTTTTTGTGGAACTCAGGGCAACCAGGAATGGCTGAGCAACATCTGGGATCACCAAGCTATGTTTATGAACTCATTTATCTGTGGATTACCTTGGGCTCCTGGAACTAATGATACAACGCTTGTTCCCCAGAAGCTGCTGGAGCTCAGCTGCAGAGCAATGGTATTTGCCTTATTTTCTCAAGAAACATACGTGTTCTCATTTACATAACACTAATTTGACATTACAATCATGACTTCCAGAAAAACACTGGTAATTACAAGGATGAAGAAATAAGTCTGAAGACAGTGCTGCCTTTTAGAACAATTATAATTTCATTAAAATAGGAACATAACTTAAAGATAGATTTTATTCTCTTTGATGATTTACTCATGCAAACTGCACATAAAAGAAAACAGTACAGTTTGTGAAACATGTCAAATGTAAAGACCCAAAATGCTAAGTACAGAAGTAGTGTGACAACGTCTCAAAACGGAATCCATGGTAGTACGGCTAATACCTTTTCTCTATTTGCTGAACACAGATTTTAATGGTTCTTTTTCCAGCCCCACTGTTAAAATCATTAACTGTTTACACATCTCCTATACACTTATGTAGACTTATTTTACAAGCGCAACAGTTTTGTTATAAAAAAAAACTCCACTTATATGATTTAAAAGCCTTTGTGTTTAGGAGAGCAAATTATAGTATAATCAATGAGGCCGCATCTAGTCCACCAAAACTACAATGAAAAGTGACTGTAGAGCTTTCTTGCAGAATTCACATTTTGTGCCTTTGCAATTAATTTCTTTCTCGCAAGAGGTCCATTGTATTTAACCATCCTGGAAACGTTCAGTAACTGTTACAGCTTTTTATCTTGAAATTGGGAAAGCAAGACTTGTAAACACATGAGGTTATCAACACAACTTTCTTAGTTTTAAAATACAAAATATTTAGAATCCCTAATATTTTCATGCTTAAAGCCCTGCAATGATACATATATGACTTAGATACTTCTTTGTCCAGTTTTCATTACAGTATGGTTGTATATATATTGCAGAAATTATATTTTCCTGTGGATCAATTACATTTTTAGATTTAAAACTGAACCAAATAGAAACTTGATGGCACCGACACTTAAAAACGCATGGTATAGTGTGGAGAAGGAAGAGCAAATGAACTACACAACCCATTATAAATGCATTAAATCTTTGTTATATACATAATGGAATCCTGCTTTACTGCCAGTTGCTACTATGCATCTGTTTTTGCTATTATACAAAGTTTTCCGACCTGAAAGCACACATCTACTTTTTTTAAAACAACTTAATCTATTGTAAAATATTGTACTGTATTTTGAACATGAGTACAGAATCAAAATAGATAATGGCACATTTAAAAAACTCAATATCCTACAGATGATTGGATAATGAGAAAAAGTGTACCTACAATCATCTCATCAGAAACAAACTACATCATGGAATGTTAGTTATCCAAGTTCGCACAGTAAATAACATTTTAAAACTGCAATCACCTATCAGCCAGCATCACATTGAAGGCATCTTTAAACATTCAAGCAAAAGACTGCTGGCATTAACTACTGAACCATTCTCACACACACACCACACACACCACATTATAATTACATTGTTTCCAAGATACGGTAGATACTGATTTTTTTTTTTTCCACAAGAAAGGTATCAAAATTTTTGCTACTAAAAGATGACAGTGCTTACACAAGAATTAAGTACAAGTTAGCTTGCAAATACAAGACAATGACAAAAAAAAGTCGAGTTGTCTGAAGAAGGATTTTAGGCTTTTCTGGCATCCAAAATCATGAGTAAACTCCTTAGTCTGCGACTCAAAAATCCACAAAATATCAGCCTACTTTGGAATAACAAGTATTCCATATTAGATAACCCTGTATTTTACAATATGTTTACTGGTTTCAGCCTAGCAACAAGGGGTGGTTTTAGGTATCTATTCTGACTGGAGAATTAAAGCTCTCCTCCCACCAGAATCAAGTGTTGGTAGTGGGAAAAAAACCACTTGACATCCATTAAAAAAAAAAAAAAAAAAAAAGAATCAAATCTATTTAGTAATGATCCTCATCTAGGATTGGTATGTGCATAAGTACTGTATCTCATATACTGTACTGGCCCTATTAAACAAATGAAAAACCCCAACAGTTAAAAGCCAACCAAAATGCTATACATAAAAAACCCAAATGTTTTTCTTCCAATGTTCTTCCTCTCGTAATGTGCAAAACAACAAAAAGGCAAAAAGACTAAAAGCAAATTTACTGTTACTGTCTTTCTCTTGCCTAGTGCTTTATGACCTTGCTAACTTTACAAAGTCAATAGGGACTATGCAGAACTTTGGTATAAAAATGTCACATAATATTCCTATCACAGTCTTGGGGATGACCTTCAGTAATTCACCCCAATGTTTGTTAAAATAATACCAAATTAAAAATGAAATAAACCACATTGTACTGTACACACACTTTACACATTAAGCACAAAAAATAACTAGTAAAACTAATACTTAAAAAAAAAAGTCTTTTGCAAAGAGACTAGAACTGGTGTTCTGTCTTATTTCCACCTGCCAATCATTAAAGCCAAATTTAAGTTGGATTTTTAAAAATTTAAGCTACAATTTCTCCTAGATGGAGACTGGTCTGTTGTTGGTTTCCCTTTAAAGTCACAGATGTGTATCTAAGGAACTGATGCAACGCAAGTTTTTAATCAACTTCCTGACGGCTGGGCCTGGGAGGGAGGCGCCAGGACGATCTGGGACAGCACAGGCTCCGTGCTCTGGTCCGCCATCTGCGTGAGCACCGAGGTGGCCACCGCCTCCGCCTTGGACGTGGAGCTGACGCCGTTGGAAGTGCTGACGGAGCTGTGCTGGATCGCTTCCGTGTGCGGGCTGCTGGGCACAGAGATGTCTTCTGAGCTGTCATCCTTATCTGCAGCTGAACAAGAACAATTCCTTTATTTATTCTGTCCCGGGAATGCATGCCACCTCATCCCCGTAACAGCAATCAGCCCTAAACAACTAAAATTCATGCTGTGATGCAGTGCAAATTGCAAAACATGCTTATTTTAATTTAAAAAAGAATAATACCACATTGTAAGCATAAAAACTGGACTTCAGTATGGACTATTCAGGAAACCAGAACATTTTCATCTCTTCAAAGCCATGATTAAAATTTCCTACCTAGTAAATCAGACAGTGGGTGTTATACCTAATTCTAATGATGCATGTTCACATCAGTAAGCATTATTCACAGACTAAAAAATGCTATTTATTGTGTCTGCTTAGTAATCAAACAAGAATAATTCTACATTCAGTAATAAAATTTGTGATCATGAGTATGATATCTGAAAAGATATACTTACACCACTATATTTGCCGGACAATACTTACGCAAGTTTTCAGCCCCCATTCCTTTAACAGAGTGAAGTTCCATAACTTTACAAATGCCTCTCTATAGGTTTTAAAATGGTTAAAACTGGTTTTAAAAATATTTCTAGAGTATTTCAGGTGTTCTCCACAAAATCAAAGTGAATTAGCCACAGAATTACATAATTTTTTCCCATGACAGAAGGTAAGCAGGTTAAAAAAATTATCACTGTGCAAACTAGAATTTCCTAAACGATCATGATTTAAAATGTTCTTCTTGCACAGACATTCTAGTCATGCTAATCATCCTTTTTTCCAGAGCTGCAGGAGTTAGCCAAGGTATTATACAAACACTGCCAAACTAAAAGCTGAGTAGAAAAATAAAAAACCAAGAACAGAAAATTATCCTACTGTTTTTCACTCAAAAATAGAAATACTAATGCTGAATTTCATTATAACTGTTTTTGCATTACTTTGTGCTACTTAATGTTTTCAAGTACTTTTCACACCAGTTTTATAAACTGACCAAAACCAGTTTCCAGGTGGAACATTGGAATTCCCTTTTAAACTTACTACTGACTATCATGACAAAACATAGCCAGAAGCAGGCATGAAGCATTGCTCGGGACAAAGCAATGGAACAAAATTTGATCTTCTTTAGTCTTGTCTTTGCAATCCCTTTCAGATTTGCTTGAGGAAAGAAAAATGTGTCTGGGAAATACAAAAGATCATAAAATATATGTAAAAGTAAAGGGCAAGTGATAGATTATTTGCTCCCATTTAAGAGCATAATGCATGAAGAGCTATCAAATTGTGGACTTTGGTGCTAAAAATGTGGTCTATGCAGTGCACAATACTCAGCACTGCAGGAGCTCTTTAAGCTGGGGTCTTCAATTTCTTCCAGAGACAAGACTTTTAAACCATGCACAACATTTTTTAAGCAATTCAACTTTGATTATTTGATGAATGTAACATGTTTATTTAAATGTACTTTATAGGAACGCCATTTTCATGAACATATTGACTGAAACTGTTTTTTTTTCTCTCATAAACCGTAGTGTGGGTATGTCACTTAACCAACATGCTTTCCTAACAATATGCATACACAGATAATGTGATAAAATCCTTTCAGAGGGATGACATTACAACTATCATTCACGTTAAGCTTTTACTTTCAACAGACTTTCCAAGAAACTCAGCTATGCTTCCAATTGCCTTGCATAATACTATTTTTTTCTCAAATGTAGGTTTCTGCCACTGATAAGTATTTTAGGTCTGACTCATTCTGTACTCTTTACTAAATCAGAAGCATTATAGTACTACACTGAAGGCTGAAAACAAGCACTACTAGACAGGCCATTCACTAATCCTTCAACAAAGAAATCCTTGGCATGGAATCACTTTGACAGTTCATGACTTACAATGAAATGTTTCACATCCCAATTCAGGAACATGAATCCTCAAAACATCAAAATGCAAGAAACCTATGGTTTGTTCTTTGTGTGTGGGTTTTTTGGGTTTTTGTTTGTTTGTTTGTTTGGGTTTTTTTTGTTAAAAACCTTGCATGCATAATGTTATCCCCTAGTAGCTTCTGTATGAAATTATGTTGTTCTGTCAGATGGGAGCCATAATGGCCTCATCCCTGCAGCAATCATTGTTAATATAAATCCCAAACGTATTTCTATACTGTTCCAATTTACTCCAAGATGCTATTTTCTGTCTTGTCAAAATGACTGGAGATCAAAGGACCAAGATTTATAAGCTCAAAACTGACAAAATCAGTATTCTAAATATATATGGCAATACAGAGTTGCTAAATCTCCTGAATCTTTTAAATTAAAAAATATTGCCCATTCTGATGAAATTGCTTACAATGACTACAAGTAAAGATGGTGGCTATTAAGTTTTATCGCAAGCACCTGAGGATCTGTTTGCATGCAGTACAAAATGTTCCTTTATTCTCCTGAATTACTGACACTGGCAAATTAAAATGAAGTGGCTACATATGGCAGAAACAATCTTCACATTTACAAATATCTTGAAATATCACTAAATCATAAAAACGAAAGCTGTGGGTTATATATTATGAATGTTGCCTAATGCATTCCCAGCTCAGTTATTTGTAACAAATTTGTGTACAATGGACAAAATTGGCCATTTATTCTACAGCAGCAGCAGCTGGTTCTGGCACTGTGTATCACAGCCAAAAAGGAAGCTACAAGTCAGGAAAGCATAATTAACCTTTAAAATGCTGGAAGGATGAAAAGTCAATAGAACAACTTAAAATAAAAATATGGATTAGAAAATATTGGTATTGACAGTGTCAGTATTCCCCTCAAAACCAGAACTATTTTTAAAAACAGCCTCTCTACAGAAAAGCAGTCGCTTAATGTGGATATCAAAACAATCTAGAAGACATTGTACAGTAGGAGCCATGAACCTGCATCTGATTATTTTAATGGCTCGACTGATCCTGGATGTTATGGTAAATGAGGACAGCTGTTATAGTACCTCTACTGAAATCTCATTACAATGAAGGAAAAACACCCACAAGGACCTTTCACTGTGTTAGGCTACGATAAAGTACAAGAAATGATTTATCATGTGCTCTTAATACTTTAATTATATTTTCTAAAGCAGGTGTAGTAACAGATAGTCCTTAAATGCTAATTATCATATGCATTCATTAAACCAACATAAACCTTACAGTGTTATGCAACAATTCAATTTTGACTTAAACATATATTTTTAAATATCATGTATTAATTCCTGTCTTCCAATAACTTAAAAAAAAAAAGCTCTTTAATGTAATATATGTTATATTAGAACTGCACTTCTCAATTTTAATGTTCATTCAGTTCATTTTGGCAGTATTTCATTGATGCAGCCTCAGGCTATAGGTAATGGAACATTACTCACTATGATAGCCAGATTTCTTCTGCATGGCAGTTACAGGGCAATCTTTATGAGCCAGAAGAAGCTGTTTCAGCTGTGCCACTTCATTTCTCAGCAGGGTGACTTCATTCTAAAGCAGAAGAAAGTTATGTACTTTACCAGGCTCAAACTACACACGTTTTGAAGGTAAGCATTAAGTTTTATAGGGTTTTCAGTTGTTCATTTAGGGGTAGCTGAAATACAAGAAGTTTCCATTCAGTATATATTTATTTTATCTTAGGAAATGCAAATATTAGCTGAAACTTGGCTAGTTTTGTTACATTAACTGGGAAATGCTTGGGTTTTTTTTTTTTTTAGAAATACAACATACATTTTTCTGTTTGCAGATGCAGAGTCTACATATAGACTCATTCACATGATCCAGCTACTGTGAGACTCTTCTGGAAGGTTTTGTGATGAATTTTAATCAGAGTAAACCTACATTTAGCTACACACATTTTAACAGATGTCACGGCAAACATTAAAAAAGGGAAAAACATAAAAGAAAATCCAAAAAGCAAATGCAGAATAATTTCTTAGTGACTCTATTTATACTTAGACTTCAAAAAAAAATCTCACATATGGGAAAATAATTTAGCAAATATTGGTTGATCTCCAGACTGATTTTTATTTTGGCAGCCATACATAAACATGTTCTCTGAAGGGATCATTGATAATAATGACAAAATCCGGAGATGTCAGCTTGTGTCGCTAAAGCAGAGCACAATCTAAGAGACAGCACCTGCACAATCCAGCGCCTGGGTTCATTTCCAGACTGTGCCTTTCCACTATTGGGTGACCTTGAGCAAGGTCATTTCACTGCTTCGTGCTTCACCTTCCCCATTTGTAAACTGGAGGACAGCAATACTTACCTTCCCTGGAAAGCAGCTTGGTGTCTAGAGATGAGGAGTGCTACGCAGCTGCATTACATCTGACAATCCAAATTAAGAATGGTATGGCATTTTGATAGACCCACTTATACTTTGTAGAGTAGAAAAATATTTATGAATCAAATTATCTGTAATGCTTTGTGATCCTCGTATCTGGACACAATACATGTTTTTAACGGGTTATTTTATTTTGAATATAAATCTTTTCTATTAACACTTGAAGTTACTCCAAGTATAAGAACCTTTGGATATTATTGTAAAATACTACACGTGACACAATTATTTAGTAAATGCTTATGTTTATGCATTTAGGAGCAAGTTTAAGAAAAAAACCAGAGGAAAACTGGATTGCACCTGAAATTATCTGCAAAATAAACTACAAGAAAGTCAACTTATTTACTTGCAAGCAAGAAATAAAGCAATGCAGCCAGAGATGAGATGAATTACAAGTTAAAGAATTCCAAAAGTAAACAATTCTTCCAGAACAGAACTTATTACATTTAATTACACAAAGTAACTAAAATATCAGACTATCAAAGAAAACCTCCTCTGTTTTCTGTCTTCATTCAGACAACAACAAATTTCAAGCCTTTATACCTGCAAAATCATCTTAAGGCCTCCTTTTTTACTCAGTCCTTTTATGCATAGAATACCCTTTAGAAACTTTTTATTAAAAGTAAAACCTGAAAGATGCCAAAAATCTGACTTCACAGACATTTATAATGAAAAAAAACAGTGACTGCAAACAAAAAGGTTTGCAATGAAAGAAACCCAACCAAAAGCCCCACAAATTCTCTACCAGGTGGCACTACATGTCCTGAAACCTTAGGCTATTAAGAAAGCACAGGACTACTGACTGCAGCTGTCTGCCCTTAGTTCACCATGTTATTTACTGAGGAGCCACAAATCTTGATACCATGCAGGCAGCTGCACAGAATTGACACAGGTCGGGTAGAAAAAAACCACACTGATGTAGTTTTGAGACACTTGATAACCTACAGAAGCAACAGTGTTCAAGACTATGAAATATAGTTCTGTTAGCTCAAAGGAACTCTGACAATCAGAAAAAGGCTTGCAGAAATTTTCTATCTTATCTCCCACATTTTAAGGAAGAATTTTATATACAAAGTATATAAAGTATGTATATATGTAAGTATGAAGTGGCTGTTCATCCGTGGAAGTAAAATTATATGTTTATGAAAAAATTTTGTAAGAGTTTATAGATCAATGTCAGCTGTATTAAAAATATTAAGACTGACAATACAAATTAAGACTGATAATACAAAAAGCAAATATATTATCTTACATTAAGGCAAACTTGAAAAACACAAATCAGCATTCCTATATAAAAGAGACTGAGGTAATCTCTAGAACAGTGGCAGCTGTATATTCCATAACAGGAACACTTGTGCCAACAGTGCTATATATACAATGCACACGCCACTTGTGATACTAGAACAGAGCTCTGTCTGCTAAACACATGGATGGGGAATGCCACAGAAAGACAATCTATGGCTGCCATTTACGTATCACCAGTAAGAACCACTTCAAACTGGTAAAGGGGGGCTGTTCAGAACCCATTCCTATACATATTGCAGTTAATTATATTGCTTGTGACAACAGCAAATCTTTCCATCTCATTCGAAACATGTCAGTGTGTGGTGATCATTTAATATGTGGCTAACATATTGAAAGCAGGCTACCAAGAAACACATGAAACACTTTTAAAAGGTGGCACAAAGAAAGATTATTTCAAATTTTTACACTGGAAGGGTTCCCCTCTTTAGTCAGATGGAACCAAGTGCAGGCATCAACAGTTCTTTACAGAAGTATGCAATATAGCTCACACACTGTTGAGAAGAATTTGCATGTTCCCACATTTCAAAATGTGCTAGCATGAGAAAGCAGGTTTCTGGACAAAAGCATATCGACTTGAACCTGCACTCCATCTTTCAAAAGATGCTTTCCCTTCTGCATTCTTATTAAGGGAGGTCACAGTTTATGACACATTCTTCTCTATCTGCCCATTCCCCCCTGCACCCAAAATGCTGATGTAATAGTGGGACCACAGGACCACATTAGCCCTTAATCAGCACAGTGTGGTAAAACATTTGTGATATGTTACCACTCAAAGTACCATCAGAGGCAGGTGAATGTAATTTCTGAGGATAGGGGATTGTCTGTGGCTGAACAGCATTCTTCCTGTTTCTTTTTGGGCAACTTCCTCTATGGAAAAGAATCCTTACTTACGGGCATACTTTAATAATTTAGCCTTCCTGAACAGTTTCTGCAGCATCAGTACAAACCATCACTCGATTGCTGCTCACTGAAAACCCACTGTGCCCTCATGAGGAAGACAGGCCATTCTTCTAAAGCTTCACCCACTGAGACTATTAAAGCAACAGGGACCAAATACAGAACATAAATGCACTTTGGCATCTGATCCTGCAGTGTGGCTCAGCAGCCACTGTGGGCATTTGTCAATACCTCCTTATACCCTGCAGGATTGTGCAAGGCACAGAGGCCACACAAGCTGGTGAATAAAATTTAAGATCAATAAACATGTCAACAATGAACAGTAAATAAACTTCAAAATGTTGGAAGCATGAAAAAAACTTACACAGCAGAGCCCATAATAAAGACAGCCTACCTAACATATATATGTTACTAGAGGTGTAATAGATGGAAATTTTCCCTTAAGCAAGTATCTGAAAAATACTGCTTAAAAATGAAGCTACCTTCAAGCATTTTAAAGAAAAACTTGATAGAAGTAAATCTACAGAACAAAATAAATACATCAACCAAGCAAACCTCTTCAAAATCCACACATACTGTTAGTGAGCTTCCAGTCTTAAAAACCTTCACAATGACACTGGAATCTCTGACACAGACATTACAAGAAAGCCAGTAACAGCATTGAAAGGAGTCAGAATTGCTACATGAAGAAATGCAATGCGGGCCTTTCAGTATGAACCTGCTTTTGGAAATGTGACATCTTGGTAATTTCAGCTGAGCAGGCCACTTAGACTTTAAACAAAATATGAACTATTAACCCCAACACATTCTATAAACCTGCATTAAGGAAGAACTCCAAACTTAATAAATTTTCTATTAAATATAAGTAATCATGGGTCACTACTGCCCACTCTGCTGATCAACTGTGTTAGCCTATCAAGTTATTATTATGGATATATAGGATTGATTCATGTTTTCACATAAAGTATAGTGTAATTATTTCTCTAATATCCAATTTTCTTTTCAAGTTATTCTGTACTTTACAGTTAACAGTTTTGCTTTTGATAGACTGTAAGAAAATCTTAAATTCACTATTACTGAATTAACACTTGGAAACCTTTTGCTTATGGTACTTATTTTTATGTTATAAAACTTTATATATATATGTGAAAGGCAGTTCACATGATAGCAAACATTACTTTCACTAAAAAGCTGAATTACAGCAGAGTTTTTTTCATTCCCCTTCACTCCTTTCTTTGATTATTTAAGCTACAGTGCTACATATAATTATATAATTAATAGACTTAATTGAGGACTGTGCATTAAGTGAATATGTCTAAAGACTGTGAATAGGTATGAGAAAAATTTGTAAGAAATTTAAGTAATGCTTGTGCACAGTGTCATGATTCTTGGAAGACAGGAAGGCATTTCACAGTGTGTGCTTTGGTAGGAATCTTTTTACATTTCAGGGTCTGTATACTGAGTATTTTTGAAGACATGAACATGAAGATGACTGACACACTGTAATTTTGATTATATGATAAAAAATAACCTCAACGTGCCCTCCTTTTCTGTTGATCAAATGGTGATGTTTTCTATAGCAAACAGCACAAGAGGTGAGTTTTCATAGGAAGATGATGATCTGTGAATTTGACTCAGTGAACAACTCTGATGAAGAAAAACAAGTGACACTTTAACATATCAAAATACATCTCACTGAATTTTCTAAATGAATGCTTAATTTAGGAATTACATAGTTTTCCATTCAGCAACTTTCAAAATGAAGATTTTGGACTTGTTATTTTGAAAACAGTAATTTGTGCCAACTTTTCATGTGCTGCTGGAAAACATTAGGAAAGTATGCTTTAACATTTAATAGTAGTTTAAACAAAAGGGTCATGGATTGTTCTATGGGGGAAAAGTACATTCACATGACAACTTTCTGAGATCAGATGAAGTGGAAAAGCGACCTGCAACATATACTGGCCCTACCCTCTTACAACACACTTCATCTCTATAGGATTTAGGTGCTGGTGGTAAAAATTTGCACTGCCACTGCCGTACCCATCCTGTGGACAAAAGAGGACCTCAGTATCCACTGATGTCAACCTGGCACCTTTCACAAGCATTACAATCACATTAAAAGAAAAAAGGTTAAAAAGAACCAAAGGAAATAAGCCCAAAACTTACTAAACTAAACCAGGCTGTGATACAAATTAAGAGCAAGATGTGTTCAAGGCAAGACTATTACTTTGCTCATAAGTGTTTATTCCAACACATCTTGTCAATTTAGTATCATAGTCTGAAAGTTACTTTAAATGGAACAAAGAATAGAAGGGTATGATCCTTAAATTTACACATCTTGAAATATGAATATGCTCTTATCCTCTAATTTTACTGCTATATGCAACTAGCTCTGATTTTAAGCCTGAGCTGAGCCACCATTTATTTTCCAGATTTCATGCCAAGTTTTAAGCTCCACTGATCAAGGATCACCGTATAAGAACAAAAAAACTTACTAAATTTTCCTTTAAATAGGAAGTATACCTGTAACTGGCCATTTAGTGAGCTCAGGTCCTCAGCTTTTTTCTCCAACGACTGCACCCAGACTTTCCGTTTCTGTCGGCACCTGGAAGCAGCAGCCCGGTTTCTCTCCAGGAACTTTCTCCTTTTCTCATCAGGGTCTTCATTGGCAGCTCTTCTTCGCCGACCGCCTGTATTTGGTGTTTGTGGCGTAGGCTGAGCTGGTGATGCCTGAAAACAGTCATGACTTAACCTATAGCACTGGTATAAATAGTCATCATGTCTTGAGAAAAGCATTCAGGACATTCCTAAATACATTCAGGTTACACACTTCTTTTTTTGAAAGCTGTGCCCATTTAACTGTACAGAGATGATTTAAAAACTTTCAACCATATTTACACTCCAGATCATCTTACATTAACGTATTACATCCAAAATAGCTTTCAAGCTACATTTAGTAGGAAATGAATTTTCCATTTTTGACTCTTCCCACACATCTAGTCACAACTGAAAAATGACACAATTGCTTATGCCCACTACATAGAAGCTGTCTGACAAATGCTGGCAGTGCTGAGACTCCCTGATCCCTCGATCTCCAGATAGCAATTTCCTACTTGTTGATGTGTTCCCCACCACTGAATAACAATTTCCCTTAATCTACCCACATTACATGACAGTACCAAAATACTTCAGCATTTTAAATCATACATTATACTAATTTCACATTTGTATACAGACCCTAGACAAAGATTTAATGAAATATAATAACAATATAATGATCTTAAACTCCTTTAAAGAGATAAGATAAAACATAACTGTTCACATGACATTCACGGGTGCACCTCTGCGTTCAGTCTAGCACAGCAAGGAAGTTTTATTTTTAAATTAAAAATCCCAAACATGTATCACCTGGCACATCAATTTGACATTAATTCTAAATAGTGAAGAATAAAAAAAACCACTGGGAACTCAAATCAGTATTTTAAGAATTAAACACTTGCTATTTTTGATTAATACTAATTGTAAAATAACTCTAAAACAATCAAACAGCAATTTCCATCTTCTGAAAATTCTGCTATGTGATATTATGAAAATATTCCTTAAAAAAGCCTCAAGGCAGTATGGGAGAACAGCAGCCTTAAGAAAGAGATTCTTTTATGATGGATCACTTTTTTTCCCCTCTTCTGTTCCAAATATATTTGTTTTGATACGCAGTGGCCAGTGTAAGAATCTGAGGCTTTTGTTGCAGGTATAAGTCCTGTCAGTTCTGGGCCAGGTATGTAGCTTTTATAAAATTAAAATTATGCTACAAATTCTGAAAATAACTCTGAGATTTTTAAAAGCATTTAGAAAACACATTCCAAAAGGTTTTTAGAAATAGAACAGCTGCTGTCCTCCAGGATTCACTGGGAAGTGTATCTTTCCTTCCAGCAGCACGCCCACTTCCAGTCTGACTCAGAGGTTTTGCCTTTTACTCCCCTATTCTGATCTATCGTCCCAAAAGGACAACAAATCACACCTAAAACCAGAGCCCCCCTTCCAGAGCCAGAGATGAAGTACACTTAATAATAGAGCTGAAACTCTTCCTGTGGCAGCCCAGAAAAAATCCTTCAAGCAAATTAATGCAAGCACAATACCTGATGCAACAAAACAATTTCTAACCGGATTTATGATATAAATTATAATAAATGTAAAACAGATGCAAGAGAACACAAACCAGAAGCACTTATTTTTTCAAATACATATATACTGACCAGCTGTAAAAAATTCAGCTACCACAGAATCTCCTATCAAGAAACTTGAGAAATCAGGACTTAGTTCTACATTTGAGCATAGATTCTACCTGTTTTTTGGATAATAGATTTTAGAAGTATTTAAGAACATATAAGATCTGTAAACATTTTACTATTATAGGGCTATTGACTACAAGAGGAGTCTGTTAAATCTCTATTTTACAAACCAAGAGTATAGAAAAAAATATATGTATTTGCAAAATAAAAAGAGGGGGTAGGAGGCAAGTGTCCACTGTTGTCATACCGGTGTTTCAGTTGTTGAAGTTGCAGGCTGTTGTAGTGACTGTGGCCGTGGTTCCTCTGACTGAGTCCTAACCAACCCACTTGCATGTCCCTTGGCAGTATCTCCATTTGTTACCTGAGGGTGCTGCTGGGTCAAGGCTGCTTTCAATCTCTAAAAGCAGAAAATAAAGAAGAAAAATAAAAGAAATATTCTATCATGCTAACTTGAATGATTAATCATTTATATAAGCAGTTACTTTAACTTTGGAAACATGAACTCCAACTCTTAAACAGCTGTTTCTTTTTACAGGCTTTCAACAGTGACCTAGGCATATACCTAAAAGCAGGGGTTAAATTTCTGTAAACACGACAATAGCAATGAGGTTACATAAGAACCCAGAAAGGGAAGGATGGTAAATGGTATGGAGAAGTAAACTGAAAGCCTCATCTGTAGTGAACTGTGCCCACAAACAGATGAGTAGAAGGCAATAAACAGCTGCTGAAATTGGTAGTACCAGAAGAGTAACAATGACACATGAATGAAAACAGGTAACAACCAGAACATAAGCATCTTTCCATTTTAAAAATTCTGGTGTTCTCTATTAATTTTTAAATAGCTTGTTATGCCTCTGCTAATTCATGGTCTTTGCAAATACTCACCTCTGCAATCCTTCCTATGGATAATTAGATAAAAGCCAAGATCTTTGCTGAAACATCTTAATGATATATAAAATACTAAGAAGCTTCAGATTATATTTAAAGATTATTTATGTAGAAAATATGCAAGATAACTACTATAGCACACTACAGTAAAAAACTGCTAAAGGGTTTGATGTTCCTCCTTTACTGCACACAGCCACTACCAAGAGTAGTAATGTGCAAGTTCAGCTGTATGTAATACACCCAAGAGTTACCAACAACCTGATGGCAAATTTTAAAGCATTTTATTGACTACCTGCTGAAAAATGTTTCATTCAACTTTTGGTGAAACCTACTAAAACCGTAACATAATACATTCTATTTAAAATTATTTCTTAATCTTAAGTGACAAAATGTTCAATTTCAGTAGAAACAACTGCTTGTAATTCCAGATCCTTTCTTAAAATTCCATGAATACTGTACAATTTATCATGCATTTTTTGGTTTTACTGAAGAATTTACCTTACTAGACAAATGGTGTTAGAAAATGTTTTTCTACCAAGCACCATAGTTTTTAAGAATCCAATACAAGTTTAAGAAAAGATTAATGACTTAAACATAAGTTTGTGGAAATTCTGATAAGTTGTAACATCATATTTTGAAATATGAACGAAGTGTTGCCCACATACTAACATTATTAGAATATCTTAAGAATACTAGAGAGAGGCAGCATTTGGCCAGCTCAGAATAAACAGAAAACTCTGCACCTATTTATGCAGATATTCTCTGTAAACTGTAGCATGCAATGTCTCCCAACAATTAAGTCACTGGAATATAGTAACAGCTCTCTTCTACCTTCCATGGTGACATGCCTTCCTGGATCCTACGCTACAATTAAAACAACAAATTGCAGATTACATCTGTCAGAACTATAAAAAACTTTCAGGTCTGAAATACGGCAAGTTACCATCAACTATATTGATTTGGTAGCATGTAACCAGCACCAGTAAGTATTGTAACTGAGGACTACAAAGAGAATCAAGAAACTCCAGCACTCCTCTACCGGCTTGCTATTGAGGAATCTTTAGCCAGTGACTTCTGTAGTAAGTCTGTTCTGCAGTGATTGCTCTGGATTGAATTACCGGCACATTACACCAGATAGGAACCATTCAAGTGAACATGGAAATTGGGAGCCAATCCCAGCAGTGAAATGAGCTCTTCCTCACCTCATTTATTGTATCAACTTTGTAAGTTTTCTAGAATGAAAAAGATACTTCAGAAAACTACACAAACCAAATTTACTGCAGTTTCCCCAGTGCTCAACTTTAGAAATCAAAATTTAGGATAGCTGCAAGCATTAGGGCAGGATGACAAATTTTAAGATATGTCCACAATTTTTAGTCTATATACAGCACTCTGAAAGCTCTTAGGTAGTTAACACTTTAATTAAACTTGAGAATTGACTTGTACCTTTCTAATTCTCCTCAGAAAAACAAGCTAACAAAAAAAATTCAGTCCCTGTCTCCAGCAAGTCTAAGAGTTTTCAAGCTAACCAAAATCACTAAAACAGAACTCTATGATCTACCTGCAACAACTGCAAAGTTGACAATCTCCCTAACTAATTCTGGTGTCTAAATTGTAACATTTTCTACACAACCACTACCAGAACTACCAGGGAAACACCTCACATCCAAGTTAGTTTTTAGAAAAATATTTTTTTTATAGAAACTAGCAAGTATTTAACAGCAGTATGACAATAACCTTTCTTTATATTATTAACATAAGATTTTTCGCAGTGTATTTTCATTTATGACTTGAATTACTTCAGAAGTATTTCTTTTATCATAACTTGCTGTTAGGCAGGACATGAAATTTTCATCAGTCCTAACTAAGACAGTAGTGAAAGTACAAATCAGTTAATCAGGGTATGCTCTACTTCAAGCTGTCATACTAGGAGAGTTTTAAAAGTTACCATCTCAAAATTTATGTATATTGGGTTTGCATGGCAAGGTTTTGTGTGGGGGTGGGGTGGCAGGGGGGACTCCCGTGAGCAGCTCCCTCCAGAAGCTCCCTCCTTGTGCGACAGAGCCAATAATGGCAGCTGGCTCCAGGACAGACTTCCAAGGAAAGCTTGAGGGAGCAGAGCCTGTTCAGCCTTGAGAAGGGGTGACTCAGCAGCGTCCAGGAGTACCTGAAGGTGGGGTGTCAAGAGACTGAAGCCAGGCTCTGCCCAGGGTGCTGAGCAATAGGACAGAGGCAATGGCAAGGACTGCTGCACTGGAACAGATTGCCCAGAGAGGATGTGAGGCTTCCCTCACTGGAGACAGGCAAGAACTCTCCGGATGCAATCCTGTGTCACGTGCTCTGGGATGGCCCTGCTGGAACAGGGGACCGGATGACCCCAGTGGTCCCTTCCAGCTTAGCCCATGCTGTAATTGTCAAGAGTGAGAGGAGTCCTCCCCAAGCACAGGTCTCTGAGGAACTGACCATGGCTACCATTTCCCCATGGCTGCTGAGGGGCAGGAGGTAGAGAAGAATGCCCACGAAGAAAGGGAGAAGGCGTTTTTAAGTTCTGGGTGTATCATCCTACTCAGATGTGACTGATAATAAATGAAATTCATTTCCTCAAGATGAGTCTGTTTTGCCCATGATGGTAATTGATGAGTTTGTACTGGGACGTGCAAACCAAGTTTTAACTTTACTTACTGTAATGCTAATATTTAAACATTATATCCTGTTCATTAATAAACTCAAGTAAACAAACTCCTTTTGAGAATTACCTTGTTAAATGTAACATACTGTGAAAACAGGAATAGGAAATAATTAGATTTAATTTCATATTAAAAAGTTTAAAAATTAAAATTAAAGTAGTTAGGATCACATTATCCACAAATGCAGACATATTGTGAAAATCCAATGAATATTTACAGATCTTCACAACGAGATTTCCAGCTCATGTGTTTAACAGGTTTCATATTTTAAAATATAATGCTGGATGCTATATGGATGTCGTGCTTCTTTTGAGTAGGGAGACAGTTACCCCAAATTCAATGAGAATCTCATCTTTAACAGTCAAGAATACAGAAACATATATTAGAATAAATGTATATAAGCATTTTTATGCGTGAAAGCCTGATGACAACCATGGTTTTTTGATATTATTTGGTTATAGGGAAACTAAAACTGGTATTTTCACACAGGTTAATAGCTTTCAAAATGATTGCAAGGTTGATTAGCAAGGTTTTATCATTCATGTATATCCTTGAAAACAAATCCTCACCACATCTGTCAAAATTTGGTAGGACTAGATCATTCCATCAAGAGCTCACAGAAACAAGATAATATACTCCAGAAACAATTTGTGAAAAACTCAGATCCATATTTCATATCTGCCACAAAAGCTCATCAGAGTAATAACCCTCCTTCTCCTGGGTGTTATCCTACCATCTGCTCCTCTATTACTTATCTTTATTTTGCAACTAATTAACAGCATAATCTTCTAAATTCAGCAAGTTAATTATCATTATTGTGGTCTTTGCAGCATCATCAGTCCTTATGAAGTCTTGTCTCTCCACCCCCAGAGAACATAGGAAAATGAAGTAGGTTGTGAGAGGGTCTGTTCCTTTAGAGTAGGCTCATTAGGTGTTTGCTGATTAGCTCAGCATGCAGAGAGACAGGTCAGAAGAATTCTGCTGAACACAAGGTCCCATGCCGGGCTCCAGCAAGTTAATGTCGGTTTCTGAGCATTTGCCAAGCTGCCCTCTGTCACTTCTCAGTAGAAATCTCCTGCAAAAAGTCTACTGCTTGCCTACTGAGTGCAAGGTATTTTTCAGATTGTGACAAAAAGTTTTGCATGGGAAGGAGGAGACAGAGGGAAGCATTCCACATTAAAGCAATTTTGAAATTCTTCAGAAACTTCAGCAACCCATGCTGAAGAGTCTCAATGCTAAGTTTGCCCCCACAAGCTGCACACTCAAAAAGGATGTTTTACAGCTGCAACTCAAGCTTCATGTTTCATACACAGAAAGCATACAATTATAGATATTCTCCTAAGAACATCAGAGGCAATTCTACAGTTATTTAGAATCATGCATCCTTATGGTGAGGAAGGTTTTTTTGAGTTTTGAGTTTTTGGGGTTTTTTTTAAGACAGTTATTGCATCTACTTCTAAACATTTTAAAATACCACAAAACTGACATACACATGATTTTACTTAAGTACGTGAAAGTTAGTTTCTTTAGCACACCAACAAATGTGGAATCATGTCAGAAAAACTGGCAATTCCTATTAACTGTGCCACAGAAATCTGAAACTCCTTTTTACTTCTAGTGAATGCCATTCTTGGTATAAGATATTCAAAATAATAGCAGTAAAAGACAAGCTCGTGTCTGAATGAAATTTCTAGTCATTTTTTACTTCACTTCTACAAGCAGTAGAGAAAAAGGATCCAAGAATGTTCAAGACTATAGTAACAGTGCCTTTCACAGCTGTGAATGGACCAGCTCTGTTCACAATAAATTCAACATTGGGGCAATAAAATTAAAATGCAATCTGATTTCATGCAATTCTTCCACAGCACTGAAACACATGAAGCACTGTACATGTTTCTGCTGTGAGGGAGACCCTAAGATTGTGCTTAATGCACTCTTTCACTTAATGTCAACTGCTTCTGTTGAGAGCCTCTTAGAATAAAGCCACCAACCATAAGGATTGCCTCACTGCACAGACAATTTTTAAATTTTTGTCTGTCATCACTTTTATGTATTCCTTTTTTTAATTACTATTTTTTCTTCCTAGTTATTAGTCCTTGCAGTTGGTTTACATTTCTCTATCTGCTATTTCACTCAGTGAACCTGTTCCCACATAAAACTGTTCCTCTATGGAATTGATACATTCATTTAATGTCAGGCAACTTGAACTGTAACCAGAGAAAAGACCATTTCAACAAAGAATGAACAGAGTTCTAGAGGTGACATCTCAGTAACTCGCTTTGCATCAATAACCAAAACCGGCATACTGAAGGAGTTTGACGCTTCAGACTGAAAACTTTATCAAACATAGAAATAAATATGCAATTTTGATTATTATGCATTAAACTTGGACACCCTAATAAAAATTCCTTTCAAATGCTGTAAGAGAGACCATTTGCAAAGGTAAAAAGTC
Organism: Cyanistes caeruleus; assembly: GCF_971803275.1. NCBI lineage: Eukaryota > Metazoa > Chordata > Aves > Passeriformes > Paridae > Cyanistes > Cyanistes caeruleus. Next base: position 20,142,181 of record NC_141707.1, on the reverse strand, counting down.
TCCAAAAGCTGTCCATTGTGGGAAAAAATTCTCAGCAAGTACCTTAGCTCCTCTATCTTTAAAAGGTTTTATGACTTCTAGGACAGCTGAAGAAAAATTTTACCTATGCTATAGGAAGGCATCCTACATCTCTTAGCAAAGATGTCTCCTGCCAGTTAAGTTTTAGATTTTAAAAACTTTTTTTTAAAGTTTTTTTTTTTTAAACTAAAATATCAATTTGTTTTCTTAACTTCGTAACATTACATTTTACTAAAGCTCAAAAAAACCATTTCTTCTTTACACAATTTGGCAAGTCATAAGGAAACAATAGGTATCTGTCAAAATATAATTTGTTCTCATGTTAATAAAAACATAGAAATAAAGTTGTCTAAATACTTAAATTTCAGAACATTAGGAAACAAAAGCACTACAATCTCTAATTTGATTTTTATCTAACTACTTCTCATGTCCACTTTAACAAGAAAGTCTACCCAACAGTAGCCTTTTGTAAGCAAGTATAAGTGAAAGGAATGATTGCAATGAGGAAAGAAACTAGAGTACAAAGTTCTTTTCTTACTATAAAACTCTAAAATGTGTTAGCTCCTTGAAATATGCAGAAATAGCCTCTGCAAAGAAAGGCACAAAGCACAAAAGGAAGTGCCTGGTTTGTGCCAGGTATTTAATCTGAAACAAAAAGCTGTACCTTCTAAACAGGACAGCTCTAGATCTAGTAACAATGCAACAGCTTGGTGCTATTTCACATTCAATTTACTACAACCAGTTCTACAGGTATTTTATTCAGCCTCTGAAGTTATTCTATCTGTGTCAACTTAGAATACCTTGAAACAGTATTGTGGTATGAGAGCAGAAAATGCAGAACACAGTAATAGCAAGTATGGTCTTTCAATAAAGGAGAGGTTCAAACAACAACTGCCAGAAATTATACGATAAATGATACATAATAAATATCATATCATACATAATAAATGTATGATAAAACCCTTCAGAGATACAAATAAACCATGTTAATTTTTGAAACTCTGCATCTCATACATAACTACCAAAGAAAGTTATGGAAGTTAGTTAAGAATCTATTCCTGCATGTTTATTGTATTTGCTACATAGTCTATTCTTACATTTTATAATGCAATATGAAAAAATCCATTAGATTGCAAGGTCCATCTACAAAGAACAAAAAAAACTTTCCTCAAATAATAAGTAAGACAAAAAGCAACAGCCAAAAAATTTCCAAATATCTATATTCCTGAGAATGTTGTGAAGGGAACATCACAGCTTCTCCCCTTCATCTGTTTTTTTTGTTCAAAATACACTAAGAATACTATGCTGACAGACTTCATAAGTTCATAAAATTGTTTAGGCTGTAAAAGACCTTTAAGATCAAGTCTGACCATTAACCCAGAACTGCCAAGTCCACCACTAAACCGTGGCCCTAAGTGTAACATCTCCATGTCATTTAAACACCTCCAGGGATGGTGACTTCACCACTTCCCCGGGCAGCCTGTTCCAATAATTGACAACCCTTCCTGAGAAGACATTTTTCCTAAATACCCAATCTAAATCTCCCCTGGTGCAACTTGAGGCTGTTTTCTCTCATTCTATCAGTTGCTATTTAGAAGAGGCCAAGTCACACCTGGCTACACCCTCCTTTCAGGTAGTTGTAGAAGGAAGGTCGTCCCCCTCCCCCCCCCAGCTTCTTTTTCTCCAGGCTAAACAGTCCCAGCTCCCTCAGGCACTCTTCACAGGACTTCTTCTCTATACCCTTCACCTACTCCACTGTCCTTCTCTGGACATGCTCCAGCACCTCAGTGTCTGTTGTGAAGGGTCCAGAACTGAACACAGGACTTGAGGTGTGTCTTACCGAGTACAGGGGAACAAATCCCTGCCTGGGTCCTGCTGGTCACACTACTACTGACTCTGATACAAGCCAGGGTGTCACTGGCTTTCTTGGCCACCTGGGCACTGCTGGCCCACGTTAAGCCAGCTGCTGACCAGCACACCCAGGTCCTTTTCCAACAAGAGCTTTCCAGCCACCCCGCCCCACAGTCTGTGGCTCTGCCTGGGGTTGTTGTGACCCAAGGGCAGGACCCGACACTTCACCATGTGGAACCTGATACAAATGGTCTCAGCCCACTGATTCAGCCTGTCCAGATCGTTCTGCAGAGCCTTTCTGCCCTCCTGCAGACCAACACTTTTGCCCAACTTGGTGCCATCTGTAAATTGACTGAGGGAACACTCCATTCCATCGTCCCAACCACTGAAAAAAATACTAAGCAGAACTGGCCCCAACACTGAGCCCTGGGGAACACCACTTGTAACTGGCCACCAACCAGATTTAACTGCATTTGCCACCACTTTTTGGACTCAGTCATCCATCCAGTTTTTTTACACAGCAGACTATACCTGTCTAAGCAGTGAGCAGTTTCCCCAGGAGAATGCTGTGGCAAACAATGTCAGAGGCTTTAGTAAAGTCCATGTAGACAACACTGACAGCATTTTCCTCATCCACTAGGTAGGTCACCTTGTCACAGAAGCCAAGCAGGTCAGTCAAGCAGTCTGCCTGTCATAGATCCATGCTGGCTGGATCTGATCCTGGTTGCTCTGTGTCTGCTGTGACAATCAAGATCATCTGCTCCACGACCTTCCTCAGTACACAGGTCAAGCTGACTGGCCTGCAGTTCCCTGGATCCTCCTTCCAGCCCTTCCTGAACATGAGCATCACATTTACTGACCTCTGATCACCTGAGACGTCCCCAGTTAGCCACGGTTGCTGGGAAATTATTTAAAGTGGCTTTGCTGAGCTTCTTCCTTACTGGGATCCCATCCAGCACCATAACCATATGTCTTATAGACATAGTTATGTGTCTTAAGACATATAGCTATGTGTTTTAGTGCTGTAGCAGGTTGGATTACAGAGGCTTTCCTCTCCTCCACTTGCCTCTTCCTGCTCAAGGGGCTGGGTACACAGAGAGGAACCAGTCTTATTATTAAAAACTGAAGCAAAAAAAGGCATTAAGTACTTCTGCTTTTTCCTCATCCTTTGTCACTATGCTTCCCCCCACATTCAATAAAGGATGGACATTCTCTTTGGACCTCATTTTGTTGCTGATATACTTACAGAAATATATTTAGTTGTCTTTTACAGCAGTAACCAGAAAGTTTCAGCTGGGCTTTGGCCCTGCATAACTTCACAACATCCATGTAGTGCTCCTGAGTTGCCTGTCCCTCATTCCTCAGATCACTCACTTCCCTTTTTCTCCTGTGTTCCAGCCAAGGCTGTCCAGCCAGGCCAGTCCACTGCTGGCTCTTCTTTCAGCACATGGGGACAGCCTGCTACTGCACCTTTCAGATTTACTTCTTAAAGGACATCCTGAACTCCTTTGCCCTTCAGAACTGCCTCCCAATATGAAGAAGAAATGTGGCCATAATAGGCAAAAGGATGCAGGACATGTTCTCAGTGATCAGCTAACTTAACCACATAAATAAATCCACAAATTGCAGTATCCCATTAATACATGAAACACACACTGTTCATTTATTAAATTTCAGTGTAATAGCTTATATTTCAACATGAAATGTGAACTATTATTTTATGAATGAAAAGCAAGCTGTAAAACTAAATACTGTTTTCTGTTGGCTTAACCAGGAATACAAGTGAAAAATAAACCTGCTTAGCAGACCTTCACAGAATTTAGTATGCAGCAAGCAAAATTATTTTTAGGAGAGACATGAAAAGAAACAGTTTGGTATCACAAAGATTAAATTTTAAAAATTAAATTGAACTTTGCAGTTAATAAACCATCACATATCTGCCAACAATGCATCCCATGGCACAGTGAATTAGTCTTACTCTTGGAGGCTTTTCTACATAAACATTAAGTTTCTCATTAAATTGTTGTTACTTTCAGAGGGATAAGAAATTAAGTTTTTTATTTTTGTGAATAGGCACTATATAAAAGTAAATGAGAGTAAGAAATAGACATAATTCTGATATTCTTGAATTCTGCTCATGCTTCATATTGAGCAACAAGGAAAGGAAATACTGCAAATCCCCTTTTTACAGTCTCACTTAAAAAAAAGATAAGCAATCACTGAAGTGCATATATTAGCTAAATTGTAACGAGAAGGCTAATGAGACTGTTAAATTTTAAGTCTTATGATCTTTGTTTTCCTTTGCACTTGAGTGATTGCTTCTTCTAATGTGAGATCAAAGTCTTCACCACATACATGTATTTCCTTTCTCCCTTTAAATCATTCTAAGAGTAAATTACTCCATAATATGCTTAAAAATCTAATTTCTTGCCCATCTAAAAAATGATTCAGAACCAATTCCTCCTGGATTTCAAACAGAATTCAGTGTGAGCCCCTGACTCTAAAACACGTTCAGTTTTAGAAAAACAGTTCTTGTTTTTGCTTTTTTTATATTCTTCTCTCCTGGATTTAAGGTAAATTAATTTTTAAAGAACTGGTTACATTTAAGTATTTTCTGAGGTATTAAAAGATTCCTTTTTCCATTCCTGGGTGGGGGCAAGGATGCACAGAAACAGACCTTCTTTCTCTTATGTCCTCCTCTGTACTATTTCAAAAGTCATTGTGTTCAACATAGCAGGAAAATGAAGGAAGACCTGACAGCATTAGGCAGTCAGTTCCCCTCTCCACAGCAGTTTCAGTGTTTGGTGAATGTGGTCTAGGTGTGCTCACTCTACTGGAATCCCTTTACTCCAGAAAAACCAGACCCACAGTTTTTCATACTGTGGCTTGAGAAGAGAAAAAAGATAAGGAAAGAAAACCCTTAGTTTAGAAAGTTTAGATCAAGAGAAATGAGATATCTAAGAATGTTAAGGGCATCCTCCCACTTACCAATATTAATGCAGAAAAATGTATTTTATCTAGCAGTGTTCCTGATTCTCTTTTAGCACAAAGAAGGAAGAGGAACAGTATTTCACAGGATAGATAGTGTTTATGAAGGCATCTTGTAAATTTATAAGTGGGTTAATTACTGTTCAATAACAGAATTTTTTAGTGCCTGAGAACTGTTGCAACAAACGACAGAAAAAAAGAGATGCAACTGCCTAATGCTGCAAAAAATATTTCAATAAATTGATTAATTTAAACTGCCACCATAAATAGTCACTAATGTTAAGTAAAAAGAACAGCCTCCCCAACCAAACAAAAAACAAACTAATTTTTTGCTTGTTTTAGGTATTTTACAAATAATTCTCAACTCCCCCCTAAAACACCCAACACAACGGAAACAACCTCCACACAGATTAAATTTTTAACTACATAAGCACTACATATCTAATTGCAGAACTCTTGCCAAAAGAACTATATTCAGTTGAGATTCTGAAAACATTTCAAAAAAACATATTTTTCTTAGCTTGTAAGAAATATCATTCTTTTGGGAGCAAATATTCTGCTTCTCTGAAGGAAATGCTCACATGCTACTAATCTTGTTTGTCTTTCTCCCAGCTAGCATTTCTGACCCTCTGATACAAGAAGTAAGAAAAAGTTTAGTTAGAAATTTAATTTATTTAAAAGAATGACTAAAAATATGATCAAAATGGCCATTAAGAACAGAACTAACATAGGCTGGAATTGGAAAGAACCATATAAAGAACCAATAAATGCAGCTGTTATTTTTCTGTTTTTATTAAATTTGTACTTGCACAATTTAGACTAATAAAAGAAAACTAAAGCTGTTTTAAAAAGCAGTAGAATTTAATTAATTTCTCAAGTTATTCTTCTTGAGGAATAATGGAGTTTTTCACTTACCAATTTAGCCTCAGACTGCACTGGCTGTGGGGAGGAAGGCCCTGGGATTCCTGGGATACTAGGCACCATGGTGACAGGTCTAACAAGCTGACCAGATAAAGTATAAAAATGAAGAAAACCTGAGTATGTTATCATAATAGAGAGCATTTGACAGCACTACCCTCTGAAGCCAAAACAGCTATCAAGGTGCTTAAAACTAAGTTCTATGCTGCACTTATGCAAATCTGCTCCACTTTCAAATTAATATAGCATCATGCTTACTTACTGGAACTGCAGCAGGGACATGCACATTAGAATTTGTGATAGATGCAGGAATAGCAACAGGCATGGTTTGTCCATTAGGAAGATGTAACAGCAGAGGAAAAGGACCTGGAACTGGACTGAAAAAGGAATGAACTATATAAAAGAAAACTTATCCAGAGAAGAGAACAAGTTTACACATTATTTTAAATTGGTTTGTTTCTTTACAGGTGTAATGTAATATTTATTTGGAGATCAAAAATATGAACTTAGTGATGTGGAGAACATGGCATTATATCTCACATGTAGTGAAAGTTCAATGTTTCATGTGTAGTAAAGCACCACATTACACCAAAGCATCTCAAATTCATATATTAACTGCAGAAACAGTAACTGAAAGTAAATCAGATTTTCAAATTCTGCAAGAAAACATTTTACTAAGATTTATATAACTTACACTATTGGTCTGTTAGATGATGGAGCTTGGGTGATAACAGTACTAGAAGTTGGTGATGGTATTGCCTGCTGAATAATAACACTTGAGTCAGAACTTGTAAGCAGTACATTAGGAACCTGTAGTGATGCTGGACGAACTATTGTTGATGTAGGCTGTGCAGTCTGCTGCAGTGACACTTCCTGAGGAAAAATAAAGCTTCATCAGTTTGTAAAATACAATTACAGACCACTGATTCTAACTGTCAAATGAATGCAGTCTGATGGAACAAATCAAAATTTCTGTAACATTATGCAAATAGAATCAGTTATACAATTAAAACCATTCAAAAAACCACTCTGGATGAGTAATTTAAACCACCAAAGTAAAATTGTTTCAACAACAATGATTTTAGTTTTATGACAAACCTGGCTCAATTTATGCTAAGGCTACTATTACTTCTTATTACTTCTAATTCAGTTTTGATCAGACTTTAATTTTTTTCCCCAAGAAACCCATGGTACTACCAACACCATCATGTTTACCCACACTCCAAATAAGGAAAATGTTTTATGGTGTCCATATGTACATTTCAGTTTCAGTCCACTGTTCTGGATTTAAACAAGAGAAACAAGATGTTTATGGTTCAGTAAAAACAACAACAATAAAATTTTTTTTGAGCCTTTATCTGAAGCTCTCCAACTAGAGTGATAAAAGTACTTGGAATGTTATATTCAGAGCTCTGCAAAATATATGCATATCCTGATGCAGAAAATACTATTACAGCACAGAAATTAAACTTTCTTAGGTGCACATAAAGAGTAGACAGAAATCCCTATGGCTCTTAGCTTAGTGATCAGGTAAAGCACATTATCAGTTGAAAGTTGGGCCTGTATTTGCTGGTTTTCAAAACCCAGAAAGGCCTTACTAACCAATGCCTTCCTTCTCAGGAAACCCTTGATACTGCCAGACTTCAAATTTACCTTCAGAAAGGTTTTTGTACAAGTTATTCTTTTGACAATGGCTACTGCAATCAATGACAAATAAAATCACATTCTTAACACCAGCAAACGTTAGTGGCTCTGCTGGTAAACTGGAACTCAAAGAGAACATCTCTATACCTGTGTCATGCAGACTGCACTCATTATTACTTCCTTTGAATGAAGCTTGAGTTTTGAAAATTTATCCAGTAAGCTTTAAGTAGTAAATTCTGAGTTCTCTTAACAGATAGCTTGTCTCTTTATATATTAATGCGCAAATGCTCAGATCCTCTGAGCAATTCATAGAACCGTAAGCTTGCTGGCAAACTGTGGGCTTTACCAAGGGGAAGACTTTAGATGATAACATTTTCTCCCTCCAAAAGCTCAGAGGCTAGATTTGTTATCAGGGTTCACTAGTTCACTCATGCTTTTTCCCAATGGACCTCAAAGACTATTTACAGTGAATGAGAGTTTTTGGAGAGTAAGAGTGAGCTGTGTTTGTGTGTGAGAAAAGTGAAATTGTTTGATTATCAATCTGGGGTATAATATTTGAACTGTGCACTTAGCACTACAGATGAGTGTTTGGTAAAAAGAAGACAACCAGTATAGAATTGTGGAAACAGAAAGAAAAAAAAAAGACCAATCACATTGTTAGGACAGGATTAATAAGGAATTTGGTATAACATCTTACAGATCTTACTCAGGAGTCACAGGGAAAACATAAATGAGGCTGAATTGACTGTGGGTAATTCAGAGTTCAGAACACCAGCTGAATCCATATGCTAGCATGAACAAGCTGCACAATTCAGGCAACATGCATGGTGGTTCCTACAAGTGAACAAAGACTACAAGATTATATGTACACTTGATAAAGAATGGACCTTTGGAAGGACTTGCACAGAATCACAGACTGTTTGGAGCTGGAAGTGAACTTTAGAGACCATTCCAGTCCATCCCTTCTGCCATGGCTAGGAACATCCTTCACTAGATCAGGTTGCTCAGAGACCCAACCAGCCTGACCGAGCACTTTCTGAACCGAGAAGTCACTGGTGTGTCAGTACCACCTCCTACCTCTGGGCAAGCACCTGGGCTTGGTCTCCCAATTGTTGCTTCAACCAGGTAACTGTACAAGTGAGCAAGTAAGTGGTAGCATTCTGTCAATACCTCTTTGCTGCTCATAACAGGAGCTTATTTAATGCATGCTCTAATAAATACTGACTGTAAAGCCGGGCCTCTCCCTGGCTGGAACACCTATCAGGAGAAGGGCAATATGAAATTTTTAGAAACAGTGTTCTATGGAAACCAGATTTCACCAACTGTCAAAGATCAACATACAAAATTCTGAAATAAATCTGTAAAATTCTGAAAATGGAAATCTCACATACAATTATTAAGGGTGGCATTTATGCTTTGTTTACAAGATCAGAAATGATCTTCAGCTACTAAAAAAACATGTTTACTCACAAGTGTGTTTATACAGCTGAAAAAGTATTTTTAACTTCCTCTTTACACTAACTTACTGTTTGCTACAATGAAAAATGCATGCAGGTGCCTGTTACTGCAACAGTGTGGCAAAAACATAAGCTGAAGATTTAAGAAATATGACTTTAATAATGCTTGACCTTAACTTTACCTATCTTTCCTTACAAGACAGAAGTTTAAGCTCACCCAAAGGTACTAGACTTATTAAAAGAATTTCTTCAACTCTTATAATTCCTATTCTTGAAACTAAAACCCACTGAATGGGAAATTATGGAACAGGATAGTTACTTTAAGTGTTCTCAGATGTGCATATTTGCAAGTATTTTCCATCTAAAAGCAAATTTAATGTAATAACTTTCTAATGTTATCAAAAATATATAGAATTTGTTATACAGAAATGTAAAGGGCCAGAACTAATACTGTATTTGACTATTACTATAAGAAAATAACTGGTTTTAAAGTAATTAAATTAGGCAATTAGCTAGTTGGCAACAACTAAACAACTTTTAAAACTCTGTAGAGGGTTGTCCTTTTAAAGTACTGTTAATAAACAACTATAATATTTGAAAGCTCTTATTATTACTTTAAGGCTTAAGGACTTCATATGTTTCTAATGACATCTCAGCCTACTCAAAGCAAAGTATCAACTCATACTGAAGCCCAACAGAAATCCTGGAACTCTCAGAAAAATAGGGAAATAATTAGGCATACTTTTCTTAAGAGTCTCCAAGGAATTATTTTGACAACCACAAGGACAATTAGAACTGTCTTGCACATACATTAATAGGCTGTAATCATTTAAGGCTACTAAAATATATGCAGCCAGCAAAATGGTAACAGTGGCACATATATTTTAAAACCAGCTATGCCCTGAAAGCCCTTCTCTCCTCCAATACAACTGCAGAAGGAGAACACAAAAATCTGAGGAACACTCTGCTCATATTTCTCAATATCTGCAGGTCACATTCAGCTGTACACTCCAAGCAGCACCCTCAGGCTTGCTCTGCTGGTCTCTACAATCAGACATGAGAATGGCACTGAGCAGCAGCACTGTCACAGTGACACACCGGAATTACATCATCACTGAGACAAGCTTATAAATACTGCCAAGCACTGAGATAGAATTTTCACTTGTAACGATCCTAATGAGATACTGAACCACTATTGTATGAAGATAGTAGTATTATCTTAGATTACTTGGAATAAGTATTTCCAGCAAAAATATAAACTAACCTCTGAATTAAAGAGGACTTACGATTTGGACTATGATTCACTTAAATCAAGCAGCTCTTTACATATACTCCTTATAAAATGCTTTTACTATTTTTGAGACTGCATGATTGCCTCGATTACCCATGATTACTCATCCTTGCTGACTAATGAACCTCAGAAAAGCTTAGTAGGGACAAATCTGGATTGAAACTCTTTAACTTGTGTCACACACTTAAGGTTGTTCTCACATTAGTTCCTCTGGCAGTATAAAAGAAAGAGTTAAAACCAGAGGGGTTCAGGCTGGACCCAAAGGAAAACATTCTGCCCACAGGAACAGCCTGGTATGGGAGCAGGGGGAACTGAGGCTGTGCAGCCGCTCTCCCGCAGAGGTTTCAAGACCAGACTGTGCAAAGCACTCAGGAACTTAGTCTAATCTCAGAAGTAACTCTGGCTTTGAGGACAAAGTTGGACCAGGAAATCCAGCAGTCTCTTCCAATCTGAATTACCTGTGACCCTAAAATGTCCTGCTAATTTCTGGGAGTAAGACAGCTAAGCCTCTCACATACAGACTGCCTACTGAAGATGCACATAAAGATTGACTTGAGCAATCTCTATGCTTTATTATGGTCTGCTCTTAATGTTTGCATTTATTGAAGTAGGACTAGAAATAATTTATTTACTGATTTTGCTCCATTTTCCATACTTCAAGAGAACTCCACAAGATAAAAACACTGCAAGTCACATATTGAAGTATAATTACTCTTAAACCACTTATATATTCTTTCAAATTCTATTTCTAAAACTGATTTGATTGCAACATCCTCTAGTGACAGACAATACCTCAGTCTTCTATGAGTATTCAGGTAATCACAAAAGAAAAAAATGCCTGACATCACTTCTATACACACTGCTATATCTTAAAGATTCTAACATTTGAAACAAAATTATCTGGTGCTTGGCTTTGAAAGACTACCCACTCACCCCTGTACATTTTTCTAGAACATCCCCTGCTGTTCTACAAAACAGTTTTTGGTAAAACATAGGCCTAACAAACATGTACGCATGAAGAGCTCCAAACTGCTGATATTATTTAAAAGAAAAATTAAAAGCCAAGCAACTAAACTTGGGATCTTTCTGTTATGAATGATGATGCATAAACATGAATAAAGAGCCCTTTTAGTCTTTTTTAAGATAGATTAATCTTGAATTTGATTTCCTTTCTGGCTTTACTGGAAGGAAAGAAATAATTCTAGTGAACAAAGCTAATTAAGACTTGAGCAAGTTATCTATACACCCGCCATTTCCTTTCAACCAGCTAATCAGTGTGGCTACCACCTTATATAATAAATTTATGGATCATAAGAAAAATTGAAAAATAAATTCCAAAAAGAGAAAAGTAAAGGTTCTGACCTTTTCATCATTGGTAGTAGACTCTGGATGAGGTAAAGGACTATCTTGATGAGTTGTCTCTACAACTGAAGGTTCTTCAATTTTATTTCTTATAATCGGTGTTGCAAGAGGAGACAGATCTAGAGGCATCTATGAGCAACAAGGTAAAACAAAATTAGTTAATGTTTAAAAAATTAAAGTAAGAAAAAAAAAATACCATATCAGCCCATTACAAGACAGAGGTGCTGATGGTTTGAAAGATCTTGATGCAGATTCATTACCAGTCAAGGCTATTTTACCAGCACCTACATGAACACCCATCTTTAGTAACAACGTCTTTCAACAGCAATGTCAGACAAATATTTTCTTCTTGATAATTAAAAACATTCCTAAAGTTTTCCATTTCCAAGGGTCATAAGAAAATTATAGGTGCAGAAGGACTGTGTTACAGTTAAAAAATTGCAGCTAAATTATGGTATTATCCTTCTGTATATTATTATATTTCATGCCACAAAGTACAAAATCCTAACCACATCTGCAAATTGAGAAAGTTAGTATAGACAAATTTCAAGCTTATTGCAGCTAACAGTTATCGAAAAAGCAAATTTTGTATTACTACACTGGTAAAATTCACCAGGACATCTGAAATGCCCCAAAGAAACTGAGTTGCAAAAGTACCTAATACTATAGATTTGGAAGCCTATATTCCTGTCTAGCCTGCTATTCAAATACTTCTAAAAGAAATTTCCCCCCAAAGAAGTTTTCCGAATGCTTTTTTTTTTGTCCATTAAATTCCTAGTTTTCCTGTGCAATGTATTACTAATAGACAGGGAAGACTGTAAGAAGTGGAATCTTTTCTCATATCACAAGTAACTGTTAAATATTACAGAAAGAGCCCAACTATCAATCCCTTAGAAAGTCCACTATTATGGTACATTTTAACACACTTTGCCATGATTGTTTATGTAAGTAAATCATCCAGAGATAAGGCAAGACTGTGGTGACACAGAGGGCAGCTTGGAAAATTAGTATCAATTAAAGAAATAGACAAAATGTTTAAAATACTTTGCAATACATACAACCTTCTCCAAGACAGTGGTGAACTATACTGAAAACACAGTCTTGGTATATCAAAAGTCAACTTTACCATATGTCATGTTATAAACACAGTCAGCATATAGCAACTAAAAAAATTAAACTTATAAATCCATTATTTGATACAGGTGTGGTTACAAAGCAAGGGGGAGGCTTAGTCAGGAATGGATAATAATCCATACTATTTACAAGTACCTCTCAAAATTTTTACTGAAACAAAGAAAATGAAGCTACCGATTCTGTAAAATCTATATGTATAAAACTATATTCTTAATCACTACCTATAGAAGTCAACCAAATAATCAACTAAAGACAAAATTATCCAAAGGGGACATTGAACAGAATTTTTTATTTGCAGAAGTAATTAAATGCTTATGTTCCTAATCAGTTATGACTGGGAAGCACTGAAATAAGTAACAATAACACTTAAATGTATGGCAAGTTCCTCACAAAAACATGAAGTTGCTAAGCAGATAAAGTCCACGTTTTTTCTTGTATTTCAATCTGTACATTAAAAAATAAATAGATCCTCACATTGTAATCAATAATTTTTAGACAAAAGTGTTTTCAACACATAATAAATATAATCATAAGCAAATTACTGACACTTCTTTAAATTTAGTCAGTACTTAATTCTCATTATCATGATGAGTAATTCTTACAATAACATCAGTATTTTAAAACTAATCAAAATGATCAGTGTTCCTATACTACTGTTTTCATGTGGGTTTTTCTTTCTGCTAAGAACTCCTTACATACAACTCTTTTCAGACTTTTTTGCTTCTCCAGCACCTAATGAAATTCAGTCAAAACTAGTGGTTAACTTCCACAGATATAGACTTAGATACTTTCATGATTAGGACAATGTGTCCCATTGTCAATGCTAACTAAGCAAAATTAATCAGGTAAACTAATCTTCAGAAGGGAAATCGTAGATTTGTATTCTCTACATACAACACATATAAGCAGTTAACATGATTACTGGTATAGTTTAGAAGGCAATATGTAAATTCAAAGTTTGCTTTTTCAATGGAATTTCTGATATAAAAAAAGTAGAAGCTCTGATGAAAAAAAACCATTTTGAACATACTTTCTTAATGTCATCTTCCGAAGCCTTTTTAAACTCATTTTCAAAAGGACTTGCTAATTCATTGAATAAGCCCACTTCTTCACAGTTCTTCAAGAATCGAGTTGGTGTTGGTGTCTGATCTGAAAAGAAGTGTATAAAATCCCCACAATTTTATTTTTACAATACCATTTATGAACCTACCTGTCGTAAATACTTTTCAGAATACAAACAAAGAGAAAGAGAAGAGGAGGTGGCTGGGAGCCCTCGGGCTGCGTTCTGCCCTGCAGGGAGGCAGCTGGCAGGCAAACTCCACCTGCTGGAGACAAGCACCCGGAGCCTGCAAGCCACCAAGGCCCTGACAATTCTGGCAGGGAACCACAGCATTGCTTTTGTGGCCACGAACCACAGGGAGCTATTCTCAACTGCAGAGCAGAACACTTCAATGAGCAAGCAGACTCTATTTTCAAATAAAGATAAGGACTACATGAAGGCTTTTAATTAGAAAACAAACGAGAGAAGTGCTCAGCTCAAAGCCAGTTTGCTTCTCTCTTTTCCTAATTTGACAACAGTAGTGATTACTTCCAGGTGCACAGAACTTCAAAAGGAAGGTGTGACTCTGTGCACAAGATTGTACTGAATCCTATGATGCCTCTGTATCAAGCTGGAATCATAAAGACTTCGGGCATCTGGGTGACTACTCCATGAAGGAGTTTAGAAAATATCTTTATATAAAATTCCTGTTAGTATATAAATGTGCCTTATTTCACTGTTATTATCAGGTCAAAAATAACTACACTTGCCACAAAGTTACTTGCATTTAAAATATTGTGAAGTGGTATGATTGTGTGCACTTATTAAACCTAGTGTCTACAACAGTTCCTACACTGGAATGTGACTGCACAGAGACACTCTTGTAGTTTCATTTTTAAACATCTGATTATTTGAAAGGTCCCTTCTCTTGTGGTGTAATTGACAAGGAGCACATTTGGAATTTTAAAAATTGTATCTGCTAGTTTAAGAACAACTATTTTTTTCTCTGGTCATCATAAGAAATTAGCAACATACAAGAAAAAAACCCCCAAAGTATCTTTTTGAAGTTCATTTAGGCTGCTCCACCAACGAAAAAACCCCATACTGTAAGCATGCAACATCAGCATACTCAACACATGCTATCTTCATTCAAAAACTCTCAAATTTATAATGCTATCAAATTGGTGATTACTGCTGATCCTGGACAAAAGTTGTAATTACCAAGGGTGTAACATGAATTTGGAGGTGGGAATAGAGCATTCTGAATTTGAACTAAAATGAAAACAAAAGATTTGATCTTTCTTCTATTATCCCATTGGAAGAATAATCACTGATTCATTCTTCTAATATCACCACGATATGTAAAAGATGTCTCTTAGATTTTAAAATATGTGGCAAGTAATATCAATGAATAATTAAAACTGAAATACAGTTTAATTTAGTTACAGATCCTCTTAGGCACAGCCTTTATTAGCATGTTTTTACTGAATGCTTATATAATTTAATCAATTATTTAAGTATTGACAATTTGAAAATATTTGGATTATATATCAGATACAAATAAAAGTAACTTATGAAGAATAATACTGGCTTCACATTCTGACATGAATTATGTAAGAAAACACTGCCTAAGCACACACTGCAAACAAATACAGTGAAGAAAATGTATCACATTTTCTTAAGGTAAATCTATGTGTTATGTACAGAAAATGCATAAAGCACGTGCCCATTCCAGCAGAAAAGTGAACGAACTTAATAAAAGTATATGCTTACCAGCCACAATGACACTATCATTACGAGCCGGACCAAATTTCAGTGTCATCTCATGTTTATGTTTATGGACAGCCAAATGATCCTCATTGGTAAAACGCTGCAGCAGAAAGTTTTAAGAAACAGTTGTAATTGGGAGTGTGAACACAACAAATACCACTCTACAGAAATAAATTCTTACATGTGAAACTATCACTACTGTGTTAAAAGACAACCCTCTAAGGCAGATACATCTTGTTACTTGGTCAACAGTACCAAGCAGAGATATTATAAAACTCAAATGATGTTCATACTAAATATACCAGGGAAACCACAGCATAAGTACCTGCCTTCATCAAAAGTCCAAGATAAAATTTCAGAGTGCTGCAGCCTCCATCAACCATCAGCAAACAGCCATTTGCTGTATTAATGGATCCTGACAACGTCTAGTAATTGATCACCACTACTTGATTACTGCATTGTGTGTATTACCACATTAATGAGAATTGATCTGTAATCACAAACTTCACTGCATTTAACAGTGTAAAGATAAAATATACTATAGCTCCTGACCCTGACCATTTACAACATAAAACAAGGGGCAGGCAGAACAGGAACACTGGAATGATGCCAGACAACTGGAATGAACTAAACCTACTAGCATTTTAAAAACCTCTCAGGTTTGATTGTTTCATGCATACTTTCCCCGAAATTTGGGGTATACACTATAAAAAAGCAGTAAGCAGACAAATTAAGTGCTGTAAAAGAGATATTACTACTTTCACTATTTGTTTATTTTCACTAATTTGCTATGCATCTGTAATTGTGGGTGAAGTTAGTGTTTCAACTGACATAATCTAAGAAAATGTTTCCCAAGATGCAGCTTTCTTAAAAAGAACACATTTTCGACAAAACACTGAAATTCTTAATTTTCTTTGTGAATATTTGAGCACCAAATTATGTTTCTGGTTATGCTTCACTAATTTAAGTCACTCCATATAGATCTTGTAACAGATCCACGCCAAGAATCACCTCTTAGGAACTAGTATATAAACTGAATTGACCTTAGGGTATAGTAATCCAGAATGTTTCCATGAGAAAGGACATGTGCATTTAGAACTGTGATGGAAATTAAAAAAAGAGGATCACTGTAAGACAGGGTGAAACAGGCAGGGGACATTTTTTTCCTTAGAACTCTATTGCCCAGCTCTCCGTAACTCCTGTGCCCTACCTCTGCATACAGCATAAGCCAGATATTTCTACATTCCATCATGCTAAAACAGTTCAGTGTATCTTTCTGTCCTCACTAAAATGGAGCAGCTCTTCCACAAGGAAGAGAATGTCCAGAGCCTGACTCCCTCTCTCTGTTCTACAGTACAATGCTGGCATCTGGAGAAGCCTTGTCCATTTGTTAGGATGTGAACTTCTCACCTTCCCTGGAATCATGGGCTGCTGTAGACCCATGATGTGTCTTCTGTGAGATTTAGTTACCAAAACTTCTGACACTCTACACTGCAATGAGATTCAAATAGGATGGGGACAAATGTTGCTTAGGAGAAAACTGTCCTCATCTCTTATTTTTGATGTCTCTAAACACACTAGACATTTTAGAGAAAAGAAATCTTAGTCCTCTTCTGCTTTAAATACAGAAGACTACATTATTATAACATTAATGCTGCCATTCATCATAAAAACTAAGTTTTTAGAATAAAAATGAGAGTATCTTGAATTCAAAATCCAAATAAAACAAAATACACAATTATAATGAAAAACATATTCAAAAAATCAATTCTATATAAAGACAGCAGCCTTTATATTATGAAAAAATCAGCTTATGAAACTAATTTTATACAAAGGATGCAGGATTGTCCATCTCATGCAGCAGATAATGCAAATGCACTTATTTTCAGGTTACTAAATAAAAGTGCTATGACAGCTTCCTTTTAAGCAACCATCTCCTAAAATACTCTAAAATATTTTTATCTTTCTGCTCACATTCATCTATATATATACACTAATGCTATTTACTAGAATTCATTAAAACTACTATAGGAATTGAAATGTATTTTGTGGCATGCATATTGTTATAATCTTCCTATACACAACAACAATATATAAAACAAACCTATGCCATTAAATATCTGCAATCACCACAGCTATGAAGATTAGTTACAAGTAACCTTCACACTGAGCACCCACCAACACTGAAAGATTCTAGAAAATGCAGGTCACCTGATACAAATTAGGTTGTTTCTTGATTACTTTTCTCATGAAAGCAAGTAAAGCAGGGCTAACAAATGAAATTGTTTTTAGTGCAGAAAGGACAATCTGTTTTTTCTTCTACGGATAGCATTTTGTATAAACAGATAATATGCTACAAATTCTTGCTTTTCAGCAAAACTTAAATACTTTGTATCAATTATCATAGGCCCCTTTTCTTCCATCACTAAAAATACATTTCACTGTTTTACTTTTATTTGAACAATGGTAATAACTTCAGTTAAAACCATTACCTGGCCACATCCAGGGGCAGTACATAAAAAGGGTTTGTCATCACTCATATTCCACAGGTCGTTGTGCTACCTGTATTAAAATGGAACAAACTTCACAAATAATGCAACAAATTATCAATATATCAACATCCACAGGCTATTTTAATATTCTATGGGCAAGAATTTCTGCCTTCTAACTATAGTAATATTCTAAATACTCATGATTCAAACAGAATATGGATTTCAAGCTCTGTCAGGAAGGCACACAAAATCCACCATAACAGTTTCTGAACATACACCTCAATCACAAATCCACATGTTCACATGTAACATGACTAATTGCAAAAAGTATCTGAAAACACAGTAAGAACAACTTGTCACTGAAATCAAATACACTATAATAATGATCCAGTTCTCACAGTTAAAAAGAGATCAAAGCAGCAGAAACACCATGCAGTCAAAGTTCTGGTGCCAACAGATGAGAAAGGAGTGTTCATTCCTTAGCCTTTTCACAATCTTTATTTAAATCTCATCATTAGAGATAAGTTGGCACATAGCCCTTTGTGTAAACTGTTACAAATTTAATTACAAAAACATGTACTTTAGTAATGTTTCAGCTACTAAATTACTGTCAGGCTAAAAATACTTTAAAAAGAAGTAAGATATTAATGATATTTTGTGCTGTTTTGCATACTCACCCCACATACTAATACACTTACCTGCCAGATTTCACATATAAACCTGTTTCATAGGGCAAACTATCATATCCTCCTTTTCATGGCAATGAACTGTAATTAAAAGAAGATATTAATTACTGTGCATGCTAAAAATATAATAAAAAATGATTTTGTAAAGATAAATTATAAAATGTCCACTATTCACCCAGGAAACACAACAGTTTTTCAAAGAAATGGTTTAGTTCAAAGTATCCTCTAGCTGTGGCATCTGTGGCTTTACCCTGGAGGAAATACATTTGTCTTCAAATGAGTATTTGTATGAAGAATTAACAGTGTTAGTTCTGAACACTATTTAGACTGATGAAGCAAATAAAGATGAATAAAGATGTTTTTATGATTAAAGGTCATAGGCAGAATAAACCCATCTCTTCCCCAGTGTGCTGGTCATGTAGAGTTGCAATGATGCTCTAATTGTCTAACCATCCTAAGAATGTACATTTCTGGTATACATCTAGGCATTAGACTAGCACTAGACACAAGACATATCAAGTAAGCATAAACAAATAATTTCAGCCTTATTACCTCAGAGATCTGTAGGGAACACAGTATCTGATCCCTCTGGATGTACCTGTACAGTAAAAAACTACTGTGTATAGACTTTTTCAGGTATTCCTTCAAAGAGGATGAGATCCCTACATCCAACAGCAAAGAAAGAAAAACATGGCATGCAGGAGATTCTAAACTGTCACTTCTAAATACATATGTTTCAAGGAATGAGGATACTGAGCTGAGATCAGAAGTCGAGAAGAGATGAATGGCTGCCAGAAACTTTAGTCTTTGGCACTGACAGCTCAGGGAAACATTTACATCCCAAAGGAAGGATGCCAAAGCAAATCAGGGTTGAAGACTGTTCTGCTGTTCTTTGCAAGGAGTTCATAACCTGTGTCAAGTTTCTGAAGGAATGAAGTATTTTTTGAACTGTTCAAGCTGTGAACTTGGTATTTTCACTAATAAGGAATATTAACAAAATTATGGGCAAATCTGAATACTCATGACTAAGGCTTCAGGGATAGAAATAAGGTCCTTAACCATGACACTTTATAACCCTACAATATGTGAAACTTCAAAAGAGTTAACAGCTATCCCACAAGTTTATTATTCTTCTTCAGCTATGCAACAATCTAATTTAAATGCAGGCTCAAACAGAGTTAGTCTTATTTAGCTCTCAAGAGGAGTTTTTTGAAACCTGTGTTCATAGGGAACTGTGCATTTTTAATGGCTACATGTGCCACCATATGCCAATATGCACATATAGATATGTATTATGAGTAGACAAGTAATATCCATATCAGAAACGTCTAATAGTGGAAGAACCAATTATGATTTGGGTTTTTTTTAATCCAAAGTATGAAGATTTTGATTAACCAAAGTGTATGTTTTTCCACTCTGTTACTTCCATTTTTTCCACTCTGTTACTATGTCTTATCAGTCACTGAGATGCAGTTTCGGCCATAAAATCTACTCACTCCATGCTGTCAGTATTTTTCATAGGTGAGAAGATGTAAATTTTTTAGGTCTGTTCATCTTCTCTTTTCAAGGAATATTACCAAAGCTCATATTTGCATGTGAAGCTCTTATCTGGTTACATGTCTTAGTTTGTGAAGCCTGTGAATTCTGAATGCCTGATATACAAGTGAAAAATCAATCCTTGTGAAAAAGAAAAGCAGTGCTGTCCTTCTGGCAAACTTACTGGAAAAAAGTTGGAGATAAATTAATTTCCTCATCTTTGTAACATTATTTGACTGAAGGCCACATGGAATTCTGTGAGGTAATCCCTTGTAAAGAGATTCCGGATAACATCTGAGGAAAAAAATTATGTTGAAGCACTGAAATTTTTGCACCTAAAAGAAAAAAAGTTCACTCACATTCTAAGCAAGACCTTGGACATTTTAAATCTAAACAGAAACTGGATCTGACAGGATGGGAAAACAGAGGGCTCACATTTGTTAGTGCAGCCGAACTGGTAAGAACTGTATTTACCTATTACAAAGACAAATGCAAGGCTTGCACTTAGAACAAAATAACTCCTTGCAACAGTGGAGGCTGAGGAGCAACTGGCTATCAAGCAGCTTTGGGGCAGAACCTGTAATTCCTGGTGGACAACAAACCCAGCACAATTCAGCATCATGTCACTTGTAGCACTGAAAAATAAGAGGCTACTGGGATGAATTGGCATAGGCACAGCAATGAGATGAAGGGAAGTGATTGTCCTTTATTTGGCACTCTACAGCTGAAGTGCCATATCCAAAGTTGAACTCCTCAAGACAGCTGAAAAACTGGAGAGAAAACATCTGGGGCCCCATTAAAACAGTCAGGAGTCTGAACTATTACATAACAAGGGGATGCAAAATTTGTTCAGAATAGAGAAGAAATGCTAAGGATCTGCCTGCTGTCTTAAACTAGCTAATGTATTGATATAGAGAAGTCAGATCCAGACTTTAGGTAGAGGATAATAAAAGGATGAGGTGCAACATTCATGAGACACATCAAGAAAGTTAAGAGCAAGTGTAGAGGAAGAGGAAAACACAGCATTAAAAAAAAAATCCACAGTGAGGGCTTGCTGAACACTGGAACTGGTTGCCAAGTGGTGCTGTGGAATCTCGCAGATTTCTGCCTTGCAGAAATTCAGAATCTGACTGGATAAAATTCTGAGCCATCCAAGAGAACTCAGAAACTTAAAGCATACCATAAAGAAATCATAGCAGGAACAGAGGTGAACAACCGCAACAGACAATCCAAACTTGGATAATGTTCTGGCATTTAGAAGAATCTGCATTGTCAAAAGCCTGTTGCTGCTACAAAATACACACAAACCCCATCCTTTGCCTCCTCTTTTCCTTCTGAATTGCATGCTGCCTGACAGGGATAACAAAACTAACACAGAGAAGGCAAATTTTCAGAAAAAAATGTTTGTATTTGCTACTCTAATTTCAAAGGAGTCTCTGCTGTAGACTGCTCAAAGTGAGAATATGACAGTAAGAAAGAAGAATTTAGAAAACACCTTTCCTCTGAAAACCAAAATAGCAACTTAGATGCCATCTTGCCAAAAATGTTACTGACCCAGCCAAACAAGAAATGTAATACATGAAACGATAACCCTGTCACTAGAGGGGAATTACAGTCACCCTGGACTGTTACCTAGGCAACAGCTAACACCTTGCCCCATAGAAAAAAGACAGTTCCTGCAGGAATCCAATATAAATGTGAAACTCCAGCCTTAACTCTTCTCTTCAGATAAAATGAACATTCAGTGAAATGATTCTTACTACAGTCCACTGAACCGCAACTCTCTTCTTATAAGCTTCAAATCCTACACTCCTTTCAGTAGCATAAAGAAATCCATATGTAGAATTCCAGTCACAAAGTAACAGCATCAGAGCTGAACACAGGAAAAACTTGATATAATCTTGAGCGTATGATCAACTTCAGCACTAAAATCAGAATAATAATCTCACTTTTTTGGTGTTTGCTTCATATTTTCAACACAAAAGTAAAATACATTCACACCATGCCTATTTAAAATGTGGCAAGCCTCTTTTATGACATTTGGAATGTAAACGGTAGAGTAAACTATATAAATAAATATATACTCATCTTTAAAATATATATAATATGAAAAAATAAAAAATATTTTGCCAGTAATTCACTAATATCTAAGGCAGTATGCTTATTTAAAAAATAAAAATATCTCTATAAATGTCACATTAATATGTATCTAAATGTGCTACAAAAATAGCTTCAACAATTATCAACATATTTCCATAAGATTTTAATTAAACACCTTGGGTACACTTGGTGGAAACTATTGCTACATAGTCTGAGGCTTGCTTCCAAAATACCTTTCAGAAGACAATTTTACAAAGAATAGAAGCTTACACTGACTTAAGCCATGTCTTGTTGGCTTATTTAATTGCTAAAGATTCTTCTGTTTTCTCTTAATTGCCTACATACCAGAGCATGGAAAATATAACTGACACCTTATTTCAAATTTTTTTCTAGAGAACATTTAAGCAGCAGTTTAAAATGTATATATATCAATAGTGCTTGCAAAAACCTCTTCAAATTTGCTAAGAAAAGTAATTCTTCACACATATCTAGTAAAGACTCATCAGACTTGCAGCTAAAGCCTCTACTATACCTGTAAGAAAGCAAGGTGTGTGCGAAAAGACATCCATGCACAGAGCTGCTCACAGGCTGTGCAGTCTTACCCTGTGATTTCTTATTTTAAGCACTGTAGCAATACAGAGATTGTCATCCTGTAACATCAGGGCTGAATAAACAGCACAGAAGAAAACTGCCAGAACTGAACACAGAAAAGACAGCTATGAGAACAACCTCACGAACAAACAAAAACCGTAAAACAGTTTCTGAAGGACAGCATTCTTCCTCTGGCCAACAGGCAAGAAGAGATGCATATTCTCACAAGTGTGTCACCCTCCTAAAGAGGACAGTCCACAGAAGACAATCTGTCAGTCTGCAGCTACAGCAGTAGCTGATTTATCTCCTATTGCTTACATGAGACACCTTGTAAGTACTGCTTACACCCTAGCCTTGCAGCTACACTGACCACTTGCATGTGTCTCCAACCCAAGAAACATCTGTACATTTCTGGTTTGAAAAAAATTAAAACTGGACAAGAACCGTATCAAGCCATTGAGACAAGTCAGAATTATAGTAGCACACCAGCATTTGGTCTCCTCTGAGTGCTCATGTTACAGTACCAGTGATGCGTTTTCCTACGGATGTTTGCATTTCCTCAAGACCAATCATGTCTACTCAACATTTCCTTTTATTCATTACATTGGATCTGGGATTGTGCCCCCTTTTACTGCAAGATACAAAGCCTTCCTGTATAGAGAATTATTAACTCCTACTAAACTTTTTTGATGACCTCATCATAGTGTGTAACTACTTTAGTTAATGTA
The DNA here is from genome assembly GCF_971803275.1 of Cyanistes caeruleus. NCBI lineage: Eukaryota > Metazoa > Chordata > Aves > Passeriformes > Paridae > Cyanistes > Cyanistes caeruleus. The sequence continues at coordinate 20,118,576 of NC_141707.1, read as the reverse complement.
AGACTTTACTTTAAAGCCTCATTTTATAACAGGAAACTGAAGTATAGAAGAACCAGGTCAAAATTTTTAACTTTTACCAACTTTTAAGAGTTCTACTTAAAGTACATACTTACTCAAAGTAAAGCGAACTGAACATATTTGCTGCGGTAAAGAATAACATTCTCTTAGTGGTTACCTGGAGAGCTGAATTTAGTGCTTTGCTTAGCTCCTTCCAGGATGTCTTTAGATGAAGGGAGGTAGCTATTTTTGTTTTCTCAATTTAAACACCTCACAATTAAGAGATGTATTTTTCATGCAACCAAACAAATAACAACAAAAATCAAAATGAAAAAGGTATCTTTACACTTTCAACACTTGCATACAGCATTCACATCATAAATTTTAATCACTTCCCACATTTGAGTCTATTTCCACAATTTTTCCACAGAGGTAGATTTGCAAGTTGTGCTTTCAGTAAAAATCAGAAGTTAGTAGTTAGAATAAACCACTTGAGAAGTGACATGAACTTGAAAAAAAAAGCAATTTGTATTGTAAAAGGAAGAAAACCCCATTGCTCTACTTACCTGGAGGGACTGGAGCTATATTTTCTGTTTCCTATAAAGCAAAAGAAGAAAGGTGAAGCAAAAACGGTGCAATTAATACTTGACCATTACAGTGCACTTCCAGAACTGATCTGACTGTATTTGTGCAACTGTCGAATTTGGCATTTCTAAAAAATAAAACTGAAGAATTAAGGAAATGAAGGAGATAAAACTTGAAAAATTAAAACATTTCTCCTCATAATGAAAGTGGGATTGGCATAATGTAACCTCGTAGATTCTGAAAGAAAACTATAAGCCATAGTCCAGAGTATTTAAAGTTCATAAATAGCAATGACTGGCAAACAGGAAGACAGGTGCTCCTTCTTCACATTATGCTGCTAGCACAAGGCTCAATTTTTTCTCTTTTAAAAAGTCAAATGTTACGTATTTTTTGCTGATATTATTACTTAACTGCTAGTATCTGATGTCTAACGTTAATTTCATACCTTCCATCATTTGTCTATATTCTATAAAGGGCAGAGTATCTGGACAGGAAGAAAAGATGATTGACTTAAAGACAAAAGAAAGGATGATTGACTTCACAAGTTTCAGTAAGAACAAGACAGCCAGTTGGACAGATAGTCACATATACAGTAACAAAGCAATTAAATTCCTTCAGCTGCAGGAGTGGCTTTCTCCACCAGAAGATCCATTTCTGGTAAACAGAGAGCATTAATGGCATAAAGAAAGGTCCTTGGGCCTAACACTTCATGTTGGCTGAACATGGTGGCTTCTAATTCAATCCTCTGGCTTAATGATTTTTCAGAGACACCCCTGATACTTCTTTAACTTACTAAAAATTCAGGCTCTGTGAATACAGCTCTTATAGATAAGCAAAATGTCAATGAACCTCATAAAAGAAATAGAGGGGTTAATATTCCTCACACCTTCTCACAATTTGCTTACAGAAATATTAAGGCTTGCTTTCCCCAGCTCATTTATCTAGGTTTGAACATCTTCAACCTAACAAACATTAGAAACCCAACCTCATTATTTCCACTTGTTTTAACAAATTTTTAAAAAGAAGCTTAACAAAAAGTTACTTGCTTTTCACGTTTTCTTAGATTGCACTCCTGAAGTCTAAAATGGAATTAATTAATTAAAAATTTAATTCTAAAAATCTTTAAATATATCAAATATCTCACTACAGGATTCCTCTTGCTCATTAAAACCGAATGATCTTTTTCTTTCCTGTAAGCACTTCTATAAATCACCATTGGATTTACCTGGGAAGGAAACATAATATGTTGCTTGGAATGCCTTGCTTAAGAGAAGCTCTTATCTGAAGTGAAGCTAATGGAAAAGTTTTCAGGCTGAACTGAAGCTGACACTGAACAAAGCTGAAAACAGTACAGCATAAATGTGGGGGAAAAAAAAAAAAAGAGGCATTATTGCATAATTATTAAGTATTGACTAATATTTATGTCACTAACTATATCCAAAGCCTCCTTAGAGCGCATATTATATGTGAAACAAATACAGTTCAGTTATGCAGAACAATGGTAACTTGAAAGCTATTTAATATTAAAATAAAAGTTAATAGTATTGAATCACATTTGCACCTCTGAAAATAAAAAACTGCATAATCTTTATACAAAAGCTCAAAACTATGTTAAGAAACCATTAGGAATGTTGATGTTATAAATAACTTTAAGTTATGAAAACTTCATGGATGTAAAAAAGTGTATTTATAAGTTTACGTTAATTAAGAGTAGAAGAAAAAAAAAGCTGATATCAAAAGGAACTTTTAGGACTAGGCACATTCAAAATTTAATGAAACAAGAATGAAAATACCATAGTTCATGCTGTTCAATGTAGTCACAAAAGAAAAGCAGCATGAAAAACAAGATTATTAACAGAAGTATGTATGATGAAATTTAAAATCTGAAAGCACCTCATATTAGATACTGCACAGTCTAGAAGTTTCTGGAAAAAGACCTACCAAACATATTCATATTTCTAGAATTCAAGTCAGGGTAGAAATATCAACTACATTGTGAAGAAGATCAAAAGCTCAACTACTTGATTAAGCATTAGCATGCAATGTCAGTATTGAAACATAAAATCCCAATGGATTTTTAAAAGAGCTGCTTCACTCTATGTACACATTAAGGTTTCTTATAATTTGACAATTCTTTTGAAGCATTATATAACAGCCAGTCCCTGACAAAATTATTGTTTAGTTTTTTTTAACAAGACAACTTGACAATTTTGATTCTGGATTGCATAATTATTAACACTTCAGAGTTAATTCAAGTATGCGAATGCCAAACTGGACTACCGTTTGTCCCTCTAAAATTACGTCCATTAACAGACAGCAACCTGTTTCAGCGGATGGCTGAAGAAATTCCACCTGGAACATTGGCAGAAGACCTGAACCACAAGGATTGGTCTGACCCTCTCAGCTCATGATGAATTTAGCATCTAACCAGAACTAGCAGTCTTATGACCCAAACTTCAGAACATTTCTTTTTATTACCTCTTCTCTGGCTTTATGCTCAGCAAGAAGTGCGGATGTGACATTCACTGCCATGAGTAGAATACGTCAAAAAGAAAACAAAACCACTGCTTCAAAAGGTGATAAATACATTTCAGCCATGTTTGTGGTCACTGTTTGGAAAGCAGGGGATGATTCAGAATGTTCAGATTATTCAAATTTCTCATTTCAGCCTAAGAAAACAGGTGACAGCATCACTACTGGAATATAAACACCTCTGGGAGAAAGCTACAGAACGAAAAGCAAGTGAGGGACATAGAGTGCATGAGCACAGCATAAAAACACACAAATGGGTCTCTCATCCCCATCCAGGGATGCAAAGACGCCGTAGAATAAGACTGCAGAAGCAACATGGCAGCACACGTTTCCCCTAACTCCAAACATGAGCTTACATCTTGACATAAAACATTTGTGCCTAGAACATCGTGCAGCTATCACTAACTGGGGGTCTGTGATATGTTTTTTCACGTGAAAGCTTCAGAAACGTTTTATTTGACAACTCGAGAGGCATTATGCACAATAACAGGCAAAGTCAATGAGGAAACTGGTCCAGGAGGTTCAGCTCTATTGCCAGATACCAGGCAGGCCAACACCTCTCTCTGGTGCAGAAAATCTGTTGTTAGCCCCCCGCCCAGCATCCCCCACACCCGTACCCTTCTCCGCACCAGCACCTGTACGGGCCAAGTTCTCCTTCAGGGACGAAGATGGATACAAACGGAGGCCTCCTTGGAGTTGGGGCGAGGCGGAAAAGCGAGGCCTGGCTGCCCCCTCCTCCCGCCCTCCGCGCCGCGGGCCGGGCCCGGGGCAGCTCCCGGCGATGTCCCCGTGGGGCACCCCGCTCCCGGATGCGCTGCAGCCCCTTCACCCACCCGCTCGCCCCGCCGCCCTGCGTCCCGGGCCGCCCGCCAGGCCCTACCTCCGGGCGGGTACCGGTGTCCGCGGCGCTGGCCGGGCCGCCCCGCCCCGCTCTAGGGGCGGCGGGAGCCGCAGGCCGCGCTGGGGGAGGGGGCTGCCGCGGAGAGGAGCGGCGGCGCCATGTTACTGCCTCCCGGGCATCCCCCGCCCACCGCCGCGCCGTGCCGCTCCCGCCCCGCCGCCCCCGCCCGCCAGCGCCGCCGCAGCACGGAGGGAGGAGGAGCCGCCGTGCCGAGCCGAGCCGGGCCGGGCCGTGTTTACAAACTCACCCGGAACGCGGCCGGACCGCACATTAAAGGCCGGGTCCCCCGCGGGCTTCCGTCACCTCTCGCGAGAGCCGCGCTGACACCTCCGCGGGGCGGGGCGGTCACGCGGCGCGGGGGCGGGGCCGGGCGGGGCCGTTCCCGCTGCCCACAGCGACCCCGGCGCCGCGGCACCGGCGGGCGGACGGAGGGACGGACGGACGGACAGACAGACAGACAGACAGACAGACAGACAGCGCCTCTGCCGCACTCGGCACGGCGGGCAAAGCTCGCCCGCTGCAGCCCGATTGGTGCGGCCGCGGTGGAGGGAGCTCAGGATGAGGTGCCCACCCTCTGCGGCGGGATCTGCAGGAGGGCAGGCAGCTGAGGACGGCTGGCACCACGTAGAGAGACTAAACCACTGCAAGGCTTCGCTCAGCGGCAAGGCATCATACGCTTGTCACATCTAACTTTCAGAATAATCAGAGCTTCAAAGCCCTGTACGGGCGAGGTTCCCCATCTTTCAATACACCCCCCACTCAGGGCAGGAGCGAGGTGTGCGCCTGAAGCCATGGTTGTGCTCAACATTCACCTTGGTTAATGTATCAAAAATGCTGCAGCACTGTAGAATAATGGCAAATGCCTGTATTTTTACACAGGCGGGACTAAGAGAATTTTGGATTCTTTAAAAAAGTAGTATAACCCTATATGGCACTACAGTTTAGCTAGTGTGCATTCTGAATCACACATGACACTTCAATTCTGTGCATGTGTATCATTTGATCTTGTTCTGAGACTCATCTGAGAGTGCAAGGCCATAACAATAAAGTACTTCTAAAAAGAGTAGTATCAGTTCTAGTAAAATACATTTTGGCTGAATTTCTCTGAACTTGCACAAGTCAGTATGTTTTATTTCTTGTGTATGGTTTTTGTGGGCACTGTACAGCACTTCTGCGAAGTTTTTCAAGATATGGTAGGATAGAAAGCACTGCATAGAAGTACACTGTCTACTTAAAGGTGGAATTATTCTTTAAAGTAGCATGTTGCAAGGAATCAATTGTACATGCAGAAGAGAGGAATAGAGATCTTACTTCTTCAGAGAGCAACTAAGACCTGTATTAGAAACAAGTTTTTTTTGATGGTTTAGCCTTACCATTACATAGCAGCAGCAGTCCTAAGCCTGGACTAAAAAACTGAACTACAGGTGCCTTTGTTCAGTGTGAAATTGATGCAAAAAATCAAAGTGAAGGAAAGCAAGAAAAGGGAAAATAAACAGCAGCAGGATGTTCAATTTTACCTGCAGCAAGGGATGAACCACTTTTACCTGCAGCAATAACTGAACAGCATAATTGGTAACTTCAACATTTCCTTCATGTTCTATTAGAATAACATGGCTATTTCAGAGGTGGTGTCATGGCTGACTACTGGAACAGCAGGCCGAACAGTTACTCAGAGACAATGAAGATCTCTGCTTTAGCTGGCTTCATCTTCAACAATAAAACATGAGCAGTCAGTTTTTCAATCTGGAGAACCTAAAAGACAAATTTTCTTGAGCTGGCCATCTCTAAGTTCAGCACAGTGCATGTCAGAAGAAACTGAAAAAGGTTTCAGGGAAATAAAGCCTGCAGTAACAGCTCATGAAACAAGTTTGGGTTCTCTTACCTACAGGAATATTTCTTGATGTAAACTCTTACAGGAAGATCAAGAGATGTCAGTCTGTTCCTGCTCTATTAATGCAGACTGGCTTGGGGGTTTTTTTGTAAGAAAAAAAAAATATGTCTTTTACACATTGATAATTGTTACTTTTGTAAGCATTTTAGGAAAACTGAGGGTACTCTGTCAGAGCACTGAAATTGACCAAGCTCTGTTGGAAAGGGATTCCATGTGCCCTGTAAGAGTTCACCTGTCAGTGTCTGCCCATCACTCATTAACTCTAAGCCACTTACTGTCTGTAAGGAGGATAATCCTCTGTGTGAAGGTTTGTTGCCTTGTTTTAAAAATCCTTGATTAATCTTTATCTGTGGAACCCAGATCTATTCTTTCATGACTGGTATAACTGAACAGCCACTTTGCCTGAGTTTTGCCTATGCTCACCAGTCTAAGAGTGAATTAAAAGGCAATAACCTTGGGGAGATGTTACTACTACAACAACCTTCACATCCACATATAGGATCACCCAAGATGTCCACTGTCTTTCAGGCAAGGCTGATCACAAAAGGGTTCATGTTGAGAAGGTGATGCATGTGGTAGAAGATAGGATATAAATCCAAAAATCATCATTCATATCTGATTCAAGTAACTCATGGTGACTCAGGTGTCCTTCTCAGTGAAGTTACAGAGCAATAATTCAGCCAGGTCTTCTATCTACACCGAAAACCATTACAACTCTGCAGAAACATTTTATATGCAAACAAATTCTCAAAGAGAGCTAGCGGAGTTGGAGCTGGACTTGACCAAGGCAAGTCTGAAGATCCCTATTTGGCCAAATCCCAGTGATATGGAAACCTGAACCTTGAATTAAGCTAGTCCACTGGACAGTCCATGATTTTAGGAAATAGATTGCCACCTCAGATGTCTGCAGTGATCCCTGCTGTACCGCAAGAAGAGAAAAAAGTTCACCATCTACCAGGACAGCAGTAGACAGATGAGCTTTAGAGTCTAGAGTACCTTTCAGCCAGGACAAATATGTCAGCTTTGCAATCAACAGCTTGCAAGAGTGGGTAATGGCAAGTCCCTAAAATCACCGGTGCATGAGCACAGATCACATGGAAGATAACCTGCAATATGCTTCACCTCCTACCCCCTCTCACCCCTCAAAACCCCCACTTCCTGCTCTAGTCATGTAAGACACTAATATTGTTCTAAAGCCACTAATTTAAGATGCTTCATAACCTACACACCTAAATTTCACATATATAAGAACATTCTCTGTATTGGAGATTACTGTTTTCTACTAAGAACATACAGGGTGAGTTATTTCTCATGCCAAGTTCTAGAATTTTGCCACACAAATTCTACAATCATTTAGCTTGGGAAACACCTTTAAGGAAAGGCATTTTAGACCTTTAAGATCATTAAGTCTAACTGTTAACACTGCAAAGTCCACCATAAACTAAAGTGGACTGAAGTCCACTAAACCATATCTCTTTGAATACCCATTTGGTACTTTTTAATTCAGGTTAAAACAAAATCTTAGCTTGGCTTATATTCTTAAAAAGTCCAGCTTGTATGTTATAGGATCAGATTATTTAATATTCTGCATAAAGTTTGAGGCACCCCCACTCCCCCAGGTAAGTATAGTAGCACAAAGTGTTTTGCTCCAAGTACAGATGACACCATTAATGCATTTAGACTGCTACAAGAGGAGTAAAGGTAGATACTGCAGCTGTTTTTTTTTAACCAAAATGCTTTAATCCTAATGCTCTTAAAAGAATGTGTGAGATAATGCAAAGGCTGACTACAAAATTGGAAAGGTGGAAGCTCTTTTAATTAGGTGATGCCAAAAATGCAGTAACTTTACAAAATATAACGTCCATGTATTACAACTAAATGTCTTGGACAATACTAAAGCAGTTGTTTATTTAGCTCAATGGTTAGACACTGGTTAGATGCTAGTGGAAAACCTACCATGGTAATCAAAATATCTAGTGTACTTGAAAACTGCTATGAGGAGAGCTTTCCTTTCACTTTCATGGATTTGTGTTTGGCTCCATCTATCAAGAGGTGCCAGAATGTGTGTGTCAGGTGGCCTAGGAAAAACCAAAAACACAAGTGAAGGAACAAGGCCAGTACAGCCTTTCACACTTAATCTCTGCATCCTTTGATCTTTCAGGTGTATGCAACACTTGACTGGAAGGGCTCTATGCAATATGTCATTATCAGAAGTAATCCATGGAGACAGAATTACAAAATGCCATCTTCCATATAGCCCAGTGAGAAAGACAATAAATGAAGGCAAGATGACAGTTAAAGTTGTTATCTTTAATGAAATGACTTTGGAAATAGCATCAATTTCCATGACACCAACATTTTGGGAGTCCCATAAAATGCAGTTACATTCCAATGCCAATATTACAGGCAGATCTCCATTCACATGGCAAATAGGATCAAGAAAGCAACCATCAGACAGAAGAGACCCATAGCTTCAGACAGGGCGAATCCCAGGATAGCATATGAGAACAGCTGCTGCTTCAGAGAAGGATTTCTAAAAGAAAGAGAAGGTGTTAAGACCTTTTTATCTTTACAATTAAGATGTTTTTCATGCAGTTTAACCTCACACTTCCTTGCTACAGTTTCTGTAACAGGAAAATCCAATAAATCCAAGTATTTTTTTGGCAAGGATTTCACTGAAGACAAATTAGTTGTCAATTAAGACTAGACTCAGGTTATGTAGGTGGTGTAAGCGTTTTGAAAATGAGCAGTTTTTCTGACTACACTCATATAACTTTTGAATTTGACTTCTCTACATCCTCCTATGTAGAAACTCTCAGTGCTAGCCTTTAGAAATTTATTTCACATCTGTGACATGAGAACTATACTCCAAGGAATTTCATGTGTATCATGTTTTAAGCAGCTATTAGGGCAAATACAGGAACTGAAACCACTTAGCACTAGCAAAGAAAAATCAAACAGAAAAATACAGCAGTTTGTTCCAAAAATGCAATGAATATGCCTTCAAGAAGTGAGAGAAGATCCCAAACATAAAACTATGAAGCAATGTTCCACAATCTCTTATTGACATGTTCATGCCAAATTCAAAATTTGATATATTAATTGTACTGAAAACACTTGTTTAAGTGGAAAATTAACTTTCTTGTCTTATAAATAAGGCTTATAAAGAGTAAGACTTAACTGGTTGAAAAAGTAGTGAAAAACATGAAACCTTTTATGCCTCTATCAGTTCTGCTCTTCCATGATGCCAGGTGAACTACTTCTATTACAGGAATGTTGCAAAATTACCTGAAAGTTCATCCCTACTACAAAACTCTCACCCTTGCACCCTTCAGATTTCTAAAAGGAATGATAACTCATTTGCTAAAATAACTGAATATTCAGAGATGCAAAGCTGAATGTGTCAGAAAATCAGGAATCCATTCCTAAACAAAGATACTGACTATGAAAACTAAAGCATACAGACTCTCAGTCCTTATTACCAGTTCTCAGACTGTGTTTCTTCAGGACTTTTCCTCTTACATGGAAAAAGATACAGGCTGCATTTTTAATTCAGTTCTGGAACTGAATGCTCCAACACTGGGCTTCAGTGACCGAAAAACCAACCAAGTGTAATGATGAAATTTCTTTCATGGCTCTCCTCCAGGAAGAGTGTACAAAGTTCTGAATTTTACAACAGAGCCATCCTGATGAATATGGTACAGCTTCATTCGATTCTCTTCAGCCATGTGTATCAGTAACAGTAATCATTAACAGAATTTATTACAGCGCCATTATCTTTTCTACAGTTCAGCTGTCTCAAGATACATCTGCATACAATTAAAGAGTTTTTAAAGGGAGAGATTGATTACCTGGCATAACCAATGATTAGACTACCGAAGACTGTTCCAATACCAGCACCAGAACCAGCCACACCCACTGTGGCTGCACCAGCACCAATGAATTTGGCAGCAGTGTCAATGTCCCTGCTGATAGCACTTGTCTGGAATTCTCTAAGTGCTACTTGGGAGACAGTATTTTGGGCCCCATTAACTGTTGACTTGCCCTAAGGAAAAAAAAAAAAAAAAACATGAAAAAGCATTATAATCAGACAAAAGACCATGTGATAGTGTTATCATGCAGTTTTAAAGTTGTATTAGATCCAATATCTACTTCTTCAGACTGATCAGAGTGTAAGTCATAAACTTCAGCATGTTACCTGTTCCACCTGAAAGTATCAAATTTAAATGTGAAAGACTTCTCAGGGGAAACAGCAAGACAGCACCAAGTGTAATTAGGTGTTTGACTTAAAGCAAGTTTCACACTATAGGTATTTGAGTTAGTACAAGTGAACTCTGGGTTTAGGACATTTAGGCTCACCAGGTAATTTAGGAAGATACAGAATTTTGTTTATAAGGTACCTCTCCATTCTTGACCTCTGGCCTAGACAACACAGACGCCGAAATTGGTCTGTACAAGACTCTTGATCCAGCACGGATCTGTAAGAAGAGGAAAAAAACTATAAAAAAAGAAACACTTGATCACAGCTGTTCCATACAAAAGTGTATAAAACAATAAGACTATTAGCTACTAAGCAATCTGTGAACTGCTAGATATACAACACAAATACAGAAGCAAGCACTGCCATGCAGTCTGACAGCACTGTTTTCAGGAGATATACTGTAAATAGCCACACCATTCACTGAACCTATACATGCATTATGCTGACAAAAAATAGAGCAAAACAGCGACAAAAAAGCCCGACCGACCAGAAGGCAGCAAAACACATTTTGAAATGAACAAATAAAAGCCATCAAAATGAATTTCAAAGTCGTTAAATGCACAGATGTAACCTAAACTTTTGAATTTAGCGGAGCACAAATGAATGAATCCTTTTTCACAAGCGGCCTGCATGTGTCCTTGGGCTCCCAGCAGTCTAAGGTCATATCGGCTCTTGCACAAAGCTCTTCCTGAAGGGGAAACCTGGGCCTGGACCATGCAAAATGAGACCTGCAGCAGGCCAGAGAGAGCATTTTCGTGCAGGACAATCTCTTATCTCTGCAAGGGCAAAAAACCCCGGCCTTGCACAGGACAAGCAACAGGCTGGAGTTTGACCTACAGCGAGGCACGGAGCACAGTAGGCCCAGGAGCTGTGGGCTGCGCTGACCTCCCCCTCCTTCGGCGCTCGTGTGCGAAGGCCCCTCACCTTGGCACAGGGCCCTGGCCGCGCCAAGGAGGCAGGAAGGGGAACGCGGCCCTGCCGCAGTCTCCCCGACCCCCACCCCCACCCCTTCGCTCTCGGGCGGGCAGCGCTCGGTACGGGTTCGTTCCAGGGCGCTGCCGCGGGGCTCAGAGGCCCGCCCAACCCGAGATCGCCCCGCGGCCGTCGCCGACACCGCCGCCGACAGGAACGGGGCCGGTGAGGAGGCGCAGGCGCCCCCCGCGCACCCCCACTCACCAGGGAGGGCGAAGTGGCGAGCTTGGCGCAAGCGAACATCTTAGCGGGCGGCGTCCCGGGGCTCACGATCCGGCGTCTCTGCGGAGAGAGGGAGAGGGTGAGGGGGCGGCGGGCGGGGGCGGCGATGGGCGCGGATGGCGCGAGTGGCGCGGCTCTCACCGCTGCGGTGCCGCGCTCGGGCCGACGGGCGGGCGGGCAGGGCCGGCTGTGCGCAGGCGCGGCGGGGCCGGGTGGCGGAAGGGGCGGGGCGCGGCCAAGGTCACTTTGTGCCGGCGCCATTGGCGGCGGCGGGGGGCGTGGGGCGCGCGCCGCTCTCCGCGCAGCCGCAGTGGAGGCGCGCCCGCCGCTCGCGGGGACGGTCCCGCCGTGAGGGCGGCACCACCGTGAGGGCGGCGCTGCCAAGGGCGGTGTCGATGCCGATGTCGCGCCCCTTCCCCGGGACTCGGGTCACGGCAGGGAAAGGGGGTGCGTCCCTTGGGATGGAGGACGCCTGCTGTGTGCAAAAGGGCCCTGTTCAATCAGTCATTTCTGCACGATGAGCAGATTCACACCCAAGTAACGAAAGAATCCTTTTTAATCAAGATTAACGTAAATAGGATTATCTTCACTGAGCTGAGCATGTGTTCCCGAGATTCCCGTTTTAATCACTTACATGTGATTTTATGTTTTTCATTTGATAACGGGATTATTATTTAAATGGTCAGTTGCTATTGTAAGTGGTATTAGTGCCAACTACTAAAGACACTGAAAAATCGACGCTGTGAGTAAAACACTGGTAAACATTAAGTTGTAGGATTTTCCTTTGACACAATCTGTGCCATAAAAATAAATTCTAAAATAGTGTGCTGCAAACGGTCTCCAATGGACCATAGGCTGTGTGTGCTGCATTTAGGGATGGGAGCAGCCTCAGGATGGCTCCTGCAAATTTACAGGACGATTGATGCTGCTGTCACTGGTTAAACCAGATGCCACAAAGCTGAGACATGCTCCATATCAGCAACTCCCCAACAAACATGGTCAGTGGGTGCTTTCTACAGCTACGTACCAATGTTCACCATAATGTTGCTTTTATAACCTACAACGTCGTGTCTTCTGATCCTTAGGTATGGGAGAGGTGTACTCAGTTGTAGGTCCGAAGGTGAGAGACAACGGTCCAATTTGAATTTCCCAGCTTTCTGCTCCCTGCCTCAATCCAGCAGGAACCAAACCAGTGTGCATCCAGACTCATAGTAACAGAGCAGTAAAAAGTCAGTCTGTAAAGGCCATCAGAAGAGGTTATTAGACAGTATTCTTGGGTGCTTTTCAGGTTTTTGTTTGTTTGTTTGTTTGTTTTGGGTTTTCTGGGTTTTTTTTTTCTTTTCACAGCTTACACACATTTTTTGGGAACTGAGGTGATCTGAAGTGTCTGCCACATGGTTCTTCCATAGACAAATACTGAGAAATAAGTATCAATGACAAAACTTTTTAATGGTTAGAATTCTTCACTCAAAAAATTTCAATCCATATGCTATTGTGGGAATGTGTATTTCCATCACCATGAATAAAACCATAACGCAAAGGCAAATGCTGTAGTGTTGGAATGACTTCAATGTGACATGCTGCTGTACAGTGACATGCAAAGTATCCCATTCCTGAAGACAAATACCTCACCTTAGGAAGTGCAGAAGCCAGCAGAGTGTCTGCAACAAAGAAATCCACTTCATGGAAGGATGCACAGCAGTTAGAGACATGCTTTCTCCTTGGGAAACTGGAGGTCTGGACCTCCAGGCATGAAACAAATCTTCCCCCAGCTCTCATGAATGGGGAAGAAAGTGGCAATTACCCTCCTGTGCAGTACACACAGCACAAAGTCACATGGATTCAAAACCACATTAAATAGAAACCCTCTTCTTTCACAGGAGAAGTGTTCTCTTCTGTCACAATTCCCACCCCAGAATGTTTTGTAAAAAACACATTCACAAGCCATTTTTTGTGAACAGTATCAAAACCACTATTAAACACTGGTTTATTGTTGCTTTTAAGGCATAACATCTGATACTGTGTTTTGAATGTGACTCAGACGTTCCTTTCAGGAGGATTTTGAAGAGCTGTTACTAATCTCTGGGGACCAGGCTGAGTTTAATTCAAGCAGATCTTCATAAAGAAACACTTGTTAATCTCACACCCTTTCCTATCCTATGGCTGGCCTGCTGGTAGGTTCCCAAGGAAGGGCATCAGTGCACTAAAGACAGTGTAATTTCTAGTTGCTCACCACATTTCTAAAAGTCTTTTGGAGCAGGTTCCCAGTTTTCCAATTGTCTCTCTGTGTTATGCATGTGGGCAGGAGCCAAGGATGACAGAGGAGGTTTTCTCCCCATTTTGCCTCTGGCAAGGAAGATGGAGTGCAGATGTTTGAGCAGTACAGGGGGCTTGAAGAGCCAGTCCAGTACTCTCCCACAGCTCCTGTGGCCTTGCAATTCCCTGCTGCTGAGCCAGGTTTGTGTCAGGGCAGTAAGAACAGCAAGTGACCACCAGCTGTGTTCCGCTAGTACGGCCTTCGCCTTTCCCAGAAAGGAGAGAGAAAAGGTCATCCCAAATTTTCCAAGCTTTCTAGAAACTTCTCCTGGCACCATAAAGCTTCTCCCAGTCTTTTTGTCCTTATTTTTAGAAAAGCAATGTCTGTTGCACCCTCACTGCCAAAAAGCTAATTTCCTAGGTTCACCATGCAATGGATCAGTCCTACAGTGACATGAACTTTAACTTATAACCTTGAAATGAAGGAAAACATCTACACCTATAGGTTCTGAATGTTGCCACACATGAATATCCAGCAGAATGGGTGTTGCATACAAATGGCATTTTTCTGGTGACTTCTTAGAGTGCTATTAAGCCTTATTTCTGTCGAGAATGCAGGCAATAAGGCAACTGGGCACAGTACCCATAAACTGGAATGCCTGCCTGATAGATCTGGGTTGGTTTTCCTCCAGGTACAGACAAATGATGGTAGTTGCATACTGGTGCAGTTCAACAAGTACAATTCTGTGAAATGCTAAATAAATGAGCATGTCTGGAGTGCTTTGCACTGGACGGTTTGCCAGAATTCAACATTTATTATTAATAACTTATAAAAGATGAATGCCTATATCTGAATGTTCTGTATTTGCTGAAGGAGAAATCTTGGCTAGTTAAGAGAAATCCCATTGTCCAAAGCCTAAATAAAATGTTCTGCTGCTAGATCGAAACCTATTCCTTCAGGTTAAGTTTTATCTCCCAGCAGAGGATTATTAACTCAAAACATGTCACACACTCACACTAGTCTTTTTTTTTTTTTTTAATCTGTTTTGAAGAGGAGATGTGTCTAGAAAACCAATATATTCCAATAACTCTTAATTGTTGGAAGGCCCCAAAGGACAAAATTGGATCAAGGGCCTCCTGAGATTATCCTAATGTTTGTGAAATATTTTAAAACTTAAGGTGTATTACCTCAGGGTTAGCTCTCTTGAACATCCAGATTTATGATGTACTTTGCAGGGCATTGATTGATATTGATTTACAAAGTCAGGGGTTTTCAGGGTTTTTCACAGCCTGGGCCAGTTCTACCTCTTCCATTCACAGCTGTGCGGTTGAATCTTCCTATTCAGGACTGAATCTTCCCATTCAGGCTCATAGAACTGGAGCAATGGCTTGTGGAAAGAAGATATATGTAGAGCAGAATTAACACACTCCAGAGTATTGAAACCGTTTTTGCTCTGGGAAGAACGAACAAAGACATTATTAGATGGCTCTGCTTTAAGTAGAAATTCTTTTGGTAGCACTCTCTTAATACTTGTTTACCTCACTGATTATTAGTAGTGGGCCAACTTTGGCATAAGTAATGTTGTTTTAATTGCAGAATTGGCTGGATCATAAGAGATGCTTCGTAAGAATACAGATGATAAAACTAAATTCTAAACTTCTCCTTTACAAGGATATTCTGCAGAATGTTTTTCCTCTTGACAACATCCCATTTTGACACATATAAGCTATGGTGTAGCAGACCCTACTTACATAACCAGGTTCATGAATAGTTTCACTTTACGCTTCACATCTATTATGCTGTGTGCGTCAGGATTGCCACAGTCAGGGTGAACTCTCGTGTGTTTAAAAATTCTCATTATGTATCTGCCCAATATTTTTTTGAAACTGATTTTTGAGGAAAATCTGTAATAAAACAATCCACTGGTGTCTAATCAAAGCTATTTTTATAAATGCACAGAAAATTCAGAACATTGACAATGAATATTCATGCTTTACTTTAGAACATAAACTTATTTAACTAAGTTTTCCTACTCTGATGACTCATAATATTCCTCAAGGCTGGGTTGCAAAAAACAGCTGATACCTGAAATGGTCAGTCAGTTCACTAATAACACACACATGAATTTCTGTGTTGCAAAATATGACTGGATTGAATGAAAAGAAATTCAGCGATGTTTTTTATGCTGCTAACAGTACTAAACACCTTTTGAACAAAAAACAAAGTTCAGCTATAAGCTGACACTATTGGCTGCACTGGTTAGTACACAATATTGGCAACCCAATTTTGACACCCTTCTTATTATACACAGTACAGACAGCCAAATTAGCCAAGTTGCCCAAATTGAAGGCATTTTTTGTCAGAAGTATCCAATTTTCATAGCTGAAGTTGAAGAAATCAAAAATGGAGGAATGTTTTCATATGGGCTCTTCTGGAAATACAGGCTTTTTGTGCAGAGGAAATTGCAACATCAGATTCTTAGTTTTTAAACAGAAATAACTAAGCATTTTTTCTTAGATTTGTTGTTTTTCTTGTTTCCCAGAATTATATAAATGATCCTAGACAAGTGTTTTTGGGTCATACATTTTGGCCACTCATAATATGAAAAGAGAAATAGGAAACGTTGCTGTTCAGTGCTCAAGAAAACCCCACAGGAATTAGTAAATCTTCTGGAGATTAAATTAGTGTTTTGGATAACTGATCTGTTATGGCTATTTGTGTCATGCAAAGGGCAAAAGCAGGGTACACTGGACTGTGGCAGAAAGATTTTGCCTTCCTCCACCTCCTTCAGAGTCTCTACTTCCAGCAGATGATCCCTGGTTGGAGGGGAAATGGCACTATAATCCATTAATAAATGCAAGATTCATCTGCTTAATTGTAAATGACACACCTCCCAGCTATGAGTTAAGATTCTCATACCTCTGCAAATTGCTTTAGGCTCACAGCTTGAAAGGCAGTGTACAAATGAACAATATTCATTATCATCTAAAAGCTTTCCAGCCTGAACCAGTTAGCAGAAAACCTGTGGAATCCTTCTGACTCCCGTGCACAGGTTCTGCCCTCTAGGACCTGGTGCCAGTCTGAATCCAGAGAAAAAGTTGCTTTAATTCAGTTGCCTACTGTCATGCTTTGCATGGCTCTGATGAGCTATTTTTAAATTACTATCATTGATTTTGCTCATAGTTACTAAAGAGATAATACATTCTCACATTTCATACCTAAAGCAGAGAAACTGGACAGCCTGCCATTTCTGAATTCTTGGAAAGGAATCTGTCCCTCGTACTCAGACTCAGTGAACATCCTGGTTCTCTGGCATGCCTGTATTCATTCCCATCTGTCGTGCTGGCATTGTTCCCACTCAGAATTATCTATGCCAATTTCAACAGGGCATAGGTGCTAACCAAGCATGGTTTTAGAGGGACAGCTTTCATAGCACAGCAAGTGCCGTCTCTTTTGCCAGGAGATCCTGCTGTTTGCAAATAATTCCAGCTTAAGGCCACATGCTTCATTACATGGGATCACATCTGTAGATGCTTGTGGGTATTATTAAAAAAAAAAAATCAACAAATGTCTACTGTATTTCTCTTGCAGTTTGGCTCAGTGCTTGGAATTTTGCATGTGGAGAATGAATGCTCTGCACCTTGTTCACAGGAGTGAGCCATAGGCTGTTATATACTCTGAGCAGTCTTAACTGCATCAAAGCTGGGACAACAAACTGCAGAAGTTTACCAGAGCTGTGCTGCTTTTTTCAGGTCTCTTTTTACTGCTTTGTGTCTGTAGTATATTCTGAGGAGAGAATGTTAGAGCTTCTTTTGCACCACAGCTTTTTCCTTTCCAGGTCCCAGATTTTTGTGTAAGGCATATTCTGCCTCCACCCATTTGTAAAATGGCACAAATGTGCAACAACATTCATGCTGCTTAATAAAGTTACTAGTCTATGTAATACTCTATATAAGATACATTATATTGTATTGATATATTGTCCATATCACATTAGTATCATATTAGTATATTGTATCTTGACTCCTGTTTTGCCCCCTGAACAGATTACTTGTGTTAGCAGAATTACACCGTACTGTATAAAGGCTAGAAATAGCTGAAGGAAGAGCAAAACCTCTTCACAAGCCTCCGCAAAACAGCCTCCTATGCTCAAATTTTAAAATATAACTTTTCAGTTAAACAAAAGAATATTTTCCCTACCATATATCTCAGAAAGTACTATTTGGAATAAAATAAGATTAAGGATAGATAATTTCCAGCCATGTGCTTCCAGTCGTAATTTCTTACTCTTAGATATTCCATTATGCAGCCAGGATCTGTGGAAAATAAACCAAGAAACACAACCCTCTTGACATCCATAGTGTTTTGGCTGAATAGCACTAAGAAGGTCTTGCTTCACATGTTGGTCATAGAAACGTATTTTTTCAAATCAGGAAAGGTATTTTCTGTTGTTCGCTTTACTAGCAAAAGCCACCTGACTCTGTTTTTAGTTGAATTTTACCTCTTCCTAAAAAAGTGTTGAATCTAAGAATGTGCAGAAGAGTCTCCTACTTCTACTTCTACTTCTACTTCTACTTCTACTTCTACTTCTACTTCTACTTCTACTTCTACTTCTACTTCTACTTCTACTTCTACTTCTACTTCTACTTCTACTTCTACTTCTACTTCTACTTCTACTTCTACTTCTACTTCCACCTTTTTTAGAGTCCTAGCATTTCAAGGATGCAGAGCAACAAGTAGACACATGAGTATATTGAAAAATTCTGTTGGGAATCAAGGTCTAAAATAACCAAACATTTCTACAGGCTGTATATTTCAGAGTAGTAATGTGTTTTAAATTTCTCATAATTTTGTTGTTTAGCATATTTATGAATTGGGTACAGTTGACAAGATTTCACAGGCTTTGAAGCATACTTAATGTGCTTTCCTATGCTATTGATAACTTCAAAATTCTGTATTGAGCTCAAGAAACAAAAAATAAGCCTCATTTCACAGTACATTACTTATCAATTGTGACTAAGCTTCACATCCTCTCACCTGTCCTCTGCCCTTAGTCTTTTTAGCAGCTAACCTGACCTTGTGGGCTTTTCCATACCATGCGGACTCAGAGATACCTTGTTTTTCTTTTTCTTCTCTAAAGATAAAGGAAGATGAGTCTCCTAGAAGTGCTCACTCATAATAATTGTATACCTGAGAAAGCACCCTCAGGTAAGGGCAGCAGAGTAGGAGAAGAGGTGTGTTATTACTGCCATGAAATGAAAAACTTTAAGGCATGTGCTTGAGAGAACAGGGGTTTTCCAACACAAAAGCTCATGAGGGGTGAAAAGAAGGTTCTCCTCCAGAACAGTCAGACCAGGAGCTGCCTCATGGGAGGGCTGTTGCACTTTTGGGTGAGTTGTATTTTGATTGTTTCTTACCAGTCATAACAGCAAAGTGACAAGGCTGCCTGGTCAGAGCCTCAGCTCTGAGATGTTGCAGTGAACAGCCAGTCCACTATCTCTCTATACAAACCTCAATTTTTTCTCCTAAAATATGAAGGCAGTCATGGTCTGCTTGTTAAGAAATATCTACCAGCAGCATTGCTGGGGTACATAGTTGAGTAGTTGTAAAAAATGACCGGTGCATATCTAGGCAGCTTGGAAGCTTTGGCTCATGGAAACTGCTATCTCTAGGATAATTAAGAATAATTTAATCTTACAATAAAGATAGCTGATTTTAAAAAAACCCAAACAACCATGTCTGGATTGGTCCCATTCATAGCTGGACCGTGTTTTTAATGTCTCTAAAATGACTAATAGTGTGTATAAATAGTGACATCCAGTGTTCAGTTAGATCAACCACAGGTCTGTGTTCCGTAAAGCCTTTCAATTAAAAGATTTATTACTGACCCTATTTAAAATGCCTATGTAAAGATAGTAGATAACCTGCCAACTGCAACACACCTTCACAATAAAAATTTCCTTCCTGGCTTGTTGGGGAACAAGAATGGTGTGGCTCTTGTATAATCCTTTAACTTTCTTTTTTTATGACAGCAAACGTCTGATTATTCCCAGGTGGTTTTGATTTCTTCTTTCTCTGCTTCTGTTGCTGTGAATGTGGCCATTAGGGCAGCAGTCATAAAGGATGTGTTCACCACTTCCTCCTCTGTCTGTCTCTTAACAGAGCCACAAGTCCACCGTCTTCTATCCACATTAACTCCCTGAGGTATCCACAGTATTTGTGTTGACTGCCTTAATTTTGATCTTCTCTAATCATTCCCTGCCAGATGGCAGTTAAAGTTTAATGGTCCCTGTAAAAATAGTTCCCTTTCTTCTTTTAATCAGTCATGTGTGTTTGCTTAGCTAACTGTTAGAAGTTCAGAAAGAACGAAGGGACCACCAACACAATTACTTCAAAATACACATCGGTATTGTGATTTCAGAGTTACGTAAAAGTGAAGGGTTATAGTTGTAACCAAGATTCCTGGAAATTAGTATGGGCTACATGACCTTACATTTTCTTTGTTTCTTTAGATTTATTAAAAAGTTTAAACTAATAATTTGTGACATTTCATATTATCAAAGGTAGTTTACTTTTAGTATTTTCTAGGCTCAAATGTGTTTTCTGTGCTAGAAAGCATATCAGTATTATGCTTTTAAGGATGAATTGAGCAATACACTTAAGGATATACTTAACTTTAAGTACATGACTATGGCTAATGATAGATAATAGGGCCTTGAACAAGGTACTTTGACGTATGCCCCAGTAGTTCCAGTGAACTAATTTACCTTCTTGAATTTTTAAGAGTATGTATAGACACCTAATGACACAGAACCTGAAATTCTCCAGTATGTGTTTACTTGACTGAAGCTTATTAAAAGTTTAGGCTTCTGCTGAATTGAGGATTTAATTCAATTGCATATTTATGCTATGCCTAAGTAGCAAATCACTTTAGAGGCAAATGGTTTAAGCTATATCAGACACCTTTGGACTGAGGAGGTAAGATTATACCTCTGAGGAATATGGAGAGCCTGGGAAAGTGATAAACTAGGAGTCTAATCCAGCTCAGAGTACAGCCAGAGAAAGGGGTGCTGTGGAATTAGATGGAGTCTGGATCAGGCTCTGAATACTTTGCCTGGAGCAATACAGGAAATATATGGCAGAGTCACTAACAGAACCCAGATCTCCTGATTCAAATTAGACTTTTTTTTGTATCTAACATCTGTGTATGCTGCAGCTGGATGTGTCATCACAGCCTGCACAGGCCAGCTTCTAGATTAAAGCTCGCATGATAACTCCTACACACACTGCAGGAATCACACCCACTTACACATCCCAATAAGATGGGACTCAGCAGAAATGCACACCCTCCTACATTCTCCTCCCTAATAGAAGGCTGAGAAAATAGGGAACCTTATACCTCCCTTGTGAAAGCATGTTTTAACAACAATCATCTCCAGAAGTTTTCAGATATAACAACATGCACTATAACAATACTCTGAACCTTCTGATCACTTAGCTTTTTGATTTTGCCATCAATGCCAGGGAGTTGGACAAAGGGAATTACTCCAGCTCTGATTTTCCACATTATGCCTTAATTAGCAATAAGCAATTTGGTTCTAACATAAAAGAAATTTTGACCAAAGGAAAAATTCTCTGTCTTCCATCTAGTTATTTTTTCCTCAGTTCCTTTCTACATGCAGGTTTTTTTAGTAAGATCTAGGCCTGAGGGATAGCAGGGTTTGCATTATGGTTATAACCAGATGACCTCATTGAGATCAGAACCTCAGGGTACTGGATACTGGCAAAAACATAGAAAAAGTTGATCCCAGCACTAAAGAACATGAAATCTAAGTACTCAAGTTCTTCAGTAGCTTTGGAATGGAGAGGTTGATTTGTCCACTGTCAGACTGTGGCCATTGTCAATGACTCACTCTTCGTCTCTTGTGCTTTAGCCAATAGCCTTTAACCCAGCAGCATCATTCTTCTCTACTTATAATGAGTTAAAAGCAGAGCCCAGCTTTGTTGATTTTGGTATGTCAGAGTTGTAAATCTGTCAGCTGTGGAAGAGTGGACATACCTTTATCTTTTGTTTCCCTAGTTTACTCTCCTGTTTCCATATCAGACAAACACTGGTTCCTTCCTTGGTTGGCTAAATATTGCAAACAGAAACAAGCCAAGCAGAGCTTGCTGAGCAGATGATGGCTACTAGCAGGTGTCAAAGTGAAGGTGTTCCCCTGTGGACACAACCCATCATGGTTGGGCTGATGCCCAGTTCTTTGGAGGGAACATGAATCTTCCAAATGGAAAGGGAGATAAATTGCATCTAAACACTCTAATGATGATAGTGCAGAGAGACAGATGTGGTAACTGAGCATTCGAATCCCCCCATACGCTCTTTACTTCTGTTATACTATCACATCATATACTACTGACTAATATAAGCCAGATGCACAACCAGAATGTTGAGTTTATGTTCTTGACATCTCCAGATCTGTACATCTTATAGATAGAAACATTTTTCCCTGGCAAATTCTCAAAAAGGTCATTTTTATGAGCTCATATAAAGAGTGAATTGGAAAGCACTCATTGGTGTTTGTTTTCAGCTGCACCACTTCTGTTAAAGAATTCTTACTATAAAAATCAAGGCAAGCACAGGTCAGAAATCTGGATTCTGGGCAAGGAATTTTTTGTTGTCCCTTGTGGGGCCACTCACACCTTTGCAAAGAGGGTGCCATTTAAAGGCTTGTAATTCAGAAGTGGTTTGGATCAGCCTTACGTAAATGTAAACGATATAATGATTTCCCAAGGTGAAAGGCACCAGAGGAGGAGAGCTCTGCCAAGTGAGGTCGAGTGTGGAGAATACGCAACAACCACGCAGAACATTTATACACCTGGTATGGTACATGCCAGTTGTTGAGGCAGAAAGCCAAAGGTAATGAGCGCTGTGAGAATTACCAAGAGCTCCTTTTTGGCCCAGGTTCTTGCTTGTAATTGAAGTGCTATCCTCTACTGATCCTTCAGGTAGCATTGGAACCATTTCATCCAGGCTTCAAGGGAGACTAAATCCCTACAGAGTAAAAGAAACTTCCTTTACATTATAGCTCTGTGCTAGAAGAAAGCTATGGATGTGACTCATGAGTATTCTTAATAGTTTTCAAAGACAGTGAAATTCCTAAGTGAGATTTTGATTTTAATTTTGAAAGTGATTTTTATGTGTGATCCAAGATGACTAGAAAACTATAGGTATGTTTATATATTTATGTCATTAGAACATATAATGAAATGTACACTAAAGTGTCTTTGTTGCATTTATTAGAATATATATTTAAAAATATTTCTGTACAATATTAGGAAAAAATAAATTAAATAATAGGCATCCAGGACTATTCTCCCTTAGTCTGTACACTCCATCAATTTTAGCAATAGGCTAATTATTTTTCTTTAACTAGATTCTAGGGAGTGGTTATAGGACACTGTAATCTTACTCCTGGGTAACAGATTTTAGCTTTTATGTATCCTAGTGAGTTCCTTCTCCACAATACTGAATTTCAAGGAATTAAAATGTCTTTCTATGTCTTCAGTTGCCAGCCTTGAAATATTTTTTAAAGGATTATCCATACTTGAGAAAATAGACTGAAAAATCAGACTGACTTGGCAATCTCATTGAAGTGCAGGTAGTAGTCACTTGGCTTTCTTTGCCTTCCACACTCTTCATATGTTTTTACTTCAGTTACAATCTGTTTAGGACCAACTCTTTCTTTTGCTTGTGAAAGGAGATCTGGGACAATTGTGTGGTTCCTACATAATCAAATTTATTTTTTATTCTATTAATTCTATGAGTATGGGACGTCTGAGTTCAGAAGCATCCTTCAGAAATGTCTATTTGGGAAAAACATTCAGAGACTTTTAAAGATAGAGTAGTAAACCCAGGAAGCACTGAATGTTTAAGTGAAAAATCCAAAATGTAATCAAAATAATTATTTGAGCTGCAGAGAATCTGCAGGTTTACAGAAAACTAGAATGCCAAAATTGTTTGCTGATAGTTCTTTTTTTTTTTCTTCTTCCCTGCTTCTTTTAATTTTTTTTCCCCTTGAAGTTCAGTGATGGACTATAATGAAAGAGAGGAACTGTTAAATTAGTTTGAAACTGAAAATTAAAAAACAGTAGACTTTTCTGTAAATAGGAAACAGTGGAAACCCCCTGTGATTCAATCAGTGAAAACCTGACTGGGAAAAGCACTTCACTTGTTTGCACAGCTGCAAGGATGAAGCAAACTATTCTCTCTGTTACTGCAGATTTTGGTCTGGGAAGACACATACTTACTTACTAAGTAACATTAAACACACTATTTCTATTACACTTTTCTATTTCAAATCATGGAAAAGACCTCCCCTTTGGCTGTCTGTAACTGCTGAAGAGCATCACATAGTTCATTTTTCTGTTTATCAGTAAGGCATCCTTTGAATCACATAAAGCAAGTAGACTGGTAGAATGAAAAAACAAAACACCACAAGCAAACAAACAAGAAAAAGAAGATAATACTATCTTATACTTTAGCTAATAGTGGAAGTAGACTGATGAGTCTAATATAAAAGAATCTTCCATGTTACCTACTATCTTTTATCTTTTGGTAGCATTAAGAGATAGCTAAACAGGACATTTACATCTGATTTAATACAGAAGGCTTTTTTGAGAAACAGAAACCCAAATTATAGCTGAGAGAACTTTGGCAGAGAAAATTCATCTTTCTCAGAAGAAGCAATGTAAAGAAAAATTAGTAGCTGCATAAGTATCACTGCTTCAGAGCTCCTAAGGGGAAGTCAGGCTGGTATATTAAACCAGCAGTTTATCCTTTTGGAGTATGTTGTATCCACCTAACTCATGAGGAAAGCACAAGAACATTAAAGAGCTGCTTTTGCACCTGTTATATTATGCTTTTCATTTTTAATGCTTAGCAGAAGCTGTTGGTGTTTAAAAATCTTCACCAAATGTATCCATGCAGCATGGAAAAAGCTGAAGTCGTTAAACTGTGTATCATACAACAGAATCATCTTGCATTTAATGTCTAGATTTCTAAAGCAATTGTTAAATTTGGACCAAGTGCTGGCCTAGGGGGAAGCCAAGTTTTTCTTCATTTTGAGCAATTAGTCTCCATCGTGTGTGGTAAGAGTGCTGCTGTTGACACAGGCAGCCCCCAGCCACGCAGGATGCGAGCACAGCCAGGCATGGTGTGTGTAGGGAGACTTGTCACAGTGCAGCAGGTACAGGTGCTGCCTTCCCCCGCCCAGCAGCATGAGGGAAGCACTGCCAAGGCAAGCTAACCTTTCTGCTGGAGGTAGAAAGAGCCAGACTTCCCTTTTCAATTGAATGCAACTATTTTTTCTTCACAGAGTCTACATCCTTGAGTTTTTATCTCATTTTTCCTTTGTGTTCCCATGATAACTTGACACAGAGTAAGCATAAAATTTGTTTTTAACTCCATTTAGTAAATGCCAGAGATAACAAGATACCAAAAGTTTGGAAAAAAGTAAACAGCAGTCATAGCAGAATTGTGTTAAAGAAATTGGCTCATCTAATCTAAAATAGTAAAAGGACCAAGTTCCAGGGCTGAATTATTCCCAGAAGTAATGCCATGACTTCACTCAGGAAGCATTACTCAGTAGGATTACAGCTGGAACATTTTCAACCTTAAGGATTCATCTTCAGAAACATCATTCTTGGAGCGCAAAATATCCTGTACCTCCCAGTCCTAGAATAGGTTCTCTGTTAATAACTCACATTTCTGCATATCATAAACTTCAATCTACTTCTGAGTAATTTTGCTGTTCAAGAACTGTGCAAAATACTAATTTTATGTCTGTGAGGGTTAAGAGTCCAAGGAATTAAGCTGCATGACATGAAGAGTTTTGGGGGAGCTTTTTAAACATGCTATGGAAATTTCTTGCCTGGTGAGATAAAATAATGGATTGAGAAAAATACAACCTCTACCTAGAAGGAATTGCAGTAGAGGAGTGTCTTAGTCCAGAGTGCATTAGGAAAAAAATAATGTTAATAGTATCCTGACTTTCTTTCTATTTCCCAAGAAATCAAACTGAGCAGGAGTGTCCTTTATTCCACTCATAAATACTGTGTAGAAAAACTGACAATCTTTAAGCTTTTATTTTTCTTTAAAATGGATATGGGGGTGGTGGTCTTGAATAAATATTTTCATCTGGTAAAACATGTCAAGTAATGTTCATTATACTAAATTTTTAACCTCATTTAAACTTAGCTTTCTTCCTTGAATGTCTGTCATTCCTTTAAGACTGTGAAAATGTGGTGCTTCCTTGGATGATCCCTTGGGTGCCCACATGGAAATATGCATTGGAATTAGATTATAGTAACTCACTCCTATAAGAGACTAAGTCCAGAAATTGGATCTATAGTTTTCATTTCATTCCTCTTAAACATGCTGTTGCTGCCACTGGTGGTGTTTTGTTGTGTTTTTTTTTTTTTTTTGCTGGACAGCCAATGTAAGAATTCTGAGTAATTGGAAAGCTTTTCTGCATTTATCATAAAACTTTATTTTAATGTTAGTAGCTCAGATCACTAATCTAAGCCTGGCTCCTTTTGCACCTGCATGCAAATGTGTAGTCTGCACTCTTATTATCATGTCACTGCTCCCAAGTATACCCTCAAAGGCAAAAATATCTCTTGAGGTGAAAATAATTTAGTTATATAGATCTCCCTATTATTTCAGTCCAAAAAGCTCAGCTTAAATAAGACTATCAGCTGAGTTGAAATGTTTTTGCAATATCCACTGATGTGAGACCAACAAACCCATTTCACTAAGGTGCCTTAAGTAGACTTGGATCTTTAGTTTTAGTAGTACTATTGCATTTCCTTGAAAGCCCCCTTATTCACAAAAATGAAAAGTAAGAAGGGAGACACATTTTCTTGCGACTTAAAGGCATTTGGCTGTTGGTATTTATGTCCTTCAGGGAATAATGTGTAGGAACTATACACACCTTGTGTCTGAATGATCAACACTGGCAACATGTGCTTCCCTGCTTGCGTGAAAGCACAAGCTGTGTGCTAAGCACTAAAGGCAGGCTCAGATTCTTCTTACAGATGCACATCTGCAACTTCTTTAACAGTGAGTGAAAGCTGGGTACGCAGATTAAATTCTAAAATAATATGACATTGTATCCATTTGCCTTGGATGAGAATTTTAGTTTAAAGCATTATCAATTTACTGCAATTCAGTCCTTTAGCCCTTTACCATGTTCATGTTATGAAAATAAGAATACGTCTCATACACATGGTGTTAAACAAAGATTTAGTAGGAGGTGTGGAGTGGCTTGGCTGGGAAATCATGTGAATACTTTTCACATGTATCTCCTGAGTAAGCTGCTTAATGTTTCAGTTACTGCACTTCTGATCTATTTCTGTTGGCAACAGGGTACTGGCCATACATTCACACAGTTTTGGGCAGAATCCATTCTGGATGCTAGCTTGCATGCTGATTTTTATCTAGTGACTGCTTTGAAATAAGGATTTTTTTTTTACGTGAGATAATTCAGCATTTTATAAAAAGAATCATGGTTGAAAATACATGAAATTGCAGTAGGTATACCACACGGAACAGGTCAGATAAAAAAAAGAGCTCAGTTTAACACAAAAATTGTGGGTATGTGCTGATTTACTCATATGAACTGTGAATATTTTATTTTCTGTTCTGGAACAGTTATAGCTCCATGATGTTGATTGTAATTTCATCTCTCACTACCAGCAGAGGGAGCAGCAGTGACTGAGCTGCACCAACCGTGGGGGTTTAATGCACTCCATCAGCCAAACACTTTGAAAATAGTGCTATCAGTAGGAACCAAGGAGAAATGCCTGAGGGTAGGAGTGATCCTCGAATATGTTTAAATACTCCTATTTTCTTCAAAATAAACTCTTGTGTACCCCCAATTAAAAGAGTAGCATCAAGTTTACAGCTATGTCAAAAATACATGGCATACAAGTGGTATTTGGAATAAGATCAGAGACCTGACTACAGAGACCATGGCCATCACATCTCATAAGCTAAAATCATGCTTCAAAAACGTTCAGCAAACTCTGTTTCTGATTTTGCAACTTAAACCTCAGTTCTGTGGGAAGACACATTTCAAATATGAAAAAAAATAGTTACTCAAAACCTAAGATTTTGAAAGATGATGGAATGTATTTCAAAATTGTCAATTGTTGCAGTTTACTTTAAGACAGTGTTTAAAAGTGTCAGAATCATTACATCAGTCCTCAGAAGACTGTTTTAGCATTTTCATGCAACCAATCTAGCAAAAAAATGGAAATTCACAGGTTAAAACATTCACATTAACATTCACATGTGAAAAAAACACATGCTATCTGAAATGTTCACATTGTTGGGTAAGAAAATTATACATATACGAAAATTATACAAAATTTCACTTATCCACTCTCATTTTCCTAACATGTCACTGTCACTCTGGAGTCCCTTCTTAGGTATTGGTGTCAAGAATATGAAAAAATTAAATCTTCTTACCTTTGGAAGCTTTAAAATAGTGTCACACCACTCTTCAGAATCCAGATCTGCCTGGTCCTCTCCTGGTTACTTATTTGGTTGAGGTGAGGGCTGGGCATTTACCATAGATATTTCTTAATACCTGCAAAGAAAGAAATTTCCTATATTTCCTGACCCAAAGTATTTCTGATAAAGGTTAGTGTTGCTGTGTCCAAACAGCTTATTCAGTGGGCTATGCTGCCATGTGGACTACACAAAAGTGATAAGGCTTTATTTGTTGCTAAACAAATATAATTGTAGCCACTTTCAAGAAAGGGCAGAGGATGGATTACAAGTGTAACTGTATAATTTCTTCTGTTTATCACACAGTACAATAATGCAGTTTGGTTTGCAGCATGTGATATTATTAATTTATGTGTATTCATATTGATGACTAACATTAAAATCACTGACATTAATTTTTGCTGTTGGATTCCATGAAAGGGAATTTAAAGTACAATTTCACAGCATATTTAACACAATCTATTTTAAAAATTTTGTTATATGTGATTCCTCTTGAATTTTTTTAATAGTTTTTATAATTTGCCAGAATTGTCTACCATGTAGGAAAGGAACCAACAATCTCAGAATCCAGAAGGATGAGGAACACTATTCACAGTGATACTGATATTAAGTCAGTAACTGAAGTTTTGTGTATCTCTTTCATATAGCTCTAGTCACTGGATGTTAATGAATTACATGGTATTTACTAATGCAGCTAAAATGAGTCTAATTTGTTGGATCCATAAGCTATTTTTGTCTGCATAAGGTGTCCATTTATCTTAAAAAAATACTGCTTTACAATGTTGCTTTCTGATCACCGCGTGTCACTACTTAAATCAGAAACATTTTTTGCCACTAGTACTGAACAGTTGAAGTTCCCACTTGCTTTAAGTGCATACATATTCATCAGCAACATGATTGTTTACTTTCCTGTAGCTTAATTTGCCCAAGTATACAGAAATCTGCTGCAATGTTTTCATTGAAGATGACAAATATGCAATGATACCGTAGGCTGTCTGGTTTCAGTTGTGATCCATAAGTGCATGTGCCATTTAACAGCCAATAAAATATGACAGGCATATACAATTCTGTCTGAGCAGGAAAGGAAATTTTATTGCTCAGGTTTTAGTCACACATGCCTTACATAAAGTTGTACAGTCAGATCAGTATTTTATTGTTACTTACCATATGTGTTACACCCCCTAGGCATGGAAGAGCAAGCTCAAAAGCATTAACCTTATCTGCAGAAGAAATTACTTCTAATAGGTTTATTGTCAATACAGTCTTTCTTTAGGAACAAAACAAAAAACCTGGAAACAAATCTTCCTATCTCATAGACTTCAGCCACAGAAAAAAGGAACCAATGTTACAATCTTAGTTTTATCAGCTTATTTCTTAAACACCAAAATAATTCAGTATGCACTAAAATGGATCACTGACATCAATAAGTGCAATCTGTCATCTCCCTACCCACTGTACCAAAACTCCTGGTATTGGGGGTCTTAGCCTCACACAGAGAAAACACTGCTAATCTTATACAAGGTTGTGTACATAAATTTATCAGAATCACCAGGTATGTTGCTCAGGGGTAGATCCGTGGTAAACAGAGGACTCAGCAGGACACATCTGCACTCTGTTCACACTTCTCGGGTTCCTTGTACAGCTCAGCAGGAGAGGGCAAAGGAGAGGTGATGATTTTGAGGCACTTTTACAGTTACAGAAGAATTCCAAAACAAATTCCACTGTCTTGTTACTTCAGAATATATAGATTATATTTTCTTTAATACACATGTGAGCCAGAATTTATTTTTACGATGTACTACCAGCGTTTATCTCCACCAGTTGAAGAAGTATGCTAACAGCCTGCAAAGCATTACAAGGGCAGGATATGAACCTACACAGGATATGAATTTATAAATGCCAAAGGACTGTGGTAGTAGCAACATGTAAATCAAAATTCAGAAAGCCAGAAAATCTTACTTTAAGATCAGCTGATGCAAGATAGCAACATAGTTATTTTTTGGAAAAACAAGTACTTTTCTGGCACCAAACTGAGGGACTGAATGATCAGTAGGCAATGACCTGACAATGATTGACTCATGATAGAAGAAAGGGAGAGAAAATAAGTTATATTTCAGACTCCAGCATGCAACTTACCAAAAACACTGAGCAAGGTCTCTGAAAGCCAAGTTAGGAAGCTTTGTCAGCTTTTCTGTTTCTTTGGGCACTTTATCTGTCAAGACAAACTGAAAAAAAGAAGAGCTACAATATCTTCATTTAAAATGTTCTAGGTACCTGTCTGAGATACTTTTAAGCAACAATGGCAGAAACAAAGGGGGATCGAAGAAATAGCATCAAGAATACTTAAGACATTTATCCTAGATAAAGTTGCTGATCTCAAGCTTCAAATAAACTAATACAGTGCTCACCCAAGCAAAATTTCAGTGCAAGTTCTGCAGAAAGCAGAAAAAAGTGTGATTTTTCTGTGATCACATATTCACACTGAAATAGTGTCTCTTTATATGTAACTAATGCTTGATGACTTTATGGCTGACTATAGAAGTCTGAGGAATACAGAACCATTGCTTGAAGAGTGATTGTCTGAATTTAGCTTTATTAGTTGCTAATATTTTTTTCTGATGCTATTTTTTTTTAATAAAGTGGTTTCAGGTTTGTGAGCAGCTACCTATAATAAAAAACAATCCGTTTGAAACACTGGAGAGTGTAAGTAGAAGGTGTTAATTATAGCTAAATGCCCAAATCCCCTCCCCCATTCTGGGTTAAACCCTACAGTTTTAGGCTGCTTTCATTTCAGTAGCCATTTGATCTTTCCCAGGAGAGGATTTTGTACTATTTCTTTTAATCTTCTCTGCATGCAGCTCAAAACTGCTTGCTGAACTCAATTTAAGTTAGCGTTTGCGTTTATGAGGAGAGGATTGCAGGGTCTACAACAAACCAAATAAAAATAATGTTTATAAATGTCAGTTAAAGAAAATGGTGTGAAGTAAAGTTAGGAGCATAGGAGTGCATCTATACAAATTTTAAAATGATGCTGTTGCTCCCTCTGCTCACTATGATCTGCAGAGAAAATATAATTTAGAAACCTTAGACCTTAGGTAAGTACAATAAGCTTTTACTATATCGCCTTTTCAACTAGTAAGCAATTAAACAAGTAATTTAAAAAACATTTTGAGAATAAAACACATTGATGTTTCACTCTATACAAGTAAGGATCTTTTGTGACTGTGAGTAATTAACCAGACAGAACAAAGTTAAACAAACACATAAATCCTTGCAGAGTGGACATTCTATTCACTAAATAATGCAACACATCCACTGTCATCAGATAACGTGCACTGTGCTAAATCCCACAGGGCCACATTTTGGCACTAGCATCAGGGCCAGACTTACCTTGTAATTTTACCTCTATGGATCAAGTCTCCAGAAATCAAAATGTTTCCATTGAATCAATCTAGATGGGGTTTATGTTAAAGTAAAAGCAGGTCATGCAGTCCTGCAGCTAAAAAATTGCATCATGTGTTTACCCGCCTCAAAATATTGCTCCATATCACATTCCTTTTGTAAGAATGTTTATAAGTCCAAAAGAATTATTTTCCACATCCATTGCTTTAATAAAGTTCCAAAGAGACATTCATTTTCCAAATTCCTGCTAGCACTGCAATAGCTAAATATGCTGCTGGTGCTGGCCAGAGTCATGTCCACAGTTGGGTTCAGGCAAAGTGACAAATCAACTGTAAGATCCAAATGCACACAGGAGAAGTTGCAGCAATATCCCAATTATGCTTACAACAGAAAAATATACTGCCAGAAGTACTGAAAAAATACTTTGCAAACAAAGGAAAAATCAAGATAAAAAATAAAAAATAGAAAAAAAAAAAAAAGAGGAAATGAGAAATCTAGCACAATATGTTCTGTCTGGACCCCACAGAACAAAGATTTCCATGCATTTATATAACAAAAATACAGTTAATAACTTCATTTGGATTGCCTCTACCAGTCCAAATTAAACCCAGCAAAGCACATTTATACTCAGGCCCCATTAAAACTGACTAATTTCAGAGTTGTTGAATTTAGGAGAATTGTATACTATAACTGGAACCAGAAGTGAATGTACTGAGAGTTGAGTTTTACTAAGACGAAATATTAATTTATGTTTATTTAGAATGTTGATTGTTTTAATGCCCTGAATTTAGATACAGAAGATTAGATGTAATGGGTTCTTTCCATATATCACAAGTAATCTAGTTGCTCTTTTAACCATAAATTCTACAAATTTTTTTCTTACCTAAAAATTCAAGAAAATTATTTAAAATTAAACCATTTTCCCGGCACATGTAAAAATGTGTAAATGATACAAATGGCAGTATGATGATTGCTTTACAGATAAGCATTTTCTTCATCATCTTCAAGGACATCCAGATTTATGATCTAATCACTCACCCCTTTAACAGGATGCATTTGAGTTTGATTAAAAAAGAAAACAAACAGCAGAGAGGATTTATTAATGAAATCTGGGTGACCTTTCACATATGGAACTCTCTCAAAATAGCAACTTTAAAGCTGAGTATGGTTTCCTTAGCTGCTTTAGCTTCTCCCATCCTAGTGTAGAACATATTTTTGGCATGCTTTCTTAAATTGGCAAGTGCAAATTTTGGGAAACCATTTCCCCCTCCCCCTCCTCGAACTTTAATTGCTTAACCTACATCCTAATTCAAGTTGCTCATAAACCTTAGCCTTTGTTGTAGGTCCGACAGCTGCGTTATGTCAGTAGCAAGTAAAACCTTCACAAAGTTCCGGAATGCTGCAAGACATTTTATAGGTGCTGCAATAAAAGGCAAATTGAATTTACCAAAATGCATTTGTCACTGATTAAAAACTTACAAAGTTAATTGGAAACACAGTGTAGGTGTTGCCACACAACTAGAGGTGTAATTGGTGGTTTTAATTCAGTTGGAGCACAGGGAGAGTAGATGTCCATGTAAGGCCAGCAATCTTTTTCATATTCCTTTTCCCTTGAAGAAACAGGGTGTTTTTACTGGAAGACTTGCATGAATGGTAACATTAAGATGTTAGCTGAGGACTAGGGACCACTTCCATGTTCAGCTTTCCAGTCTGTATCAAAGTGAAATTTGCAAGTACCACTCAGTGGCCATTAGTAATTGCAGGGTCCATTGGGAAAATTTCCCAGGCCTTTTCCTGTTTTAGGTTGGCAAAACTGACACTACTGTAACAAGCTGTGCTTCAGCAAGTGAGGAGGGGAGAGGGACGTAACCAACAGCCCTGGCAGTCAGCACCCTCCCCCTGGAGCTGAGTGAATTATCTCCACATAATCCACTTAACCTTTGCCATTGTGGGACCTGGGAAGCTGAAGGTATTTTTAAACTTGAGTCTTTTAATTGCCATTTTATAGCGTCACTAGTCCAGCTCAGCTGGAGGGAGGAGGATTGGAAAATAGTTCCATGAGGCAATAGCTTTTCACCTCGGCTAGGAGTCCTAATTATTATTGGTTGTGTGGCTCACTGTCCTCTGACAGTGTGGGGACAGTGATCTGCAGTGAATCCACAGGTGATGGAGCTTCTTTAATGTATCACCATTTCTGGTTAGCGTGGCTAAAATTTCAGAGATTCTAAACTACTTACAATGTTCAATTTGGGTAACAAACACTGTCATCAATTCTCAATATGCAGGAAAATCCAAACTAAATTTGTTTTTTCAAATGTTCACAAATGTTTCACAACAAAATGTTGTGAAAACAGCTCTGTAACAATAAGGTTGAGTGATATGAGAAAGCTCCTTTGTAATTTCTATTCTTGGCAATCTCCACTTGATATTAAATTTATTATTTTATTATTTATTTGATATTAAATTTCTTAAAATCCCACATAAACCCCTTACCAGAAAAATGTGCCTGGAACAAATGCTGAAGGGACACTTTTGGGTAGTTTTCCAAAGACAAGCTATGGAAAATTTAATTAGGAAGTGATTAGTTCAGTAGATTGCAATAGCCTGTGAGAGCCTTCTGCCATATTTTTATTCATGGCTGCTTAAAATTTAAATAACACCTATTTTATTGATGAATATTCCACTGTGCTGGACTGTGCATATACCCACATTTCAGGGACCATCAAATCAGGTTAGGAACCATGCACGTGTTTTTCACAGAGATACCAGGAAATGGACACTGCACCTTTTCCTTAACCTTGACTGCACCTTTTCCTTGAATTTTCAAAAAAGCCACACAGAGTGAGGCATTCAGCTTCTTTGTACATCTGAGTTTTAGTCACTGGATCATACAGGTTCCTTTAAGATCTGTGGGTAAAAATGGGATACTGATTCCTTTTATTAATACTCAGGGAATTCTCAGTCCTATAGTTTTTACTCCTTATTCTCTTCACAGTTTTAAGTTTCCCACCCACTGGTAGAGACGAAGGGAGCACGTGGATATCTTGCACACTGGGTGCACTCATACTTCACTGTGAAAGGATGTGGCAGACCTATAATGTTAGTTACTTTGCAGCAATGCAGATAATCACTGTCCATCATGCCTGTGCTATATATACCACTCAAAAAAACCCCAGTGGTGCACACTCCCAGAACATTTCTGAAAGAAAATTACTAACTCAACCATCTCCTTTATTAACATTCTTTGG
Organism: Cyanistes caeruleus; assembly: GCF_971803275.1. NCBI lineage: Eukaryota > Metazoa > Chordata > Aves > Passeriformes > Paridae > Cyanistes > Cyanistes caeruleus. The sequence continues at coordinate 20,083,739 of NC_141707.1, read as the reverse complement.
CACATACTCAACCAATAGAAAACCTCCCTGTGTGACACTTTAGCATCAGTACAGAAAGAGAATTATTCTGGGAAATTCATGTCAAAACACACTTGCTGTTTCTCAGCACAGTCTCTGTGTCATCTCCTTGATCTTTTATTAATGATAAGGAAGTGAACAGCAGTAGTCAAGATTCAGAAGTAACAGCAGGGATGATCCAAATATTCCCTTCCCATTCCTGCTTCCAGAATTCAGCAATATGTATGGGAAAGTTCTTATTACAAATTTTCACTTGCAATCTTTGAAAAGAAACACAGAGTAGGGTAGGAAATACAAACAAATAAAAAAGGATTTCTAAATCTAAACATATACTTTTATCCAGGCCTACTGAGCAAGAGAGATAACCACGTGGTTTGGTATCTCTTCTCACCTTCCCATGTTCATATCAATGCTCAGCTTTTCAGAGAACTTAGATAACTGAGAAGAGTGAATGCCATGAAAGATTGAAGTTATGTCTGTGACTTATCCAGGTCCTCCACTGGGAGAGTCCTGGACTAGAATTTCAGCAGATTTTTGTGAGAATTTCTTTTTCTTGACCCATATACCAAGAGGACCAAACATATGTTGTAAGACGGAAGAAATTGGATTAAGTAAAAGGGAAAGTGTTTGGCCTACTTTTCTAATTCTTCTGTTATTTCTGTAGTTAAGACTTTATTGGAATGATCAGCATTAATGTAACATTTTGCAATGAAAGGATGAGCAGAAAGAGGGAACAGCTGTCTTTGATGCAAGACCAAAGGAGCAGCACATCAGCCATAACTTTTTTCCACTGGATAGGTTCCAGGTACAAAACAGATTGGACAAAACCCTGTATTCATCTTGATATTGAGAGTACTCAAAACCAATTTAAGTATCTGCTTTGGTTTGGACATTAAGTTTTTTAGATGAGGATTTAAAAACAGGTTTTGTGAACAAGTAGTAAAATTTATCTTGTTTCAAACTCAATTTCTTTTAACTTCCCTCTCCCCTTTCCTCTTTTGTATAAAAACCTTGGAGGCTTTTAAATAAAAAATAAAGAGTATTTTATATAATACGTAAAGAGCTGAGATTTCTCCTCTGAGAAGATCCCTTGGCTATGGCATAGTGGCCGTAACAGACAGATGCAAGTCCTAAGTGCCTTCCCCCTGTTAAAGCCATGGGAGAGCCATAGAGCCACGCCCTGGGCATCTTCTGTGCCTGCCCTCCTGTCCCAGCTGGGCTGCCATGGCTCCAGCCATGGCTGCTGGGTGCCCACTGAACCACCCTGGCATGAACAAAGGGCTTTGTTCCACTGCACAGATGAGGACTGGTAGCTGATACTTGGGGGTACAGTTCTGAATTAAAACTAAAAACTAAAAAATTTGGCACATTTCCTCCCAAGTGTTACAGTCTCCATTCGGACCTTCTGTGCTATCCCTAAAGCCTCCCACAGCCTCATGAATGGGAGATGTTTTTCTTAACAGGAGTGGTAGGTAAAATACAGTGCAATCTGCATGGTGAGGGTTTTGCCATGGCCTTCAGCTTCTCGTCGTTCCTGAACAGCTGTGAGCATGTGAAATAGCTTATATTCATGTTTCCTCTGATAGGAATGGTCACAAAGAGAGAGAGAAAATGTTTTCAGAGCTATACTGAATACAGGAGCTGATATTATCTAAACTGATATTCTATATAGCTGGAGAAAAGTTTCTTTTATATATATGTTCTCCTTTAGCAGCTTAACTTCACTTGCAGCTGATGAGATGGATCTTTCACTGAGTCACAATATGGTTCTTAAGACCTCAGTCATACATTTCCCCACAGAGGAAAAACACCTCTCACTGTCAGCTGAAGGATTGTCACTCCAGATTAAAGTGAAGGAGCCAAAATGAAGCCTCTGTGAAGGGGCATGGTGCTGCCCTCCTTCCTGTAATCGGCTGCATCTGACCGAACAGCAGACAGACAGCTCCTAAAATTGTACATGTGCATTATACCATAAACTAAATTGGAAGTTACATACCCATATACCCGCCACTTTCATCTCCACCATGTAGGTGCACATACTGCTGCCTCTCCAAACAAAAAATTTTGACCTTGATATGGTTGAAAATACCAAGATGGTGGAGCACTATGCTGAACAATTTAGCCAATTTCATTCGTTCACTTTCATGAATATGAGACATGATGTGATTGCTATTAATTTAATAATATTATCCAAAGCTGGTAGAATCCTTATCACTGTTGTCTGGTCTCAAATTAGGGAAAAAAATAATCACCCGTTTCTTACAAGAGCCTTATGGTAAAGCCAGGTCAGACCACCCAAAGACACTTGCAAGATCCCATGGACAGGAGCTCAAACAGTTTTGATTAATGAACCTAAGTCATGAACTGCCATCTCCTTTCTATTCCCACCACCCCTTTCATTAGCACAATTCATATGCTTCTTTTGTGTTTGAAAATATGTGTATGCTGTGCTTGCTCATCTACTTAGGATGAAACGTGAGGGAAATTGTCAGAACAATTCAGGGCATAATCAAGAAACAATGCATTTTTTCCATCCCATGATATGTTCCTTTTATCACACTTCCTTCTCAACTGGAACATATTATTGTAGTAGTAAAGAGGGAAAGAAATTGTGATTGCATTTCAACAACTTAGGGCAGATATTGACATATTGGTTTATTTTAATTTTCAGGAAGGGTTGGTTTTTTCATATATTATTTTCTGGGTATAAGAGTAATAGAAAAGTGAAACAAAGAAAATAATGAAGAGCTGTGGGTGATGCACCAGTTGTTAGAAGGACAGAAAACAATGCTTGGAAAGTAGAGGCTGTGAAGATTTGGAAGTCATTGCTGAAAAGCAGTTGGAAAAGATGTCACAGAAGGACAGAGAAAGACTAATGTGGTTCCTCAAGATGTACATGGAAATACCGGGAAAAATGTGGAGGTTGGTAATAACAGTGATACATGTGACATCAAATCTATTTCTGAGGCAGTGTGTTTGGTGTGGGGTGTACCCCCCCTTGGGAAGTATGTTGACATATCAGAAAAGATCTGAGGGAAAAACCCCCTACCATACCTTTCTGTAAAGATTTGGAATAAGCTCAGTCTATTGAGTTAATTAAGAGATAATTTGATCATGGTCCATAATTATCTACAGATGAAGGCATCTGATACCTATAAACAGACACAAGTATAGGAAGATCTAATGACTGGAGAGAAGACAGTGAAGCATAAAGCAAGAATAAAGTGCAAAGGGTACTTAAACACTGGAACGATTTCTACATGGCAGATTCATCTTCATCTGAAGATTTTATATCAAGTTTAATGTCAGTCTGAAGAAGCAGGCTACCTTGCCAAGAACTCAGAAGCTTGATGCATGGACCGTGAGGTGAATTTCTACTGCCTCTTTTATGCAGGGAGCCAGGTACTATCACACGAATGCAGGGTTGATGAAGGATTAATAAGCGCTTGTGATCATTACTGATAAATGTGAGCTCCTAGAGAAGGACTGCCTATTCTTATAAAGATTAAATAAGAGATTTTGAAGATGTTTATTGATTTGACTGAATGAGCTGTTCAGTTACCACAAAAAGTATATATATATCTATAAAAAGTGTTGTTCAGAATACCACAAAACTTCATTTTTAATCAGAAAACTAGGCATATGATAATTTGTTTACAATATCAGTGTGAAAGTCTATTGACAGGAGCCAATTGTCCATAAAGTGCAGCATATTACCTAAACCACTAAAAAAATAATTAGATAATTATATACATACTTTAGAATTCTTACCTTGTAGCTGGTTTTCTGGTTTAGCCAGAACTTCTTTAGAGTCTTTATCTGTGAAAGCTGCTTCAGTATGCAGGGCTTCTAATAAATGGAAACAAAATGAGGAGCATTCATTCTGGAAGGAAAGCACTATTAACATGGTTTTATGTTGATTAAATCAGTTCTACTGTAACATTTTATTATACCCTAACCAGAACAATAAGCTATATCCAAGACAAGGGCATCAGAAGTATAATCAGCTCAGTATTTTCTTTGAAAGTTCTTTCCAAATTATTCTTGACAGAGTTTGCTTTATGAAAACTAAGGAATACCAAGTTCATGGTTTTATGAAGCAACCCAATCCAAGGTGTCTTCCTTGAGTGGCAAGGAGCTGATTCCTTCATACACTTCATACACTTTACCATGTTATTTTGCCCTCATTGAATTTTAGCTGCCATTTTATTGCCCAGACAGTTATTATGACAGCTGCAGGCAATTTCTATTTATGGTTTTACATTTGACTATTCTCAATAATTTTATATCTTCAAACTTTGTCCTTGGATAACATGCATCCTCTTCCCAGCTTAGTTTTTAATTGAAAAAAAGAGAGAAATAAAGGGAAACATCTTTATATTTATGCAAATAAAGAAAAATGTACATATAAACACAATTTCATCTGCTACTTTTCTTCTTTTAATTTCCTCAGACATTTTCAGGTCATTTATTATTATATATAAATTACAAAAAAAAATCAATCTCTGTGGAAAATTAGTGACAGATTATGAATATTTCTTTAATCAAAGATTCTGACTATTGGTAACATTATTTCTAAGGTATATGCAATCTGACTTACAAATCTCACATTTTATTGGCTGTCTCATTTTGCTTTCTTTCATATTTCACATTTATGATATGTTCAGACATACCCCTGTTTTGTTAAGTAGGAATCTGTGTGGTCTTTGATATAAGGCATAATTTATTTGACAAGGAAATACGAGATGGTGCCCTGAATCTGCATTTACTTGATGGATTGAGAATTTTTAGCATTGCAACAAGACAGATTCTCATCCAATGTGTCATGGAAGGAGAGTTCTCTTAATCTGTTCTCCTGTGAATTAAAATACATGTATATGTATTTTGAGGAGCAATTTTTAAAGTTCTTTATTGAAGGTAGTTAGCAGGGTTTTCATATATATCTGGCATTCAAATACTAAAAGTGATTGATGCTATTATCTGTTCATAAGGGTATTTTTATAACCATGAGAAGTGAGTGCTCCATTCTGACAAGTGTTCAGAAAATATCACTAACATTGCAAATGAAGACTAGCCCTTGGTAGCACATTGAGGCTGGATATAAATATAACCTTTTACCAGCAACGCACACTTGATGTGAGTTTGTGTCTGTAATTAAACTTTCTGCCATCTAAACATCAGTCAGCCCCAAAAAAAGAATTCTTAATTCATAATTGCATTATTCTTCTCCGTGTTTTTTCATAGATCTCTATAGCACACCAAGAGCTTTCAGAGACTTCAGTAAAGTGTGATATGATTGAACTTGCCATCTTACAGTTTTCTGCTCATTACTGTTTCTATTTATCATCTTCAGAGTTCTTCCAGCTGTCACTTAAACTTATGGGATGCCTTCAGTCTGAGACAACTGTCTTTAAACACTTATGGATTTATTAATGCCAATGCAACCCCTGGTTACTGGTACTTGTTGAGACATTTTCATATGGAATATAAAGACACACTTTTGGTCATCATTTCTGACAGAGTTCTGCTTCTTAAGTATTACAAAGCTATTTTAGAGCCCTGGGGATGCTGGCAACTAACCAAGCCTCTGAACATCAGGGTTTCAATGTATGTTTGTCTGCTTTTTCTCTTTGTAAAGGGAAATTTTCAGTGTGGCTACCTCCAGCAAACTCTACTGCCCTCCTTCCACTTCACCCAGCCATGATAAACCACTACTATGCAAACTCTTGGGTTTTTACTGGTTGAGTATTTTGGCTGTTTGGAGACTTTTTGTGCTTGGTTCCACTCCTAACCCCAAGTACAATTGTAGTGCCTTGTAAAAGACCAAGTTTTGTGTCCTGTGCTCTGACATAGCTCTGAGGGCGACCTAACAAACTCCTAAAGAGCAGCGATGGCATTCCTCAGACAGTGCCCCATGGATATTGCACATTACAGCAGAGAACAGCTGTGGCCTCCTCAGTGGCACTGCAGCAGTGGAGAACCAGACAGAGTCAACATCACAAGGCACTCACTAGCTAACCCTGAACGTCAAAGGAAGAGGCAGATAGCATTTATTTACCTAAAAGACAAATGGCAACAAACTATTCTAATATCCCTTAACAGAACAGTGGCAATTTGTGTTATAATCAGTATTGAGACTGCATTCATAAAAACTTCCTGAAAGGCAAATTTTGTATTTTCATGACATCTTACAGAGCCTCTAGGGACTGGACTGGTAATCTAGAAACCTTGTCATTTGTTGTCTGAATAAGGATTGCAAAAGTCAGGCAGCATATTTCAAAATTAAAATGAAAATGAAGGCGAGGTATTATATTGCAATGGCCTCCTTCAATTGTAGCAACCTCTCTTTGGTTTTTACCTTGCCTGCAGATTTGTGCGATAAAATAATTGACATTTTTCATCATTATGTCTTTATATCTTTCATGAGAGAACCACTCTCCTAGTTATCTTTATTCAGTGCAGTAAAAAAAAAAAAAAAAGTTAATGTCCCTTACTTCATAAAACAATGCCTTTTAAAAGCTTTCAATTTAGAGCTAGTGTTAGGCCATGATGAATTGCTGTATGGTTGATTTCCTGACACAGTTTCTTACTAACCTTTCATGACAGCTTCTGGATTACTCTACCTGGTAATTTGCACTATAATAATGGCTACAGCGAGATGTCTCCTAACTATTTCCTTTATTTTTAACAAGATTCTTAACACCCTCTGTAGGTGACAAAATGCAGTTACAGACATGAAGTGTCCCCTCGAGGAAGGTTGTTCACAGATGCCACCAGTACTTTAGTAGTGCAACTGTTAAATGAAACAAAAACAAAGAATCAGATTTTCTAAACATCCAGTTCAAATAAAAATTTAATTAAAAGTTATGAAGGCATTTTATTGATTAACAATCTTAGTAATTAAATACTGTCGTTGACATTTTTTTTTGTTGGATTTGTTCTTCCTTGGAGATCTCTAATTGTGGTATGGCTTTACATTTATTGATAACTCTTTTTGATGAATACAGATGCCACCTTTTATGGCAGTCGTTGACAGAGTAATCATATTGTGAGAAATACCAGGCTTCTGTACTAACAGGTGTTGCAGTTATACACGCTGATATCCACTGGGAAAATGTGTTTGCTGCTATCATGGGTACACAATAAATGGAAGGTGCAATAAAGCACGAGCTAACATTTTGAAAATCCTTACAACTCTAGGAACTTTATTGCAGATTACAAGCACTTTGATCTCTGTCCAGTACTTAAGTCTTAATTATCAGACTAATTGCACAGACTATGTTCATTTTCAGTGGTAATTCTTTTGTGAAATGCTATGTGAAATGATGTGCTATGGAGGAAAAGGTTCAGCAGTTTTGCCCAGGGCCACTGCAATGCAACTGTTTGAGAGACTACAAAGCAAATCCAGAGTCATCAATGCCCAAGTGTGTAGACTCTGCCAAAAAGCCAGATGCTGCTACGGGAAGCATTATGTATCTTTTCTAGATTGGCACCTGGGTCTTGCTATGAGCAGCCATGTCTAATGCCTGTCTGTAACTTCAGATTCTACTGGTGCCTTAATAACAGCCCTTTTTTTTGGCAATGTGTATAGAAAAAGATTCCCTTCTAATATCTCTTCCCCACCATTAGTCATTCAGATTGATTCCAAAGCAAGACACATGCTAAATTCTGAAGTGTGCCCTCCTCACTCACTCATGTGGTAGTGTGGTACCTACCTGTGCTCACTCCATGTACATTTTTCTCCTTCTTCTGATTGTGGTGAAGGAACCTGATCAAACCAGACTTCTTAATCTTATTCACTGAAATTGTTTGGTTTTTATACAGTTAGTTTGGGGTTAAGACATAACTTTTAATTTCTTGCCACTTATGAAGGCTAGTAATTATTAACCAGCTGCTCAAAAGACTTTAAAGTTATAGAGGAAAATTTATCATATCCCATGTATATTGAAGGCAACGATACCCCCATAATTTTATTGGAATTAATATCTCACTTTCAAAGAAAAAAGAAAAACCCTTCTGTTTATGTGCCCCATTCTAGAAACTAAGATAAAGCAGCATTGCCTCTATCTAAGAGTTCCTCCCTTGTGTTACTCTTATGATGTATAAAGTGAGGGTGGCCCAACCACATTCCTTCCTGAATGGAATGGAGATAAAAGCGGCATTGTATTTGAAATCAATAGGAGTGACTTGTGGCCTGTGATGGGAGTGTCTGGCTCCAGAATTATTATCTGGTGCTAAGTGCTGACAATGCAATAGGATCTTTACAAGAAATAAATACTCTGAGGGATGTCCAAAAGCCTAATGCTATCCTGGGAAGCAAGTCTGTTGAGACAGCTTGCATGGAGGATGATGGGAAGAGACACACCCCCACACATCTTTTTAAGACAAATGAAGGGTCCAAACGGAAGCATCTCCTGTCACATATAGAATGAAAGGCTGAAAGGCTCTACATTAAAATTTGCACATGTGCTATTCTAAGCACTTTAACCAACAGCATATTTGATTGAGTTCAGAAAGTTGTGAGCAGGCCAGGGACTTGGACACTTTTTCTGAACGTTACTGACTTTCATGTATTGGTGAACTTGAGGATTACCTTGCATTTAACCATAGTCATCTTATGATTTTTGGTAATTCCTTGTTTGAATTAAGATTGCTGATATTCATTGTTGTTCACGTAGTAATAGGGAGCTAATTTTTAGCTGCCTGCTAAAAAAAATTTGAAAACTGAAGAGGAATTGTAGTGCCTGGCATAGTCACTTAATATTTTGAAAAATAGGGACTGTTTATGGAGACCTTTTCCTTTTCACTGTCTGCAGAGGAAGATGAGGCTGCCTACATTAAAGCTGGTATCTCTCCACAAACCCCTGGCTCTCTCCCTCCCTGTGTATGCTAATTAATTTGAGTAGCTGCATAGAGCCACTTCCCAGAGAGGTGACAACCCAGGCAGGGAGCCTGTAGGTTTCTTTTGCTATTCACAGGGAGATCTAAAAGCAGTAGGAAAACCATGATGTGGCACAGTGGTATGAAGGCCATCACCCAATCTGCAGTTAGCATCATGCTGGACATTAGTGAGCTCCAGTTATTCCCTTAGGATAAAAGAATCATGGATAGAAATGAGCACATCCACTCCACTGAGAGACAGTCACGGAGACAATTACGGATATGAAATGCTGCCAAAGCTACCTGCTGCTGGAATTACCAAACCACAAGAGCAAAGAGATCTAGTACAGCCTCCAGCTATGCATGTACAGATAAAGTACCAGAATGCCTGCAGTCAGGGAAACAGGTGCTGTTCTGACATCCTTTTCTGTTGACAAAATAGTAGAACACTGGGCTACCCAGTACAGCTCATTCAGTCTCACTAACACCACATGCAGGATCCACAGGAGCAGTGGAAACACAGGACAGAAGAATGCTAAAGGAAATTCTGAGAAAGCAAAGGCAGAAGGTACTACATAATTATTTCCCTTAAAATCACAAAGACTATTGAAGGACATTCCCTATTACTTCCCTGTGAATAGTTTTTCTCCTATATATTTGATTGGGGTTTCACTTCCTCCCTCTGTCTGGGTCTTGAGTTAGTAGAAACCATTATACCCCTGAGCATAAAGGAAAAGCTTTTTCTTATAGAAACATTTACCTGTTTGTGAATTACAAAAAGTAAACATCCTCAGCAAGTGCTGAGACCACCACAATGCTATTAAGAAAACTGGAACCTCCTTTTATGTGTGCAGTCATTGCAACACTGTCAATACCAGCTTGAGTGGCCTTGGATTGACCTACTGCAGTCTAATCCTCCCCTCAACTATTCCATAGATATCAACAACTTCTGATAATGCACAGAAAACAAATTTGTAAACAGAAAACAGCATCCAGTTTTGTTTTTCTTGTCTTCTGTTTGTTTCTTTTGTGGGGGTGGTGGTAACAGGGACAGAAGTCAGAGGAGGTGTGTTAGAACAGCAGATCACCTAGGGAGCACAACCCAAAATATTCTTTTCGTTCCCATCATAGCCAGAGTGTGATTACACAAGTATTTGGTTCTATGTGATCCTCTTACCTAGCTGACTTCTGCTTAACTATTTCGTTCACTCTGCAGCACTTTCCTAGTAAATCAACACTCAAGTTTCTAAGGCCCCAGTTCAATTTGGTACTAAGACCATTCCTAACTCTTACCACGAATATGAATCTATTAATAAAGCTTTGCTAAAAGCCTAATCATATTCCTGCACTGGGTCAAGACTAACATCTTGGGAATATCAACACATTTCAAATGATAGCACAAGAACCGTACATTCTTATGAGAACTTTAAAACCACTTTGAAATACAGTTAAAGCATATCAGTACTTACTGTAACTGTAAAACTGAATAAGGGCATTAAAATGAGTGGGGAGGTTCTTATGTGGAAGTAATTATTGAAATCCTGCCCAGAAAATATGCTTAAGTTCTACATTTAAAATAGGAGCTACTGATAAACATTTGTGCTATTTATCTATTGAAGCTGAAAAATAGCTTAACTCCATGTTGTAATAGATGATAATCAGACATTTTCATCTGGATGCTCCCACATTGAAAGAAGCTGGTTCTGGACAAACAGGAACTTTTGTCCCCAACTAAATTCCGACTGCCAATTTTAGATGGTTGGGTTGTGGCTTTCTCATCTGCACCCAAGCAGATGTGGCAGACTATCATGTTCCTGTTGCTGCCAGCTCTTTGCTAATTTGTACAATGATAAGCACCTATTTCCATCGCTCCTGGTAATCTTGTCATTTCCATGATGTCATCAGCGCAAGTGAGAAGAGAAAAGGTCAGTGGTACAATGACGAACTGTATATAAAATGAGCCATTAAAAAAAGAAAAATGACTAGACATTTAAAGGCCCAAGCTTGCCACAGCACAGTAATAGCTATCCTGATCATCTCAGAATGTATTTCTTATGTTATTCCCATCATAAGCAAAAAAATTCCCTCTGCATTGCATTTTCCCAGAGTGGTGCTTCGTTTACTGCACAAGGGAGTTATGCCCAGGGACACCACTGTCAGTCTGGATGAATGTACTTTTAATAACAGCCCCTATGTGTATTTGATAAATTTTTTGAGCATCACATCCTGCCCTTTATTTTCCCTAGTGTCTATACTACTTAACAGAAATAAGAAATAAATACTTAAATGTGGCATATAGATTCTTACTCCCTTTATGCAGAGAGAGTAACGGAGACCAGTGTAACAGAACCTTTGAGCACCAGAAATGAAACAAGAAATCAAGTCAAAATTCAGACAAAAAGCAATGTTATAAAACACTTTTGAAATCAAGTGACTGTGTTTATATGTAGTGGGGGAATAAGAGAGGGGAGGGAGAAAACAGAGAGACAAGGAGCCACACTGAGAGACCACCACCAGGTAACTAGTGCTGTGCTACTGCTCAGCCTGCAAGCCACACCTATGACAGGCACTACTCGAGGAGCCCTCTGTTGCTCTTGTGCTATTGTTACCAGTGAAAGCAAAGCTGGAGAAAAAATGATGCCATTTCAAGCGGTAACCAGCTGCAGGACTTTGGCTAAAGGTGGACAGCTGGGGATTGAAGTAGGTAAGCTGTAATGTTACTGTGTCCTTGGCTGCAGGGACAAGATCTCGCAGATGAAAAATATCATGTGCTGAACAAGGGCCTCCTTGTCAAACCTTACACATTGTTTAGGAACAGAGAGATCAAGAAATTTCATATATTACTGGCTACTTTTCCTTGTCCTTCTCCCAGACTCTCTTTTTAGAATTATGATTCATGTCCTTTCAGTTAACTTCAGAGCACATCACCCTGCTCTACTTAGCCTGCAGCTCTTTCTGAACTGACAGAATCAGCAGGATTTGGTATGCATACACAAGCATATTATCTGCATTTTAAATCTGGGATAGTCACAGTACTTTGTGGATTTCCATCATTATTGCTTACAAAACTAGTGATAAGAAGATTATGGGATTTAATTATTGTCAAGTAAATATTTCAGTGAATTCACTGCTCACTTCTATGAGATACTGTTGCTTAAGTCAGGAAGTGAAAGAGTGGAAAGCACAGCGCTGTTCTATGCCAGAACCAAGGGATGATCAGCAATATGTTGTGGATAAGAGTGAACAGACGCTTGCCCTCATGGCTAATGCTGGCACAGTAAGGCAGCAGATAGTACTGTTTGAATTACAAATTCTATTGCTTTCCTTATTTATCAGTGATCTTTGACCACAGGTGAACACTGAGGTGATAAAAGGCACAGATTACACAGATAAAATGCACTAAATTATTCAGATAGGTAAAGACTGGGGAAGGCTGTGAGCTTGAGAGGAACTGAACTAAGCCAAATGCAAATGTGCAACAGTATTTGAAATCCACTGCCAACCAAGGAGAAGTAACACATGCAAGAAAGAATACCCCGGGCTTCTCATCTTTTAACTCCGATTGCTTTGGAGAAGGGCTTGGGCATTGTCTGGGTAAATGTACTTCTGACAAGCTAACTCTGAGAAGAGCTAAAGGGCTTCCTCCATATGGGCTTTTAAAACTGTATTACTCTGAAACACTAGATTTTAGTACCTCCTTCAACCTGGGTATTGGCAAATGCAGCAACCAGTTCCTTCCAGTACAGTTGCTACAGTCTTCAAGTTAAATATAGCCAGTTTCATACCACTGTTTGTATTGCACTGGTACAATTTATTGTTTTGTTTTTGAAATGTGAGGAAGTCATGTGATTTTTTTATGAAGACTATACCACCAGTCTATTTGTATTGTATTTTTAGAGACATTGTATTGATTGAAAGAGAACTGGCTAACCTGAGATGTAAACAATGACTGGCATTTGCCTTAACCCGTGTGGTTAATATCACTGATTTGTCATGCTGAGTGATGTGAGAAGAGGAGCAATTGGTTGCTGATTATTGAACAGCTCAACGAAGGGCACATTTGGCACCTCAGATGAGAGGCTATTCTAATGAGTAGCACTGCTGCCAATTACTTAAGGGCCAGTGCCTCCTCTACAAGAGATTTTGTACATCTTCAAGATGTTTAACGAAATTCTAGCTCTGTAACAGATTGCAAATAAGATGGTTAGATTTGAGGCTTTATGCATATATATTCCTTTAAGATCATCTTACATGCATCTGCCTGCTAATGGAGGCCTTCCGTCTCTGGTGATGACTAATTAACATATCACACAGCAGTCAATTTAAGAAATGTTTCGTTCTTTGTATAGGTTGACAGACTTGTGTAATTGAAACATTCCCCTGTACTTTTTATTTGCTTATTTGATTCAGGAACGTGAATTGTATCAGCCTTGAAAGTTGCTAGAAGAAATAAGGCTGGTAAGAGACATCTCTGATCATGTATGGACCATTATAATGACACTGTTTACTTTCAGGTCAAAGCTGTAGGTATCAGAGAACCAGTAAAATATAAATATAATATCCCTGATTGCATACTCAGCACTGAGTATGGTGGTGATAAATATCTGTACTTCAGTATCAGACAAAATTCCCATTTTATATTTTTTCTGATTGTGAAATAATTTATTTTTTTTTTCCAGTAGCTCATGCTACTAGTAATGCTCATGCTCAGCCCATCTGTGAACATGTCTTAAGCCAAGAATATACTCCAGCCAGGCCCATCCAGATACTCGACTCATTCCCTCTGCACAGAGCATGTATGTGGATGTGTGATCTTGGGATGCAAACACATAGTCCAGAAAACAAGGATTAACACTATTACCTTCAATAGTGGACCTCCAGCTGGCCAGGAATTATTTTAATTGACAACAGCTAGTTAACTCATTTCCATTTCAAATATGATTCAGTGGTTTAAAGCTGTACCCAGGTTAATTCAGACTTTCTAGAGCACCAAGTCTGCTGATGTGAACATGGGGCATTCAGTGACAAGAACCTACACCCTGTGCACAGGTAATGATAGGAGAGCGTTTTCCATTTTCCCATGCGTTCTGTTGGGTCAAATCAGTTGCTTATTGTAGTTGCCATGGTACATGTCAGTAATGTTAAAGAAGCAAAATCACATAATGGTGTATTTTTGACAGAAAATATGACTGAAAAATATATATGATCAGCTTTTTATTGATGTAGGGGCATGTACCTCTTCTAATAATGGGACCATTAATTTTGTTTAAAATAGATACTTAAAGTTGACCATTTATTTAAATCTGTGTTTAACAGAATCAGGGTACTTGTACAGGAAATTCCAGAAGTTCTTGTCTTTGTAGTTTTATTGTTCTATCTAGAAAGCCATAATCACAAAAATGTCTTCATTTACTTTGTGATTTAATTTGTAGCCTACATTATTTATACTTAAAAGTTTCTTTATAGAATCTGCCTGTAAACTGGATATTGAAGAAATATAAACTTTTGTGAGCCTAATGGCTCTTGGTATATTTCCAGTTGTAACACGTATTTGCTTTCATTTTTGTGCAGGTTACCACATAGCATGCCCTTTAGCACACATGCCCAGAACAGAAATAGCACTGAAGTACCCTTAATTTCATGGCCACAGAGCCTAGCTGAGTGAAATCTCACTGCTAATGCAAGGCATATTTAGTTATAGTAGCACCATAATTTATGGGTACTAAAATGAATTATTTTCTTCTATTTTTCCTCTAGATATGTAGGATATGAAAAGTTTCTAGAATAAAGAAGGGGTTGTAATAATATGTTTGGGGTTCTGTGGTTGAAGCACCTTTATATTTTTTTCCTGATGAAATATTTGCTGTTTTCAATCACCTGGGGGACATTATCTTGATGAAGCCACTGAAATATGCTCCATCAGTCTCAAAGGGTTTTCCTAGCCTACTTTTCACCCTCTTCTTGCCAATTAAGCTGCCACATTATGTATGATAGTGAGGGTCACTTGTTTTTTCCAAGTGTTATTCTGAAGTGGTGAAGATGACAGCAGCATACCAGTCTAGTGAATAATTAGAGTGTCTTAAACTCCCAAATCCCCACCTTGTACTGCCACATACTAACTATTTTTAACCTCAGCTCCTGTATTTTAGGAGGCTACATTCATTTTTATCAGAAAAACTCACTGTGGTATTCTGTGCTGCGTGCCTATATTTTATACTAAAAACCTACCAGATAAAATAACTAGAGAGATGATGTTGAAAAATAGGAAACATTTGAACTAAAAATTATGCAACACAGGGCTTTCCTCCACAGGGTAAGATGCAACATTGCTCCAAGACCTCATAGCATTATTTACACTAGATCTTGTAAATTTCGATAGGCAAGCCTTCAGGTTTTGAATTTGTATACATCAGTTTAAACATGGTAAAAAGGCAATTCTTCTCAATGCTTTAAAACCATGAAGTGCTATTCTAATAATCCTAAAGCAGTAGCCTCCACTGCACTCAGAGTTTTATACCTCTGGCATTTATTGCAATTATTGCAATATTGCAAAAATGGCAATTATTTATTTTGTTTTCAAATAACCATCCCAGAATTTCTGCAGAGCAGTTTTGCTGCTGCACAACCTCAGAACAAACTGGAAGCAGAGAACAGCACAGGTCAGTATGTCGCCTGCAGTGAAAGACCTTTATGAGCCTAAACCAGCCTTTCCACAAGGGAGACAAATATCCTAAATGTTCAGGCTTAATCTACTGCCCAAGACATTTAACAAAAAGGTTTAAAGGAAGAATTACTGACGCTGGGTGAAGTTTTCAGTGAAAGAGCAGAGATGCTTCAGCTTGCACCTAGCTTCCCTCACACAGCTATTAACAACTATCACCAAAACAAAGGAGAAAATGGTACAGTAACAAAGGGAGGAACAGTGACCTTCCTTCCTCTTTTGCCTCATTTTTCAAGTTGGATCAATGATGTATCCTGTGACCAAACTCCTTAATGGATCTCTCATTCTGTGCAGAGTGTGAGAACTAGATTTGCAATGCAGATCAAACATTTAAAACCAAAATAAAAAATACTAGCCACCAGGAAGTACTCCAGTAGCTCCCAATCATCTTTCTCTTTTAAAATATAGCCACAGAAGTATAACTTCCCCCAACCTCATCCTCTTCCTTGTTACGCTCTCTTCCTGAATATCAACTCAAGGTAAGTTGTTTTGGAACTGTTAATTATTTTTGGTTTACCCAGCTCTGGTGTAATCCTTATACTGAGAGGATCACTGGGCTCTTATCTCAAATATAAGTAAATATCTATGATTTAATGGAGTTGTTCTTCTGAAGTGGGTGCAGCCTGTGATTTGCTAACCAAGAGGCAGACAATTTGTGCTACAGGTTCCTCTTGTCCTATGCCTTGGGTCACCATGATATTTCAGCTACAAGAAATCCCCTTCTTCTGAACTCAACTGGAAACAGGGTTATTTGTTACTTGCAAAAGTTGCTGGAAGTGGAAAACAGATGTCTGATTTCACAAATGGAGAGATTATGGGCAGCTGACAGCAGAAATACAACTGAAACCATGCTCTATGCCTGTTTTGAGCTATTGAGCATTGCACAGACTCACCCAGCCCCAAATATGTAGGTGAAAAGATCCTCTCTGCCTATAGGATATATAGCATATCTTATATTTTACTGAGTTTTCCCTTTCCCCTAGTACATGAAAATTTTTCAACTCAGCATCCTTCCAATAAGAAAATTTCAGCACTGGTTTCCATGTGTGAGCTAGCCTTCTCTAGATAGGATTTTTAGCTGGCAATTCTGTTTTTGTTTCTTTCCCTTTTGCTTGATAAAATTGGAAAAAATATATGTGGCAACAATACTAAAACAGAGTGCAGGCATAAAAACCCCCAAACCCAACAAGCCCATATCAATACTCATATGCTGGGTCCTTAAGATAGTCTGAAATGGCATAGCAAGGGCAGTAGCAAGCAAGTAAGTTGGATATAATGTTTATTTTAGAGTTAGTGATAAATCACTGTGAGATAATAATGGGAGCATATGTCTCCAACAGCTTTCCAGAAAAGGTGTTCTATTCTAAATGTAAACTAGTGGACTAAAGAGATAGTGAAGATTTATTTCCTCTTTCTTGGCAGAAATAGATCTCTTTCCTTAGCATATTAATGATGATACATTAAAAATGTTTACAAGATACCATCTCTTGAAATTATGAAATGAATGTAATTAGATTGCCTACAAGCCCTTAGGGCTGTGAACACCAGCTTAAGCATTAGTGAGACAGATTGCAAGCCAGGATTCAAGTTGTTTCCCTCATGCTGAGGAGAAATGGAAACAGTAGTGCAACTGAGAGCTGTACCACTGCATCAGGTGTAAATCTGGAATAGGGAAGAAAATGTCCAGCAAAAGTTAGCACCAACCTGAAAACCCATCCGCATGAATAGCACTGGTAACTTGCATCCTGACCAAGGTTATGCTGGAGAACATTCACTATCATCTATGTGCAAAACAAAGTTTGGCAACCATGCATATTTCAAATATATTAAATATACATGCAGCTGGATTAAAGCTATCTGTAAAAAGAAGAGTAGGATGTGCCAAGAACAGAGAGCCCCAAGTTTAAAATTGAGTTTGGTTTTGTTTGGTGTTTTTTTGTTATGTACTCCTCTCAGTAAGTAATTTTCTTTGTATTTTTCATGTATAAGTTGATGAAAATAAAGCTTATGAACAAGTGCTTCAGAGTCATCATGCAGCTTAAACAACTGATGCTCAAGCAGTTTTTTAAACACAGTCTCAATCTTTCCAAAGAATTCCTAAAAGTGTTCTGTCTTTCCAAAGCAGAACATTTCAGAAGCATCCAAAATTAATTGAGATTTAATCTCCCTTTTTCAGCTTGCCTATATGCCTATACACTATAAAGGCAATTTCCAAACTGAATATGATAACAACACCAAGCTGTAACTCTGAAAAATCCTTATGGCAATAATTACTTCATTAAGCACTTGTCCCAGGTCCTGGGAAACTTCCAGTGGGACTGGAGTTTCATGTAAATTTTAGGTAAGATAATGTAATGAAAGATTCTGTTACATACATATCCCAAAAGGGATTTGAATATGAATAAATTATCACTAAGAAGTTATAACTCTATAAAATCCCCATGGCAATGTTTCCTTACCTAGTTCAGAAGGTGAACACCAAGCAGACTGGCATGGATTCACAAAGTGAAGAGAATTAAAAGCCATGCTGAAAAGTGGTCTTGCTCTTTGGGAATCACACACCCAGTGAAACTTGGGGGTTGTGTAAGAAGTATGTAAGAAAATGTAATGAAATGTAGTATAATAGATTACATGTTATAGGCTGAACAAGGGTCACATTTACAGTGCAATGTGAATTTCCAATTTCATATAGTAAGTCCAGACATATATGAGCAGCTGAGTACTGCAGACAAACTCTCTAAACAGGAGGAGCATACACTCCTAGAGGAGTTACAATGTGTGCAATAGGCTTTTCTATGCCCAGTGCACATCAATGTGCATTTTTGAGAGGTTGCAAGCAGCCTTTCTCCCCTCAGGCTGCAGGGTTGTGTTCCTGGACTGCCTTCTCCCTGGGCAGGCATCACTCATGGACACCAATAAAATGGGGTTTTAGCAATCTTGTGACAACTGCTGAGATACAGAAGACACATGACAGGTTCTCCACCCACCTGGTCAGCATACTTCTCACCTGAAACTATCCTCTTGGATGCACAAGAAATCCTTTCAGCACATATCAGAAGGTCATCTAACTCAGCAAAGTCCACAAAGTAGTTTTTTCCAATTAGCATGGGCACTTGCCACAGCACTCATGGGATGGCTTTTGCTGGAGAATGAATGCATCAGCCTGGAGTAAGTGAAAACAGAGCTAAATTAATGCTAGTATTTAGAGGATTTCTCAAGTATATAACAAAACTACAGGACAAGGGAGTCACTTTGCTGCTTTGTTAATTCAGTATCCCCTTTTAATCACTGTTTGTAAAGTCCACCTTACTTTCCTGTACCTTTGTGGAGTGCAGGAGCACTACACACTTTAACCATGGCACTGCATCTACTTTCTATGTTGCAGCAACAGTACCTTGTTGTCTGATATTACCGTAAAAGATACAGTAAATTTCTCTTAGCTATATAAATAAAAGAACAAACATAAATAAATGTACAACTAAAAAGAACAGATAAGAAAGTATCAGATTACTAGCAGAAGTTAAAAAGCAAGCCAACAAAAACCTTAGCAGTTTTAGGTCTTTGCAACTAAAGCATTCTCAGACTCTACCAGACATATTAGAAACACTTAAAAGCACTTCCCAGATACTCAAGAAGTGTAAATTTTCTTTCCTGCAAACTTAGCACTAGAGAAAACTAAAGAAATGGAGCAGAAAAAGCTTGATATTACATTTTCTAATAATTATTTTCTTACCTAATATGAGGAACACCCCACTAAGTTCTCAAACGAGCTTCTGGAGCTACTATTACCCATCTGAGTTTATTTTAAGGACTAAATCCAAGGTGTGAGTCTGATTTCAGGTGTCAACTCTTAATCTGTAATTAAGATGGTTAAGGTTGTACCTTCATCTCCATGAAACAAGTACAAAATCTCAATACATCTGGTCTCAGAGAACAATCTCAAACAGCCATGCTTGCCACCTAGTACAGGTCCTGATTCCTGATCACACTAAAACCAGATGGATGTGCAAGCCCCAGCCTTCCTGCTCTGACCTGATAAGGTGATTTAGCTGACCGGGACAGGAGAAGGCCACAGTGCTATGGCCTCTGAGACAGAGCAGTGGAAGAAATTTGTATTAAACAAACTGGGACAATGCATTTGTTTAGCTGCTCCAACATGGAAAGAGATCCTCTAGCAACAACACAAATTTATCTAGTTTAAGATCAAGCAACTCTTCATTTCTGAATCAGGATCTTTTGAGGGAAGTCAGGACACTCACTCAGGGTACCACCACTTGACCAGGTGCTTTCCTCAGGGGACTGTTTCCTGCAATTCATGTTTCCTTGAACATAATGATACAGCTTTGGCAGCTGTGGACTTTCAAGGCTCATCCCTAGAACAGCATGAAATATCTAGGGCAGCTCTGTCCAATATATGCTGCATCTTGTTGGAAGTTCCTCACTTTGTACATCACTCCCCATCTTTGTACATCAGGATGTATTCAGCCATCTCTTGTACCCTCCAAGAAAAACAAGAGGGCTGGGCTGGTCCAGGGCTCTTGGAAGCTCAGCTGATGTGAATCCCCTCTGTTCTGCTTGGAAAGTCATGCCTCTTTGTGCTTTGGAGTACCCAAAATTAGAATGCCGAGTGAGATGTGGAACCACCAGACAAGTTATCTCCGGCTGTGTATGGAAATGTGCTGTATGGAGTAGCAGTAGAAAATACTGAAAGCAACTCATCTTAGAATAACCTCACTGCTGTGGTTTGATGCTTTCTTGGGAAATATTTAATTCCTGCATTCCAAGAACACAGAGGGAGGCACCTCCTCCATTTTGTGAGTTTAAAATAAAAACATGGCCAGTCAGAAGTATCAGAGGACTTAAAAGCACCACTGAGTGTTTCAGTTCACCTGGAAAATCTATTTTAAGAAATAAAATAATTTACAAGAACATAAAAAAATACCCTCCCCTGAGGGAGGGACATGAATTACAGTTACAACATATCAATATCCAAATTTGAAGGATTCATACAGAGGAGCTCTGTACACAGGCATCTGTATTTTCTGAGCCTTTGGATATATATTTTTTATCAGAGTTGTCTCTTTCCTCGTTTTCTCTTCCAATGCTCCTCTGAGGCTACTCATGTACCAGACTGGCTTGAAGTGGTACATCTGTTCCTTCATTATGCTCTGCTCAGGTCTTTAAATACCTGGAGCAAACCCCAGACTCCAGATTTACCTGCTATTTTAATATAGCTGAACTATCTTTTCTCTACTTGGCAGTCACTGTTATTACATAGGCTGTATAGTTGAAGATCATAAATTTTTCTTTGTGCCCAATAAATGCATTCTTTCAATAGGCTAATGCTTGTATCCTGCAATTATTCCGAACAGGTGGGCACTCTGACACTTGCCATTAGCCAGTCCGCAACACACAAATGTATTGATCAAGGCAAAGATGCACTTCTGACTTGTGCTAATCAATGTATCAGTTCTCCAAGGGTTTTTACAGTGTAATGAGCAGGAAATATATATACCACTGCTAAGTTTCTCTCTCTTCAGGGAGTAACTGAGTGCACTTATAGAAGAGCTGATGTACTGATTCGCAGTAAAGTGAAATGGCATCTCCAAATAAAATTTTAATCTTAAGTATGTATGTAAAATTTTGAGGAAGACTGATGGGCAAACTTGCAAAGTTTGCAGAATTATAGGACTTAATATACTGCTATGGAGCTCCTATGCAATTGTACCTTTTACTGTGAGCTTTCCAAAGTTAACTAAAGTTCAACCTGCTTTTAGACTCCCCCTAAGAAAGCCAAATGATGCCACGGGAAGTGGGTTTTTAATTAGGAATAAGTAGTTTCTGTTCCCACTAAGTGTGTGAGCTTTTAGCCTTTAGAGGTGACATTCTTAAACTGTATTAGCAGTTGATCTTTAATTTACATGCTTTGCCTTCAGTTTTGATAGTGCAGCTCTGTGTTAACAGTGTCAAGCAACAGTCACACACTGCCTGTTTATTTACCAAAATGAACAAGTCAGTTCTCTGCACACAGCCATGAAACCAAAGCTTGCTGAAGACGAGCATTGTAATCACACTGCATTCAAATTCACAGTTACGTCTGAAGACCTCTTATTCACATTAGGTTTATTAAGCCTCTCTCCATCCGTTCTTTCATTCAATGTTCAGAGAATTACACAACTTATCTCCAGTCAGTGGTGTGATTTGTCACCTTCAGTAAAGTTTGATGTGGTGTTTCTGGAAAAGCAGCAGATAAAGGGCTTTAATAAGCTGCACTCAGGATTCTGAGTCAGTGCAAACCAGCTCTGACTCTGGGGGAGGTCATGAAGAGTGTCTAAGGTTACCTAAGGTTTAAGTAGCACAGCAAAAAATGGCATAGAGGGAAAAAAAATCCTCTAAGAACTTTTGTTTACAGTGAATCAGTTAACCTGAAATAGATGATAAAAAGTATACTGCAAGCAATCCCTGCAGTTTTTACTGTAGTCACATAGTTATATTTTGCTCATAATGACAGGATGGGAATTCAATAACTCTATTTTTGTCTGGATCTCAGAGTCCATACACCAAATGCACTAATTTGTCTCTTAAGTATCTCTGAACTAATGACAACCAAACCAGACATTTTTATAAAGCCTTTTGATACCTGCATGCTTATACCAGTTGTATGTAAAAATATAACAACACTATCACTAGCTGACCCATTTCCCATTGCTTACTCTTTTCAGGGGGTAAAAACTCCTTCTGAGAGGCACAAAAGGAACCCAGGAATTCTTAATCTTAAAATTGAATGTGTAATCCACCAGCACAGCATGAGTCATATATTTTAATGCCCAGTGTACACAGGCATAAGTGTACAACTGCAAGCAGCTAATGGGTTTACTCTTTTAATGGAGGAAGTCGGCAGCTAATCTGAGGGCCTGGGGTTCAAACCCTACCCATGACCCAACCTAAATTATTGTTTTATTCAGCAAAGACTTAAACATGATTGATATAGTATAAGCTATTTAATCTGCCATTATAGAATGATTAACATTCATCCATCTGTTCTATAATCAGAGATGTTAATAAAGTTATGAAGATAATAGTATAACAAGTGTTTTTGCTAATCCCAAGTTGTTGGGATAGTTCTCATCTGGGAGCAGTGAGGGACACAGCAGGGGTAAGAGTCCATCTCTATTAGGAGTGATTAGTACAACTTTAAGCTATAATTGCTTGGATACATTCACACAGGAGACTGCTACCCAGCCATTAAATATCCTTAAGAGGATGATCTTTTGTACCAAAAGGTCCAGCAGTTTTTCTGACTTTCTGACGGTTGGGAAGTTTATCTCCACTGAGTGCCTTAAGGGTGACTCACACATACAAAATGCTTCAGAGGTGGCTGATAATTTAAAAAAAAAAATTGATACATTATCTTTCCAAGCATATTTCTCTAAGGGGATGCCCAGCAGTTATGTGTCATGAAGGTTTTATTGAGCTGAAGACACCTTGTGCAGCCTACTGTCTCCACAGTCACCCTGGAGAGCCAAGAGCAGCCCTGGCTGTTTGGCATTGCCACTGTTAAATCAGCTAGAACTAAACCAGTGGAAAACTTGTGACATCTCAGGGGAATGTCTTCCTCCCTTGAGTCTGAAAACCATGGTGTACAGCCACAGCATACCATTCTTGGGTGCCTGCCAGGAAGAACTCCAGGCAGGAAAGTTCTGGCAGCTCATGGGTATCTATCGATAAAGCAGCAGAACAATGACACCTCATCCCTTCCACAGTGCTCGTGCACTCTCTTCCTCCACCATGTCATGCTCACAGTTAGTTTGCCTAAACATTCATGGAAGGTACACTGAGGTCTAGAACTCCGTATAAACCTCTTTTCTCTGCACAGATATGCAAACAGAGGATTCAAAAGGTAAAACTGGTATTTCAAGGTATCAAGGACTGCATTTGCAAGACTGTGAGTTTGCAGAAAGTTATCAACACAATGTGAAGACAAAAGGGTTTTGACAATCTTTTCTGGATACTGAGTTTAATGGCTAATTTTGATTTATGAGAAGGGCTGAAGATACACCCAAAGGTACTACTGCAATTTAGTGA
This sequence comes from Cyanistes caeruleus, assembly GCF_971803275.1. Classification (NCBI taxonomy): domain Eukaryota; kingdom Metazoa; phylum Chordata; class Aves; order Passeriformes; family Paridae; genus Cyanistes; species Cyanistes caeruleus. The sequence goes on along the minus strand of NC_141707.1, from coordinate 20,060,035 downwards.
AATTGTCAAATGAAGAAAACACCACTCAGAGAGCTTTGAAACCATAAGTAATCATGTTTTTGTAAGTGACCCCCTTAACAATCACATTCCACACATTCTGATTTCCTTAAAACTCAGGTTTCTGGTGAGCTGGATTGACCTTCCTCTCATTTTCCATTCTAATTTTTCATTTAATTCAGCTCAGCTAAATATCTACTCTATAGCAATTTTCTTGCTCATCTTATTCTTTTTCCAATGCTTTAATGACATTTCTGAGACACTTCACCAAAACCTTAGCTGAAGTGCTGCTTCAACACCTTTTTACTCATAGTTCCACATTCTGCTTTTCAGGCTTTTTACCTTCAGGGTTCTCAACTTTTCATAACACTGTGTTCTACTTCTTATGCATTAACAACCAGAACTGAAGGAGAGTAGAAGGGTAACAAAAGCACATTCATCTAGGATAAAGAAAAAAAGATCAGGAAATTCTGAAAAGGTTTTAAAACTAACTCCAATACAAATCCTCAAAGTAGAATGTAGAAATAAGGAATAATAATTAAGATACAAAATGAAGACATGTAAAATAGAAATATTTAATCTAGAGTCAACTAGAAACTTCTCCAGTGCCTTTCCAAGACTCATGCCCTCTGTTCGTGTCCTTATAGGCTTTAATGAGTTTCAGACTTTTTATTCAATGTTCCTAAGGAAGAACTGAACAGAAGCTGAGCCAGGACTGCAGTTAGTTTTGACATCTTATTTACTCAATAGTGAGATAACTTTCAAAGATAAAACATCTGTTTTAGTTTTCCTCCTGAATAAGTAAGCTTTGTGGGTTTTTTCCCATTTACCTCCTTTCCTGTTTGCGTGCTGCATCCATTACTGCCACAATGAAGGTTTATCTCCTGGGCAGAGAATCAACATTCATGTGTTTACCTACAAAGGGAAAATAAGGGGGATTGGTTTTCTATCTTTTTCCACCAAGTGTGGAATCAGCAAAGAGGCCTTACTTTATTTTATCAGTAAGTCAAATAAATTTAGAATTCTATACTTACCTTAGTTTACATTTTAAGTCACTTACTCTGGTAACAGTTTGGTTACATTTGGAAAGCATCTCTAAGCTGCAGATTCTTGATACAACTGTAAAAATTAAGCCTTTTTATTTGTAAACAAGTAAAACCAGATAACTGCAATATAATCAAAATATCTGCCTCTTTTTCCTGCCCTACAAAGAATAGCAAGTGCTCAGATCTGCATATGTATCAAAGAAATAAATGTCCATGGACTGAAATGAATGCAATAGAGGGGATAATATGACACCTAGTTCATATTAAACAAAAATGCTGCTGTGGTACAGTGCTGTTTCTACTGCTTTGACTGCTGTAGAAAGAACATTTGTATAAGAGGCAAAGGTGCTTTATGCTATAAAACTGCAAAGCCTTCCTACCCCACCTTTGCAAGCAGGTGGTTATGTCAATCACTAGGTCAATACACAAAATCTGCCATGAATTGTCTCTGCAGTTAGATGTTGTTGTTTCAGCAAAACAAAGATTTGTAACACACTACATCAGGTCCAACTTAAAGCCTGTACCTCCTAGTAGAAATAGCCTGACACAGGAGTGTAGCCTGCATTCTGGATCACCATTGCTAAAGTTTTCCGAAGGTCTTATCCATTTGCCTCATTGCAAAAATCATGAAATGTCAAGTGTTCTCCGTGCCTCTGTGCACTGAGTTACAGTCTGGATTAGAGCCTGAATCCAGAAGATGATAAGTAGTCTCATCGCTACTCTGTTTAGACAGTGTGAGATTGAGACCTTTTGTTTCAGCCTTTCCATAAAACACAGAAATAAATGGAGCAGTTTATTCTGCAAAGATCCTTGAATTCCCAGAGAATTCTGCATCATCCCTGGGGTAAGTATCACACCTACTCCCTGTAGCAATGTTCCAGCCTTCAAGATTTGGGCTGAGCTGGAGCAGTTAAGATTCACAGTCCATTTCAGTGTTTCTGACTCCTTGGCTGTGAGTCAGCCAAGGTGGCAATTTAATACCTTTTCTAAAAAGCCAGATGGCCAGGTACAAGGCCTAAATACTGACAAACCAGAGTACTGTGGCCTCCCAAAGATCAAATTACACTCTTAACAGTGATCAGGAGCACATGAATAATTGTAAACTTGAGGTTTACAAAACAGTGAGTGGTAGTATTCAACCTGTTCCCATTTCTTCATCTTTCAGCAGAAAAATTTCCCATTGCAGTGCATTACAATATGGGAAATAAATAGGATTCCTCTATCAGTACAGCTGTATAAACATGTCAGAATCAGTCTGAACAGGAAAAATTGCTAAGCAGCTCACATTATAAAAACTAAATATCGGTCCAAAACACTGAACACTTTGCAGAGTTTTCACTTCATTTTACAAAAGAGATTAACTGGATTCAAGGTGGGCTTGCAGACAGGCTATTGTAAATTGGGCCAGAAATCATCAGCCACCTACAGTCTGAATTTGACCCCATTACATTAAACAAAGAGCCCTGAGAAATAATTGAGCTGGGAGCTGCACAACAGCCTAAACCCCTGCTGGCTGACAGTGTCCAGCAGAGAACAAATGAACCCACTACTAATGGTAGTCAACAGCTTCTTCAGAAGACTGAACTTATCAGCCTCTAAAGAAAAAACATTATTTTGCATAGTCCTTAAACAACCAACATGATGTGGAAAGCTGGCCAAATTCTCAGTTCCTGTAGACTGCTAAAGCTCTTCTGAAATCTAAAGACCATTGAGAATTTAGATTATGACCTTGTCAACTTTCCTTACTAAAATGAGCATGTGAAAAGAGTAAAAACAAGCTCCAAAATTATTCTGTGTGTAGGACCTCACCTGGCATTACAGATGGGAGGATCTCTGAGCAGCCTGTGTGCAATGACAGTCCCCAGAAGCCCTGACACACGATTATCATACCTTATCATGTATATGGGTTGACTGAACAGGTGTGCTCCTCCCCAGGTGAACGTGTAGGTCTCTAATGTGCCAATAGCTCATCAGAAAACACTCACAGGCTCTGAAGTTGGTTCTTCCCCAGTGATGGCAGCTGTTGGAGAGATGGAGGCAAGATCAGTTTTTTTCCCTTTTGCATTTTTAACATAGTTGAGCATTAAGTAGCTCCCGTTCTAGAATAAATAGTGTAGATCCACTGCTATGTGTTTTACAGGCATAATAAGGAGTCCTGTGAATCTACAAACATAAAAGTCTTGGTGACTTTCTGGCAGTGGTCACTGCTATCAACTATAGTTGGTGACATTCATGCTGCAAGTTAATGAAATAAAAAGCAAGCTTCCTACCTAAATTAGCTGGAATACAAAACCCAGCTGTTATGTAGAGAAAAGAGAATTAAATAAACCATGCCCCACTTAAGCTCCCCAGCATACTATGATTTCTCTCTGAACCTGCCACATCTCAAAAAAATGCTTCCATTCTTTTGCAGAAGTCAAAAGAGCAGGTAATTAGACCAGAACCTGAAGGTGTTTCCCCAGGCCAGGTCTGTCCTGCTCCTCCCGTGGCGCTCAGGCAGGACAGACACAGACCCTATGTGACCCTCCTCTGTGCTGAGCCCTTGGCTACGGACAGGGCAAACCCTTCTGTCTGGTCAGGTACAGTGCTGGGGAGGAGGTCCTCCCTTCCCACCTGGGGCAGTTTCAGGCTTCACTCATTCCTCCACAGAGGAATGTGAGCTGTCTGCAGGGCTTGGCTTTTACAGGCTTTATACTGGGGGAGAGAGTGGCCAGCACAGAAATCTTAGTTAATCCATAGAAAGAGCTTGTACTTGCTGGGAGTGTCTTGCATTTTGTGAGGAACTTGGTTTATATTTAAACTCTCCCAGTGAACATTTTTTACTTGACAAATTGATCATTTAAGGTCTTCTCAGGTTCTTCCATATGCCCTTCTGAGTACTGGAACTTGTGGAGAAGGTCTGAATTTCAGCACAGTCTGATGCACAGATAGTGTATCATCTGCAGCATGTGTACAGGGTACACTGATAATTCTGGTGCCACGTAGGTCAGTCTGATTAGAACTCTTTTGCCATATTCTGTGTTTTGCCTTTTTTTCCTGCAACTGATCAGGGAATCTCAGAATTAATTAAATCTCCTGATGTACTTAGACAGCTTGTGGAATAAGTGGTAAGACATTAGAGATACTGAACTTGTTCATTTGATTTCATCTCTGTAACCTGAGCTCCAATTTAATGCTGTACTTCTACCCTCTTGAAGATTAATTACTGCATGAGTTAGCAAGTCATCTCACCAGCTTTCATTTGTGAAGAGTGTAAGTCAGTAGAAATGTAATTCAGGTATTACTCTGGCTTTGTACATGACCGGTGAAAATTCAAAGATTTAGCAGTTAAATATATTTAACACTACAACACTCTTTTCTTGAAGCCAACTCTAGGGCCAACTCAAGCATGGCTATAGGTGAAGGAATATGACTAACATTTAAATTCTGCTTTCAGTTCTCTCAGTACAGACAAACCCAGCCATAGCTCCCAGTATCAGAGGAGTTTCCAGGATTTAAACTTGTGTTAGTGAAGATATAGTAATTCTTTAGATTTTAATTTTTTAAAGCATATCACAACTCTGTAGAAACAACAGCCTTAACATTGGCAGGAGCATCACAGGACTGATTTTACAGTTATAGCATGTGACTGGTCCTGTTCCTGCTGGCTCTGCAGCTCTGAGCTCCAGGGTCCCAAGGTGTCCTGTTCACAGATACCTCTGCTCTGGACCCTTCATGTCTCTAAATAAGATGAAGCAAACGGAGAATTTAGTGAGACTCCGTGTTCCTATAGCTCTGCCATGAGGACACTCCAGTGAAGGGGACTAGCTGGCATCAGGCTTGTGTTTGTGCCAGAAATACAATTCTGGTAGCAAAAGAAAGCTCAACAGCTTGAAAATATAACAAGATAGAGACATATGAAAGCAAAGAGGTACAGACAGACTAGACTCTTCAGTTGAGAATGGCACATTCAAGAAGCTTTAGGTTGTTGGACAGTAACTTCTTTTGAAAGTTCATGACCAAAATAATATTAAGTCTAATTTCTCAGGCACTCAGAGAAGCATATTTTCTTGTCAAAATGAAATTGATTAATCTCCATCCATTTTCAGAACCCCATAATAGGTGCAAATCCACCCTTGAATAGAACTGAGGTTTTAGATTGTCTTAGTTAATGTATTTAAGTCCAACAAACTCAAGCACCAGCCACATACAAAAGGTTCAGAAAGATATTACATGCAAGCCCAGGTAAACCTAAATCTCCACTGCAGCTTCCACAAAGGTCCTTTCTGTATTTCCAAGAGCAGAAGTAGCTTTGCAGACAACCACTCCTTGTCATCTTGACACTTGTCACAGTTATACCTCATAGAACAAAAAACCCTCCAAACCTGTGCTTCCTGATGAGCAGAAACCCACCCCAGCCCTAGTGGGCACTTGTTTTGCCAAGGAAACATTCACCCATCCCTAGGATCACTGTAGTTCCTACATTACTGTCAATATTGTCATTGCTTCTTGCAATGCTCTCTCACCTGGCTCTTCTGCTAATGGCACCAACATTCCCACCCTCAGTACCTGACACATAGTACTTACACAGTCTGTGCACAACACAGACACCAGTTATTCTTTCCTAGAAGGCCTTGTCCCAGGAAGGCCAAAGGTGACTTCTCAATTTATACCCCTAGGGTTAATGGATTTTTCCAAGGGATTGTTCCCCCCAGGATTCAATCTCTGCATTGTTTCTCCATACAGCTTTAAAAGGATTGCTCACAGCACCATTAAGAACCAACTGCAGGAATACTATGTCTCCAGGAATACTATGACTATGTATTTGTTTTCTTAAGGTTCTTTTAGGTTCCTTCAGTTATACAGCCTAGAAATGCATCCAAGCACAAGCATCACTGTCTGCTTTAGCAGGGCACCAGGTTGTCTGTTACAGAAAACATGCAACAAGTCTTGCATTAATTCAGACGTCCATCCCTTATCTTGACATCTGAAAATGGCACCTTCTGGCAGCTTCCCCTTTGGTATTGTCTTTCTTTTAAGGATGATGTATAGTGGCAATTTTGCTTTATCTGCTAAGACCACCAGCAAAGTGACAAACCTGATTTTTTCATTGGCAGTGTTTTTGATAAGTCATTTGGGCTGCTTTGGTGCATGGTAATATGATGTCTAAAAAATCCAATGCATGTCTAATTAAAAAGGGGATGTCTGACTTATGTTGCCTGTGTGCATTTGTAAATATTTTTGAATTTTCTATATTGCTGCAAAGTGTTGAAATTTTAATGTTTTATCATAGCGTTAAAACAAACTTTATCCTAGTGTCATATTACATCTAACATCTTGAATATTACATCATTTTTACATATCTAAAAATTCATGGTTTAACTGTCATTTCAGCAAGATCTGTCCTGCAAAGTAATTTTTAATTGTGATGAGAACCCTGAAAGGACCTCCTCTAAAACTAATGAAAAATTTTTGTTAGAAATTTCCTAATCTGAATAACTCATTCAGAAATTCATTAGTAGTAGAATAATAATTTTCTTCTTTCTATAAAACTATTAGAAATAAATGGTCATTAATTTAACAAGAAGTTTTCATTTTTCTCATACCATAAAACATAAGGCTTCCAAAGCCTCTTCAAAAGGCCTGGATCTACACCTCAAAGTACTCAGCAGCCATGGTAATTGAGATGTTTCAGAGACAAAGGAGAGAATTACATATATTATAAAATATAAACTGTATTTTATGAAAGCTAGGAATAAGCAAGTAGTAGAAGACATTCACTCTGTTCTCACCTTTGAAGGAGCCAGTGGCTCAGAGCAGCTGCTTTGGCTGCTTTTGTTTGTCACATTGAAGAGGAAGAGCAGGAAAGCAGCAGCTCTCAGAGCTTCTCCTCCCCGGGGTAAGAGGTGGAGGCTAATTAGACAACCTTGCTAGTGAGTGGCTACACTGGAGTAGCTAAAAAAGATGTCTGTCATTTTTTACCATCTTAATAATGCACCTTCTTATTTCATCTTTTCTAACATCTACCTGTTTCTGTAAATCTATGCTTTCAAATGAAAAAGAACTCCTATAATGTAAAATCTCATCTAGTGTTGAAATAGACAAAATATTTGATATTCCCAGTGCTGGTATCCTTAAAACTGAGGTACAAAGCTTCTCTCTCAGTATCCAGCATCTTGGTGTATTCCTTCAAAGTGTTAAGAGATGAGAAGACTAATAGGTCTTTTCCCTGGAATGATACAGCCCTGTTTATGAGCTGGAAACATGTCAAAAGAAGCTTTTAGCTGCTGTCATCACACATTGTTATGCCATATGATCTCCCTCCTGGTCTGCAGTGTCCCCCTTGAGCTAAGGCAGAGAAGACGATTACAAGTCTTTATTTTCCTCAAGAAAAGAAATAGAAAATCACAGCCCAGAACTATGTTCTTGTCCCTCCCCAGCCTGGCAGCTACTTTGCTTCTTGCTTTGGCACCAGGTTAATGAATGATACTTGTTGCCCCAGGCTAAGAGGATCCACACAGTTTCATCCAAGGGTCTTGTCTGATTTTTCTTACAACAACACCGCTGTTACAGGGGCCAAAGCAGAAATCAGTGTTTGGTCACCATATTAAATTCTTAATGTTTTTTTGTCAACAGTTTCATCCTTCAGGCCTGATTCTCCCCAGGGGCTTGCAGAGCTTACCTGTCTGAGATTGTTCTACCTCTCTGAGATTGTTCTGATGTCTTCTTAGAGCATCTTTCACTTAAATTTACAAGCAAACAGACACTACTTACAGTCTTGACTTTCGAAGACCAGTATACCTTCAAATCAGCCAGAAAAATAATAATTTTTTTTATTATTATTATTTTTCTGTCTTCTCATTCTAGTAAAGAACTGGAAAAAAAAAAGTGAAATATCTGAATTTTCTACAGAGTGGAAATTTTGGCTCCCCACTGACACTTCAAGGTGTTGAGACTCACCTTCCTATCAGAAAAGTGGCTTTTGATTTTTCTGTTTAAGTGTCTCACTTTGTGTTATTTTGTGTCACAAGCTAATAATAATAATAATAATAATAATAATAATAATAATAATAACCAGAAGACATCTGTATTAGACATCTCCACACCTGTCTTTTCGGGAAGTTCATATTTTGATACAAATCCAAACTTTGCACCTGAGGCCCACAGCTAGGAAATGTGAGCAGGTTTTGGAAAATAGAGCAGCGCCATCACAATGAGCATCAAATTAGATTGTCCTGGAAATTGTAGCAGCAATGACTTCAGCTTGTTTAAAGGTGTGAAGTTCTCAAACACAGACAAAAGCCAAGGCTGGAGGAACTCATCCAGCCTAGCTAGAGCTGAGTAAAGGCAGGGGTCCCAACCCTGGAGCTGAGATCATTGGGAAATCTGACTTTCCTAATGCTGTTACTCCCCTGCCCGCCTACACATCTGACACAGAGGTGAGGTGACAGCCAAGCTGCCCCGCACAGTGAGAGCAGAGGCCAGAGAGAGATGTAGAGGGGTCTGCAAAGGCTGTGAACAGCAGAATGATGTGAGCTGTGTGGGAGCCCCATCCTCCCCCAGCAGGCACTCCAGGCACCATTCTGAAAAACTGGAATCACATTAAAGCATACACCCTGCAAATAGCTGCACTGTCCAGTCCTTCAGGCAAAGAGCCCATTTCCCCACATGTTTCAGGCTCAATTCATCTATATCTGGGAGGAAGTGCTTGCCATCAGAACTGCTTAATGCTAGCATGGGAGCACTGGGTTCGTGTAGGGGAAAGTCTCCAGGACTCCTCCTTACAAGGCCAGTACTGTCTGCATGGGATATGTCTTTAGGTGACTATGGCTGAGAAACATTTGTATTTTAATAAAGAAAGGACTACACAAGTTGGCATAGTGGGAGTTTTGCCTGAAGTCTGAGAGACTGAAGGTCCTCAGAGCACAGGGTGTGCTCTGCCCCACAGGCAAAGCTCAGGGGAACTGAGCTGCTCAGCAGTTAACAGGTACAGTTGGGAAGGCTCTTAGGCGCCTTTTTTTGGCAAACAAATACATCTCCCCCCACCCCCTTCCACTTAGGCAACACGGTGCATGGCTGTTTTTATTATGGTTCTGTCACTTCACACAGTCCAGCTTTACTTCAATAATAAAAATATAGAAATATAATTAGCATCTTTGTTTCAAGGCACTGAGTTTTTAAATTACCATGTGTGACAACTGTTATGGCAGTGAAATCGTTAAAATCATGTAAATACTTAAACCATGTAGGCCTGGGAGATTATAGTTTCATTAGAGAAAAGGCTATAAAGTTAGACCTAGGTAATTACCTTTCCCATTAATGCTCGAAAATTCTTTGCTCCACTGAGAAGTGATTGTGGTGCATCATGCCTTCTGTGCTTTTACATTCAAACTGCAGGAGCTTTTATTTCATCAGCACAAACTGCAAGGAAACAGCGGCAGCCTTCCAGGTGTACTTTGCAAATTGGGGTTTAAATGTGGAACACATCAAATTAAAATTCAATATTAATTATTTTGTCTTGCTAGGAGCCTGAGTAGTTTAAAGCAGCAAGGGTAATTGTCTAACTCATTGTATGTGTCTACAGCGAACTTAATCATTATGTCAGCTTCCTAATAAAAGGTTATTATAGAAACAAAGATCCCAATTTTACATATGGTAGGCAAGGGAGAATTCGAAGAGCTAGTCTCCAAGGTAGACTTGAGGTTCTTGACAAATGATGCCCATGCTGTGATCAGATACTTAACAAGAAATCTCGTTATTAACTAGGCCTGTACAGATAATTAGCACTTGAGCTTCAAATTTTAAATCTGGCTTGAGATGTATAATTTATCAAAAGCTCTAGCTCACTGTCAAAGTCCTATAATAAGGCAGTGTTATTGATGAATTGAGATTAAGAGCAGATTGAAGAGAAAATTAGGCCACTGGTTAGTCTGAAAGGTCTGATTTCAATATTTGCAGTACTAATTTGGTATTATTTTGGTAAATGGATGTGGTCTCAAAGTGCTACACAGTATACAAGAATAAACCGTAAGTCATTATTCTAACAAAAAAAAGTATTGTTTACTGTATGCTGAATTTTGCAGCACTAGCAGTCTGCTTAATAAGCTTCTTTACAGGATAAGTGTACCTGTTTTTATTGCATTAATTTATTATAACACATAGAGAATGCTGGGCTTTTATTCAGGGTTAAAAAATGTAGCTTCTTTACGTTAAAGATTATATTACATTAGACTAATTATGATCGTGTATGCCAATCCCTAGTTAAGCTGTTTCATTTACATATTTGAATTTTCTTTGAAGCATTCTTCACATCAGAATGCAGATAAGTAGCATTTCATATATTCAAGCTACATAAAAAGAGCAATCTTTTTTTAATGATCGCCAGTAGCAATTCATTGCAAGTGGTTCCAAGGAAAAAAATGAAAGAGTGACTGTATGTAATCTATCTACAGTAAACTGCAGCTGCAGAGGTGTTAGATACACATTCATGACCCTTAGCATACTAAATCTTTTTGATACACATAATAAAATGACATTTAGGGCAATATCTGATATCCAGAATTATGTTGGGTAAAACGAAAGGTTGGGACAAGTTCTGTTTGTTTTTCTCAGGGTTTAATTCCTAGCCAAAGCACATGGATCATATCAAAAAGGTGCTGTTTTACTGTATATCCTCTCAAATATTTATCAAATGCAACTGTGTATCACTGCATCTATCTTACATATCACATCAGTATCCTCCAACAAAATAATAATGTCAGTCACTGCCTGTTTCCAGGAAACTTTGTGCTGACAATCCCCTGTAACCCGTTATTGGCAGCAGCTCCTTTCCTCTCAGTTTCCAGCTGTCCAGCGGGGTATGCCAAGTCACAGCAGGACCTGAGGAGTGTTTGTATTCAACTGTGGCACTGAGCTTTATGGAGATTTGCCTTGTATATTGTGCACTTGCAGACAAGCGGGATTTCCAGGACCCAGCGGGGGCTCCCCGGTGTTTATGCTGAGGTGGTTTGCTGGTTGGCAAATTGCTTTGGGCCAGAAACGTGTGACAGAAGAAAATGTATTGCATTAGCTTTTCTATCAATAACATCTTAACACTGACTTATAACACAATTGCTTTCATGCTGATCCAGCCTCCTAATTTTAATTTTAGGACTGATTGAGTTTTGCTATCAGGCATCTTTGGCTGTAATGGAAAGAAAAGCCTTTTCTTCCTTCCTTAGAAATAATATGCTATTAAAAACATAAGCAATAAAAATATAAACAAATTCTACCACTCTAATGTGTCTTTGTCTAATACATATTTACACAACTTCTGAAAACGTCTAATCTTTGATATATATATATTATAGTAATTTTAAGAAGACTTAATTTATTCTTTTAGCTGTTACTCAGCTGCACATACTGGAGTATCATTTTGCAGAACTGCTTGAGTCTTAATAGATTTGTAAGGGATCCAAAAAAGGAGGATACTGAATTCTCAGCAGACAGAAATGCTAATATATACTTTTGTGTGGGTTCTCATTCAGTCATTTACATTTGTTACTCACGTATTATGGGCTGATCCTGATCTTGTTTATGCTGGTGATACTTCTGAAATTTGAGATCAAGAGACTCTCCCAATTTAACTAAGACTTATATCAGTGTCAGATGTAAATCTGAAGATCTTTAGGGATAATTTATGATTAAAGTCATCAATAAGCTCCAGTTTAATGTTAGTCCAAAAAATAATTTAGGGAGTATTTTAGAAATTAAAATGACATTTTTAAGCATACTCAAAGATAAAAATATTTAGATATTTCAGAATTTGGGAGGAAAAAATAGTAAGTATATGACAAACAGAAACATGGGCCACATCTCGAGGCTGTGTCAATTTAGAGCATTGGAACTCCTCAACTAAGGCTGCTTTCTAATAAGTTCAGCTACCCAACTGCCTGACTTTGAAGTCTTTTCACATTAAACATTCACACAGCTTGTAAGGGGAGCTGCACACAAAAGTGTTTGTAGAAGGTATGTTTCTATACTTGATTATAATCATATAGCAAATCTAATAGCAATATGACACTTTTCATTAATTGAGGTAGGAAATAACATCTACCCAGTGATCACTGAGTAAAAGAAATGTTTATAATATGATACTTGGCTCCGCACACTGCCTCATTAAAAACAAATGGGTTTTGTACCCAGGTGTTTCATACTGTTGTTCCTGCATCCCCTTTTTAAGTGATTTGGTAGCGCTGATGTAAATGCCGCTGGTGTATGAAGAGCACATAAGACAACTGGGCTTGAGGATTCCTGTCTTTATAATTACAAACTGTGACTACTTAGTGCAGCGTGGCACAGGAAAACAGGATTTTGCCAAGACAAATTCCTTCAGCTAGCCCAGGCACACTCAATGCTATAGGTACTATGGTCAACCCAGTTACAAAATTGCGGGCCCTTGGCGATCGCTAGAAGAAAGGCAGAATTATGCCTTTTGTGTGTTCCCCCAGCAGCTGTGGCACACGAAGCTGGGTCAGGAGCTCGGGAGCGGGGCACAGGAGGCAGCGGCCGGCGGGCGCGCACCGGGCGGAGCGGAGGCCGTGTGAGGGGCAGCCGGGCCGGGATCGCGCCGGGCGGGGATTGCACCATACGGGGATCGCGCCCGGCCGGGATCGCGCCCAGCGGGATGGAGCCCAGAGGGATGGAGCCCAGAGGGGATGGCGCCCAGCAGAAATCGCGCCCAGAGGGGATCGCACCATGCGGGGATCGCGCCCAGCAGGAATCACGCCCAGAGGGGATCGCACCATGCGGGATCGCGCCCTTCAGGGATCGTGCCCGCGGCCCCGGCCCGCCCTTGCGCGCGGCCGCCGACAGGGGGCGCCCGCGCACCGCGGAACGGCCGGCGCTGAGGGGCCGCGGGGCTGAGGGGCCGCCGGGCCAGGCCGGGGCCCGCCCGCTGCCGCTGCTTCTGCAGCTGCGGCAGGGCAGGCTGTGACGGGCTGGGGGTGCCGAGCAGCTGCAGGTGGCGGCGCCGCGTTGTGTTTACATCGGGCGGAAAGGAGCGCGATGCGGAACCGCGGGGTTTGGGCTTTTCCGTGAAAAGGGCGAGAGCGGCCGCCTGGGCCGGAGGACTGGGAAGCGCTGCGCACCCAAACTTCGTTAAAATAAAGCATTCGGGATACAGACGGAGGCAGAAGAGCGGCCGGCTGTCCCCGAGCGGTCCCCGTTGGGTTTGCGTCGCCCAAGGAGCCCTGGCGCTCTGCGGCGCCTTAGAGCGGGCAGCAAAGCCGGAGCAGCCCGGTTCGAACAGGCCATAGTAAAGAACAGTGCCTGCTGCTACAGAGCTGCACATTCACGGAAGGGTTTTAAAACACACGCAGGGTTTGAATTCTCTCTCTTCCCATCACCCCCCCCCTTTTTTTTTATAAATTTAAATATTCCGGAAGACAACTGTCCGGTAAACTCACGGCATTTTCCAACTGGAATACGGCTCTATAGCCTGTGACAATGCACAGTGGTTGATGAGTTAGTTCTAGAGGCTTCTGAATTTTAATGATGTTGGAGATGATATTGTGTGTCCTTCAGCTTGTTAGAGTGACACTAGCACTCCATAAATCATAATACCTGTGTATTGTAAAATCAATACAAAAGTGCTATCTCAGCGCTAAGCCTTAATAAGTTTTTCGGTGCTCTAGCAGCCTAAACTTTGCTGTAATGCCATTGGACCTGCGGGTTGGGATCAGAGCATGCTTAATTTGTTTTGTAATAGAGACTTTTCTTTAATGAAGGACCGATTAGTAAAGCTTTGGTTGCCACTCTAGTGATCAGTTGGCAGAACAGCCTCTGCAATTAAACTCGTGTATCTCTGTCCTGAAGCAAAAAAGCAGGCTTAAACAGTCAATAAATGTTAATCCAGTCAGAACCTGTCTGTGCCTTTGAAGGCTGCCCATGAGGGGTTTTTCAAATCACATTTTTTTCATCATTTTAAATATGGAGGTCCCTATAGAGCTGGTACGTAGCATACAAGGCCTCCCACTGCTCTGTAATAAGATCTGGCATACTAACAGCTCTCTGTACAGATCTGTCATCGTTAGGTTTGTTTGTCCCTCCCCATTCCAGCATAACTATCTGTATAGTTGCTGGTTATGAAAAAAGGCATTTTGCCTTTCTCACACGTGAGAGTAAAAAGGCTGCTTCAAAGATCTTTATATAAAATGTATCACTATGGACACATATGATTTTTATAATTTACAAGTATCTCCCTCGAACTTTTTTCCATTATTATTTGTTTCTTTGTGGGATGATACCCAGGGGAGGAAATTTGCGTTTATGCATAAGCTGCAAAGCATACATAAGTAAAGTATGGAACTGCCAAACTGTCCTTGAAACAAGCACGAAGAAAAGTTGAACCTTACCTAGATTGTTGTTGCTCTCTAGGATATTATTCTCAAGAAACACTGCCAGATACTCATCTATCTGCTTTCCAGCCTTGTCTGCTTGATTTCTTTTCCTATGAACAGGGTAACAAAAGCAAGCTGATAACTAAAAGAGTGAGACTAAGCAGCAAATTGTCAGATAGAGTTGAGGAGGGCAACTCTTTTAGAGGGAAAGAAAGGCAGTTCCCAGTCTTTCTGTTTGGGGAAACAGTCTTTGCTATGAACTTCATTTTCATCAATTTCCCAGCCTATTTTTCTATCTACTCCTTTAGCTGCATGCATGATGGTACATAGAACATTAACAGACATGGGAGCGTGTGTTAAATTTTGCCTAACTGTAACTGGCATCTTCCTTATGTTGTTTTGTAGGATTTAGCTTTTGTTCTTCATTGTGAGACTGAGAGCTTCACACAAAAAGATGAAGAGATTTGTATGAATGATTGGATTGGGAAGAGGAATTTCCTCCTGCAGAGAAAGAGGTAAAAGAAGGGTAGCAGTCTCTTTTTACAAAGGACCAAATTCATCACTAGCGCAACATTCTGATTTCCCCGGAAGTCACTGTTCCCTGCCAGCATGACCTGGGAGTGTTTGGAGAGCACAAGAGTGAGAAGGGAAACTTGTGATGGGCCTCTGGACAATGCAACCAGTACAGTGCAATCATGCAGGGTTTCAGCAAAGGTAGCAAGTGCCAATATTGTGATGGGATGTTCACTGCTCTCTCCTGTTGGCTGACAGAATGGTACAAACCACCAAGTTGGCTTTAGCTTAAGAAAGGAAGCCAAGGAAATAATAGCTAAGTGTAGTACCGTAGGCATTATTATTAACTACAGTCATATTACTTACAAATATACACATATAACCTCCATATAATTATTTTAAATTATTTTTAAATTTTAGACTTTTATAAAGATCATTATAGGTTTTTTTAAATACAAAAATATACATTTGAAAAATTTCCACTCTTCCTTCCTGTTTTTTCAACCTCTGCCATGGTGCAAGACCAGTCACAGGCAGTGACAGAAGTCATAATGTAACCACCATGTATCAGGGTCAGCCTGAGGTACACACTCTCTGATAATTGAATGCAATAGGAATGTATTTTTTGCTATCATTTGCTGTATTTCCCTTTTCATTATACCTGAATCCATCTTTAGTTTTGATCATTTAATTCAGACTAGTTATGGTACAGATACTTGCCCTGACTTACCTCTTTATGCCACCTCTGATTTCAGCCCTCAGGATGTATTTCTTTCAGCAGTCAGAATTATGCACTATCTAGCTGGAGTTTTGTCTTCCCTCACCCTCCTGTGTTCTCAGCAGTCACTGGCAGCAGACCTTGGATTCCCGTTCGGTTGGGTTGTATGCAACGTTGCAGAAATCATAGAGGAGATTCTTTTAGAAATACAGAAATCAAAACTGCCAGGAAAAAGGAGCCTGGTGGTGCCTTTCAGAAAAAGAATAAAACAAGCAGAGGGATTCTAAATAGGCAAAGGATATCTTTAAATATTTGGAATTGCTTATTGAGCACATAAAGCTGTAGAGGCCATACAGTCCTAGGGCAATGACAGCACAATGGCTTGGATATTGATGGCCTGAAAGTCCTCCTGATCTATGAAATATTACGCTATTATGTTCCTCTACTTCCTATACATGAATTTTTGCATGTAAAAATATTGGGTTTTTTTTCTATTGGGATATGTTAAATAAAGTTGTGCATTTGGCTCGTCATGTAGTTTAGTCAGCACATCCCCAAATTTAAGAAAACAGAACTTAAGCCAGACACCTGTTGAGTACTCTCAGAAGGGAATCAAAGGGAGTGAACACTTCTTAAGCAAAACTGTACCTGAGATACTTACTATCACAGAAGACCTACTAAAGGATGGAGAAACACAGCACTTAAAGAGAGAGGATGCTCACAATGTCTAATAAGACAGGGAAAAGTGAGCATGAGGATGGACAGACACAGGCTGTGGCCTTGGGGTTGGCCCATGGCTGTGTGTAAAATCCCTCTGGTGTTCTCCTATATGTCTGCTCACCTAGCCCTGCAGTCTATTTAAGTATTAACTAACCTTGCAAGAAAACAAAGCTCAGATGAGCTGATGTTGATTTCTTAGCCTGGATCAGTGAAACTGGCTTCTGACAACATGGTCACAACCATGGTGAGTAAGGTCAGTGGAATGCAGCAGAATTAGGGAGCCATGCATACTTTCTTCAGTCAGCAAATTCAGTTTATTTGGTATTACTGGGTACTTGGCCAGCGTGTTCTGAAGAACTAGAGGAGTTTGTGTGAAGTTGAGCTTCCTATATAAGCTGGAACTGGGGTGGGGAGGTGAAGTGGGACACTAAGCACTAGATTCTCTTTACTTTCCACTGTGTACTAGCACTTGCTGAATGAAATCTCCATGGTCACAGCCTGATCATGATCATTTTTGGAAAGGGAGAATAAATCAGAAAATTTTAACCACTCCACAAGGTGACAAATGGTGCCTGAAGAAGCACATACATATCTCCTACATCTGCTTCACGTGCTTTTCCATTTGCACACTCTTTGGTTGCCCACAGGTGTAGGTCAGGTCGGAGTCACACCAGCTGTTCTGAGTGGGTGCCATCTCAGCAGCTGGAAGGAGTAAAGGAATTAAAAAGAAATTTGGAACAATTCTCCTGTGAGCCAGAGTGATCTGGACAGCCTCTCTAATTCTGAGACAACTCAAAGTCTCTCCCAGAAATTTAGGAGCCTCTGTTGTTTCAGTGAACTCCCAGGGTCAACTGCGAGTGGCTGCAGGAGGTGAAACTTTAAGCAGACTACAGCCTTATAAAATTTCAGCAGACACATACTTGAAAGCCTAATGATCAGTTTAGCTTGGCTTAATTGGGTTTATGTGTTCAAGGATATCCTGGCAGCTACTCTGGGAGAAAATTAAAGCTGGAACAAAATTTCGTTGATCTAATGGAGAACCTGAGCCTACCTCTGCATGAGAGGCAGCTCTTAGCTGATTCTTTGTAGTTGGGAAGATGGGCTGTTCCCAAATATTTCACTGTTCATCAGCATTTTGGGGGTGTGACAAAGCTCTGTGCTTGGTAAGCTGGTGAGTTGGCTCACTGCTGCTTACTCACTCACTTTCTCTCCCTTTCAAGTCTCATCCACCCATTGCAAAAATGAGTCCGTGATGAATAGACTTTTGAATTGGCTTATAATTGGTTATTCTACTCTATAATATTAATTTTCATCTTCAACTGTTCATTGATCGAGGAATACTGGATGTGGATTGTTAGTTTTCTTCGTGACACTTATATTGAAGAATGATTTGGAGAGCATGTTACTGCATATTGATGACATTCTCCATCTCTTATGTGCTTTTAGAGTCTTTTTCTTTGCTTCTTTGGAAGAAGCAAATTTAGCTTCAAAGGCTTGCATATTTTACCTATTTTTATTTAACAATCAACTATTATTAACTTTTAAAAATGCTGAAGACAAATAACAAAACATGCAACTGTATCAAAATTAAGAAACTCCCCTGAAAAAAGAATTAGTCAGCTTTGCTCCTCTTACCAGTCTTTCTGATTTGCTTTTAAGTACTTCTACTTCTCTGTGTATGCTGCAGTGTTTCCAGGTGCATGGTAGTGTCTTGACTTCTTGGGCATTCTTACAGACCAGAGTGAAGCTGAAACAGAAACCTTTACAATCAGGATTATTTATGCTAGTCAGCTCAGTGCAAAATGTGTGAATATAACGAGTTATGTGAACACTTATGAACTAATAATGCACTGAGATCATCCATAATATGGAAATTCAACAAACAGCAGTTTGCCACCCACAGCTGGAGGAGATGACTCAGTTTTTTCTCTGGGAAAGACTGACATTGTCACTGCTACATGCAAAGTGGAAAAGGGTACTGATTGCTGCTTCATGTGAGTATTTAGTGGCCTGGACGTGGATCCTCCCTTTGGCACAGCTATTCCAAGGGCTTCAGGGACTATGTGCCCTCATGAGAGTTGCTTTTGTGGAGAATTTTTCTGTCAAAGCTGCTTGGTGCATTATTCAAGTGCAATAACCTGCTTTCAAACTTCCCTTGATGATTTAATTTCAAACAAAAAAAAGCATCACAAGGCTGTACTCTTTGCACCTCAAACTTCCATACTTTTAACAACTTGCCGCAAGAGCCTGCCAAATAATGTAACTTTATTTAAAAATTTGTTTATTTTATCATTGTCTTCGAAGAAGCAGCAAAATTAATTTTAATTAAAATTTGTATTTAGGAAACAATCAACAAACCACACACATAACCACATGCACAGCTTGATCTGCTGCTGGGGTGAACCACGGTATGCCAAGCTTCAGCCTGAAGCTAATTTTTTACAGCCAAGTTATAAAGCCCTGAAAAGGGGGTTTTATTGTGGAAATGCTGACAGAACCATAGTGGTGCTACTGGCTGCCTCTCTAATTAGTTTAAAGAATGGAAAGTTGTATTTTGGAATATGTGGTAAGCCCTCTTTTCCTGATGTTGCTGGTTTATGCCAAAACTACAGGATTAATTTGATGTTATTACAAGATTGAGAAGATGAGTTTTTTGCTGTCATGAGAGGTACTTTCAGGCAGCAAACTGGATTTGTACTTTCAATTACATAAATATTAAATGGTGCAATTTTGATTTGGTTTTGGTGACAGTAGCGGATCCCTGCTGTGTTCACTCTACTTTGAAGAAGATGTGGAGTCCACATGGTGTTTCTTGCATGTTTTCCAGAAACTACTTTTAAATTCCTTCAATAAAAGTTACTTTTATTCCTGTTTAAGTGTTTTGTGGTAATGTTTACAGACAAACATCCTGCCAGCAGACTAAAGTAAATAAAAGACAGGACACCAGTAACATAAAACACATCATTTTACTACTGTTCTCCCACCACCTGCACTCCATCTTTGCCAGAGCTCTCCATTTGTAGTTGTGCCTACCTGCTCTGGCTTCCACTGGTTTCAACTTTTGCAGAGTACAGGGAAGTTAGCAGGCCACTTGCCCTGCTGCTTTCATTGTCTACTGTAGGGTTGCTGTAGTATTACTGGAGTCAAGCAACTTCTGTAATTTACCATCTCTTCAGCAATAAGTAGTTATTTTTAAACTAAGACTCTGTGGCTGTACATCCTATTGCAGGGCTTACCAGCTGCTGCTAATAGGCCCACACCTCGTACACCAGCTACCCATGACCAGTAAAAGAGGAGCATTCCTTCCTCCAAAGGTAGGGCAAACATAAGGGAAATGAATAGCTGCAATTATAAGATTACACAGTCTCATGACATACCAAGTATGTCTTAAAAACATGCATAACTACACAAAAATGACTTGACCCAGTGATTTAAATGAGACAACTATGTGATTAAGTGCTGTGCTATACTTCCATTTTCCTAATCTGTTTGCTTGGGTTTTTTTTTCTTCTAATACAGTACCCACAGTGTCTGAAAAATGTTACTCACAGTTACTACATAATTGCTGGTTCTGCTGTTTTTGGTGTGCTGGGGCTGGGCAGAGACCTATGCATCTGGGGAGGGCTGTAGTGAGGGTCTAAAAACTCATGTATATTTGTTTAAAAAATGCTGCTATTCCTTCAAGGGTGTACAAATCCTCATTAGTTATTATACTGTCAGGGAAAAGTGTTATATTTACACCTGAAAACAAGCCATTGCAATCCCTCTCTCCTTTTTGGATAAAACAGTGACTTCCTGACAATGTCCTGTTGTAATCAACATTATGCCATTTGGCACTACAAGGATTAATTGAGAGACAATAAGAAATTAATCTATTTTCTTTCTTTCAGTCCCTGCTTTCTACTCCCATCCATTTGCAAGGAGTGCCTATGTCTGGTACTTGACAGTACCTGCAGAGGCTTTGACACTGAATTTAGTATGTCTGCTGAGATTACACAAAAGGGAACAGTGGATTATTTTCAAAGTGCTAATCCTTAATGCAGGAATTTGTGCTTGTTCAGCAAAGAAAGGTCTCCATTTCCTTTCTTCTTTGTATTTTATTTGCTGCCACCTAGGTGGGAGGCAGCCTCTCAGGAATGACCCGATGGGCTAGTGCATCACAATTTGACTCAACCAGATCTGACCCAAGAAGCAGTGCTCAGAATTAGATCACAGTCACTGCATGCATTAAGATCTGCAACCTACAGTAGCTCTGCTAGTCTGCTGAGCAACCAGACTGGCTCTGATTGAAATTACCATTTTGATGCTCTGACCTTCAAATCTCTTAATAAAGCAGAAAACGACTTGTCCGCTTGTCCTTCTGGCTCTGGGGAGGCAGAGTGGCACCAGCTGAGTGAGCCAATACAAGATTTAACTTAATGTATGCTCCCAAATACAGCACCAAGGCAAGAAGGGAAAAAACAATTGAAGAGGCTGATCCTCCTGTACAGCAGGGACTGCTCCCAGTGTCACACACAGAAGGTCAACAGGGGTCCTGCCACTGCTTTACTAAATGGGCAGTAACAAACACCTCCTGCTTCAGCACCTGGGTACGTTTTAAAACCCACCACTAATCCGACACTGCAGCATTCGCTCCAAATACTTTGTACTTACATAAACATGGACGGATGTCTGGCCACTCTGGAGCTACTGAGCTCCTCCTCACAGCTCAGAGGAGGAAAAATAGAAATGGGGAGTTTCTTTAAAGATGGTGATTGTAGCAAAGGAGAAAAATTTCTGTGCTAATCTGAAGATCACATGTAAGGTATGCAGAATCAGTGATACCCACTTCTAGGGCAGTTGTACCCCATGGAGCCTGGAGGAAAAGACAGCCTCATCTCTGAAAAATAAATTTTTCCTTTAAGTAGTGTGCCACCATTTGATGTTGAGTAGCAGGTAAAAGCTATCAGTCTGGTATATATCCTCTGGTATATATCCTCTGGTATAACAGAGGATCCAGTGAAATAAACTGGATTATTTTATATCTGTTTGCATTGATTGCATTTCCAGAATAAATATAGGAAAATACCAAGACAACAGCTTTCAAGGCCAGTAGATTGCAAGGTTCTTTTTCAACCAAGAGATATAAAAATAATTATGTCATACTCTATGCAAAAATCACTGAAACAAACTACACCCTTTTTCCTGCCAGGCATGCTTTCTAAAATAAATAACCTTTCTGCATGAAACTACTCATCCTGAAATTCAAAGAAAAAGGAGTAAAACGATTTGCCAAGGTCTATTGTTAAAAAAACAACAACAACAACAACAAAACAAAAAAAGGAGAAATAGTAAAAGCAAATTGAGAAGATTGGTAAAAATAAAAATGAAATGCATAGGTATGTGAGAAAATATTTTATGTTGCATTATCCATGAAGCTGATAACTGGATCTTATTTATTAAACGCTGTCATTATTAAAACTAAAATATATTGATGTTTTTCATGAGAATCTACACATACTTTTATTGCTTTGTAAAATATTATTGAATTTTACTCTATAAATCTGATCTTTATACAGATTTTAAGGGTGTTCACTTACACATACTTACAAGCATACATAATTAATTTTTAAATATACCTTTTTGTTTTCTTTTAGTAAAATCCATACATTGCAGCTGATCTAGATTTTTAATATAAAAATCTGTAAGTTGCAACTTAGTGTATCTAAATAACTTTGGTCTGGAAATTTTGTAGGAATAGAACTTGGTTTTATATTTCCAGTAATTCCTGACCTCAGCTTCGGGGAAATACACTATGGGCATATTTCTAATGCTATTTACTCTTTCAGATGAATATAGTAAGAATAATAATTGGTATTTTTACTATAGTATGTTGTCAAAGTGGATGAAAAGGGCAATTAAGTAAGAATTGCTGGAAACCTGTATCAGTGTTCCAAAGAGTTTGATTAGCTGTTGAGAGGGGACCTGGTTTGGTTTGATTGAGTTTCAAGGAAGGTTCAGGTTGTTGTGACTGACCGCAGAGAAACCCATGATGAAGTACCCTACCTACCCTGGTAGGTGCTCATTCAGGCTTCAGTGTTTGAGGAAATGTTACATGCCACCATTTCCCTGGGAAAGCAGGAATTCCATGTGGAAAACAAATGACCAGAGAGCACAAAGTGCCTCCAAGGGGTGCAGCATTTTATTTGTCCCAGACGCAAAGAGCACTACAGGTACAGATCCTGAAGGTGATGTCCAGCTGGGATTTGCAATAGGTTCAGTCACGCTACAGTGACAGCAGGCTCAGGGAAAGTGCTCTGTGCCAGCAGGGGCACTGTATCAGAAGTGCATGGCCATGCGTGGGGGCCAGCAGAGCAGGGGAGTGGGCTGGACACAATGGTGTTCTCATCGCTGAATGAAGCAGACAAGATGCAGACTTGCCATCTCTCTGCCATCTCCCTGCCATCCTTATGTGGCCCTGCTTGTCCCTGTGCCACCATCCACCCACGGCCCTGCGTCCAACCTCAGGAGATTCTCCTTACTCACCCTTGGGGCATCATGCAGATAGAAGAGACCATGTAGCCTTAACCTGTAGCCTCTTCTCCAGTTCTCTGTTGTTCCATCACCTTCACAGAACTCCATGTCAGATCCCTTCAGGATGGTGTATCAGTTCCCTGTGGCAGAAGAGGCAAGAATTGTTGCTGGCTGCCCCACACACTTCTCAATATGAAGTCAAAATCTGACACAAATCAGCCTCCAAATGCACTGTCTATAGAAATATTTAGAATTGTTTTCTAGGCAGGTCCCACTGGCAATGTGTATTAAGCTACTGCATAGTAGCTCAGAATTAAGCTCATTTTTTTTGTAATTGGAGTGCATATTTTCTAGTATACTGGTACCTACAGCATGAATCTCCCAGTTTACCCAGTTTACCCTTCCCCTATCATTTATCCCTCTGCAAAAGAATTGCTAAGTGGATCTAGAAGGTGCCATACTAATCCAATAGGCTTTTACCTCCATTTTATCTCCTTGCTCCACAAGCACAAGTCACAATTTTAGGGAGGCAGGTTTATATGGAATAGGTATTGAGTGCTACTTAATGCTGCTTCTACTGAGCAATATGGTAACTGTTCTAGTTCTTTGTAAATCAACAGGCAAAGAACAACAGGAAAAATATGCTTCAATAAGCAGAAAATTCATTACCCCAGAAATAAGTAGAAATAAGAAAATACTTAGTACTATGCTTTCCTTATGTACCTTTTGAAAAAATTTGATGACATGTTCCAAATGTCTAAAACATTTATGAAAAACCTGTGAAGCTATAATCTGTATCCTTTTCTTTGAGGGCGCTTTAGCAGACCTTCAGAGAAGTCCCAGAGATGTTAGCCAATGCATTAAGGGTAATGAATCTTGGCATGAGAGAACAGCACGGCAGCAGCTACACGTGAAGCAGCCTATACCATAAATTATCTCAAATACAAACCAAATTCTGCTTGTTTATCATGTATATAAAGCACCAGCATTCAAGATTCCCTCCAGAAGTGCTGGGCTGTGTGTAATATCACTCATAGCATAACAAGGTCTAGTTCTGTCATTGCAATTTCTTCTTTTCTCAGATGATAAACTGCAGACATGCAGCAATAGGAAGGCTATCCAGAGAAATAAAAATATCAACAGGTTTACCAAAAAGTCTGGGACAACTGCGAGAAGAGGTGAATAAATGTCACTGCAGATGTCTTTGAAGTATTTAATTAAGTCACCATTACTGACAGAAGTTCTTTGCTGGTGCAGCACACTGCAGCCCTGTGGACCTCAATACTGAGAATGGATTGATTAGGAGTAATTTGAAGCCAGAATATAGCAGAGAATGTGCAAAACCCACCATTCTGCATGGAAATACATATATATCAAAGCAGTTCCCCTCAGTGCCAATATTTACCTGCCTCTGCTACCTCTGAGAAGGAATCCCCACTTGTGTGTCTAGGACATTGCTAAATCTCTGAAAATAGCCCATTTTAGCACAGCCCTACCTGCTTCAGCTATGCAGACATCATCCCACCAAAGCTATAAGGGATGATCAAAATCCCCAGGACCCAGAATACAAGTCTGGAAGTCATAAAGGATTAGAAGCAGAGAGGTTGCTGAACAAGGAGCTCTTGCCTTGGGTCCCACGGGCATGTATTTTCAGGCAAAGCAGGCAATGGTGACATGATGCTCTGCCAGAAGTTTAGCTGTGGTTTGTAAATGTATTTATTTAGAAATGCAGTGGAAACCTCATCCTCATCCTGTGGAAACCTCAAATGCATGTTGCATTTGCACATCAAATAATGTTGGTTTGGTGGGTCTTTCTGATTGTGTTTCAGCAGTACAGGTTTCCCTGCCTTTTTAAACAGCATAACAGGCAAACTGTAGGTGAGGTGATTTCCCCTAAATACCTGAGGTACAAGGTTATGCAGGTTCAATCAAAATTGGATGCTCCTCCCAGGGAATGAGATAAAACCAATGTTGTTTAAGAAACATATGATCCTGTAATTATAACATTTCCTGTGCTGGGGTTATCAGAGTTTTTACACTTAGGATGCACATTACACTTTCACTGACTGAAAAGTCAGCCAGAGACTCTGAATGTGAAACTGAACATCAAGGTAGATGGCCCTTCTGGAAATCAGTTTTTCAGCTCAAGGAAAATGGAAGCATTTATCTATCAGACTGCTTGAGAGAGAAGACTGTAATTAATTGAAAGTCCTTGGAGGTTTGCAATGTTGGAAACAATTCCCAGAGAGGAAGGTATCAGTACAAAGTCACAAAAAAGCTGCTGACAGGTATGAGCTGTATATCAATGATTTCTGCAACATTTATTTGGCATTAGTATCATAAAGTGCGGAAATTTGTGGTTTTTCTACAAGCAAATACAGTATATACTTATTGTGTATATTTATAGGTACAGAATATTAATCTCCTAGTATCTACCACCTGTTTACACACACACAAATGACATCCTGTTATAACTTAATTACAGTCAAATTTGAGCATCTGCAGCATCTTTCTTGTGACTATATATTTCTTGAAAAGAGTTCTTTTGTATAACTATTGCCACCCCTTTACAATTATCTCGTAGAACAGCAATGTATGAATCTGTATGAAGCAGATGCTGTCAGTAAGAACCTTAAAAAAAAAAAATAAGTATTTCCACAAGACTTATGCTACCTGGGAATTTATCTCTTGTAGCTGAAAGATTCTGTTAGAATTTGTGTATAAGCCATGTTAGTTTTCTGTGGCAGGTTTTGTACATAATAGCAAGTTTCTTTTTAGTTCAGGGCAAAAAGTCATCTTTGGAGCAGTTGCCCCAGCAGGAGGATAAAAGATGATGGTTGGTAATTACATCAGGTTTGCACTGTTGAGCAGATGTTCTTGCAGATAGATTTTGGCTGGCATTTATAGAACATCAGTGGTGAATCTCATGATAGCATTGGAGGAAAGCTGCCACTAGTAGATGGAGCTGCCTGCTTCTTTTAACAGAAGAAATAAAATATGAAAGAAGTGAAAAATGTATGAGATAAACTACCTCACAAACTGGTTTTCGGGTCTTTTTAAAAGAGTTAGACTTAACACTGAGTTACCTGAGTGTGGTCCAGCTAGTCAGACCTTGTCTCAATAATCTATACATGGTACCAGTTCTCAATATTCAGAGGGGCCACAGTACTCTGCACAGGTCCAGCATTAGAGAAATAGAGGCAGATTCAGGGCTGGGGCTTGGGAGCAGCAAAAACATAGAAAGCTAAGAATACCCCTTTCCTGCCTGAGAGCAGTTTGAAGAAAGCTGGACAGCAACCAAAAAGTCAACATAAAAGTTATTAGAAAGAGGACTCAGCTCAACTCCCATGTCTGAATTTATAGTGAAAGAAGCAATACAGTGGGAAAAAGGATTCTACTTACATCTTTGTAGGCAATTCTAAACGCTTAAAAATATTAACTAGATATAAACCAACATTATTCACTGCTGAGATGCAGAAGCATTATTTCCTTCACTGTGTGTTCGGAAAATGAGCTGCTTAAGCCCACGCAGCAACTTGGCTGCAAAAACATAATTGTAGCTCAAAAATCTCAACCCTGTGCTCAGTCTGTAGATAGGTTTCTGAACAAGCCCTTTTTTAGGTGTTAAGTGCAATTAAAAGGCAGAATGGTGAAAATACACCACAGTCTGGGAAATTCTCAGTATTTCTACCAAAACAACCTTCTGAAGACTGAACACATTTTTAAGTCAGCCGATTCAATGTAACTTTCTACATTTTTTAATGCATTGATTAATGAAAATATAATATCATAACTGGATCTGGACTCCTGATTTGACTGTGCTGTGGGCTGCCAGAATGTCTGTTAATGGAAAGATTTATTGACAAGAAGTGTTTTAAAAACAGGGCATTTACAATTAGATTAGAACCATTCCCCTTCATTCTACCTATCCTCAGGAGTGCTGACTTTCAAAATCCCCTCTTTATTGTGTTGGGTGAACAATGCTAAAAAAAGCTGCAAACCTGTCCTTACTGGCAGGTGCCAGCTTGCAGAATCAGATCTGTGATCTCCACTCTGTATCCTGAGCAGGGCATCAGACACAGCAAGAAGTGTCAGATGGAGTTTCCTGTGCAACACCAAGGGTGTTGGGAGTAATAAAAGAGATTGCATGGTTGCATATGATTTGCTTTTAGCTCTAAGTTCCAAGAGGGGATATTTAGCCCAATGGCCAAATTACAATAAATTAGGAAGATTTCTTAAGGCATTTAGGGCTATTACATTCCTTGACTGCAGCTAAAGGTGTTGTTTATTATACTCACTCCAGGACTGAATTTTGCTGCAGTTCTTCAAGGTGAAGAACTGCGTTACTGTCATGAGAAAGATCTGAATAAGAAGAGAGTAAGTAGAGTAAGGTTGCTAGAAGAGAAAGTATCCAGAATGGGGAGGGACAAACCAGCAAGTGCTTATATTCTGAAAACTTGAATTTTAAACACTAAATGAAAAACAGCCTCAAAATATCTCTCTCAAATAATCCTCTTTTATTCCTTTCTCTCAGTTTTGAATTGAACTAGACAACAGAATTGCAGTGAGATGGGTATGGCCTAGGGTCCACCCACAGTGGGATGATGCTGATGCAGGGGGCTCTGGTCAGTATCAATTTCTAGATGGAGAAAGCAAGCAGTTTCAGATCTGTAGTGTCACTGCTCACAATGCATATTTTCCCAAACAGCCAGAAGACAAGAGAAAGCCTTTTCTCTTAAGTTTACACTTAGGTAATGAGCATATTTTTTTTTCCAATGTGTTTCACTCCTTCACCTATGGAATAATTTGGTTATTCTCAACAGTACGGTTTGCCTTTGCAAATGTAAAACACGAAAAGGAATGCAGCAACTCACATGGCTAATACCTGATTCCATTGTGGTTTTTTCATGGTGTCTCCTGTCCACTGGCAAGGTGAGCTCATTCTGCCTTGCTTCCTCACAACCCTCTTCAAGTGCACTGAAATGCAACTGGTTCAGTTTTCCTGGGAATCCACAGTCTGAAAAAGAGGAAGTGCAATTCAGGAGTACACTCCAGGTGTCATGCAGAAAAGCACCCCAAAGAAAGTGAGAGGATAAAGAACCAAGAAGTGGAGGATAAAGGAAAGGCTGAAAATGCCTTGCTTCAAAAAGATAAAACGAGATTACCTTGGTTACCATCTGATCCACATGGTGTGTTCTTGACCTTTTTTGAAGAAATGGTACTCGATTCACAATACCATCACCTATATTTGTAATAAATCAAATGAAAAATGTCACTTATTAGAACATTGAAGTTTACTGTTCAAGTGATTAACTGAGAATCATTTGTGTGATTAAATGCTGGAAAATAATTTGATTTCACATGAACCTATAGCATGGTTCTCATTACACAGAAGCGCTGCATATTAGTTGAAGCAAATTAACATTCAAAGAGTTTCTGGAGTGGCTCCTAATCACAGGCTGTTAATTACTATCATTACATTCGACTGCTGAAGAGACTAACCGAGGAATCAGTCTCATGATCTTGGTATTTGAAAGTGATCTTCACCAATAAAAACATGTCAGACATACAGAAATTGCAAATTGCTGAATTTGCTGACACAGTGGAAAATTCCGCTGACTATAAGTACCCATCTGGTGATAGATGCATTCTTGACACAGTTTCAGTGTTTGGACTTAGGAAATAATGAGTATCAATGTCCTAGCTAGGGAATATGCAAAGATGAAGGAGCCCTTTGTATCGTTAATTAAGGAAAGTAGTAGCAGTGCTCGTTCACAGATAAGTGACTGTACATAATAATCATGTATTTATGTGAGGAACTGTTATGCTATATTACTATAGTAGCAATTAGGTTTTCACAAAGCAGTTTTATTAAAAGGCATACTTATGTAATAAATAAACAATTTCCATGGCAGATTAATTACACACGGCTTAAAATGGTCACCATGCTAAGTGAAACCTATAGAGGCAAATTCTTAAAAAGGCAAATGTACAACTACATGTTTACATGTGAATTGATTTTTCACCTGTAAATCAAAAAATTACATGCATGAATTTCAGGATGAATGCCTCTGTAAAAAGCAGACCCATACATGATTTTTGCATGAAAGAAAGATTCAACCTTTCTGTACTCAAGAGACATGGAAAACCCATATAAACCCAAGCAGAGAGAGGAGAGGAATCTATTGAAAATGTCAGATGCCCCACTTGGAATCTGTAACCTGATGATGTGAGAGATCTTTCCTATGGGGCCTTCCAACATATTTTCTTAGCTTGGTCTTTAATATACAATAAAAAAGAACAGGGAGGGGACAGCTCTGTTTTCATCCATATGGCAGGGAACCATTAACACGCTTTCTCTGATACAGAACAGCTCTATAGGATTTGGAATTAATATATTGTTTCTATTATTTCTCACATAACTCTAAATTATATTCAAAACAGTGCAATGACATAGCAAAGCCAGATGCTGTAGTACATTAATATTTCATAAAAATATGGTTTAACACTTTTTCAGTTCATGAAGTATCTGTAAACAGACAACTGCCTTCTTGAATACATTCATTATTGGAAGTTATTGTACTATAACACAAGGAAATAATTCCTGATTAGTTGCTTGTTTACAAAATAATTTGTTGCAGATACTCTATATTCCTGTTGATGGCATGCTACAAACACCAACAAGCTTTTCTGAGCAGAAGAAGGGTTGCTGCACTTCTGAGATGATGGTCACCTACAGACAATATATTGACAGTTTTGCATGCTATAAATGTTTAGGAACTCAAAAAACTCAATTACATTTCAAAGAAATGCAATCTCTTTTTGGGTATTATCAATAACCTTCATGGGAGTGGCTACTCTGGGAGTATCAGCTCAGAGAACTGCATGCCAAAGTAGCATATAAATTTAGTAAGTTCTCCTTCAATTGTCCAGGCCATACTGATGGACAAATACAGATTAGGATCCAATTCCTGCCTTTGACCATACACATGAAGCTCCTGTTGTGTTCCAGTTTAATGAACACCATTAATTTTCTGTAATTTATTTGAAATTTCTTCAAAGAGGTTCTTTGAAATGATTCTTACTTTTCTGCTACAAGGGAAATCCTCTTTTTCATCCACAAATGGTGCTCCAGGAGTTAAGGGGAGCTAAGTTTAAAAGTTGACATACCAAGATATTTTGAGGTGGTGGTCTTGTTTTGAGTTTTGCTTTTGTTTGGGGGCCCTGCCATCCCACAGATTTGGAGCAATACAGAAACAGTCACTTTCAAATTATCTCAGAGAGATGGATCAAGTGATATCAGCATTATTTGACACTGCACCTGAAGAACCTTAGTATTTAGAAAATTAAGGAATTTTTGGCATCTGCATCTTTTTTCATAGTTCTAACTTCCTCTGGAACATAGAGAACTAGAACTTACCCTGGTACAAGTAAGTACAACCTAAGTACAGCCCAGATAACTTTGAGTCATATGTCTAGTTTGGCTTGTAGAAATGACTTTGTATCATCAAAACAAACTTACTAAAGTTAAAAGAAAAAGGTACAGAACAAAATATAGATATAGACACTTTAAAAAATGTTTTATACACTGAGGATCATCTATGCCTACTTAGTTCCTCCTAAGGAAGTCTGAATTACTGTCCTTGGCAGGCAATGGGATGACAGTGTCAGTAGATCCAAACAAAAGTTCTGAATTGCTAAATTCTTTGTGCTTACACCAGAGCCACAGCAGTACTTTGAATAAATAATCAGAGAAAATGCTTTGCAAAGGAATGTTCTTTTCCCCTTAGGCTCATTGGAGTAGTGCTTTTGAGGTCTACTAGGTCACTATTAGAGATATTAAAAAAATATTGATTGCATCATTGGACAAAAATAATGTTTAAAACACAGCAACTTTATTACTAAAAATCAGACTGTGCATTATTGGAATGCCCAGAAGATTAACTGTAAATTAAAATGGTAAGTTTCATGGTGAAAGATACTTGCATGTCTTAAATGGTTTCTTGATCACATTAGAGTCTCCACTGGAGTAGTCACTTCACAGAGTTCAAGTAATTAAACACTATTTCTTTCCCTGCAACCTTAAGTTATATGTCCTTTTGGTTAAATGTGATTTTTGTGGGTTGTGGTTATCCAGGTTGTTCTGAGTGATAACTTTTTCTTGTGTAATTGATAAAATATCTGTTTATCTTGTTAAAATATGTTTGTTCATTGTTTTAAGTGTGGATGACTGCGAGGAATGGAAGCCAGGAAGGGGGTGACAAGGTGGCAGTTAAATGTGTGCAGAAGAAACCTGCCTCAGGTAATCCTCACGTTGCAAGACCCTGCCTGGAAAACACAGAGGTGTTGCCCAGAAAAAGGTTTCATCAGGCACCCCAAGGAGAGCAGTTTGAGGACTGCAACGCAGGCAGTCAGCCACAAACGCAGACAAAATGCTTTGGTTAGCTCAGGGCACATTCTGAGCGTACAAATCAATGACAATTAAAGCAGATTATGAAAAAGCAATAGTAGATGCTTGGGTCTTTGTGTGATTAAAGTGAGCTGAAAGTGCCTGGTCAGATTCTTCCCATATGCTGATGGGTTAGAGATTACTATAACTCTGAGGAGGCAAAGTCTCTCATTTCTGGGGACCTCTGAACCCGTTCCTGATGGGAGATCACGTAATGACTGGGGGGCCAGTTCTATTATTGAGACTCTGCTGTCGCTGCAGGCGCAGTAACTCAACTGCCCATGCTCAGACAAGACATATTGCTGTAGCAACTCTTGTAATTTTTTTTAGGATACTTTGGGTCAGTTTTAATGTATCTTTGATTAGCCTGTTTCTAAAAATGGTCTTACAAGAATCCAAAGGCCACAAATGTTGCCTGAAAGTATAAACTTTCAGATATCCTCCTGTATCCATACTTTCTCTCTGACAGCTCTGTTTTTTAGGAAGAGAGTAAAAAATATAAGATGTGTGCAGAATAATTTCTTCTCAGCTACATTAAACTAATTTCCAGTAACCAGATGTTTATGGACTGGCTGTATTGAATGTTTTCTCAGGATCACTTCATTTAATTATTACCAAATAGCTCAAATATTGATGAATTTATCTAATCACTTTAAAAGTTCATTAGTAATTTTTCTGTTCAGAATATTCTGTGGTAAGGAGTTCCTCAGGACCCTATTTGTACTTGACAGGGCTCTGCCAATCCAAAAAGTCTGACCCATTGACTTGAAGCAGTTTTTCTTGAAAGCCAACCACAAAAATAAAGAGCAGTAACAACCCTGGAGAATCTATCATATGAGAGCAGTGTGTTTAAGAGAAGTAGTTTCCTTAAAGATGTAAAAATAACCAGACAGCTTGCACAGTTTCAAGTGGAAGAATTATATGTACACTATACACTTCAGGAAATAAGAGAAGTGAGTTTCCACATTTATGAATGAACACGACTGTGCAAAGCCAGGTAAAAAAGCAAATAAACTTAAAGGTTCCCTGCTGCAACACAGCAAAATTAGTGAAGTGATTTCAGCACAGAAATAATGAATGTGCTCCAGGCTTTTGGCTGCAGGGAGAATTCTGGTTCTGGAGATCTGCACAAGCTGCAAAAGCTTAAAGAATATTACAGGGGAATATTAATTGCAATTAACTGGAGATTATTTTAAAGCAAAAGAAGGTTTGAATACTTCCATAAAGATACTGAAAAAAGGCTTGAGGATGACAGGGTAGGTGACCTGAGGAGATTGCTACTATAAGGTGCTAAAAATGATTTCACAATAAATCAAACCTTCAGCTGGATATATGAAGTCAACAGCATAAACTTTCTACACATAAACTTGGGAAACCGAAATAGCAGAAATAACCTACAAATTAAATAGATACGGGGAAGACAGTATTATTGCTGTCTGTTCCAATCAATAACTACTCTCTTATGAATGATCAAGTTATTTAGCAATGCAAATGGAGACGTTAAGGGGTCAACACAACTGGAGGGATGTTACAATCCCTAACAACTGCATTCTTTTCCACTGACACACAGACTTGTAAACCTGAGAATGAGCCATGCCACAAAGGAAGTTTGATCTGGTGGGTGTGTGTGTGTTTAAATAACCACTGAGGCAAAAATTCATTTATAGCCAATATCATATCAAAAACAGCATGGGAAATGCATTACAGATTAGGAACTGGTGTTACATAGACTGTAGGTCAGTACAGAACAACCAGCAGCTGGTGTCAGAGCTCAGAAATCAAGGGGGAATAACTGAGCTCAAGTACACTGTTTTATTGAAGTGTACCTGATTACCCTGAGCCAGTGTCCTCTACCAGCAAGGATTGGTAGAAACTGGCAATCTACTATAGTTCTATTACAACAGAAAAATATGCCTGTGCATGGAAATGAAAGTAAGACCTTTGCTGGTATAACAGAACCCATGTTCCTAAATTACCCAAACTTCAGAGCTAAGTGACAATAACACTGATCTGCAGTGGCAGCTGGGAATGGTGGTAGAGGAAAAGGCCAAAGCAGGGAACAAAGTTTAGAGGCTGCAGCAACAGTTTGTCAACACCTCTGTCAACTCTTTAAGATGCAATTCTATATCTTCATAATAAAAATAAAAATAAAATCAATGAATTGCATTTTCTCTGTGGTGGGCTCACTCTTTCTCCCCAAACTCTTCAGTGCCCCTCATTCTGTCACTGGAAAGCTACCAATCTGTCAGTCACAGCTCCTGATGTCTCACCAGTAATTCTTCCTCTCGCTTTCCAAAAGCAATTGCTGCATCCACAGCACTCACAGGAAATCAGTTTCTGTATCTTGCCAGATCACCAACTGCTTCCAGCACCTCCCAACCCAGCTCCGTCCATGCTGTCCTTCCCCTCACTGGCAACAGCTTTCAGGAGCCTTCTCTGCCAGTGCTGCTTTGCTCTTGGACAGAGTTGAACAAAGCTTTTCAGTGCTATCCTGAAATCTTAATAACACTTTTCCCATCAGTGTCATATAAAGATAACAAGGGAAAACCACAACCGATTTCAACTCCAGTGTGAAGTGTGACATTTCAAAGAAGTCTATGGCAGATATTTGTATGACAGATACCTCACAGTTGTTCAGAAATCTCCTTTACTCTCTGGTGCAATTACAGCATTTTTATAGAATTATTAGGAGCAATTCCATGTAGTTTTTCTGCCTGCAGAGTGCAGCAAAAACCACACTGTCTGAATGTGAGTTGGGCTACTCCTTGCTCACCTCCATAGTCTGTGGTCACCTCAAACAGGAAAGGGAAACTGGCTCACCTCATCCTGCCTGCTGTTTTCCCTTCATCTTAACTCATCCATGAGAGCCAGTGTGCTAGGACAAAGCAGCCATCCCCACACACCTGCAAAGCAGTGAGAATAACTTTATACAATGGAGGGGTGCCAGTGGGCTTTGCAAAGAAGGGCTTGGTAATTAGAGAGAGAATCCAAACCACAGAGATTGGGAATACTTGCTCACAGCCATGCAGGTGACTGTGGCACAGCAAAGTCCAAACCCCACAACTCCAGACTTTGCCCCATGACTTACCCAGGACATCAAAGCACAGCACTGCCTTTGTTTCCTTTCAGCTCTCCAAAACAAGAACATGAGTAAGGTAACAGCAAATAGGAAACTACAAGTGAGTTTTCCAGCTCCTTGTTAATCTTAATGCACATTTAGAGTAACAGTTCTACCGCAGGTGTGCAAAATCTAGAAAATATACAACTAACCATTTTAGGCCAATAGAGATAGTACAAATACCCTTATTTGCAAGAGGGCATGTTGCATTTATCAGGATTACTTCAGCCTTTGAGTTTTTTGTACGACTTTTCCCCTTGTTCTCTTTTTGCCTCAGTAATTCTAATGAATATGTGTATGCATGTGTTTCATTTGTACTATAGTAGGCAATGTTAAAAATGTTCAAAATCACAAAGATGTGTGTGGTACCTCTTCTGCTGTGAGAGACAGGCCTGCAGCACTGAGCAGCTAAATGCTTTCTTGTGGCAGCAGTATTTTTCCGTGGCTGTGTGCTGCTGAAGTGTTTATCTTTGCTCGAGTTGCCTGGATATTGCAAAGCTACTTGAAATGATTCATGGGTCTGACAGATGTCTGGTACAGCTGGATGTGTCCTTGATTATCCCAAAAGTCTGGACAATGCTGTCATTCACCATTGCCCAAATTATCTCTGTATTGACTGCAGAAGCCTCTGTGACAGTACTGTAATGGCTAATTACCCAGGATACCTTTGATACTTACTTTATAGTGCTTTAGAAGAGTTTTAAAAAAATGAGTGAGACAGAGGAAGAGAAAAGGAAAGAATTGGAGTAAAAACATACTGGTGAAAGTAATATTCTTATACATTCTAAACCAGTATATGCTTTACTGTACATGAGACTATACTGCATGGGCTATTTATATTCAGCCTGTTCTTTGAAAATAGTCAGATTTCCAGCAAAATAGATAAGGAGGAAATGCAAAGAATCCTGACAATGATAAGTCATGGACAATAGAAGGAGCTATTAGCCAGGAGAGAATTGTATGTACAACATTCTTGAAAAGAAGATGATGAGCAGCCATTTGCCTGCTTTATATGTTGCTGGAAAAATAACGTTCTGCTTAGTAGATAACAAAGACTGTCATAGGTAGCAGTGCTAAACATGTATATTGTTATCTTGTGAAGCTGCCTGTGAGGAGGTATGAAAGTAAAGATCTCCTTTTCCCATGCTATCATTAGTGTGCTTATAAAAAGCAGTTTCTCCAATGTACAAGTATATTAAGAAAAGGGGTAAAAGAAGATAGAGTACAAAAATCTCATTTTAGTGAAGATGATGTCTTAATGACAACTCATGTAAAAAATAACAACACATCTCTGCTTCTTAGGGCTGTCTCTCTCCTCATGGTTCAGCATAGGTCCTGACTGGAAAAGCACGTGTAACCCTTTTCCCCCCGAGTTTCAAACAATTCAGAGGTTGCCCAAGATCCACCATGGCGAGGTTGTTCCCACACAGTCAGAGATGACACCCATGGGCTTTGGTGAGGGGAGAATTTACTTACCAGAACCAAACCTTCCAGTTCAGACTTAAAGATGAACTGGAAGATGCCACCCCAGTGGCTTCTGTGGTGATGAACAGATTATTCTGTCCAGAAACCAAATTAGAATTAGGTGACTTTATTGAATCTGCCTAATACTGTCTCAGTGACATCAATATAGAGAATATAAAAAGAAAGATCACATCTCTGATCATGTGTTTGTCCATCTTGCTTACTATTTATCTTTGTTACCTCAAAGTAAATAATGTGTTTGTAAGAAGGTGATGGATAATTGACAAAAACATTTGGATATCCTTTCAGATAAAAATAATAACTTTCTTTAAAACTCAGAAATTAAGAGTCCAGTTAAATACTTAGAGAAAGGTGCCCTTTCCCTGTTTTTCAGGTCCTTCAAAGAGTTTATGTTTTTTGCAAATATATATGTTATACAAAGTAATTCACTAAAATATAACTGTTAAAAAAACCCAACAAATAGAATGCTTGCTGTTTAAAATGCAGGGGTTATCCATTCATTTCACTTGAGTGCAAGACAACGTGCTATTATTTATATTTCTTACTATGATGGCTTTATTTTTACAATTAGGGTTCTGCTACTGTTATTTATATTTCAAAAATTTTTCTTTTTATGGCTGAAAATTTTCTTACCTTTCATTAACAGCAGAAGCATATATTTGTCAATCTGTTAGAATATCTGTCAAAATTAAGAAATAAGATTTCAACATTTGTAGTGGAGGAACTAACCACAGACAATCACAGAAAGGTACTGTCTACCTCTTTGAATGTTTATGGCAGTGCAAATGGAAAGACTGCACATTAAATCTTGAGCAGGGCAGAAATGTTTTCTGTAGTCCCATTGCTCGAGCTTCTGGAGGCTCAGACTCAAGTGCATGCAGAAAAAAATTAGGTTTCTACTTCTTGCAGTGTGAACTAAATCCTGACTGCTACAAAATCTTGCAAAACTTTGTTTTAAGGCGGGACAAATATTTAGTAGCACAGGGCCACTGAGAACATGCAGCAAGGTATCAGCTAAGGACCTGCCCTGACAACATAGTAATAAGTATTAGAGAAGTTTGTCTTGAATAAAGCAATTTGATCTAAATAATCACTGGTGCTGATTTCAGTTTTAATTTTGCAGCATCTCAATGCCTTGAAGACATGCATGGGGGCTGAATGTATAAATGAAAACTGTCAGAGAAATGACAAAAGAATTCAAGTACTTTTGTCTGCTAGAAATACAGACCCTTTCTCATGCAGTCCTTTAGAGCTGAGCAGGTCAGGAACAGAATAATATCTGGTATTTACCTTTTCAGCTGCCTAAACAGGATTGTGTGATGCTGGGAATACAGAAAACCCCAAGGTTGTTTAACACCAGTTATATTTGGTGACAGGTTTTGCAGTGCATTAGATTTCAGCTCTGGACTTCCCTATAGCTTTTGCTCACATTGCATGGTACAATTAAGGATTATTTAATCTGGGGCCATACACACAAACTGTCTGAGATGAGTGCATGTCTTGCAAGCTTTCCTTGAACCCAGCATGTAGGAGTGAGATATTGACTGGTGGTGTTCTGATGTGGAAATGTAGAGGCTGTGCTTTTACTGGAAATTT
The DNA here is from genome assembly GCF_971803275.1 of Cyanistes caeruleus. Classification (NCBI taxonomy): domain Eukaryota; kingdom Metazoa; phylum Chordata; class Aves; order Passeriformes; family Paridae; genus Cyanistes; species Cyanistes caeruleus. Next base: position 20,022,522 of record NC_141707.1, on the reverse strand, counting down.
CTGAAAAGATTTAATTTACAAACAAACAAACCAACAAAACCAAAGCATTCTTGTCTTTTGCACTTTCATACGATTCACCAGGATCACTTACTGGTATGGCTGGGGCTGGATGAGTCAGCAGGAAAAGGTGGCCCAGAGCAGTGCTCAACCCATCCTCAGCCCTTAAAGCATTCTTGATGGTGGAGCCAAGAGATTGCCATAACAGGTACTGCCCCTTATGTTTCAGTACCTCTTTCTTTTGTTCTAAATTATTTAATATTTTAAAGATGTATTTTGTATCTATATTCCATGCCTGTGCTACCGGGGACAAAGCACTTGATAGACTCACCAGCCAGGTACCCAAGGAGTGCATGTTCCCTGCTTTGACTTTGGGAATCTTTGTACCATGACTTTCAAGGCACCACATATTTTTACTTGCTGTACCTGCAGCACTCCAGATGAGTTTTGGAGAAAAGGTCCATAGCACTTTCTAAGAAAAGCTGTATCTGGGACTCCCAAACTAATCTTTCACTCTTTCTTCTTCCTAGGCAATTTTGAAAACCTAGAACTCAAGAAAAAAGACTATGTGACACAAATTTTAGATGCCACAACAGGCTGTTAACTGTGAAACTGTGTGACAATAATGATATCCATTCAGCAGCTTTTCCATAGTCTCAATCTTGAGCAGGATCGTTCTCAAAAAAAACCATCTCTCTCCCAGCTAGCTGCCAAAGCCCTATTTCTCCTCTCTCACCTCTTGTCCAATTGCAGGTAACAAAGCTAATTGCTTTACCACAGTAACTCAAGGCTAAGAATTGCACTCACATCACCTTCACTCCTAAAAGGAATTTCCACAAGTCTTCCTGACAGGGTTTGAGCCAGTCCATACATTTATGCTCAGATCCAGATGGGACCTGAATTGGGACTATCCAATTCATGATTATGAAATGAGAACTGGGATGCATAATAGGTTGCATGTGGAACAAAAACTTACAAAAATACTTCACATCTCCAGTGACTTTAGTTTTGGGAACACAGGAAATAGATAGGGAAAATGTTTTCTGAAGGAGAGAAGGCCCGAGCTCTGCAGAGAAAGTGCTGTGCCCTGGTCACATCCCATGGCAATGACTGCAGGGGGACTGTATGAATTTCTTTTATGCTTCCTATGGAAAAGAGGCAGAATGTGAACTGCAGAGCTTGAATTCACTTTATACTAATAGAACAATTCAGAAATGCTAATTTTAATTAAAACTTCCTTTGGTATGCAGGAAATATGCTATACACCTAGGACTTAAGAGTTTTGCTGCAATTTTGTTTTAATACTTTAAATTAAATGCTTGGCAAGAGATGACAAAATGGGAATTTTGCACAGGCAGTATTTCCTTAGATCTAAAGGCTGGCAAATATAATTTTTACTATTCGTCATTTTTAAAGACTTTACCACAATATATAAAAGAATAAACATTGTATTAGTTATTTTCACCAGAATTTTTGAAATATCTAAGGGGGCTGGAGGCAAAAACGAACCTGTTGGAAAATTGTCACAGAGCCCCATATATCTCAGTATTACAACTACTAATAAGATCACTGCAACTTTCTTAGCAGCTGTCAGACACATTTACAATTCCAATGATTAAAAGTTGCAAATATATTATAAACTTCACCAGATGATATTTTCCAATAATACAAACAGCCTTTGCAGCTAGGGTAACATGAAATTCAAAGGAGAGCTTTGATTACATCTAATCTGGTAAAGAAATTAAATCATAAGTATGCTTATTTCAACCAACAAGGAAAGAAAGCAAAATAATACATCAAATCCCTGACTAAGCAGTCACAATAGACCTTTAAATAACCCAACTTTCTACCATATTTTATTATCCTTTCCTAGTTTTATAGCATTATCTGCTATAGAAATGCAGGGAGATTTGTAAAACACTATAGCATTTAAGTCATTACATTTTATAGCTAATTTCTAATGTGGATTTGATTTTTTACGAGCACAAAAAGAATCTAATTTGCATTAGTGACAGTAACTAGAGAAATTTAACACCTGGCACTGGTTGTACCAGAAATTGAATATTAGTTACTTGGGTGCTAAAAAGCACATTCATACCTTCAAGGGGGATTTTTCATTTATTTATGCTGTACTCTCATGTTTATCATTACAAAAGTGCTCTTGCATCACGGTAGATGAAAACTCTCAGGAATGTGAAAATACCATGCACTCGATAAAGGGAGTTTGCAGCAACAGCAGCAAAATGAATCATTTATACACTAAAGAATGTACAGATCCAGAAATAAATCTCCATTGAGATATAAAATTAGAATAGCAGCAATGTACAGACAATTCATTTCCATGAATGCTTTTTATTTATTTTTCCACAGATACTGCTGCTTTCCTGGAGCAATGTATTAGACCCAAATTAAGCCTCCATTTAAGGAGGGAAAAAAAGCCCAACAAACTATAGCTGACACGAAAAAGAACCACATTTCCACATGAACAATCCACGTATTTATAAAGGGTGGAAAATTAGGAGCTGCAAAATAGGCAAAGCCGCTGTAAAATGATATGGGAAGTGACATTTTACATAGCCGGCTACAATTAACACATTGATGGCATTTTGCTGGGCTCCTTGCAGTGATAATGCTGTTGTCAAATGTGTTTAGTGCACCAAATCTCCTGGAGCCTTCAGCTAGGCAGCAAGCTTTTGACAGATTGAAGGTTCGGAGATAGGCTATCATGACAGATGGAAACTGGCACCGATGTTCAGCTTTCGCCGATCACAGGGGACCTGCCCCCCTTATTCTTCAGGGCTCAGCTCTGCAACCTTCCCCCTTCTGATGAAAGCAGGGGATGGCATTGTTAAATAGTGCATCTGTGTGAGTTAGACTACTCTGATGAAAGCATAAGGCAGACGCTCTGTGAAGCAAAAGACAGCCTCTGCTCTAACTGCATTTTAGATAGACTTGGGGAGGACTCCAGGGAGCTGGGATAAAACTTTGGTAAATTTCAGACAAAAAGTAAAAGCCCACGCTAACCATTAAATGGTGCTTCTTAGAGATCTGTATTCATGGGCTGGAGGAATCCACACACAGGAGCAACCAGGAGCTATTGTGTGCCAGACTCCATAGTAGCCTCCTCATTACTGTTTGGATCATTTATTGAAATTGGTCTCTAAGAACCCCATCCAGACAGCAGATCCAAAAAAGAACAGAGATCCACATAAAGGGAGGCTGTGAGAACGAAATGCTTAGCTGTGAGCATCCAGCTTGTTCAGAGGCTAATTAAATTATTAGGAGAGGCTGTTCTTGCAACTGGTCTTGATTCTTGGACGCAATGTTAAAACCAGGGTGGGAGCTTGTGTTATTGAGCTTTACACAGCTGGGCATAAACAGGCAGATAATACAGTTAATTAACCTTTCACCCCCCAACACCTTTTGAAGAAAGGCATTTGTTATTTTTTTTAATCAGCCTCAGGATATTTTCAAGGCACTTGTCCTGGCTATATTTGCTTCTTTCTATCCCTGACAAATTCCTGTTTGATTTCTTTAAACTGGGCTGTAGAGCTTTCTTTTTGCTGTCTTAATCTTCAATTCCACTCTCGCTGATATAGTATTTGGAGCAGCACACTGCAGCCCATTTGAGGTATGATAATCAGCTGATTAGCTAGTGAAGTCGTTTTCCCTGAGGCTCTTTTGTGTGCAAAATCCTCACACTCAATTGACATGTGGACATCATAAAGCTGATGAAATGCAATTGTAATGAACAAGAGGGAGAGGCATCTGCAGCAGTCTAAATGAAAGACCCTTCCCTCTCGACATGCTAATTCAGAAAATCTGCTCTTAGCTTGTACTCCCTCTGGATCCCAATGGATGCGAGTCTCCATGAATGCATATTCAAAACAGCATATTAGCCTCAGTAGCAAGTGAAATTTGAGCCTGGATGGACCAATTCTAGTTTCAAGACAGATTATGCTGCATCAAACGTAGTAATGATTTGACAGTTCATTTGTGACGAGAGTCCTACAGTCAAGGTTTAATGCACAGACAGGCGCAGGTGTGCAGCCAGAACCAACAAAATCCAAAGGCTGCCAGTTAGGTAGCCTTATGCATGTGAAAAGGTGAAACATATTTAAGAAATTAGCACCATCTTCTTTAAAGCATCTTGTGGTTCTACAGACAGACCTTCCTCACACACCCATCGAGCCCTGGTTCAGAGGGACTGGGAAGGACAGCCCAATATGCCACAGTTGCTATACATTAGTCCCAGGAAGGGTCAAAGTAGAAAACAACATCAGAGGATGGATTGCTTTCTTAACCATACTCTAGCTAAATAAATGTGTGTGCCTTCTGGTAATTTAGGCAAGCTCTGTCCCTGGAGAAGGTGTGGGGATGCAAACTGCTGGGACCCACATGGGCTGAGCTGTGCCAGGCTCTGCCTCTGTGTATGCTGGATGCAGTTTTTCACTTCTTCCCCAGTTCTTGCTTCATTTTGGGCTCCTCTGCCTCAAAAAGCTCTAAACTGTTTATTGTTTTTACCGTGTGGACACGATTCATATATCTGATTTTTTCCATGCCTTTGTGGTTTTTAAGGCAGGGAGAGAAATTCTAACCTGTATATTCCTGTTATGTAAGCGTGTGTATGGATGTATGTGTCTTTTTTAAACGCTTATCTTGCGAGATCAGAAATCCTTAAAAAAAATATAAAATTAAATTTTAGGAGTTGAAAATTATTTCAATATAACATTAAATTCATATGTATACAACCTTTACTACACAGAAGTTTAAATACTAATTAGCTGACATGTTCTGGTAGAAACTCCATCTAAACTCAGGAATAGTCATTGTTTGACAGGACCTTCATATCAACCCAGTGAAATTTGTGCCATCAAGCAGGGAAACAAGCCTCAAGGAGTCTGCTCTCACCTCTTTTCCTCTGTGGTGGCCAGGCATTCAATACGCAGGTACAAGGGAGGAAGTGTGGGGTGTGTGCACCACACACATTTCCATTTAGTAAATTTGGTCTAAATCCTGTGCTTATTAGGCATGACTCACTACTGGTGTGAGAAGTTACCTACAACAGAGTTGAAAAGCACGTAATCCCCAGCAATGCTTCCCTTGCTGATGGTCAGTCCATGTGACAGTGGTTATACTGTGCTTACTTCAAATTAAAATACATCTTCATTTGCAGGGACATTTCCTAGAAAGTTTCAATTCGCAATTCCATATCTTAGGATTTTGCACACAATTGTTTCACCAGGACACAATTTAAAGGAGCCATAAAACCTCCTTAAATTACAAGAGTTCCTACTTTTCCTGTGTGTAGTGTTACTCTTTCAGCAGCACCAAAGAATCTCACCATAGACTCTAAATAAGTATCAGTGGTAATGGCTGCTGTTTTAATAGAAGCCTCCTAAAAAGCCAAAGGACACATCTTTACTCTGGCAGCGCTGAATGGATGGAACGCTGGTATCCTTTACATTCTTTTCTTCTGGTTTTGAGGAAATGTGAGGAACAAGTTTCAGTATCTTCACAGTTTTGCCTTCTTTTTTTTACCTCCAGAAGAGGAAAAATGGGCTGGGAGGTACAGCAAGGAAGGTATCTTGAAACGGCACAGCTCCTGCCACGGACCTACTGAGGACAGCCCTTCCTCTTGCCAGGAGCTGTGGAAAGGAGGGTGATTTCTCTCAGCTGGCCTCCAGTTGCCTTGGCTGGTTTTATTATGACCATCTGGCTGATACCAAGGCACCAGCACACTCATCTCTAACTACTGCACTCTTCGTGAGCCAAATAGTAGCTGCCTTCATTGTATTACAAGGTAGCAAAGCTACCAGAAAGTGGATTTGGGAGAAATCCCTCTGGGTAAGATGTCTGGATTTGGGAACATTCTAGCCCCATGCTGCAGGAATTGATCGCTATTGATTGGTCCCCAAAGTAATGCTCTGAGCCAGTTTCCTCTCCTGGGAGAAGGGCTGTGCCAGGGATTTAACCATGTTGTTTTAAAACCTAATTAGCCAAAGAGCCCACCAAAACATGTACAGATGCCATTTTGTGATGGCACATACATGCCCTGCATGGAAGAGCAACATTATCAGGGGAGGTGGCTACAGACCTTTTCTGCTGCAAAGGTACTTGTGTAAGATATAAATGAAGTAACAGATTAATCTGTGCATCTTTAGTTTATTACTGAGCCTCTCCAAAACGGGATATGATAAACTCTTTACAGACTGAAGAATCAGGGACCAACAGTTATTGCAGAGACTAACAAGATAAATATATTATGTTGCTCAGACACACAAACACTGTAAGTATAGATATAATACCAGCATTTTTAAACATTTCCCTTCATTCACCAACTCAATAGGTACTTTTTAGTAATAGTTATGGCTTGAATATTATGCAGTCACTATCATCCATAATGTATTTTGAGGGCTAGGGGAGGTAAGGGAAGCAAAAACCCTGCAGAATCACATTAAGTTTCTCATTTAGTTCTACTTACATATTCATGAATTCATCAGCACCAGTGGTTTGAGATCTTGCCACTCCTTATCTCCTGGTTTCTGCCATGTGTGCTTAGTGAGGCTTAGAAAGTGGACTTCTATTTTCCTCTTCTCAACAGTCTAGAAGAGTTATATGGAGTCATTAATCATGAAAATCAGTATCATTCTAAACATCAAACTTTGATAAGATGATAAATGACATTCCTACTATACGTCACAACTTGGTTCATATTTTGTACCTTCTTCAAATCTGCTCAAGTAGAGTGTAAACCAGTGTCACATCTAATACATTACAGCAAGAATACCTAGTCTTTGTTGCCTGTTACTTCAGAAGCATCAGATTAAAAAGATGCTTAAGAGTGGGGTTTTTCCTTTATTTTTTTTCCTCCATTGAATGCTTCAAACTAGTTTGACAATCTTTAAAAGGTTAATGAGTACTGTCTGCTACAGAAAGACAAAATGATTTAATTCAGAAAATAAGAAAACATTCCTAAAATGTAATCAGTCACTAAGGAAATTACATACAACGAGGTAAAGGTGTTTTACATTTCATTTCCTAAGCAGAACTTCTGAGAGTTCAAGAGAAATCGTGAGGAGGTTCCTGTGCAAAAATGCATCTCTCCAAAATTGTTTCTATCTGGAAAAGCAAACAGTATGCCCTGGTTTCTTTCCCTCCAGGTTGTCACAGTCTTGAACCTCCTTTTCAAGTGCAGCACCTTGCACATGTCTCATTGAGTGGCAGCTTTTGTACATCCCAGTCCTCCTCCAGAATCTTAGGATGATCTGAGTACAGGGCAGCTGGGACAGTGCACAGGAGCTCAGCAGTTTCAGGACGTCCTTCTTGTCTTTGGGGATGCCTTCTTGGGGCTGGAGGAAGTCTCCTTGTCCTTTCCAGAGGAGCAGAGAAAAATGAGATTGTGTGGATTGGGGAGGTAAGAGAAGGCAGCACTTCCTTGCTCAGACCACACATCCAGGAGCAATCCTCGGCCAACAGCTTTCCATCATGGACACATGTACAACAGAGCTTCAGAGTCTTTGCACTTCTCCTTACCAACATCTGCTACAGGCCAGTTTGGCAGGCCCACATTCTGCAGTTTTGGCAAATCTTGGGAAGAGTTATAAAAATCACATCATTTTTCCTGAGCTGAGATGCTAAGCAATTTTAAATTGTTGATGGAATTAAGAAAACAATTTCAAATAGTATGATCTCAGAATAAACACAATGTCCTTACAGATCTTCAGACACTACAACTTCCTGTGATCCTGAGTTCTTGTGACAGAAAGGAGCTCTAAGCTGGCTGTGGCCCTTTTACATAGCACTATCCTGCCACACTCATTGCACAACATCTGTGCACCGCTAAAGCCTTTAGTACTGATACCTAACAAAGAACGCTTTTCCCCTACAAGCAGTAAAGATACATCATTTTTATTTCTTTTTCTGAGTTGAATTTAAAAAAAAAAATCCATCTTGAGTGACCGGCCAAAGGCTGCTGGACATCCAGAGCACAGTCCAGTTTTGTTGCTTTCCCAGCTCCATTTTCCCCCAGTCTCTGTGCCCAGCTCCACAAAACTCCCAGGAGCAGCCCCCAGAACTTCCCTGAAGTAATATGCAAGCAAACCATTAGTAGGTGGAAGTTACTTGCTGATACTGTTGGAATATGATACAATGTGCTTACAGCACTGCTCTTCTGATCACTTTACCCCTGCACTGCACTCCATAGAAGAGGAATATCCATAACCAAGACTAGCATTTATTACAAAAATTTAACCAACTAACACCACAATTTTAAACTTTTTCTTCCCAGTTGTATTTAGTGAGCCCCACTTTCTGTCAGCAGAAGGAGTCCTTCTTGCTTCATCTCCAGATTTGCAGAAGTACAATGTGTTCCTGCTTGCTGGCTGGCATAAACCACCTTCCACGCATTCTCAATGTATCAAGACTGCTGTAAAGTTTAAATTGGGCTATCTGTAATTAGCTATGTTTTAAGAGTTTGTGGGCAATTTCAGAGCAGGGCTCTACCATATTAACAGTTTCACAAGGAGGAAGCAGAATTTAAACAGAGGAAACAAACACAAACACATTCTTTATTTGATGGCAATGAAATTCATTTTAAAAAAAGGGGGATTGCAGTAAACTGATTTTTTTTTTTGCATGCAGTTTCCTATAGACAATATTTAATTAACTACTCAATTAATTAAATTGACAAAAACACAAGTAAATTATAATTCTTGGTAAACAATGTCACCTAAAGAACCATTAACTCAATTTTTATCACATTTGGAGTTGGTATAAGTCTAATGGTTTTTTAGTTTAGTAATGACTGTTTCCTTAATGTTACTTGCCACTAACTGAGAGATTTTCCTTCTGCCAGCTCATTGTAAGGAATTACTACAGGCAAGTATTTTTATTCTGGGTCTTTACAGAGAAGTTCTGGTATTGGTTGTATTTCCAGTGCTTTCAACAAATACATGGAAAAATAAAGCATTGTTAGGTTTCACAGTCCACTTAGAGAAAATTTGACAGAAACGTATAAAGTAAAATTTGACAGAAGAGCAGCAAATGTAATGGTTATTGGTGTGTTTCTTATACCCATTAAATAATATAGAGGACAAAAGGACAGCAAAAGAATAAATTTCCCAGCCTACTTACGTCCAAGCATCTTTTGGGTTTTTTTCTCAGCACTTCAGAAACAAAGAAGGGTAGTAGCAGGAGGAACGGGGATGAAACAAAAACAATAAAACACTGATTGTCTCTTAGCTCCTGTGAGCTTTCCTCAAGGACTATCCTATACCTTAGAAAGGATGAGAGTCATATCCTGAGGACCTCTGAGCCCTGCCAGGGTGCTGGACAGGCTGCAATGCCTGCGGCTGGTTTGGGAGCAAGACCCCAGAGCTTCCTCTCTGCCTGGGAAGCCCAAAACACAGCCTGGGTCTGACACACTTTTCCTACCCTACCTTCCTTCTGTAGAGACCTTGAGTTGTAAGCATAGGAGCAGACTGCAAACTCTCTGGGACAAGCAGGAGGGTCTGGTTTAAAGGTATGGTTCTGCAGCAATATAAAGGAGTAGCTATTAATAATAATGATATCTAGGAGCTTATGCTTCCATAGAATGCTGGGTGCAATTAATAACTCTCTAATTAATCAGCCAGTACTCTGTTCAGGATCAGCAATGGCAGCTCCACATCACAGCACTCTCTGCCAGTGCAGTGGGTGCATAGGACAGTGGCTGGGTTGAAATACAGCAATGCCCACAGCTACCACAATTCCCAGGTCTGGCAATCGATAGAAAAGACCCTGTCTCTTTCATTTTCTATCACCTCTTTAATGTCTTTATTGATACAGTACTTAAAGTTTGCCATTAGCTCATACATATTCCTATATACCTTCTCTTGCAGTTTAGAGTACCATACAAACAGTAAGAAACAAAATGTATTACTTTTTTAAACAGGCATGAAGGTTTAAAGATTACTGTGTAGTATGTTTTGATATAAATCTGTTGATTGTCTGTGTGCAGTACTTCAGATCATGTGGAAACTGCATATTTATGTCAGGGTTCTCACAGTTCTGAATGGACTTTAAGTTCAAACTTATTTATAATTGCTTATTTCAATGAAAACTGAGAATCAGAAAATTAAAAAGGGAATCTACTTTTTTTTTTCCCCAATACAAATCATGAAATCAAGGAAGAGCACTTCCCCTTAATTCACCCCAAACATACATAACCTGCTTATAAACCCCAAGCTTATTTTGGTCTTCAAAGATAATTAAAGAACAGACAGTCCTGCCTAGAGTCTCAGCAAATTAATCAGTGGCCCAGAAGTTACTGATTGTGTGGTTGTGTGAGTATCTCTCCAATCTGACAGATCAAAGGATGGTCTCTACTCTCTTGACTGTTTACCTTAAGTGAACCTCAAAATCAAACACCTCTGAACAGCATCTCTAATAAAGCAGTTGTACTCTGCTGAAGCTATTGCTACTTTTGAATGGCTCCACAAAGGCAAAAATAAAGGAAAAAGCTTTCTATCATTTTGTTTTGTCAAAATGAATGGTTAAAATGATGTCTTTTTATTTGCTGGCCTCAAATATCTTTTTGCAGTTCAGAATCATTGCATACTCCTCAGTGATTGCTTTCACTAAGAGCAGTATTTTCACAAAGTACTTTAACTAATGTGTTTTCCCTGTTTCTCAGGACTACTCAGCATAAATTTCCTGGTGGTAAAATGGCTGAGTCCACTCCTGGGTGAAGGACCCTAACACAGCTGGTAACTCTGGGGAGTTATTGTAGAAAAACCCCTGAAACCATCAACCGAGCACACAGCAGCAGGCAAACATCAAGCAGCATTAGCAAGGGGATAAAGCAATAAGCAGGAGGTGATATATTTTCTGCAGGAGAAGATCTTTCATAGCTGTAACCCACCTGGAGCTCACCTGGGCCTGTTTGCAGAACTGTGCTGCCAGAAGCACAGCACTGCCTCGCAGAGGGTGCACCGCAGGCCAACAAAGGTCTCTAGAATCTCAGTTGAAAGAAAAGCCTAGGTGGGTTGAGTTACTCTGCCTAGATAACAACGGCCACAGATGTGACCTAAAAGCCATTTTAACAATTTTGGGAAGGCTCTGATAACATTCTTAGGGATACTTTGGTCATAGTGGCAAGACAGTCCCAAAAAGAGAAGTGTAAAGAAAAATATGGGATTAGAGAAGAATTCAGCCAATGGAACTATTTCATGTATAGATAGTAAGAAATAGAGGTAGTGTTCATTCCCACTGAAGTCAATGAATAATTATCATTGATCTGAATTAGGTAGAGCTATCCTGCAGTAAATTCCCAAGATGAACAAAAACTTATTGCACAGCCATTAAAATTATGTTTTCCTCAGCTATTCTTTTCCAAGCAAAAGCAGCAAAGGAAGAGGGAAACAACTCAAAGAAATGGTTAAATTACAGTAGAAAGAACAGGTGACATTTCTTCTTTCTGCCTGAGAGATCACATATTGCAGAAAGCTTCTGGATCTGAGTTTTCCTGGACAGACACAGAAAGCTGTATTTTCCACAGATGAGAAGTAGATGTCTATAAACCAAGATTTTACTGCTTTGTGTACCTGTCTGTGCAGTCAGAGATGGGGAAGAGAAATTATTGAACATTGCCACTTGGACAAGAAACCAAGGCCATGGGAGCAGGGATCTGTATTCTGCAAATCAGGTCACTGTTTAGGCTAATTTAGGCAGGAATGTGCCTGCCATTGAAACAAAGCAGCTGTGCTTCTCCTACCAGGAGCACATGTGAGGAGAGAAGGAGCTTTTGTGATCCCTAACCAAGGGAAGCTATGGGTAACCATCAATCCTGCTTGAAACAGGGGAGAAGCAAGTTCATCCAGCACACTGCAGGAATGGAAATGCTTCCCAGAGCTCTGACAGAAATGCTGGACAAGCAGCTAAATTTCTTCCCAGAAACTGCTCTGGTGACAATGCAATACCTCCTGGCTCCCCTCAGCCCACCTCTTGCAATAAATGTCAGCCTGCAGCCGTATTGGGCATAATTAGCCTATGATAATAAATTACCCACATTTTCAGGAAAATATTAGAGACCATCATTATTTGGAATAGAGCTGCATTCAGCTGCACAACCCTACCTAATATGATGGATGGAGTAGTCATAGCACTGAATACATTTATCTAGAATGAAGTGATTATTTCGAAGATGAACACAGTCAGACGTAAGTGCATATGAATCATACACTACTGCACACTGGAGAGTATCCGAGTAGCAGGGGTTGTAGGTCAGCTGACCAGCCCATAGCTTTTAGTTGGTAGATTATTTCACACATATACCCTAGGATTTTAAAGCTCAGTCTCAAAATCCCTCTGAATTTAAAAATTATTCCATGTTTTCTCTTGGAAGGAGAAAGAAAAAAAAAAAAAAAAAGATATGGGAAGGGATTTTTTCTCCTACCTTAGAGACAATCTTTGGTGTTATTTGACTTCACTGCCTGCCCATAGATACTGCCCAAAATACCCCAGGTAAGCATATTGTTAAAATAACTTTGTTAACACCTAGTTATTTTTAAAAAAAATTAAGTAAAAACTTAAGGACTTGTGTGAACTCACTCATGTCCAACTGACTGCAGGACAAAACAGGAGTCATTACAGCAGAAGAGTCTTATTAGCACTGCAGCAAAACCATGCTTTCCTTTTTGACACATTTTAATTCCCGAAAATATTTCTTTGTTATTTTCCAACCATTTTAGGGAAGTGAAAAAAATCATCCAGGATCATGGACAAGGCTCACAACTCTGTTCTGCAGCAGTACCCTGGCACTGGCAGCATCTTGTGGCTTTTTCCCATGTGATCTGATAGTAGGTAGGGTCACTGAAGACATGGAGTGGCCATACCTGTGAAGGAAGGTAGGCTCCCTGCTCAGAGCCTGGCATCTGCAAAGGACTCTGAACAAACATGCTTTGAGCAGAGCACTGGAATATGCAGCTTTATGTAGATTTGCCTTTCCAAAATGCTGTAGCATAAAGATACCTTTTGCAAATTCCTCTGAATTATGAGCATACTTGTTTTGTGCTTTCGGAACAACAAATGGACACTTGAGGCAAAAGAACCATACCTTGCAACTCAAACAGAAACAAAGCTGAATGAATTTCCAGTTGTATTCCATGTTATTATCGGCATCACTGGAAGAGATGGTGTTGTCCCTCCCCTCAATCTGTCCCAATAACAAAAAAAATTTTGGCAACAGAAGGCACATCTAAATTCCTGCAAACACGGGTGTTATAACTAATTTGTGGGAAAGCTTTTTTACCAACAGTAGTAACTCTGCAACCTCTCCAACTGTGAAAAACTAATAAATTGACCTCTTTTACTGTGACTAGTGAAAGCATCTGTTTGGATAAGAAAACCAAAAGCAATTTTTTAAAAGTTGAAGTTATCTGCTGTAAAACATATTTGAGTTACCACTACACGTATGGCTGGTTTTTTGGTTTTAGATTTATTGTATTACTTGATAGGTCATCAGTTAAAGATATTTATTACCACAGGCATCCATCCTAATATCTAAATGTCTTGCTTATTGTAAATCCAAATTTTAGGCTAGTTTTTGAAAATGGTTCAAAACTATTCACATCGTAGAGCCAAGGCATAACCAGTAAAAATATTATATTATAATTGCATGTACTTGATATTTGATATAAAATAAGTGTTTTCTATATTAAATGAAGTCTAACTTTTTTTTGAGATTTCCCCAGAATACTTAATTGTTTTAAACCATGGAGATATTTAAAGGTAGAAATCAATACTGCTCCCAAATTGCAAGTATTGAATATTTCAAACCTACCACAAATTCAGAGATGTTTAAACATTTAAATGTTTAAATATTTTAGGATAATCTGAATATTTATTTTCATATGTTTAACACATTTAGGAAGTACTGAGGCACCTGAAGCTCTTTAATAATGCTTGCTTAAAGTGGTGTGCCAGTAAAATCATAAAGCAGTGCCACCCATGTGGCAAAAAAAATTAAAAATTGATTGAACAGAGAGGAGCCTGTGATGGCTCTGTCCATATTCAAGAGCTGCAATGCTTGAAGGAAATATATTATATTATAATATAATATAATATATTATATTATAATATAATATAATATATTATATTATATTAAATATATATAATATATATAAATATATATTATATTATATATATATATATATTTTATATATTATATAAAAATTATATTGCATCTAATTTTTCAGACTTTCAGCCAGAACAGTCTGTAGCTTTTCCTTTGGATGGAAAGTCGGTACAAAGAGCTGAGTAAGCCTCTTGCTCTCCTGCTCCGAGCCGTCTACACAAAGCCCTAATGCATTGCTTCAGGGTTACTGCTCAACCCAGAAAGGGCACTGCCACAGCATCTCTGATGTTAACAGGGAGAAAAATTCCCTCTCCTCTTTTTCTCCTGTGAGAGCGGGGTCTCTTCAGCTCTCCTCTCTTTCACCAGCTGATGACTAAGAACTTGTCAGGCAGAGTGAACTCCAATGTGAATAGGAAATGTTGGAAAAATATTTGGTCTGTTTTGTCAGTGCTTTGGGTTCTCACCTGCACATGGTCATAAAAGAAGAGATTTCCAGATTTCTTTACTCTTGCTTTGGAGGTATTTCGCTCACAGCTTGTCTGTTCATGTGAAGAAGGCGAAAAAGCGGCACCTTTCTGTAGTCAGGCTTGCTTCCTCATAATTCCTGGTCAGATGAGAAGAAAATTAATTCAAGATTGAGGGGCTGAAGAACAGAACAGAGAAAAAGAACAGAACAAGAAAGAGAAAACAGTGAATTTTTGTTTCCTGATTGGTCCTTTTATATAGTTCATTGGTATTTTTCCGAAAAATTGGTATTTTCAGGTAGCTGTTCACACCCCGGCCTAGGTGAAAATTAATATTGAAACTTATTACTCCTTCAGAAACAGGCTGCTCCAGCATGGGTCCCCTACCATGTGAGTAAGCCTTGCCAGTAAATCTGCTCCTGTGTGGGCTGTTTTCTCCACTGGTCCACAGGTACTGCCAGGAGCCTGCTCCAGCATGGGCTTCCTACAGTCCCCTTTGGGAGTCCAGCTGCTCCAGGGTGAGGTCCTCCAGGGGCTGCAGGGGAATCTCTGCCTGGAGCACCTCCTCCCTCTCCTTTGCTGACCTGGTGCCTGCAGAGCAGCTCCTCTCACATATTCTCACTCCTCTCTTCTTTGTCTGTGATTGCTTCTGAGTAACAACTTCTTTTGCTGACTTAAATCTGTTATCCCAGAGCTGCTACTGCCACCTCGGATGGGCTCAGCCTTGGCCAGTGGTGGGTCTGGCTTGGAGCCAGCTGGCATTGGCTTCACTGGGTACAGGGAAGGTTCTAGCAGCTTCTCACAGGAGCCACCCCTGTAGCACCCCCACTACCTAAACCTTGCCCCACAAACCAAATAGAATTTCCTATATGCAGTTAACCTAATTCATGTGTGCACAGTTACAAAAGAGACACACACTTGCAAATTTTGATGCTGAAATGATTTCATGACTAGAACTTGTTGGTCAGAAGAAAGAGGATGCTAGCTAGTAACACTAACCAATACCCTCGCTGTCAAGGTAGAATTAAGCCATCATGTTTCTTTAAGTGTTAAAAATCCTTCCTTTATAAATTTCATAAAATTAACTCGAATATGGAATAGAGATGTAATGATCATCTGCTTTGCTTTTCTGATAGGAGTTTGACTCAAATCCCAAACCTCTGAAGGTATAAGACAAATAGGAGACTTGCTCAAATTAATTTGCTAAAAGAACAGGTAATCATGGAAATTATCCCCACATTTGATGACAGGGAAGCCTGTGGTCATGCACACCCAGTCACCCACGCATCCTGTCACAGAAAACAAAGGATGCATATCAGAACTGAATTGCTAGGAAACCACTGCATAAGAGCTTTTCATATATTCGCAGGTAAATTAATTAGTAAATAAGCAGCGGCTTATATGAAGCTGCTGCATCCTCAGCAAACTTACAAAGCCACCAGAGGCAGCAGGTCAAAAACATAATTTTTTTCATTGTCATTCTGCAGGTATGTAGCAATTATTCAATGTAATGCACTAAATACAGGGTCAAGCTTTTTCTGCAAAAGGCAATGTCAAAACTCCAGTCGACTGCAATAGGAACAGAAATGGGCATTAAGAGAACAGGCAGATTTTTCTTCATCTCCACTAAGACACACAATTACTTAATACATTCTTTGTAATATTTCTATAAAGCTGTTAGGATTCTATGAGATTTGTCCTTCAAAATATTTGTCTGATCTTTGGACATTTATTACTTAGAGATTACTAAATATAAAGTAGAATTTTCAACTTACTGCTTTGCAAGACTGTCTTCAATTCCTCTGTTCTTTTTGGCTATGTTTTTACCGTTGGACCCCTGGGAGGTGTGTTTTGGATAGCCTTTCTTTTTCTTCCTCCTCCTCTCACCAGCCAGAAGGTTGCTGGAATTCACCTCCACCCCAGTCAAACTGCTCAGAGATCTGTTGCTTTGAAATAGTCACCACTGAACAAAAAAGTTTTACAGAAGATTACATGGAACTGAATTTCATCTCTGTCCATGGAGTCTGTTCCAGATCTCACAGAGACAAGGATAAGCCATCAGGTGTGATCTCAGTTTAAGCAAATATATAGATAATTTTCTCAATTTTTTTTTTTTTCTGTAGTAACTTTTGCCTTTCATAAACATTTTTAAACTATGTTTTCAAATTTTTGATTTTTACAAATATATGCTATTTGATGCATTTTACCTTACATTGGTTTGAGTTATGTGAGTTAGGAAAACTGAAGAACAGCAAGGCAGTGTTGATCCAAAAGCCTGGCAAAACCTGCTCTCCTGCCTTGCCTGTGTCCTCTGCATCACCACAGCATTCTTGCCAGTGTCCAGCAAGCTACAGAGCAAGACTGAGCTGTACATGTCAGGTGGAAAGGTGACACCACAAAGCACAAGAGAAAACTTTCTTCCAGAGGCTCTAAACAATCTCCAGCCAGCAGTAGGTACCAGCTTGTGCCTTCAGACCTCAAAGTGAGAGGGGAAAGTATCTATTACATTTGCATGCAAACCCACATTAATCCTTTCTTGCAGTAAGTTTGTTAGGTCACTACATTTTACAGTGAGGCTGCAGGCACTTAGATTCTTCAACATACATTGCCACCGTGACAGCGACTGTTTTATGTCTCTTCTCAAATTATTTATTACTGCCATGCAAATGTTATCTATAGCAATACAGGCAGATTTCCCATGAAATTAACTTTAAAAAATTCTTTCCATCCAAAAGCAGTTTCTCTAAAAATGAAGTATTTCTATAAGGTACTGCTGTTCTAAGATGGAGTAACATCATCACCACCACCAAGAAGAAAACGTGATGACAACACCCTTATTTTCTGGAGAATACTCTCTGAATGTCATGGCATCTATTAAGGGTTATATTGTACCAACAGGCGTTAGCCAACCATCTATGGAGAGAAAGCAACATTGGTGGAAGCAGTCTGTCACAACTGGAATGGGAAAGTCCATAACAGCAAGAACAGCTGATCAGTAAACATCAGGTTTACTTTTGAAACAAAACCTCCAGGAAATACATCAATTTTGCTAAAACAATATTTACATTAGTTTAGACAATACTCCTTTTTAGGTCCTCGTACAGTTTCTTAACTACAGAATTCAATTTTGATTTGTTCTTTTATTAAAAGAGCACAAACTCTAATTCAGTCTGTGCTCAAGCAACTAAGATTGCATTGGTTTCTTTTCAGGTCAGTGGAGTTATCCCAGATCCACTCAAGATTTACTTTGGACTGAAATGCAGTGTTCAGGGATGGCCAGCTGAACATTTTGGGTAAACCACTGCATTTAACAAACTTTTGGTAAAGCTTGCTGGCATATCTCATTTCCAGGTCTAGTATAAAAAAGAAAAAAAAACAGATAAAGTGTAAAACACTTTTTTCATTCTCCAAATATAGTGGGATTTTAAAATTACATCTGTGGCAAATTTAATATTAAAAAAAAAAAAAAAGTTATGATGGCTAGAGCATATTTAGATAAAAGTTAAAGGAACAAGACCAACCTAAGAGCACCCTTGGCATGGTTTTCTTTCCCAGCCTCCAGCAAGTGATTGCGTAGGAGTTTCATGAGCTGGAGGATGAACCTAGTCCATTGTTCTTAATAACTCATGGGGAGCTCTCCCACAAACTTCTCGAATCCATTATGGTTTTCAGCCTCCACAACATCACAAAACTATGAATTCCAGCCAAAGGATCCCTTCATGTGTGTTCTATTTCCTTCCACTTTTACCCAAGGCATTTTCAGATGTGTTAAAAATAACATGGTTTTGTCTAATACAGTATTGTAACAATCACCACAGTAATACAAGCAGTTGAGCATTATATTCTTGAAGGACAATATTGTGTAATTTATATATATTATTTTATTATCTTTGTGTCTTCTATATAAAAACACATTCATGCCACAACAGGATTTTTTAAGAAAGCAATATATTTCACAATTTTAAGCCATCCTGTTGTATTTCTTGGTAATCCCAGATTTTAGTACATTTAGTACTTTCACGAATGTGAGCATATTTTTGGCTGCTCACATGGAAGTGCTTCTTTTATTGGACTTGCCAATATGTTAAATATTGGCAACATATGTTAAACCAATTCTTACTTGATTCCTCATTTAATCATGGGATCAGCAAGTTTCATGACCACTCCTACCATAAAATTCTTCACATATTCTTTCCCAAAGGAGATGCAAGAGAGAAAATCAGGATCAAGAGTAACTCATGGTTAAACAGAACTAGGCTACAAAATATTGTGACATTACTCAGCCACTATGTAAAATTCATATATGTGAATATCATAGAAAAGGGATCACACAGCTGATACTTCAGACTGAAGAATTCAAGAAAGTTTTATTCACCATTTCAAAACACCTTTTCAGCCTCATTAATACATCATCAAAAATCATCAGTCCTAATGCCACATTTGTTCTCATTTGCTATGAAGAACCATAAGGAAGGAATGAAACATCCCTCAGATGTGCAAGTATTTCTACCTCAAAAAGAGTGCATTACTGGTGTGTTTGCCATGTGCTCAGAGATGAGGATACACCCCAAATCTCTACAGTCAAACATACTTCCCCAAATTCAGGGGATAGCTTCCTTTTAATTTGAGCTCATGGAGCTTTAGTGCAGCAGAGGAGTCTCCCCCATGCCCAGCCTTAGCTCAACCCTTTCCATTCAGACTGGCACTGCTTATTCTACAGAGTGCTTCAAGATCAGCTCCTGGCTCAGGATCTGGTCCTTACCAAATGCCCAAAGCTTCTAACCCCGGTGCAGTGCTTTGGAAATGGACTTGCTTAAAAGGGTTTGTCAAAATAAATTTTAGAAAACACATGGTGAAAATCTAAGGTAGAAGCACGCAAAACATAAATCAATACCAGTAAAAAAAAAATAAAAATCAAAGGATGAATGCACAAAAATGAAACAACCTCCCCCCAGAAAATGGGTCCTGTTCTCAAAGTTTGCACTCCTGTGAGAAATACACAAACAAAGCATCACTCGCTAATCATGGTGTTTGAAGAATATGCCTCTTGCTTCTCTTTTACTGCATTTCCAGCACAGCCTTTTTGTCTGTGGAGATAGGCTAATATGTAAATGCTTCCACAGTTTCTTCAAAATAAAAAGGAGGTCCTGGGAATTTAAATTCTATTTATATTTATCATAACTTGATAAGATAGAGTGTGTTTATTTAAATACCCTACCATTATTTCTTCTTAACAACAGGCAGCTCTGAAGTGCAGTTATAAGTCTGTTTACACCACACAGATATCAAATTGACTTGCTAATGGTAACTTTTATTCGGTATCCATGGGTTACTGTGTCATGTGATTTGACATCAAGTACAGACAGTGCTGATTAGTAGCATCCAGTTCTGTCCATCTCTGTGCATCACTGAACCATCTGGTCATTTATTCACTAATAAGCCCCTAATGGCCCAAATATTCACCGGCCTGTCATTGTGACATGGCATAAAATGCCTACATCTTTCAACTTGCTTTGACATGTTGCTTGTTTCACATCAAAACCCGTCATTTACAGGAAAAGAGCTCAGAGGGGTAAAAACTTGACCTAATCTGCAGTGTTAACACAAAGACAGAGGCTTTGTTATCTGGTAGCCTGACTGAAAGCATGTAAATGGGCATGAATTCATTTTGTACATTTTTCCATGCTCATTTTACAACATTCTTTAAGTTTGGTATCATTCCTAATATTGGTTTTTATGTGGGTTTTGCTGTGAAATCTCTTTTCTTTATCTGTTAATATCCTTAGGAGTGTTTTAAAGGGAGCTGGATTCCCAGAGACGTTTGTCAGTTTTCTATATGGAAAATATGTATCGATGGGAATATTACAGGCAGACACAGTAGTTTTCTAAACCCTTCTATTAAAAATCAGTATGAGTAATAATTTTACTTTGCATTTTTTTTATCTTTGCCTAGATAGCAGTAGCCAGTCTAAAGGATGTGAGATGCAATAATTATTTCCAGTTTAGTGTGTTGGATTTTGCAGAATCTTTGTAGATGAGCAGAATCTCACAGTATATAATTGCATAGCACGTTATTAACTTAACAGTTGTGAATACTTAGTAACTGAAAAATCTCCTTCTTCAGTCCCATCAAGCAAAATTGCTGCAGAAGAAGGAGGTCACAATCAATGCTTTATTTTTTACTTAATCTTACTGGATATAGTCACAGTTAAAATAGTTTGAAAAAAGCAAACACCCATTAAACTAATTGCTGTTGAAATCTTGGTTAATACATCATTAAAATGTGATTAAAGCATGATGTAATTGATTGTAACTAGAACACTTAGGGTGGTTTTATTGCTCTGCAGTCATTGGTGTGATGGGACACATAATTCACCCAGTATGTTAGCTTCACTTGGTGTGTGCCTCTATTGGCACACTAGCTCCTTGAAGCAAGCAGACTGCTCCACAAAAACTTACATTGTATCGCCTTCTGGCTGTTACACTGGTTGTAAAGTGACAAGTAAAGCAAAAATAACAATATTTTAACATGAGAGATTTGCCTTTTTTTAAAATCCTTCCCTTTTTCTAATAACTGCATTGTTTTACATAGTCTATTATTTTCTGTCTTTTTTTGTGGGCTGACATTGTGCACGTTGCCGGTGGTAGCTCCTGTTAACGACATGAACATCATCCAGCATAAGTCCTCTGACTGTGCCTGCTAGTAAATTTTATCAGAGAATTCAGGTCAGCTAATGAATCAATTTGAATGTTGGCATCTTCATGCTGAGATTCAATCAAGTCTAAATTTCATTTAATATTAGTTAGTTTACAATACTTACAAGTCAAATCCTTAAGCCGGTCTTACATACACAGAATTTAGTCTGTGCATTCAAATGTTTCTATTTTTTGATTATTCACTTCACCAATCCTTGCTGCACAATGTGATCCTCAAGGGCATCAATAAACACATTCACTCCTGTCTTATAAGCTTGAGAATACCTTCTGCACTTACTCAGAGCCCACAAACCTTAAAGGCTAAAAAACAGCAGTGTTTGTGAAAAATATTGTGGTTTGGAAACTATTCTCTATCCAACATTAAAATAAACCCTAACAGAAACCAAGTCAATCAAGCTATGAACTGGTATCTGACTCCCTAAATGGGCATCTTATTCACAATGTTATTCATTTCTCTTACTCTAACGAAAACAAAGCAACAAAATGAATCCTATTTGATGCATGCAAAATCTTTTTGCCAACACTTAATCAAAGTGAAAAATTTCTATTAACAAAAAAAAAAAAAGCAAAAAAAACCTGTTTTGATGACCTGTCATCTTCTGATAGAAAAATCAGTTTTGTCAACAACACAAACGTTGATCATTCCCGTTTGTGCAAACTGGACTTAATTACCAAAACACTAAACATGGGTTCTCAGATCGTTGTAAGATTCAGGTTTTGGTTACAACCTTTTTAACATACTGAGCATTCTCAAATCAGTGCTTACAATGTTAAGCAATGTTAAATATTGACTACAAGTGGTGTCTGGAGAGTCACTCTGTTGCATCTTAGTTTTTTCAGATTTAGAAAATAAAATAATAATTCATGTTAGCTGAAAATTTTCATTTTAGCTATTTCAGTCTTACTGACACTTCCAAAAAACTTTTACGATTTTATTTTTTTTAGATACTGAACCTCTGAAATTAAGTTTTCAATTTTTATTATTTTTAATTTAGTTGAAATAAAAGTGATTACTTGAAATAAATCAGAAAGTATAAATTTATTTTTTTTAGTTAGGTACATTATTGAAGTAAAGAGATTTGTTATGGAAAAAAAAACTTATAATATTGAGTAAGACAATGAATTTTAGCTACTGCCATGACCCTGATGTCTCTCAGGAAGATGTTCTGTTTGTCTAATGGGCAGTGTCTCAGAAAAATTTCAGTTCTGCTCAGTGCCTAATAAGCCTGGGCTTACCACCAGCTCTCATGGAATAGTGCTGGTGGAATGGGAAATGGAAAGAAGTGTTTACTGATTTAGGGGAAAACTTCCTCAGAAGAGTTACACTCCTCTGTCTGGTATAATGTGTTTTTTTCAGGAGGATACAGCACAGAACATCTGAAATGCATCTTGAACATTGTGTTTTATCTTATTACAAGATTTGCAAAAACTTTAATGATGCTGTTAGTAGCAGGAATGCAGATACAAATGGCACATTTTATAAACTAAAAAGGGATGATTCATTTGAACAAGTGTAAATGTGTCATGCAATGACAGTCGTAGGTATTGGGTGGTAATATCTGCAATCATCAGCTGGCTTATTTTGAATACAGAACACAAAAATTTTGATCCTGTTTTTAACTGTATAAATGCAATATCATATTTCTAGCATGTGCAATTAATAGCAGAAAGACAATTGTGCACATATCAATATTATATAGGTATTTCAATTATCGGGTCATGACTTCTGCTAGCATTGCTAATCAGAATTAGCAAAAGACAGCATCACCTATTTTTTTAAAAACAAAACAAAACAGAAGACATAAACCAAATGCTTGGCCCCTGCTAAAACTCAAAAGCTGTACTTTTTCAGGAAAAGGTATTTTTAATTACTGATCTACTACACTTAACAGACACAAGTGGGAGCATCCTCAAGGTGGCCATTTAAGAAGCCAATTAATAAGTATTTAAAAGAAATCTTACTATTACCATCTGAAATATAAAAAATTGCATTTATATTGCACTATTTAACCAAAGACCATATCAACCAATAGTAAAAATGGGAGTAGATGCTATTAATAAATTTTAAACAGGTGAAAAAAAATTATGTTTGAACAGATGAGAAAGGAGATAAAAAAAAAATAAAATTGCCCAATCAGTGGAGTAGCACGGCTGTCCTGGATACACTGCTGCTATTGACAGGGTAACTTTGGCCATCTTCCTCAGACCTCTTTTGCAGAGTGTTTAATTCCTTGCTCTTCAGAATAAATAACAGTACCTTAACACGGGTAGCATGACAAACTGTCTCCCTGCAGCAAGCTGCGACACTTCATTTTTAATATATTTTTAATACATTTTTAATTCAATGTAATAACAAGGAAATAGTTCCTGGCCACTGATGGAAAAATCTGCCACCAAGCTTATACATACTGAAACAGCAGCATATTGCTACTGCTCGCTTAGATGGAAATTAATGTGGTAACAGCACGTTTTAATACTGAAGGCCAAAAATGCAAAATCTATTAAACCAGTTTCTGAGTATTTTCCTTGAAAATATCCATTTCATACACGCTAGTGTTTTTGAAAGTGGTACTTCAACAACCAGCTATAACAGCAAGCATTAATACTGCACACTTTTAGATTAGATAAGATCATAATGGTATTTTTTAACGTTCCACTTAATTACTTCCCAATCCTGCAAAGACATTTATGCATTTGCTTAACATTTCATAGATGAATATTTCCGTTGATTTAATATGTATCCAAGTCTTTGAAATATTAGGGCCTGAGCACAAGGCTAATTATATGCAAAGAGCATTTGTAACTCTTTTTATGACATCAAATGTCCCATATTTGAACCTAAACATGCCTATTGCTCTGCTTAATTGATGACTTTCTATTAAACATTACTTGGAAAGCAAATGGTAAAAAAAATTGAATTTTAAACTTGCATATTTGTGTATTCAGACCCAAAGTGATGCTGATCATACAGAAATAAACATTGTTTACTAATGCAGCAGAAGTACTGCTGATACATTAACCACACTATAATCAAGAATCTCAAAAATAGCACATGTGTCTGCATTGGCAGACACACAAAGTGCACACTGTATGCACCCACATGTGAGAAAATTTATAAAATTCACATCCATTAGTACTTACAAACCATTAAAAGAAACACTCTAATTAAATAAACCTCAGATTGGGTTAAATAGATATTGTAAGCTGCTGAACAGCAGCAGTGACATTCATAAGGTGATTTGAGATGCTGACCTAGATTTTTAGTGATTTTAGTCTGATTCCTTCTTTTGAAACCATCATCACAACCACTGTGCCACATCACACGGATCTCAAACTCCCGCGTTTTACTACAGCCATGTCAAACATTTGAACAGGCGAGACAGAGGAACAGAAGAACAAACAGTCCACTTCCACATGTGTGTATTTGCACACATGTCCAAAGTTATCAGCTTCCTTGCATTTCCAGACCCACTAATCACTCACAAATGACCTGATCCCATGTTTGCTCCCCGAAGTAATTAACTAACAAAGGTGATTATCCCAGGGTCACCAGCAGGCTACCGAGAAGCGATTGCTACCACAAACAGAATGACTGGAAGTGAGAAAAGCACAACTCTGAGAGCAAATACATCGCTATGCACATGGAATGCACTCTTCTGCAATGAGAAAAGAGTGAATTGAAGTCCAGCACATCAGCTGCACTTTGATACAACAGAGACTCTGAGCTCTACAGCAGAGCTGCATTAAATGCTGCTTCACCTGCCTACTTAGGAAAGCTCTTACATTATATTCTACCAGAACCCATTGTTGTTGTAGCTTATTTTTTAGGTTTGCATGGGAACTAACAGAACCCCACGAGGGTCCTTGGGTGGCAGAAGCTCTGCCATGCTGCATTTTCTGCCAAGATATCAAATAACATATTTTAAAATTCCATAACAGAAAAAATATGATTGGTACAGCAGACATTATGTCACCACTAACATTAACAAATGCTTTGAGCCTCCAGCAGTTGAAATGCACCCATCATACAAAAAGTAAGTAAACAAATTTGAGATACACCTGTCATATGGTCACAAGTTTCCTGGTTCAGCAATAGAAGGCTGTATGTATGTTTTCCTGATCCGCTGTATCTGATGAAAATTTCATTTGTGAACTGGCTTTCTGTGTAACTTCTGCTAGAAAAACCACACATATTCTTCTCTCAGCAGTCAGGCTTCTCAAAAAAATAGAAAGTTTTATTTTGGAATCACACTTTCTAGCAATCTACCTGGAGTCTCCTGAGAGAGTCTTAGTTTTTAATAGGTATGAATCAATCCAAAATTAATGGCATTTAAGGATGTACAGTAATTCTGAAAATAGAGTCAAAACAAATTCAGAAACTCAAAATCACAGATGTTTTAGTGGGGAAAAGGTTCATAGTGTACATCCACCACAGGTCAAATTAAAGCTGTAACACAAGCCTTGATCTTGCTCTACAGCCAAGTGTAAGAGAGGGCGCTCATCAGTGCGCATTTCCCAAAGGGCCCAGTCCTGAGCAACTCACTCAGGCAAGCATTTTTGGTTTGGCTCTAAGACTTCATCTTTTACCCTTCAACCATGGCCCTGCTGCTGACTTCTTTTCCCCTCTGCACTGAGTAGAGGGTGGCCTTTGTTCTGCGACACCATCAGTTTTGCCCTGTAAATTGGCAAAAGTACATCCTGTTTTGCAATGAAAGCCAATACTTAATACAGGCAGAACTGCTCTTTCTTCAGCCTGTTGCATGTATCAGAATCTATTTCTGCTGAGAAAAATCTGGAGGAATATTTGACTCATCTTTACCTGCCTACAACTTGCAGAAAAGAGCAGAAGTAGAAGGAGCGTGGGAACCATTCCATACAGGCTATTGCTGCTACACCAGATCATGGAAAACAAAGCATTGCTTCTTTTTAAAATAAATTTCTTCCTTCTTTCTCCTATCATACAGTTAAGTATCTAAATTTTGGATGCAGCTAAACTGAAAGACCTCCCATGTTTTCCTCAAACTTGTACCCAACTTTTCTCTTATACACTTATTCACCCTAATTCAAATTTATGGACAGTGTCAGTAGCCCACTGTAGTGGCAAGACCCAATACATTTGTCCTTTGAATTCCAAGTTCTGACTTATATTCTTTTCTCACATAACACATCCAAAATTCAATTCTCAGAAACAAGCATTAGGGTACAAATCACCAGACACTTCCTGCAGTGTCATGCTGCATTGCTTGCTTACTTTAAGAGAAAGATGAGCTCCCTTTTAGCTGGCTTACCTCCAGATCTAATTATCTGAGATTAGTGACCTACACAAACTTCACTGATTTCAAGGAAATTCACCAAGCAGGCTCCAAAACAAGTGCAAACCCCATTTTTTTTCAAACTGATGAAAGAAGTTTATTTAAAGTATTCTATGTCTTTCTAAAACCATGTAAGAAAATGTAGACCAAAGAAGAAGTTGGGAGGGTGTTACTCTATGTTTTTAAATAATCTATTAACAAATGTCCCTGGTTTTATACATTTATTTACATTTTCTTTTTCCTTATTGATTTATTTTCTTGTTTTACTCCTATAGGGTAACTCCTGTTAAAGACTATACCCTGTCATTACTCTGTTTCAGGTCTCATTTTTGTGCCTTTTTCTTGATCAGTTGTGTTAAGCTTTGCCCAACTAGCAAGGTACTGCCATCAACCCTAGCAAGTTTCTAATGTAAGCAGAAGAAGGAGAAAATAAGAGAACCAAGAGCATAACGATAAGCCTTTCCTTTACAGTCCAAAGCAACAAGGATTGATAAAGTGTCCTAGGTAAAGACTGTCTTCTCCCTGGTATGAGCATCTGAAGGGATGTAAAATGGGATGTTAAGTGTGGGGATAAATACCACAACAAAGGAATAACAATACTGTTATTAATATTGCTCTGCTTTGATTAATTTTCTTGTGACAATTTCATGTGCCACATAAGGAACTTCATTAGGAGCCTGCTAAATGCAATGAAAATACTTTCTCCTCGAAGTCAAGATCTCTTCTATGCAAAAGCAAAATTTCATTAAGTTAGCAGTTTCTCACAGTTTAAATGAGAGGAGATTGTTAGTAGTTTTCAGCTCATTTTTGACACATAAAAGAGAAGCTTAGTTTAGACTACTTAGCCCAACAGGTTAAGGATGCTAGGAATTAAAAGTTTGGGTTTGGAAGGATTATATCTCTGGAAAGAGAATAATCAATACTATTTAGTTTTGGCACTTTTTTATTCTTTTAATTTCTACCTACTGTAAGAAAAACAGTGCTAGGCAGCATTCCAGAAAATGTTGCTGAAACAAAACAAATATAATATAGAGGGTTGTAACTCTTAATAAAAGAAAGAAACCAAGATGCTGAGATAAATCATTCATATTTATTCATATGCTTAGGGGCATAACTTTTATATTCATTCCAAAGTTCAGTCTTCTGACTGAGTTTATACTGGCAATATTCTATGCTATAGACAAAATCGTATCAACCTCTAGGACTGCATGGTAAAGCCAGAAGGATTATCTTCATATATAATTAAATCCAATGTATAAATAAGCAACACTAACTGATACAAACTGTACTGCTTTCTTATTTTGAGAATAAAATAAATATAGTCTGAATGAAGTAAAGGAAACTTTTGTGATGCTCTTTCTGTACAGAGAACGTTATAATGCACTTGCAGAACTTCATTAGCTCCATTGACTACAGCATTGCAGGGAGGTGGATTTTTTCTGGTTTTTTGTTGTTACTTTGTTCAGATTTTTTACAATTAATTAAGTTTGCACATTTCTTTCTTTTTTTTTTTTTATGTGCAGCACTGTGAATGAGCGTGTTAAGCATTATTTGCTTATTATCTCCAAACTCATCAAATGTGTCCAAGCATTTGTATCATAAACAGACTTGCTGTTTTGTAATTTTTCTGATGTTGAACCCATCTAGAACTTCAGCTCAAAAGGGCTATCTCTAAGTCTACCAGACAACAAGCATCCAGATACTCTGTATATAAAAGAACAAGCCACTCCCATGTTCTAATTGTTCTAGTATAAGCACAATTCATACAGGTATTCCATTTCTTCCTCAAACAGATATGTTCCTCTGATGCTGATCAGAGGAGAATTTTAACACCTCCCTCAGTTTATTGAGGGTAAGGTTCCTGCCATGCAGTAAAAATCTAAGTTTATAGTACAGAGTGTTGTGAGAAGAAAAGGCAGAGGTAACAAACTGAGGAGACAAGACCCATCATTCCCAGTTCCGTTTCAAGTCTGAATACTTTCTGGCTGGAATGATCTCAAGCCTATCTCTTGCTACGTAACCTTTTTCTTCACAGAACAGAAATATGGGTAGAGTCTCAGGGGCACTGAGGAAAAAGAGTTGAGATGACCCATAGATGCCAGGAGCACATTAATTTCTCACCTGAATTTTTAAGCTAATGAGTCCTCTCAGAAATCAAATGGTTGTGAAAGAAACGGTCGTATACCTTTATTCGTATGTTTTTTCTAAACTCCGTTAAAGCTCCTGCTTTAGCAAAAGATGAGAAAATTTTCATTTACTCTCAGAGAGAAAAGCCTTCTGTGTATTTAACTTACACTTTATTTGTTTTTAAAATATATTCAGGCATTCCTGTGTGATTTCTTGCTAATGCTTAATGAACCAAATCCTTTTAGATATTTGTCTACAGCTGTAAAATTCTCTGCTGGCTTCTTCCTCAAACCAGAGGTTTTAGCCCCAACTTATTAATAGATGCCAGTGAAAACATCAGCTCCAGAGACCTTCCCAAGCGCCTTGTTCAGCCCGCTGCCCTTTACACTTTGCTTGTAACCGATAGAGAGTCTTAACGTGCATATCCACAGGTGTGTAAGGCAATAAGGAACCACTATCTATGCACTGCTATCACTGTGAAGGGCAAGCCAGGCAATCAAGCATCTTGATTTAGTCTCCATGCAAAAGGTCAGATTAGGCACTCTCTTGAGGTCCTCACTATGTTTCTGATTCTGTGCTCATGCTGTGACGCCTACAAGAAATCCAATAGCCAGATGAAGTGGGACTGTAAGGAGCATGTGATGAAAAAAATCAGCATTTGTTACACAAAACCAGACAAATTCAACTATCACACACAATCCCCTATCTGCCCTTTCTCATTATTTTTATTATTCTTTATACACATCCTTGCTAAATGACAAGTTTTGTATGTCTGGAATGTCAACCAAGCCCCCCCTCTCCCCCAAAAGCTGTTTGACTACCTTGCCTCACCACTCAGGTAGGATCTGCACACTCAGTACCTCAGCTCCTACCCTGGCAACTGAGGCTTCTGCCACAAGGAGTTTGCTCCCTGGCACACAGCTTAGCCAGAGCCCTGCACAATGTGCCCCCTGCTCTTGAAAGTGGAAACCTAGCAACGGTGCTTTGCTCCCCACTGGATGTCCTGTTTGAGGGCATCATGGTCTTCCTCACAATCCAGGTAGGAAAAGCTGCTCAGCAGGCAGAGAAACTGCTGGAGGTTCCACACTACTTTCTAGAGTACCTCTACATAGGGAACACCCGAGTAATTCAGTGTGGGAGTGAAGAAAACCAGCAGGGAACCCGATGAGGCTCACCCACCTCCCCAAAACAGCTCCTTTACTAAGTGTGCAGTCAGCAATCTCTTCCAAGAGTCTTTAATCCCTGCCAAGATTTAGGCAGGCTGTGTGTGGCAGCAGTACTCAGCTCTAACAGGCTGTAAGCTGGAGAGCCTGGGAGGGACAGGGCTGCATGTGTGGTCAGCACCATCAGTAACAAAATTCCCTTGTGTGGGGAAATGTGGGTCCTCTTTCCTTGAAGAGAACATCACACAGCATGTCTGGGGCAGAGCAGCTCTCTTGGGCACTGTTGGTAACCTGCTCTCCAGAATTACAGTAGCAGCATCACAGTTAACTAAACTCAAACTGTTAAGATGGAGAAACCTTAGACGAATACAGCACTGCTGGGAAATAAAAAATTAGAAGAAATTCAGCTGTAACCAATCCTGACTTCCTTCAGACATGGCAACTAAAGAAAGAGAGACCTGTAAGAGCCCTCCGTGGGCTAGTCAGACACCTTATTTAAGTTTTGTAAGAGGATCTGAAACCATAATGATGGTCACATGTAAATATTGAATAGCTTGGCTATGTCAGGGATTTTTTTTTTCTGCAAAGGATGTCAAACACCTATGGACTTAAAAATAAGACTCCTCTAATACAAAACAAAAGCTTTATTTCTCTTTAACAATAAAATCAGAAAGATCTTGTGCCAAAGCTACAGCCAGAGAAAATCCTAACATGGTCTTGAATCCATGTTCAGCCAGAAAATTTTTCCCTAAACTTTTAATGAAACACAACTTTGGGTCCTAATTTTCCAAAATACTGGTACAGAACCTATCTTTCATAGATAAAATCTGTGTTGAGCAGATATGTATCCGGCCCCGGGACTCTATAATCACTGCATTTTAAAATTTCTTTTAAAATGCAGTGCAGTTGTCAAATATGTGCTCATTTTAGTTATGCATAGGTAGGTTTGCAGTGGCGTCAAGTGTTCAATTAGCCTATTCCCAGGTGAACATTCTCTGCAGATATGTCACTAGAGAGATCCCTTTCACATTTTTGCCTATTTGAAGATGGCAATAAACCAGTTCTCATAGCCTACTCATCTCAAACTGATTTCTTGAGCTATGTTGTGACAATACCCTCCTGCAGGGCAACACTATGGTGGTTCTGAAATACTCACTGCAGAAAGCTACAGAGGAAGGGACGCACTCTGCTGTGGTGCTTCTCTCAGGGGGAGGGGTGTAGCCACAGTAGCAGCTCCTAAGCAAAGACACTAATTAATAATGGTACTTTAATGGGGCCTGCTTGTAAGCCAAGCAAAATAGGGTGGTTGAAGCACCACAGCACTCTGCCAGTACTTGTCCATCCAGAAACATCCAGGTCTAATCCACCACAAACACCAACTAAATTACACCAACTCCAGCTCCAGGGCAGTCTTTGGCTCAGGCTGGTGAAGTCTCAGTTGAGCATGGACTGTTTAACTCAGCAGAGCATCTCCCTTCATCTCAGTCTATTGAAAGTATCAAGTAGTAAGTAGAAACATTAAAAAAAAATTAAAAATCCAAGTGGTTTTTTTTCCTCTCTTGGCTGCTTCTCCCAGCACCACCATATAGGTAATAGTTACCTCACTACCCACCCGCTCCTGGAGCAGTATGCAACCACGATAGAAATCATTTTTTAAATGGTTGGTGTAAAGCAAACACGATCTGACAGCACAGCCCTTGCACAGGGCACTATGTACAGGTAGCTCTTGGTTTCCCCTGTTTGCTCAGCACCACCAAAAGCCAGGCAGAAGAGCCTCTCCATTCCAGGTGACCATTAATAAGCTGCTTCCCGTGCCCCAAGGCCCCGATCTCCTCCTGAAGGCCAGGCCAGGCTGTGGTGGCACGAATGGAAACTGAGGTTGGAGGACAGGGGTCTGAGTCCCGCACTGGTGACCAGGGTGACACCCTCCCCTCCCTCCCTGCCTGCCTCTGCGGGTGTCCCGTGCCAGCTGCCTGCGCTCCTGCTGTTTGTCACCATGGCACAGACCGCAGGGCGCTCCCAAGGCTTTACAACCAGTGAAAATCGGCACCAGCTTCCTAATTCTGGCACAACATGTCTTCGCTTTGAAGTCTGGTTACTGGTTTTTACAGTTCTATTTTTAAAATGTATTAAAGATGTTTAAAAGTGGCAGGGACTTCCAATAAAAGCCATGTTGTCCAGAATCAGGATGCTGGTCCCAATTTAAACCGGCTGTTAAACAATAGTATATCCAAATAAAAGTTGTCTGATTTACAAAATACCTCAGACTGATTGAACATTTACTATCCAATTTTTCTCTTTTCACGTCTTCAGAGGTCATTCTCTCTATTTTTTTTCCTTTTCCTAGATGTGCAATGCTTTTCACAACTACTGTATGGAAAACGAATCCACTTACCATATTTTAAAAATAACTGTTAATGGCATATAATAAAGTATAATAAAGCAAAGAGGCTAATAAAGATTTACATTTCTCTTGGCCCTATGACTGGTTTAAAGAGCTTACATCATTGTCAGAGCTCCATCTTCTGAAACACACCCAGGAAATACTGCTTCTGTTTTTATCATCTGGAAGTTCTATTTCCCAACATAACTTTTATTTAAAATTTTATTTCTGCAAAACATTTAAATTTCTATTTGGAGAAGTGACAGAAGATAAACAGGACAACGGCCGAAAGAGAGCATCACTCCAAGGAGGAGCCTAAAAGAGCCAGGGCAGCCTAATACCCTGAGTTTTCCTGGAGCTCCTTGTGACTGACCTCCTGTTTCTGGGGTGATCCTGGTGAATCATTCCACATCTCCATCTGTCTCATCTGTTAAAGCTGAGCTCCTCAGAACAGAGGCTTTCTTTTGCTTTGTATATTTATGCAGGGTAACTCAAAAACTTATGTCTTTATGGTGCTAGTATTACAAAGTAGTACAAACCAAGAAAACCAACGTGAGTAAAAAAAGTCTAACAAAATTTAATGTACGAAGGGACCGAGTTTGATAATCCAGGAGGAGTCAGCCTCTGTATAAAACTTCTGTGCAGATTTTCATCACTAAACTTTGCATTTCAGTGCTCTGTGTTCATATATTTTAGCTGTGTACTAGAAACACACAACTAAGACAGGCTTCCTGTCCTATCAAATCCCCCAGTCACATGATTCCACCATAAAGCTTCATGCTAATATCCAAAAATCCACAGTATTTTCTTTGGCAAACACATGTAGTAAAACCTTTGTGGAAGACTGATATGTAAGAAATGCACTTGAACTTTCTCTCCTGTCAATACCTTTCCTATAAATGGGAAAATCTCTATTTCCCATTCCACAAACTGGAAAATTAGGGCAAAGGACAAATAAAGTAACCTGCTCAAGGTGATGCTGACTTGCACTTGTACATCGTCTGCAATAGATGACACCCCTTGTCAGATAAATTGCACAGTAATAGCTAAGTAGTTAGGCCTTCAAGATTCATGGTTAGCAAGTATTCCTAAAATTCTGATTAAACATTTTGTTTCCTAGTGGTTTTAAATTGGATGTGTCATTTTGTAAATGACAGATGGGTACAACAGAGTTAGTGATCAGGTTTTTAGTTTAGAACAGCAAATACAGGAATACATTGGCACCGAGTTTCAGGTAATTCTTTCTACTGAACTCTTGCCAAAAGTTATGTATTTGTGTTATGCTTCTAGAAACATAAAGATCCGTAAGCAGGTTTGTTTTCCCTAAGTAAAATCTAGTGTGCTGAAAAAAATCACATTAAATAGTTGTTCAAATAAAGCACTGAATAGCAAGGAAATAAAAGCAAGTCCTAGCTTACTAAATAAAAAAGAAAAAAGGAAAAAAAGAAAAAAAAAGAAAAGAAAAACCTAAACACACATATACAAAACCATTAACCCACTCCCACCCCAAATTAACCAAACCACCACACTGAAAAACACAGCATATATATACGCATGCATACACATATATATAATGGAATAAATGTGGAAGTATGCTGTATACTTTATAGGATTATTAACTACATTTAATATATTCATATAATTTTCAGTTCCTGTTGACTGTTTTTGAAAACAGTGAGGTTTGACCTTCACACAGAATACTTTCACTCACATTTAGTTCTATTCATTGATCTCATCAAAAAATTGGAACCTGCGTCACATAAAAATGAAAACAATTATTTGTACAGATCAGAGCAGAACTTTTTTTAAATTTCATGGCAGCATAAAGGACTTCAGCAAAAAAGTCACAGTGTTGTCAGCTCACAATGACACCCAAAAACTCCTCCAGGATCTACAGATCTCATTTAGCCAGTGCATGTAACACATCCATCCGTGAGGCCACAGCACCCTGGGCTGGGCAGGACTGGCCACACTCACATTTATTCTGCCTTGGCTTCTCAGCCAAAAGCAGTGCCCACTCCTGCAGCATTTACAGGCACAAGCTCTTCCACACACCTGGAGCAAAGGCTGCCATCATGCCTCTGTCTTCAGACAGAAGTGCTTCCACCACAGGCATGTCATCGTCACAGAGATTTCTCTTTAAGGGCAGTAATTGGACAATGAGTAGAAATGGATGAAAATTACTCCAGCCTTGACTACTCACCTACTGGCAATAAAACCCCGTGCAAGTTTTAGCACTGTAAACTCTTGAAACTGAAAAAACTGTGGGTTTTTGTCCTGTAAACTCTTCGTTTTTCAGTCAGTGACCATTACTTGGCCATTCTTTTTCCTTGGCTATTAGAATATGAGTTGCTTTAAACCTGATCTGATAATTTTGCTTGTTAACATCTATTCCCCAGAAAATGCTGTCAACAAGCAGTAGAGACATAAAATTGAGTCTTATCTCTTTTGGGCTAGCTTCAGTTCATAGACTGGAGCTATATAAAGTAATCTAAAGGAAAGGAGGAATGATTTCCTGAAAGTATCTGGAAGAAAAGAGGCGAGGGGAAAGACATAAAACTGAAACAAACAAAAAAACAAAACAAAACAAACCCACAAAAGAAAGCCTACCTGGGATCAGTTTGATACTGGAAAAAAAATTATATAGATTTTTGAAGAATTAGTAGAAGGTACAGGGTGGCTTAAACTGTTGAATGCTGCTGTTCCTACTTGAAAAGCCAGCTAATACACGTGGTTTCCAGCACCCACAAAGTGTGAGTGCCAGATGAGGGACCTGAAATATAGTAGTAGGCAGAGTGGGAATGAAAAGGCAGCTGCCTAGAGAATTAAGCTTCTGTGTAAACAAAAAAATAAAAAATTCACTGCATCAATTGATTAAATATTGTATTTTATACAAAAAACAAGAAAAAGAAAGCAGAAGAAAATTTTAAGAGCTTTGCTGAAAAAGGACCATTAAAAGGAATATTAAAAAGTACTAGTCCACAGCAGATTCAGATCCTGCTATAACGAAGGGTCACATTTGTAACACCTGGAGCCTCACAATACCAGTTAGCTGCTTAAATACTACACAGTGCTTTACCTTTTTATATTTACTTATTAACCTCTTTTTGTCAAGGGCAAATATGAACCTATATATGAATTTACAGTAAAGTATCACACCCAGATTTCTCTATTACTTAACATTTGGATACAGCTATTTCAATTATTTATGTAGTTTTTCAATATTGAGAACATTCTTAATTCAACCTGCAAGATGCTGAATGTGGCACTTTAATAGTTTCTGTCTTTTATGGGGTGTGCCCTTCTGCTAGTTTTTTCCTTAGACACCAGAGCAAAAGTAACAAAGGCACAAGCACATTTTTATCCACTGAAAACAAAAATATATTTAGGTTTCTGACACAGAGTGCATTTACAGCTGTTGCAAGTTTGGTTTGAGAGTCTGCTGCTGTAAACTGGCTTCTGGAGCTCAATATCCACATGCAATCTTCCTGGCCTGTATGGGCGATCATAGCACTTCATTGTCCAGTGCTATCATTACAATATTGTTATCATCTGAGCTTGAGTCTGACACTTTCTCTAAGACCTTTCAAATAACCCCTTTACTAGGCTTCAGTACCAAACCATTCAGGGCAAATCTCTGCTTTGTGCTTGTCAGCCTTAATAGACTGGATGTCACTTTTGCCTGTAAAAAGTGCCCGCTCTTCAGCTGTCAGTCAGTCCTTGCGGTGTCAGCCGAGAGCGTGGCTGGAGCTGCTGGATTAGAGGGTAGTTACCACAGCTGTCAGATTACTGACAACCTGACACCCACATCCCCAACTTCCTTTGACTGTATTTGGTTTCCTTCTCACTCCTTGGACCTTTCTTAAGGTGGATCCCTATGCTCAAGTTAAACAAGGTTGTAGCCAACTAGGAAAGTTTTGTTCTTGTCTCCAGCTCCACTTTCAGCCTGGTTCGTCTTTTGTTGACAGCATTGTCAAAGTCTTTTACAGAAAATTTTGCTCATTTATAAGGGGAGAAAATAAATTTTCACTGGTCTCTAAGTTAGCAGCATTATTTTTTTGGATCATGCATCTGTGTTTGGAAGCATTTCAGTTATTGATATCTACCTTTAGTCAAAGGTGTTGAGGAGTTTATACAGTTTTCTCTACATATTTTAAATGTACACAACACCCTGCTCATTCAATGCTTCTTTAGTTCTGCTCTCAAAAGGTTACAGACTATGCAATTCTGTGAATAGTTAACAATTATTTAAAGTGGTATGCATTATACCAACACTTTATAGAACCTGCCTTGTGTTTCATATTCCACAGCTGACACATATGTTTCTCCTACTTTTAGAGGATTAACTAGAACTAAGCAGAAAAAAAACAAACAAAAAACACACCAAAACTTCTGTTATTTAGGATCAGAATTAATCTCACACTCTTGGCTGTGTCTTCCCTTTTGAGGGATACAGTTTGCTTGAGCTTGTTCCATTACTCTTACACCTCCCAAGGGACAAATCCTGCAGCTCCATTCTAACCATGGCTCACCAGGATAAATCACCTCTACTCTGCCTGTACACCTCTGATCTCAGCCAACTAGGGTGACACAAAGACTGGTTTTACCCTCTCTTCTTGAATTGCAAAGAGAAATATCTATCTGTAATGCTGCCTCTGTAGGCTCAGAGAACTGAAGGAAAGAACGCTTTGCTAGGACCCCATCATATGATAAAGCACATACAGAAATCTGGACACAATTTGGACTCAGATGTTCCTTGCCTATATTTGAAATCTAAACTTCTCTATAGAAAGGGTCCAACAATGATATTTTTTAGTTATTTGTTTCAAGAAAATTGCAATGTGTCATTTAAGCCCAGCCATTATATTTTCATCTCCTTGTATACAAATCTCTCAGAAACAGTTCCGTGTAGTGGAGAAAATGTGGTGATGCATCATTAACACTAAATACTGTGGGGTAACCTATATCTTAGCATATATAAAATGGAAAGTATCCTGACTGTATTAAACACTGTTCTTCCCATTTCCATTCTTCCTGACTGCACAGTCATTCTTTGGGTTCCTGCAATTTCAGTACACTTGGGTGCATTGCCCCAAAAAACTAATGAGATATATCCTATCTTCATTAGCTGCTGAATAAGCGCAAACCAAACAGCTTTTTCAGGAAAGATCAGAGAACTGTAACACAACATGAATTATTTTGCCCAGATGAAACCTGCCTGATCCTTTGCCTCAATTTTTAATTTGCAATTCTTCTATAAGATTGCAAACACAAATTGCTTCTTTTTTGTAAAACCTAAAACATAAGATGGCTTATACCTAATGAGCTTTACAGAGATACTATTAGCTCCTCCATAAACAATGCCACCTCAATTTTACAATTAAATTTGAATTTTTGTTTAGATTGAAACTACATTATAATGCATGAACTTTGCTTCCTTTTTTGCATTTCTTTTCTGTGTTTTCATTCTTATTACATTTCATGCTTGTGCAGCTATTGCCTCGTAAGGCAGACAGATGTGATTATGGGCACTCCACACCTCATCTAAGCTGTTCAGAAAGGCAGGCAGCAATGGTTTTCTCTCTGGAACCAGGAGGTGAATCATGCAGACACCGGGAGCGCGTCAGTGCGATGACCTCGGTGCGAGGAACTCTCGGGGTTCACACTGCCTGCAGGCAGGTACTGCACAACTGTGAGCATACAGGTAATTAATCATCTGTGTGGAACTTACATTATCTGTGTGGAACTCAGCGCTTGTGAGGAGGGGAACTACGGGAAGCTGGTGGTCAGAAGTTCAGTATCCCACTGAGCTGCTCTCATTAACAGACTGATTTCTGGTTTGTTATCACTACCGTACAGCAAAAGCAAATAAGCAAGCAAGCATGGACTCTTGTTGTGTTTGCTGCATGTTTTTCCAATTTGTATGCACTGACACTTTAAAACACACAACTGATAGGCTTTAATTTCCAAATCTTGCCATTGGTCCAGGTGCCTTTATACTTCTTCCCAAGTTCCAGGCACTTTACTCAGTTCTATGATGGGGAATTTGCTATATTGCAAACAGACACAATACCTAGGAAAAACTTCAGGATTTGGTCCTTTGTTCTTATCTTGAAAGATAGGTATGGGCATTTCCCAGCCACATTTCTGGCACATGTCATTCCCTTGTGAAATCGTTTAAGGGGAAAGACAGAAAAAACCTCCAAATTAGTGACAAGGGTTCAAGAACATGCATAGGATGTTGTTTTCCTTTTGCACATGTCTATCCCAAATGAGCCAACTTTATTTAAATGTATTTAAAATATTTCTTTTAAAACTAGAGGCTATCTCAATACACTGCACTGTAATATATTTTTTAAGTGAAAAGAAGATCATAAAAATGCATTATTAATCCATTTCAGCTGAACAACTGTCAGAAATGTCATACCTAAATCTATTTGCAGAAATTAACACATAATATTACCCAATAGATACTAAGGCACAATTCACAGTAGTGGATAAATCCCTGTTTGAACAGATGGGCTGAAATGTTGGGACATCAAGCTGAATAATTTGGGTACCTCCCAAGTAACCTCCATAACCATGGGTGTGCTGATATTTTTCTTTCTGGCTGCCAGGTACAGTTACAGAGCAAAATCCAGCAGTGCTGTTCCATCCGCCATGCTGGCACCTGGACAACATTCACGGGATTAACTAAAGGAAAGAGCTCTGCAAATGACAGCCACACCCTCACCTTCCAGATGAGAGGCGAGGAAGTATCACATCTCCTGTATGGCAAGTCCTCACACTCAACTGCAGGCACATCCCTTCTCTGCTCAGGAACTTTCAGGGACTTTGTGGCAGGGTGAGGGGCTGCCTGGACTCGTGATACAGCTGGTGGAAAGTGCCAGTGTGTCACATAGTGACTGAAGCCATAGATCACCTGGAGACTGGGGCGTGAGCCTCTCCCCAGCGAGCAGCTCACCAGTCGGGCTGCCTCCATAGGTATCCATGGAATGCAGAGCGGGAAGGGAGTGACCTCCATGGTCTCTGTGGAGGGGCAGTGCCGGGCTCGGTCACACACAGGAACAGAAAGGCTCTCACCCCATCTCCAGAAGTTCTCTTAACCTCTGCTGCTTCCTGATCATTATCTTCCTGTAGGAGTGGGAAGCTCTGAGGGGAGACCCCAGCACTGCAGTGAATGGGACCGCTGCTGCCACGGACGGGACTGCAAAATCACACCTTGGTTTCTCAAAGAGCCCAAGGAGAAACCTAAGAGGAAATGATCCTTTTCATTTCTTGGAGGAGTGAGCACCTCAGAAAAATTAGATCTTTGTTTGGGAACAGCAAGAACTAGGCTTATATGCTAGAGCTAAAAAAATTATTTTGTTAAGAAACATCTACTGTGCTCAGGAGTCAATTTTTAGCTTTAGTATCCTGGTTTACAATTCTCTTTTGCAATGCCCAGTGTATATTTCATTCGCAGAACAGCACTGGTGAGTATAACATTAACAGATTGCTTTCTAAATTTCTTTCTCTTTTAATAAAGGTTTGTGAGTTACAGAAGTGCAAAAAGTGCTTTTAAACCTCTTAATTTGTTTTGTTTACTTCTGCAGCTTAAAAAACAGCCAATTGTTTTTAATTGGTTTAAAAAAAAATTGCTCGAGGCAGAAACCTGGAAAACCAATCTTCTGTCTGGAGTAAATTTTTACAGCTGCCTTTTAAACCTCTGAAAATAGGGTTTATAATGGAAGTGCTGACACAACCTTATCTACAATATATCAGTGTGAACTGTACCGCTATAATAAGCAGTTATTATGTATGTGTGAAAATAATGAGAGCCAGTGTCTGAAGAGAGTTAATGTAAAATGCTAAGCAATTGTGGTTGGTTGCACAGTATAGGTTAATATTCTTTCATATACCTACACTTTTCCCCCTTTTGTCCTCCAGAACTCCTAATGAAAATTCTGATACCTGACGGTAATGATAAGCAGCCATTCACACATCCTTTGTGTCAAGGCTAGAGCATTAATGCTTTCCTTCATATAACATTTTGCATAGCCTAAAGCATCTATTAAAATCCTTTGTAAAATTCATGAAACAAAAGTGGTGGGTTGAGTCTAGTGGGAGAGCAAGTAAGCTGCTTATTAGCAAAAAGTCAAAAACACAGGGCCAATTACAGATCTGAGCAAGAAAGGCTACAGAACAGCATGGGGAGTAATTCTTTCTTCAGCCCAATGGGCTCAAGTGAGAGGCAACCTAAATAAAAATATAGCAAATATTCTAAGCAGTAATTAAACTAAAATGTTTGGAGTTAGAAACAGCTCTATAACAACTGAAGGATATGCTCAAGTAAAACAATTGGCTGGTCTCACATAGATACTAAATTGGAAGGATTTAAGACTGCTCCCTAAAGGAATGACTAAGGGGTAGCCAAGAAGAGCTGAGAGCTCAGGAGATATGTAAAAAATCTGTTTGGTATTTCAAATGCTATAAATTAGATAAAAAATGAGCTTTTCTACTGAACAAGCAACATAAAACTGAATAAACCACAATAAGATTGCCCTTTTTCTGTTATAAACTTTACATTAAGCCTGTCATGTTCGATGACAGCCTAACAGACCTCATTCTTTACCCTTTGGAATTTGAAAGATTGGCAGATGTCGTGATTTCCTTAACATGAAAGACCTTGCAGATAATGTTCACCACACATACTTTTAGTTTCAAAACTTCACTTCCTCACTTCCAGAATCATCAGGTAAAATTTCCAAATAGAACTTGAGATGTTTCTCTGGTCAATAATTGTTTCTGACCCTGAGGAAAATCTTTTATTGACAAAGGAAAAACGTGACATGGGCAGCAATTTTTATGATTTGCTTTACTAGTCCAAACATGCCCTTACATTCATAATAATGAGCTGCTTTGCACAAAACAGCTCATTATTATGAACAGAGGGGTATAATATTGTTAAGTAAGCTGAGTCAAAGCAGAACTCGTTGAGGCTAGCTCTGAACTGAAAGCAGTTTTCCCTTTAAAACATCCCTTCTACCCTTTAAAATCTTCTGAAAAACCACACACGGTTATTTTTTAAAAATTGGAATGTGGTAAGAATCACAACTGGCATTTTCTAACACTTGGTTAGTAAAGTTTGTGTGTTGTTACTCATTTACTTTTCAATGTAAGAATTGTTCCAAGATGTTCTGTAAATCAGGGTCATTATGCAACTTCTTAGGGGGTCATGCTTTATTCCTGTGAATCTGGGAGAGAATTTAACACCTATTTAAAACAAGGAAATCCCGGCCCTGCACTTTTGCAGCCAAGCAGCATCAAAATGCAGTGGAGCTGCTGTGCCATGTGGTGGGAGGGAGGGAGGCAGAGGAAAAGCTGCAGAAGCTTCTGCAACCTGCCCCATGCAGCCAAACCCTGCACTGACCTTCCTGAGGAGGAGTCTGGGGGACACCAAGGGAAGGGCAGTGGGCAGTCACTGACTCCCCTTGCTCTGGGAGTCATGGGCCAGCTGCCCTGCAACCCTCTCCTGGAGGGCAGGGTTGTGAGGAGGATGGCCAGTGAGTGCCCTGCATTTCAGGAAGGGTCGGGATTTCATCCCTCCTTAAAGGTTTGTTCTTGAGCAGATAGCAACGGTGAAGTCCAAGTTACTTCTGATTCAAAAGCTTGAAAAATGTAGTAATGTAGAATAATCAATTAAAGAAATTGTAATATGTCTTTCTCAGTCAATAGCTATAATAAAATAATCCATTTCTATTTCTAATACATTTTACTGGAGAGATTTGGGCCCTTCAGGTTTTCAGAAAGTGAAGAGGTTTTTTAAAAAAATTGTATCCCAAGTAGTCATATAGCAGTTTAGCTACTACCTCATCAAACATAGAACAGTCTAATTAAAAAAAAAATTGTTCAAGAAGCATATAGCATGGATGACATAATTGCATTAGAATAAGGAAATCAATCGAGCCAACCAGCCTTTCACTCCAGCTAGCCATTTACATGCATTAAAGTCACCATGTTGATTGGAGTAGCATAAATATGACTAAAGTGTGCCAGACTTTCTATCTAAATGAAAAAAAACCCACACAAGCCGAATCTACAAAACTATTCCAAATATAGCATCAAGAAAGTCTTGTGGTTTGTGTTTGCAAAATGAGATTTCTTAAAATAAGATTTCAAAAAAAAACACGTAACACTGAACAGACAAAAGATTTCAAAGCTCCATCTCCCTGTAGCTTCACTAACATGTTAACCTACTTACAGCAATTAGTGCTTCATTAGTAAGGCTAACTAACTGTTGCTATGCCCTGTAATGATTTGCCAGGTTTTCTATATACAAGTGCATAATCAATGTTTTCCAATTACTGCTATAGTGCAACCACTATTTCAAATAAACTAGATAATAATACAAACCCATTACTGAATCTGAAATAGCAGAGGCATTTAATTGCAAGGCAGTTCTTTTCAGCTTTTAAAATTTTTCACACTAATGAAGTGTCATACAAAAAAGTTGTATTGATTTTTCCACCACATGGCTTCAACCACAAATATGTAATTATCCCTTTTATATCTAGCAAGGGGATTAAAATAATCTATAGTATATAGCCTTTACTTATCCCTGATGGGTCTAGTAGTACTTTTACCCTTTTCAAAATATGCAGCTTTTTGATGAATGAACTTTCAGTAAAATGTTGCTTTATTTGCTTCATATCTCTACTTTTTTTAAGCCGTCTGGCACGCAAGGATCGGAATTTTAAGTTTGCGCTTCTACCAGCAGCAGAGGAAAAGGAAGCCACAAAACAAGAGCAAGACTCTGCTGCAGATCAGGGCCACATCACCTAATTCTGGTCCTCTTCCCCACCTCAGCAGTCCACATCAATTCAATTAAGTGCCCAGAGTCAGCAGCTTGCAGTAACATAACTTTTAATTAGTGCTTTCAAATTCTTGGTGGAGTTCCTGTGTAGCAGCACTGGCAGAGAGCTCCATCCCTACATCAGCAGGGCAGCTGATCCATCATCTCCCCTTCCAGGACCTCCCAGCACCTCCCCGGGCAGAGCACCGCTCTGCCAGGAGGGTTTGGTGGCCACGTCTCCGAGAGGGACGGTGGGAACCAGCACCTACAGCCCTTGGGATGTCTTCTTTTCTCAGCACCACTTGGGTGCCACAATTTGAAATACTATTTTAGAAAAAGCAGGATCCACCAGATGCAAACTATATCAAAGGAACTCCTAGATGAGACTAAGACATATGATAAAAATTACCTTGTTTTCATGGATGTTGTAGAGATTATTTTATTCCTCAAATACCTGAAAGAAATTCCAGCTTGATTTTGATACATTCTCTATTAAAGAGAGTATACAGAATGCTGTAGCGCAGATGGAAGCTAAAATTCCACGCAGAAAAGTTTTCTTTTATAAACCCAAATGAACACAGTTTTTACATGAAAAGGGGCCACATTCCTCACATTATTAAGGCCAAAGCAGCATCTCCCAGTAATAATTTCACTAGTATGTTAATCTATTGGCAGCTGTCAATTCTTCCAGATATGCTGAAATTCACCAAAATTATGCTGTCTTGTGGAATATATGTTTTAATGAGAAGTTTTTGCAAATCAGATATAATTGAGAATCATACGCCAATTAAAACCAGTTAGATATTCTAAAAATCTTAGAAATATTAGTTTAGACTCTTGGATAAAATATAAAACCATAGTACAGCCATTGAATGAGAAATATTTTTGTAGAGATAGTTATCTTTTTCCCTAGATTTTTATTTGCAAGTTAGTATTTGAGGGCCAAATGTTGACCATCTAACAAACCAATAGAGAAACCTATCTAAACTTGTTACTAAAATCTAATTTATTTAACAATAAATACATTTACTAGACCACTTCAAAAAGCTCTAAGAAAAGTTAGAACTTACAAAACCATTTAAAATATTAGAAAGTATTTAATGTGAAAATGAGCAGTGAAAAGTTGAAATATTATAATGCTCATTTATTTCTCCTATGGATGCATACTATTCATGGAAGTATAGACCTGTGTTACAATAATCTTCTACAGTAGTACAATGGACTGGAAAATTTAATTTAAAAAATAATATATTTAACCATAATAATAATTTTAAAATTCGATGAAACACAAAATTATGTCTCATCCAATTAGTGCAGAATAAAGCTGTTCTGTGATTTTTACCACTGCAAATCTCTCAGTGCTGCATTTTGTACTTTTTCAAATAGGTCAGCTGCA
This sequence comes from Cyanistes caeruleus, assembly GCF_971803275.1. Taxonomy (NCBI): domain Eukaryota; kingdom Metazoa; phylum Chordata; class Aves; order Passeriformes; family Paridae; genus Cyanistes; species Cyanistes caeruleus. The sequence goes on along the minus strand of NC_141707.1, from coordinate 19,978,013 downwards.
TGTTTCCCTTTCTATTTTCATAGATTTCAAAATATTATAAAATACTTCTACAGACATCATAAAGTTTACAGTAAGACAATTCAACGTTCTCTTAATTTCTTTTTTCCTCAGCTCACAGTAATAAATAAAAATTAATATATTCTTCTTTTATTAAAATGCCTTATATATCAGTTACAGAGGACAATGACTAAAATTGCATGCAAAAGTAAAAAAAAAAAAATTCTCCTCAGAATTTAAGAAAAATATACACACTCCTTGTGGAAGTGTGTTTCCAGGATAATAAAAGGCCATTACCTTGACCGTTGACATGAAGCCATCAGAGTCATATTTATTGATGAAACTTTCAGCTCCCAATCTGCTGCACTGAATGAGCATCATACAGCTGTCAGCAAAGGCACAGCACAGAAACAGTGATAGCTTGTGACATTTTCCTTTCATAATTTATGAAAACAAAATACCTTAGAGTTTGCAGAACACCAGAAGAAAAATTTCAGAATAGTCCCTTTAAGGAAAAAGCCCATAAGATAAATATCTGAACTGGTTATCTCTGTTACCAGAGAAACGTACCTGTTAGATTGATATATCCATGCAGAATTAATTGATAATGCCTAAGTAATGTACTCAATGAAAAAAGAAATACTGCCACACTGCAAATAAACATAAAGTGAAAAAGACCTAAAATTAGAACCTTCAAGGTAATGGTACTGTGAGAGTGCTTTGGGGTTCTTTACAGGGAAATAAACTTAAAAACCTTTATAAAATTAATTACATTAATAAATTGCTATAATAATTAGCATAATTTCAGAGGAACTAAGATACAATTAGATGACAATTTAGGTATTATAAACTCAAGGTGAACATTTTTTAATCTTTAAAAAAGCCATTTGCACTTATTAGAAACAAGCAAAGAGGGAAATATGGCACGATGTGCTGTGTATCTCCCACTTCTTCATTTTGTATTGGTTGGATAGGCTATAAAAACGAGTGTGCTTGAAGCTTCTCAGGTACCAGAACTTTGGCTCACAACTCTGGTAAAAAAGTGTTCAGATGCCAAGCCCCACAATGCAGTATCCCCTTCAGGATGGATGCTGTCAGCATCAGATAAACTCAGGAATCTTGCACAGCCTTGCCAGCACCCCAGCTCAGGATGCTCAGCACAGGCCTCCCACTTTGCCCAGGAAATTTCCCTTTACAGGATGAGGAAGCATTAAAACCCACACAGTATGCACACAGTAAGCATCCTCCCCATGTTTTTCTCCACATGCTTTTCACACACCAGCTGCCACCAGGGAGGACCAGGATGCTCACAGTGGGATGCAGCTTCTCCCATAACAACCCAAATTAGAATAATGTCTATTTTATATATACGTCCATATTTCCGATTAGCTGAGAACTTCCACCTTTGAGAAGATCTGTGTGGAGCTCCCATTGCTTGGCAAAGTTTTGGCAGCAGTTTTGGGGAAAGAGGTGGATATCACAGAAGTGTTTATTCACCAATTCGTTATACCTGGTGCACATTTTAATACTCTCCACTAGACCCTGGTGGGCAGGTTAAAAACATACTTACAGAAGAGTGGATGTTTTAAGGTTTTGCTGTGACTTCTCTCAAAAGGCAGGTGGTGAACACACCCTGACCAGCATCAGCCCTGGAAAACACCATCTCTCACAGGGAACTACAGACAACTTCCCTACCCCTCCTGAAGAGCATATGAGGAGCTTAGTGACTGCTGGGGAACAGGTGAGAGTAATCAGATGTCAGGATTCCTTTTAAGAGAAAATGGGCAAGGTCAGTGCATGAAACTCAAATGACTTTTGGGGCACAATAATGCCAGTGGTACCATTTTCCTGTTGCAAAGTCTAAACTGCATTCTTACACTGCCCTCGGAGAGAGGGAAATGGCTTTTCCCCTTTTGAAAATTACTTTGAAACATTTATCAGCCTAAGGAAGAAAGAATAAAGTACATTAAATTGTCTTAAACTGAAGGGGGGAAAAATCTTAGACATTTTAATAGTAGGTGCTTCTTCCTTTTTCTGTTTTCCAGGGAACAAACCCAACTCTCTTTTCTGTCCCCATTCTTTCCCCCCAGTCCAGCACCAGGGCAAACCCCTCGGGTCCTTGGCATAGCCCTCCTCCTGGCGATGGCCATCCAGCGCTAACCTGGTCAATAAAAGATGATCCAAAGTTGCTTTCAAACATCACGCTGGTCTCTTCTACAAGATTAATAGCTGCAGCACGAGGCAGCGGCAGCCGCAGGAACAGGACACTTTTTACAGCTACAGTCACTCGACAGATTTTTTGGAAGTTTCTGGGTTCCGCAGGCAAAGTGCTGTGGAGCAGGGTGATGGATGCACACCCACTGTGGCCCAGGCATCACACAAGGGCAACATCCGGATGGAGCCTGGGAAACAAAGCGGAGAGCAGGAGAGAGAGGCAGGCAGGGCTGCCAGGCCTGGCTCGAGGAAGAAGGGAGAATTTGTATCAGTCAAGGATTTGACCTCGAGCCTTACGGCCATCAGCAGCGAGCTCAGCACCCCTACCGCCGCTTGAAGGGAAGATTACCAAAGTCATTAAACAAATGATTAGCCTCCCAGTAGGTCAAAAATAGCCAATCAATCCACTTTTGTAAAGCATTACAGCCAGAATGCGTGAAAGCTTTATAAACCGATACACTATGGATTTCTGGACAAAACCTCTTATCTGCCTGCTTATAATCTTTTTTTGGATTTGGTCCTTTTTGCTTAATGAGTCTTAAAAATTGGATATCTTCTTTTTAGTATTTTATAATAACCTCTGAAGAAGCAGTCAGGTTTTGAGCCAAAATGCTAGAAAAGATGAGTTCAGAATATCTTGAGAAGCGGAGGGAACTGTTAAGGAAAGTATTGTAGATTGAGTATTTACAACCACCTGCCTTATGCTTTGAAAAACAAGTGTTTTTAAAAACAGGATAATTTTGGAGGACTTACAAAAACCACAACTATGCAATTGTGCATTGAACACAACTGAGCCTCCTATGAAGTATACCTGTCTATACCTGTTTTCTTTAGAAGTATTAAAAAACATGCTTTCATTGTCTAAGCAACTGCACAAATTATCATGTTTTCAAATAAATTATGTAAGATTCAGCAAATATATGCATGTCTGTATATTTTAAGTCTTACCTACCTATATGACCACAACTTAGATGGCCAGCTTGAACCCAGCAACCCACCACTTTTCAGATGTTCACAGCCACAAAAAAGCCTAAGGTCTCTTTGACCAAAAAGTAAGAAATTGATAATCTGCAAGTCCTGCATTAGATATTAAAATAAGTAAATCTAAGCCTAACATAACTGCAAAGTGAAATGCCGAAATTCTTTCTTTCAACCTCTTCATTGGTAAACTCTTAATTAGGTCAAATTCTGAGAAGCAACAAACATCTGGCAGCTGCAGTGGTTTGCCCAGCATTTGTGCTCAGTTCCCCTCTGGATGCAGCTCCCCGGGAGCTCTGCCAGAACAGCCACTCAGAGAGGTGTTAACACCTAGAAATTATAGTGGCATTTCTAACTAACCCTGCAAACCATACTTGTTGCGTTCACATGGATATGTGTGGCTTGGGTAAATAATAATTTATGCCAGACTTCTTTCCTCTTGTGACTTTAGTTTTGATATCACATCATGATTCAAAGCCCGGTGCACCATAAATTTTCTCCAAATGTGTAGTAATTCCTTGGCGCAGTCTAAAGTTATGATTCATTTATACTGGAGTGACAGCATAATACCTAGGTGTCAAAATCCATTAAAACTGTTCAATGTCTTCTGTTTATTTTTAGAACCAATTGAGACTTAACTGATGGTGAAAAATATACAGTCAAGTGTGTTTACTTCACCTTTACAAAGAATCCGTTATAGTCCCAATTAATTTGTTATTCCTGTCACAACAGGTACTGGATACTTCAAAACTGTCATTACCGTTTCTCTCTGTTTCTTTTGCCTTTTTTTTTTTTTTTTAGATGAAGGCTCCTGTTTATTTTTAACCCATTAGTAGGTAATGGTTTGTCTTGGGGTTTTTTTTTGTAAAACAGGAATTTCACATCACTTTCCATTCTAATTAAAAATATATGTGATGAATAAATATGTTTCCCCATCAACTTCATTTATTGTACACAAAATTCTCTCTGTCACAATCAGGTGTCCTGGTGCTAAGTTTAGTGACCATTTACAGAATGATACAACTTGTATATCAGCATGATTGGCTAGATAGAAATTAAAAATATGCTACGTGCCAGTTACAAACACCAAAACAGTTCTTAGCAAATTTTAGAGCATCTTTTGCCATGCTAAGTGTTAAAGAGTTCATTCCTTCTTATAGAAAATTCAGAACAGAGTTTCATAAGGGTGTAGGAAGGGCAGGGAGAGAACCCCACAAAACCCCCGTGGGATGGGCTCTAAATGTTAGAGCCAGACACCAAAACTAAAGTAATCAGGATAAGTCTCGCAAATAGCTGTAAACATAACTCCAAAGAAGAGTTTCTAGTGGTTGTGTCAAAGTGCAAATGAAACACTGATGTTTTCACAATACTGGAACCAGGTCATACAATGTGCAGGGAAGCAGTCATGGTATGAAACAAGTATGTCAGGAGTCAAATGAGGAACTGAATGTACCTGCACACACTGGTCCTGATGCTAGTCTGCAGTGTTTGCTGCCCCCATCCCGCCTGGGGAAATGGCCCCACAGCCTCATCTTCCTCTTCTCCCTCCCTTGCCTGGGAATTTTGGCACATCACAGGTGCTCATCACATCCCTGCCCACCTAGGGAGCAAAGCAAGGTGTTCCTGGTCTCTGCCCTCTGCTCCAGCAGGGCGTGTGACCCAACACTCGCAGGGACAAGGCAGAAAAAGTGCCACACAACTAATGACTTGTGGCTAAGGGTACCAGCCCAAATACAAACCAAAGCCAGGGCATCACCCCCTCATGGGTTAAGAACTGAATGGGAAGGAGCTCTGGAGTATGTATTGTAGTTCATAGCGTTACAGCACTTGGGATTCTCTACTTTGTGGCTTTTTCTTCTGGAAAAACAAAATACAGATTCATAATTGAATATAGGACTTGACATTACTTAAATGTATCACTGGTAACCCTGCTGCTGCCCCAGCTACATGGATTGTCATTCATTTCTGAGCATGTTAGCTCACTGAAGCAAAATGGGACATCACTTTTTTTTTATTAACCTGTTATAAGGATTTTATTGCAATTTGGATGATTATACTCTGTAGCCATAACTATGTAAAATTAAGCATAAATAGCCTAAGTGACTCAGAGGAATTAGAAATTAAATAAGCCTATCTGAGTAAGTCTATCCTCCTATCATTATATTATACTATCTACACTATATTTTCTGGTCTTTTGACTTGTTCAGTTTTTAAAAATCTCAGAAATGGGGTTTTCATTACCTTTTCTTTTTACAATTGCTGCCTAACCTAATAGACCTTACACTTGGCTAAATTTCTTTAATACTTAGTTTCACTACAATTGGGTCTCTTTAATTCACCCTAATGACGGTATCTACTTCCTTCATCCTTAATCATTACACCCTTCCACTTCTTTTACCAGTTGCAAAAGCACACTCTACCCTCTCCCACGTTGGTGCTTTAGCTCTTAGAATACAATTTAGTGCTCTTCAGTAAGACTATTCTGTCTAAAACCTGCAGCTGCTGCTGCTGGACACCAGAGTCCCAGCACAGTTGGAAAGACCTGAGCACAAAGCCGTGTCTCATCTCTCGTTTGTACCTTGGACCATTTGCAGATTCCCATACTGACCTCGTCCTATTGCTTCCCACCACAGTTATAGCCAGAAAGAAAGCATTTCAGTAAGAAAGTAAGTGGGGTCTCCTTTACAAAACCACCCATGCTCTTTGCAGGGTGGAGCTTTTCTTATGACACTAAACCAAGTTTTTGCAAGAGATCATTTTCAGACATTTCTGACTAAGTACATGGAGTAAACGGCAACACTGCAGTGGGATTAACAAGCAATGAAAGACTACAGGGGGAATTATCAGCTTCCTCCATATTATTTCTAGTATATTACTTGTTTCTTGGTCCGAACTAATTTTTCTGACTCCTGTACCCGTAAAAAGAGATCAGCTTATGCTACTGGTTTACAAAATTAGGACTCATTCCTCTGAGCCTTCCCAAAGTAACCAAACACACTGGCTTAGCTCTCTTAGTCTGCACTGCCTTTGTACAAGAAAATGGAACCAGCAGGAGACAAAAATCCCTCACTGGATATAGCTGCTCTTGGTGAAAATCCAAAGCAGTAGTTTGGGGCTGCTTGCATAAACAGGAGAGGCTCCTTCTTCAGCAAAATCTGTACATAGCTTCATGCAGCACAGCAAAACCAAACAACACTAGAGGTTCCAGCACAATCACTGTCACAGTGAGTCACACTCTGGGGACTCATGCCAGAAACTCACAACTTTTAAGTCCAGTCATGACCAGGAATAATGTGGTTTACACTCAGTTAAAACCAACAGGCCTTTTTTGGATAGTTTCAATTCTCATCAGCTATCTCTGCCTTCCAACACTTATCTGTCCCTAAATCTGTATTTATATAAATGCAGGTCTTCTGTAATAAAATGTAATGCTCTAGTGAGAATCTCATCTCCATGTGCTAGGGTTGAGAGAAAAAAAAGACAATGAAACATTTTGTGGAACATTGTGTTAAGTATCACAAAGCAATCAGTGGCACATGGCTAGATAACTACTAACATCATGCAAATACTATTTTAAAAATCTCAGCACTGAATTTGTCTTTAGAAAGAGTGCTGTGGCTTGCACAGCAGCTCACCCAGTTATTGGACTGGTTTAGGAAACAGGCAAATATTTGGAGCAAAACTCTTCTATGGAGGAGTTGTCAAACATGTGAAACACTCACAATGAAAGAGCATTAGAGTTCAAGTGGACACTTCACTATACAGCTGAATTTTTTACTGTAAAGCATCAGCTTGCAGAATTGGAATTCCTAAGGCAGGAAACGGATTTTTCTCAAGAGTGATGTTTATCCACAGGCTAAGGGGTGGTTTTGAGCACAAAGGGCGTTGGACTTAGCCCACCAGATTTCACATCCTCAGTACAGATTTTACAACAGCTGATTGCGCAAGGCTAGTTAATGTATCTTAAATCACAATGCACAGATGTTCCTCTATGGATTTTCTGGAGTGTTTTACATCTGTAAGAAGTTGTTCCATAGTTATGAATAGCTGGATCCATAAACACGATCATCTGACTTTGAATCAGCTGTAGAACAGAGCAATGATGCCTATTTCAGAGCTCTTGCTGGGCTGTGGTTTTAGTGGTGAACTAGTGCCATGTTCTGTGTGGGTGAGCTGTTCTTGGGGTTTTGCTTGGACATTATAATCAATGTGTCCATAAGGGAGAGAGGAGCTGTGGAAAACCTATGGAATCAAAGGCTAACACACTACATAGATCCAGAAACTATTATTTGGTTACTTCAGCTTTTCTTTTTCAAGGAAGAAACCTCATGGAAAGCTCTCTCCAGCATTAAGCTGAGCTTTTCTGCAGTTTGTTTCACTCACAAAGATTTCTCTCTTCTCTAGAGAAGAGAAACTTAATTTTCACAAGAGGTATTTGAGCACCCAGTCTCATACCATATTATCAGCTTCAAACAAAATTTAACCTTGTGTTGGAGAACACAGTTCAAATAAAATAAATTCCTGAATAGATTATTAGTGTTAAGAAATAATCTTGAAAGTCAGTGATTTTCTTTTTTTTAACATACAAAGAGAAGAGGAACCAATGCAAGTTGGAAGGCAGGAAAATACAGGCTTTTGCAGCCACTCCTACAATTTTGTAAGAAGCGGGGAAGTTTCTTTAACTTTTAGTAAGACCTCGTTTTTCTTTCTTTTTTCCCAAACAGTTGTTCCAAACCAACACGTTGCCTTCCTTACCTTTCACTATATGAGCTCACAAGCAAGCTGCAAGGATTTTTTTGTGCGCACGCTTATGGTCCATCATTATTAAATGTCTCTGGTTGGGCAGGAGAGGCGCTCCATCACAAACAGCCATTCATCAGCGCTTGCCAAGCCGGCTCACACCTGACCTCTGCAGCAATAATGCCGCATCAAGTAGGCCAACTACCCGGTTTAGCAGCAGAGCAGGGAGCCAGAGCCAGCCTCAAGATTAAGTGCACTGCTTCAGGTTTGCATTCCCAGGAGCTAGGCGGGCTGATGTTGTATTGATTGCAGAAGTTTACCGGTAAGCATCACAAACAACAATACCAGCTCAATGATCGGCAGTGCCTGCTTGGGAATCCCTCCGGAACGCCGCGCGCTCCGGCCCAGGCGCGCGATCGTGACGGCCGAGCATGGGGTGAATGTGGTTTATGGGGGAGAGTGAGAGCCTGCAGCATTAAATGACATTTAAGCAAGTTACACGTGGGAACACAATGAGAGACAACGATGCAATTATATTTTTCCAAGTTCCCAACCACAGCAAAACCCTGTCAGCTCTCAGTGTTTATATGTTCAGCCAACTCCACGCTCATTGCACTAAATAGCTGATCAGGAGCAGAAGAAGAATACACAAATGTAGGTATTAGTGAGTAAAAACTATACTCAGTTCAGTAAGAGCAAAGCAAAAAGTTTCCAAGTGTCTGCCTCTTCTAACAGCCCCACAGGTTTGGCACCAGAATATGAAGAATCTATTTATAAAATCTCCGTGCATTTGTTTTGAAGACAGGAAACCTCACAGACTGGTCAAAACCCTGGCCAAACTTTTGAAACAAAATATTTCTTCTGAAGTTATGACTAAATGGAAGCCTGTATTTAAATCACACTGGAACTTAAGTGAGAGAAGTCCTGAGAATTAACTTGATGATCCTTGTGGGTCCTTCCAAACTCGGGATATTCTGTGGTTATATCAGGATTAACATCCAGACTTATTAGCTATACTCCCATGTGGAACCAAATTCCACAGCCATATTGAAAATCCAGTTTTTATTTTTTACTGTGTATTATATTAAATATCTACATAAAAGCTCATACTTAGAAGTATGGAAGTTATACTGAAATCTTATTTGATTTCATATTAATGAAACAATTTGGAATGGTGTTGTAGGAATCTATGTAAATTCCAAAGTCTACCTAGGACTCCAGAGGTTCTAAACCCCTTTTTTAATTATCCTGAGAGTTTAATTTGCTGTTAAGGTGTTTTGCTTATATGAAAATTCAAATATGAAAAAATAAATGACAGTAAGATTGGAGTCAAATTGTTGCATACAACATACTTTAGTTATAGCTTCCAACCTTTCAGTTAATGGAGATTCTAAGGCTGTGCTTTAGGGTTTAACTATAGTATATCTTTTCTTCTGCCTGAAAATGAAGACAAAATAATTCTCCATATGTATCTACAAGAAGAAATTATTAAAACCTGAACAAACATACTCCTTTTTCTGTTTATATAATAATCTTGTATGTCCAAAAATATTTCAGTACCATGTGAACAAATGTTTCTCAGATTGCAGCACGGTACCCATAATGATGCTTTAATTTTTCAGACAAATTAGTATCATTGCAAGTCTATGAAATTGCAAGTCTATTGAGAGAGTCAATGTGTTTGATACAAATATTTTTAAGTACTGCTGTAACTCAAACAAACTCCATTCCAAGTTTTGCTTTGGAGACCAGATATTTTTATTATACTAGTCCAATGGTGTCCAAAAATAATTGAAATAGAAGAAAAAATTTATATTTTCTTTCATGAGTATACTGGAGTAGTTCTGAAAGATAATTTAGGTGGGTGAAATAAAGAAGAAAACACACTCTAATATCTTGATGAAATTTAAAAAAAAACAAAACCAAAAGCTTTTGGTTTTCCTTTAAAAGATAGAAGTTTGTACTCCAATAAGACACAAGGTAAGAACATCCCTGATAGCTCAATCTATTCTGAGATAATGTAAGAATTTGGTTACAAGCTTGCCAATTAATTATGTTATTTGACACTTGGGACCAGTTGAAGTCTTGCTGATGTGATTAAACACTTTTTATCTGCTCTATGGAAACATTTATGCTGAAGTACTTCTAATGATTTCGGTTTCAAAACAATTGTTAGGTAAATTTGATAAGAGAAAACAAAAATGTGGAAATAACTTCAGGCTTTAGGCAACAAAAGAATCCAAGTGCCACAATAGGCACCCCATCTCATCTGTATCATTGCAATTAATAGGAAAGAAGTCTCACTCCACGCTCATTGTTCCATCTCTATTGGCAGAAGTGCTTAGCAAGAACATTATAACCCACGGGTTTCCATTAGAACAACACACAGCACCAGTAGTTTATGAATGAGACAGATCCTGCAAATAAAACAGGGGAATAACATAACAGCCTGGGAAAAAACTCGCAGAAATGTTTTTTAAGGTGCCATTTGGTACAGGTTTTTCTTCACATGTAACCCCTCAAAGCCTTGCCATACCAGCAGGGAAGGATTGTTCTTGCATCACCTTTCCACATTTCCAACACAGTCGCAGTTTTCAGGTGGGATTGTCTTTCACGAGACAAAACCATGGTATTCCATCACTGCTGCTCACCCAAGGCAGTAGGAAAGCGTTCTCTTCATTCTGTCTGCTTATGGGTAACAAACATACAGCTCCTCCCTTCCTCTAAGCTGAGTGTTGTTAGCTGACAGAAGTAATTAAAACAAATAAAGAGAAGAATTTGTGTCTGGCTGCTGCAGGTAACTAGACTCGGCAGGGTTTGCATGTGACAGCACCAAAGCAACACTTGGTGCCACCGGACTATAGGCAGAAAGCAAAAGGTGGTGGAAGGGGAAAAACAACAACAAATAAATAAAAAGAATTTTTTGCCTTTTAACCACTCAAGATAAAATAAAGTCTCTTTGTCATAGTCAGTTTATCACATTAAGCCTGAACTAATATTTTCTAATCATAGTGACCTCATCCTGCCAGAATGCCCCGGCCCCTAATCCTTGCTGTAATGTTTTCTCATTAGCTGCTCAGCATTGGCCACACTGGTTGTAGCAGCTAAGCACTGCCTGAGGCACCACTGGAATTAATTACCAAAAGAAACACTGGCGTTTTGAATTGTCATCTTGAATTTATCACTTGCCGCTTGGTGTAACTCATCTGGCCTGGAGCGGCGCGGTGTCCCCGGCGGCTGGGCCGGCGCTGCGGGTCCCAGCTGCCCGGGCAGCCCGGGGCAGCTGCTGCCGTCCTGCCCCGGGGCAGAGCCCCGCAACCGTGCCCCCAGCAAACTGCGGATTGCCCACAGCTCCCGCAGCTGTATCCCAGCCCGAGGGGGCTCCCTGCGAGCTGATCCGCACAGCCCGCCCTGCTCGGGAACTGCGCTCTTCTCCTCCATGGATGGGGACGCGCCAACTGCTTGTTTCACTCCTCTTACATTTCCAAAACAATCATGAAAGTGGCTCTTCATATACAGGTGAAAAAATGGCTGCAGGGGAGCTCACAGAGCTAGACCTGTAGCGTTTTCTCCCAGATCGTGCAGAAATCGCTCATTAAAACAGAATGGAAGGCAGTAACACAGGCATGAGCTGCCTCTACATCCCTCCCCCCTCACAGTTCCCATGTGTGTCAAGGTGAAGGATATTTCTAGGGTTTGCATCTTTAAAGTCCGTAACAAATGCATTCTTTTGCTTAAGGTAAAAACATTTATCCGGTACAAAACACAAGTTTGGCTGTGCACACGCTCTCATCCCCAAGCCTAAATTTTATTTGTGAAGAACTTAAAATTGCAATTGACTCATTTCACCTCTTTCTGACAAAAAAAAAAAAAAGGAATACCCCGAGCACCCAAATTTCTGCTCAAAGCTGTGTATTTGCAATCTCCATTGAAGTGCTTAACTCCATAAAAGATGTAATTTTACTATTGGTGAAAACAGGGATGACTCAGTGTAATAAGCCAAAACTATCCTAGAGATAACATAAATATTAAAAAAAATTGCCTTTTAGTAGGCTGCTAACAATAAGAATTCTGAACACGTTTCCTAGGCAAAAATGTTTCCTCTTGTTACCACCCTGTATACTCATCACAGTAAACTTAGAGAGATGTATAATGTGATATAAACATTAATAGTTTCACAATTGTGTTTTAGAAAGACTATTTATAGAGAAAACACAAAATGCCTCCCAAAAGTATACTTAGACGTAAGCCACCATAATCTTCTTGCTCATGCAGCAGGAAATCTAATACACCAGCTCAATAAACCTGTAGGAAACAAAGGTTTTATGTAGCATTAAGAGTCACAATATTAAAATACCACATATTACATTCAACTACTCTTACAACACTCATTTTAAGAGCCAAGAAAATTAAGTGCCAGTTTGAGAGTAATAATATCAGAACATGCAGAAAGAGAAGCAAAAAACTAAGAGGACCCCTCACGATATATTTGATGGTTAGATGAGGTCCAAACATTTGATAGTATTAACATTCTGGGTCATCACCAGAAATACTGCCCCAACACAGTATTATTCCCTAGAATGTTTTGAAAAATGTAAATTCTCATCAGCTGACTTAAGGATGTAATTTCAAAAGATATACTTTACCCTCCTTATTATTAAGAACAATAAAGTCATCATTATCATTGATGTGTCAGTCAAAATTCATGTTAAAATATAGAGAAAATACATATATGGGCTTGTGAGACTGCATTAAACAAAGTATAGAGATCACTGACCTTGTGGTGGAATAATCTTGACAACTGATAAAAATACTTGTAATTTAGTCATTAGATCCCTTCACAAAAAAAATTACTAATTTATTAATAAAGTATTAATTTGTATTATTATAACTAAAATAACTTCTTAACCTGATAACAACTCCTCAGCTTTTCAGCATAGGCAATGCTTTGTAGGATTCAGCTCCTACACACATGGCTCTAGAACTAAAGATAAGACCAAGAACTGGAAATCTCTAAGTTTCCCATTCCCAGAATCCAAAGTCCTTGCTTCACTTCCAGCTAGAGCAAAAGATATAATCTGTTAACAATTTATATTTCTTTAGATACCACAAAAAGCCTAACACAGCTTTTGCATTTGTTTATCAGTTCACAACTGGATACTTGGTGGGGTACGTTTGAGGAAAACTGTTGAATGGAGAAGGAAAGAATGTTTTCCAGCCATTCATACTTTGTAAATGCTTGCTGGATGGACAGAGTTTGGAATGTTTTGGTAAAATGGGTTAATACATGAGAATAAAGTATGGTGATCAAGATATGTTTATCATATAATTCATACTTGCATATACTCTTAATGCATTTTTCTAGTTATAACAGCTCCTTCCAATCCATGCAAGTAACTGGAAAGCAATATTGTTTTTATCAAGTCTTAGGAAGACTTCAACACCCTTTAAGTGCATGAAATAAACTTTTTTAAAATAGCATATCCAATTGTAATTCCAAGCAAAACTGAGATAAACACATAATTGAATAATACAGTCCTCACAGTGAGAGTGTAAGTATTCTGAGCCTATATTTGTGTCACATACCTGGAAAAATGACCTTAGGTGTGCATTTGTGGAATATAACTGTTAATTTCACCCTATTCTTTAATTATAAAAATCCATATTATACACTGGAGGAAGCACCAGCTGGCATAAAAAGACTCCTTACAAGAGTGAAGTATATCTAAAAGCAAGTTGTGTCTATTTGGTTTTGGGAGACCGAGTTTATGCAAGCAATTGTCATGCAAGCAGAGTTGGGAGTAATAATGTGGCCTTTAATGACGGAATGATGGACCTGCCAAACACTAGCTCCTGCCATAGACTGCTTGTATTTCCCTGCACAAAGATGCCCATCTGGGAGTTATTAACATATTCTCGTCAATTCAGAACCTGCTTTAACATAATCCATATTTGCTGGAGAAAGTCCAACATCAGCCAGAGAACAGTGGACACGTGATCTGATGACACATTTCAAGCAGCACACATAAAGCATGCTTGGGCAGCTAAGCAATTCAGAAATGCAAATAGCGAAAACATTTCTCTTCCTAGATAAAAAGGACAAATCCCTTCTGGCATAACATCTTCTACACTTTTGATACTGAATGGAAACAACAGAGGTAGGAAAGGGACAGGTAGGAGCTTTTTCATTTCATTCCAGGCACACTGACACAGTCTTGCACAGGAGTTGCTGTTTTCCATGCCCAGAGAATGCTCTGCTGCATTGGGGCAGTGAGAGAGAATACAAATTCTCTTGTACCAGCAGTATCTCACACCTGTTTGTATGGCACTTATGAAAGAGAGCATAGTTTATTTAAAGGGACCGGAACTCATCATGAAAGAAACCCTTCATGAGAAAACAATTTGATCCTACAGGCCAGTCTACTCTTGGAAGCTGATATTTTCATAGAATTAGAATTTCATTGTTCTTTATAATTTGGGGTGATTCACTATGCATCAAGTTTTCTGGAGTCTGATGTTTATTTTAAAGTCTACACTGGTCCTTCTGAGGCCTCACTGCATTATTGAAATTTCAGTGCCAACGGGACACTGTGGAAGTGCCAGCTCTCACACAGGGTGTACAGTGTTCCAGAAGGTTGACACCTGAAAACTGCACCCTTCTTAAACCTTCAACTCAATGGAATGTGATGCTTACTGACTTCAGTTCATGAATGGATTAAACCTCAGGAACCATATTTCCTCCTTTTTCATCCAGTCTTACTCAATTTTGTCATTTTTGGTGTTCAAACTAATATTGCTTATGACCTTTAAAGACCTTCAGAGAGATATCACTTTTCCCATCACCCAGCTACTATGGATTGATTCCAACATGTCTGTGAGCTACAAAAGGATAGTGTAAACAATAGCTTCCCATTAAACTTCAGTTAAACATTAGGACTGCTGTCCAAAGATCACGGTTAAAGATAACTGAAGTGTTACTATATTCCTTTGTGTAGCTCAGTCATGACCCTAATTAATGTGTCTAGTTCAGACATGTATCTCTTTAAGTAATGGGTGGTTTGTTTGGACAATTAGGCAGAGTTGACAAGGAAATTTTCCATCAAACTGGCTCATAAAAAGTACATTATTCAGCATTATTATGAGTAAAACACTATTTATTACCCGAACTTTACAATACACCATTATTAATCATTACCTGTCATTAAGGTATGTTAACATGAGATCAAAGAGACAAAGCCAACTTAAACAAACAGAGGTGCAGAGAAGGCTTTTAGACTTGCTTATTTAAATTGAAACAAGTGTAGCTGAGTCCATTGATTAGCTAGAATTTCCTTTCAACTGAAGATGCAAATCGGGTAATCACTGCAATCTCAGAGCAGCCCTTACTCCTTGACACAGATCACAGCTGTGCTCTTTCCAGGAGAGGGGTGGCTGGATGCACTTACTGCAAATAGGGGAAAATCCCACTGGGCTTTCTGGCTGCAAGTTTAGATTCACTCATGTTAACTCTCATCTATTATTATCTGACCATTCATTAAAAACAATCAAATCATCTAAAACAGGGGGAGGTTCCTGATTTTAAGGAATTCCTCTCTTCCAAAACACCTGAATCACTGATTCAGCGTGCTATTCCAGGCCCATAAGACAGGTTTTTTGACTATTTTCTTAGCAGCAACACCCCATTGTTTGAGACCTAGAACAGGATCCCCATTGTCCTGAATGCCATGCCATGCTCTCAACACAAACTCAACACAAACACTCAGTACACTTTGTGTCGAAGAGAGAAAGGCCTACAAGAGTTCTCTCATCACACTCTGTGCCAGGGATCTCAGCAGCCATCTGAAAATCAGGAAATGATCCCCGAAAACCCAACCCTGCTGTGCACTGAATAATACTGCTCTATGGCCAATGTTACAGTCAAACTGACACAACATTTCCTTGAAGCTAGCACAACATGTAAACCATTGGGCAAGGTTTTCACTCAAAATAACAGATTTTAGATGTGCAAGCATGTTTGGATTTTTTCCAACTACGCTATTTAACAGTCTTGCTGCAGTCTGCAATTTTATTCTGCCTTGCAAGATTCAATCAATGTTCCAGAGAGCTGAGAAGGACAAAACTAGAAGTCTCAAACTATTTCTGATCAACCAACCCTATGCCAAATTTTTCTGAAATTTTTGAACCCTTTGAATTCCTTGTTTCTCTGAACACTGCTGGACATGTTTTTCATTTTCCAGATAAGAGTATAAGTCAAAGACACACATCAATCCTCACTTCCACAGAAATATTTCCCTCAAAAGGAAGTTCCATATCAAGTGCATCCATATCATATTCTAATTTCTTCTACTGATCACAACTTCTGTACTACAATAGAGCCAAACATTTAGAAAAAAATTGAGAACTATTCTCACATTTTCTCTGACACTATATATAACTGGAAGACTATTGCCAAGGAAATGGTACTTTGCCAGAAATTCAGTTTCAGAAGGCACATGAGGAGTAGACAGGCAGAAAAAGGGTACATAGCCCAAATTTGTCAAAGCAAATAATGCTGAGGCCAATTTGAAATCTTCCCAACACAAAGCAAATAGGTAGTAGGGCCAAGTAGGGCTCACTTAAGTAGTGAGCAAGAGTTATGAGGTAGAAAAATAATTTTAAGAGAAAACATTAATTGTATCTCACACTTTTCTGATTAATTATGGTATTTTCAGGGTTTTTTTTAATATTATCAAGGTTCTCCATATTAACATCTTATACATATTCTGAGAAAACAAATCCTGCAAGGATCAGGACACCTGTTGTCAGAAAAGCTGATGATTCTCTCACATTTCACTTTCAGAAACAATTTCATTGAAAACAATACTCAAAATGAGTGCATTTTCCTTTCATTCTTCTATGTCTTTTTGGTGTAGCTGTTATGTTGCTTCACTCAACCTGGTCCATTGCACTGCATATTGCTACATGATTTTACCTTTTACAGCTCATTTTTAATTGCTTATCATTGCTACCTTTCATGTAAAGAGACAGGGCTCTGCCATTCTTACTAATTATCCAAATCACTAGTCACTGTTTGCATGTGTGCGGCCTCGCCTAAAGCTTTTAACCACAAGTTATGTCACCAAGTCAAAGCAAGTTGGAGGTGTCTCTGCTGTAGTGATAAACTAATAAAGGTTACATGACATGTCTTTTAAGCCTTTGGAAGTATTGTTTCTGGGATTACAGCACTCAAGTACTACAAATAATTTGGTGGAGGCAGGGAAGGCTGGAAAGTTATCCCATGCTCTGGGTTAATGCTCTGCTGTCACACTGAGCTGCAGCCATAACTGCACTGACTCAGTCTCAGACACAGTGGTGACAAAACCCACCACAGCCAGGGCACCACCCTAAGGCTTGCCTCAGGATAGCTCCAGATTCCACTTTTGTCCTGGAGAACACTCCGGAGAAGCTCTCCATCCCATTCACACTGAGCAGGGTCTGCCTCTTTCCTCACAGTACACTTCAACTTACTCTGGCTCTTAGGGATTTTAGTGTCAATTAACAATACTCCATTTATTAAATTAAGTAGTGAGATACAAAACTGAGGAAAAGCTGACAGGTCCCTCCTTGTTAAGGCGTGGTGGCAGTGTGTGTGGGCATGTGAGCACTTTTGCCATGTGCTGCTCCTGGACAGGGTCATGGTGATGCAGCCAATGTGTCATGGCAATCACACCTTGTTTTTCTCAATGGATACACCTTGTCCTTACATGCACATCCACTTCCTCTGTATAGCACTTCATCCTTTACTTTTCACTCTAAATCCATCAAAATAAGAAGTAATGGATTAGCTGTACACGTCCATAAATTTTCCCTTGGCCTTCTCAATTGCAATCACATATGAAGCAGGACAGGATTTTTTATTTTTTTTCTTTTCAGATTTTTTCATTATTTTCTCATGATTATCTCAGATTTTCCTCAAAAATCTCCTAAAGTAAATCACTGTACTATAAGAGAAGGAAAAGGGGAGAGAAAGCATCTCCCAGTTGCCTGAGGGAGCTCATGGAACAATAATCTGATATATGAGGTTACTTGCACCCATTTCTGACTCTCCAGTTTCTCTTCTCATAAATCAGTCCCCGGGGTAAAACTAAAAGGTAGTTTATGCTGCTCCACTCTCTGGTCTCCCTGAATCTTTAATGCAAAATGGTTCATCTGTGGCACTGCAGGTGGAGGCGCTCATTCTGGAAAAGACACTTGGCTGGAATAGCAATGGCAGAAGCAGCAATTTTCACTTTGCAGCAATTTTCACTTTACAGCCCTGACCTGGACCCACATGGTCCAGACTAGAGAGCACACATGGGACATTTGATAAGCCTGTGTCCACTCTGACAGTGCTTTCCACCCTCAGCCCCTCAAACCTTGCCCACAGCAGAGCTCAGACAGGTCTCTCTGATCCTACAGAGTATTTAAGCCTTGATGAATCTTCTTTTGCCCTTCACAAGAATATGTTAAAAGAAAGAAAAAAATGTTTTTGGTTGGTGCTAAATTAAACAATTACTGAAGTTTCAGTTAAAAACAAAATTAAATTAATTTGATTAGTTCACATTTTCCTATTTTCCTCTGGGCTTTTTTTTAAAATACTGGTTAGCAATGTTACATCCTAGCAGGAAAACATTAAATACTTATAGTACCATTGTTACAGTGAAAATACTTTAGGTTTTATAACATCTCTCCAGAGACAGATATTTAATACTCTACAGATAGGTTTATTTAGCATAAAATAATGTAGTATCTTCCTTATATCTGTTCATTCATTTTCAAGCTATGATACCAGGCCTAGTCACACATCACACACTAGCCATCACTCACAGATTTCCCATTTCACCAAGAAATGCAAAAACTTTCCAGCTTCTGTTGATGCCAGTTCTTCAGCTCTGCTCTATCCCACTCAAAGCAATGTCTGTACAAGGAAAACAGGAGCAACCACCAGTTATGGTTCTCTGAACTGCCATCACACAATTCATTCAGGTCACCACAACTTCATGGTCAAGTACACAATCAAGTTTCAGGATTTTGCTAAAATCACTCTTATCCAAATGGGATCTATTAATTTCTTTCTTTGGACAAGGCCTTTGATGGAATTCAGAGGAAGTTTTTTCTGAATCAAGAAAAATTTTTCAGGGCAGTTTGCCTACACTTCATGGTTATGAGTGCCAGCAAAAGCATGCTCAGAGCCTCTCAAAGGGGCAGCCTCCCCAGACACCTCACCAGCAGCAGCTTGTGGCTCATCAGGGCAGCAAGGGCTCTGTGCTGCCGCCGAGCTGGCTGCTGGGCTCATCAGGGCTGGGCTCAGCCGCTGCTTGCTCTGATGCAGCTCTTCTCAAAAAGATCCAGAAGGTTCACAGAACATGATCTTCAGTTATTATGAACATCAATCAGCTTCATGTGGCCACATATTCCTGTTTCAAATGGATTAACACAGGGCAAATCCCCCGTAAGCACGCTAAAATCCCTCTGCAGCAGCTCTAAAGTTGGTAGGAATTGTGTGCCTCTTCTCTCATGGCAGGTCACCCACAAGACTGAGCAGGCCTAAATCCTAATCTATTTTGCAATAAAAGTATTGTGTGAAGCACACAGGATCTGGCCTCAGGGTGGACTGGTAAAAAAACCAAACAAAAACCAGGTCACTACCCCATTAATCCTCATTACAGATGTTACCAAGGAAGAAACCTTTCTCTGATATTTGCATTTCTGTGTTATCCCTTGCCCTTGGGTCAACTCAGTTTTGACTTTCAGCAACTGGGGAGTTCACAAACGAATAAAAGGCTATACAACTGACCCAGTCTTCTGTTAGAGTAATGAGAAAATCATGTTGTGTTGTTGGTGGGTTTTTTGTTAAATCACAGCCATTGCTATTCACTAACAATCAAGTGCTGAAGAGCCAATAATTTCCAAAAGGAAATGTAAACAACTTTCTCTGAGGAAGGCCTGCATACAGTAAGCTGGAACCTCCTTCAAGTTAATTGCAGCACAGTTCACTAATGAAACTTTCCATCTATTAAATCTTAACAGGCATAACTATAAAAATGGCGCCAAGCTCTCTCTCCTGCCTAGGAATGCCCCAGACAGCATCTGCAGAGACTTTCACACATACTGTCTTTGCAGGGATAAGCTATTATCCATAAGCAGCAGTGGAAGCTACCTTCACACCAGTTATGCTGTTTTCAAATTAATTTGAACACTGTAGCTGACTGCAGGAAAGATCATAACAGTGGTACCTGCTTCTTGCCAAGTACTATGCAGCAGATCTGGCCCAAAGTGCTCTGAAGTCGACAGGAATCATCTTCCTTTGCCCTCACAGGGTTCAAGATTAGGGTCAGGATGGGCAAGGACATGACCTGCACTTCTGTCAAGACCTGTGCTTGCTTTAGAGGCAAAAAACTTAAATTCTACCCCTTGACACCTGTTTAAAAGAGAATACACAGCACATCTCTCCTGGCACTCAGCATCTTGCAGGGACCAGCTTTGCCTGTTTGTGCTCCTGTAGAACATCATGATCTACTACTGCTCAATCTTACATTTCATTTCCTCTCACCAATGCTTGTAGCTGCTCAGACTTTTAACTGACACCTGTGTTTCTCATCTGCAAGAGTTATCCAAGATCATCTGCTGACTCACATCAATGCATTTTTAAGCCTCACTTTTCTGCCACCTCCTCCATGTTTTCAGCTGTCCTTTGCTCCTTATCTACAAAGCATTGAAAGAGTGACCCAGAACATGTGGATTCATTCACTCCTGAATATTTTAGTGACTGTTATATAAAAGAGTAAAAAAATTCTGTGTCCTGGGTGACTTGAAACTTGCTGCCCAGAGAGGAAAGGCATCCTATAGCTCCTTTCCTCTGTTCAGTGGGACTACTGAAATTTTATGTGAAAGGCTTTTCAAAAGCTATTTAGCTTCCTACTGAAAATAGGAATCTGCAACTCAATGTCAATTTTTCATTTAAGAGGAATGACAAAAACTTGGCTTGCAGCAACTGCTTATTTATATTAGTAAAAATATTAATGCTCAGCTACATCCTTCCTTTGTATGAAATAATCTTAGAGTAATTGTATGACTGCTAGCTGCCATAGAAATGAGGCTGAACTGTTCTGGAAAATGAAGTAATTGCAGAAAGGAGGGCTGGAGCTAGAGAATGGAAAAAAATCCTGTTCTGATTTTATTTTAATAACAGATTCTAGCATCAGATGCCTTGAAATAGCTTTTATATTTTTACAGAGACAGGGGGAAGAAAGTGTATGCTGATCTAGTACTCCTGAGAATTTTTCTGGAAGCATTTTGTTGAACAAGTCTTGGCAGCCCATCAGCATCTCAGTTCAGGGCCAAACACTGAGATGAGCTATTAACAGCTCACTAATGATTTCTGGATCTAGCAAACACCTCCTATGGAAAGTTGTAGTGCCATCCACATAACAGATAAAGCTCTGAGAGTCATTAACTGACCTGTATATTCCAAGTACAAGTCCTAAAGTGCCTTCCAAGGTTTTCCACCTGTAAGATTAGTCCAGAAAAGCAGTACATAAATGTTATATACTAGCATGACACTGAATTACCTACAACATTAGAGTATTTCCTTAGCAGGACAGCTATGGAGTTAGCACTGGCCCACACAAGTTCAAAGTGAATCCCTTCAAAGCCTAAATCACTTCACTTGAAGGGGTGTGTAATCAGGTAATGGTAGAGTGGAGCTTTTTCCCTTGTGAAGGTCAGCATCATCTTTTTGTGTTTCCACATGAAATTTACTGTTGCTGGTGAGTATTGTGGACCAAGCAAACTTGGCAGACATCTGGCTCACAAGGAGCCAAGTTGAGAGGCAGTTCCAAAAGCACAGCAAAGCACCCGGCTCCTGCTGCAAGGCTTTTGTGAGAGAAACTGGAATGAAAATTGCTAAAATAGAATGAAGTGGGCTATCCTTAGATTTCATCTGGAACCCTACTTTGTTCACTTCAATTTTTCAGACAGCTATTTTCATATTGGAGCTACCTTTATTTTCTGTGTTTGTTGTACAGCACACAGTGCATTTTGGTAGTAAGCAATAACTAAAAAGAACTCCATCTGAATTATTTTGATCATTCATTATCTATCCATAAGATACTATCAAGGCATATCCAGTGGCATTTGAAAGAGATACTAGGAAGTGAGATAATTAGCCAGCACAGATCCACTCTCATCCCATTAGCCAATTTTGAAGTATAAACTTAAAAGTAATGCTAATAAAGGTAATTGAGATGTGAGATTAACCTCATCCAAATTTCTACAGTCATGAATTTCTTCCCACGATACAAATGCAAACACACCACTGCAACACCACCAGCAACCAACAAGTGCCCTACTCACATTCAGCTTCAGCTGTCTGTGGCATTGCTTTCTGCCTAGGTTTGTACTTTTGTGCGGTTCCATTCTTTCATTCCTTCAAACTTGCAGCTGGAATTCTGCTCACTGGACCGAAGGTTCCATCAAAGCAGAGGCAATCCTTGCAGCCGGGGAGGCCACGCAGGGCACTGGTGCAGCTGGACCAAAGGGAAGCTGGGCTGCAGGAGCAGTTCCCAGCAGCAAGGGAGGGTGATGGGGCTGGCATGGGAGGAGCAGAGCCTGCCTTACATGTGGCACTTCTGGTGAGGGATAGCACTCACCTTCCTCTCCCACATGACTGCAGTGACACAGCGCGGCTCTCACGCGCTGTGTGCACACAGCTTGCGTTTGGATGGCGGGCCTTTGGCTCCATGTCACATCCAGTAAACTGGGAGGTGGCTGGTGGCCAGAACCTGCACAGCCTACGTGCCCTAAGCTCAGCTTGTCTGCTCCCCAGCCAAGGCCCACTTCCTACCACGATGCTTTTGTCTTTTCTCAAGAGTGGGACCATTCCCTGTACCATGGGAACCAGGACAATACATACAGAAGGGAAGCAGGTGAGTGACCTGTTTAAGTTGCTTTAAAAAATTTGCTGAAAAATAAAGAAGCAGCAAAGAACAGGAAAAGAAAATGGTTTCTGATAATCATCACATGCAGTGAAATCCCAGACTAGCAGAGAGTTAAGAAAAACACTGAAGGAAAATGGAGTCATACTTTAATGAAGAATTTCTGCATTAAAAAAAAAAAATCAAACTAAAACCTCCATACAGAATAAGCAAATGATTCTGAACCATCACAAGCATATAAGTGTCTCAACTTTTGTTCAAACTTTTAATCCCAGAGCCATTTGAAGTACATTACAACCTCTGTTAAAACTTAGGTGGAAGGTCTTTTGGTATTCTGAATCCCTACATGGAATCCTATCACAGTGAGAACAAATGTAGCATGAATAGATTCTGCAAGAATAACTGATAACAGCAGATATCACCATGCTTACACAGACAGACATCCTACAGCTGGGCACTCCTTACTTTGATGCTTGTGTGCTAAAGGCCAAAGAGAAACAGAAATAATTTTCCTTAACCAAGACTTGAATGAGTATTTGAAGTTTCAACTTTTCCTTGTTGTCTCTGTTAGAGCACTCACAATTATATGTGCACTTCTTTTTGTTATGTTTTGTGACAGCTTCCCAGAATCTATGAATAACAGTGTGGTAAGATTTTTTAAAGGATGTGCATATTTTTAAGGAAAATGAAAAATAGGATAAGACTGTGGTGTTCAACCTTTACTATACTGAATGATGGATGTAGAGCAGCTCTGCAAGAATTTATGAATACTACATACTGACCTGGTTATTGAAATGTTGATTGTTTGACTATATTGACTTAAATCAGCAGGACTATTACAGAAATAGGGAGAAATCACTCAAAATAAGATGCCCCAATATAGCTTCTTAGAGCTAGTTAAGAAAAAAATTCCCAAAGTATTTCCTGTGAAGATTCTGCCTCCCGAACAAAGCAAGGGTATAAGTGTTTCTTGCCATGTGAAGCCACATTTGGAAGCAGAATAAGGAACACTTGTGTTCTGTATAGATAGGAAGCCAAGAGGGAGTTGTTCACACAGGGGACATCTGCCAAAGCATTTAGATTTTTCATGCTTTGTTTGAGCCTAGAAATTGATAAATTTATAGGCTAGACTGAGAGACAGGTAGAATTTCAAAGATCTCTTTTTACTTCAAATTTATTTAGCTAAATTAAAAATACTTGGCTGTTACCAGTATTTTAATTTGAACATATTTCCAGCTGGAGTAGTATGATTGTGAGCCCAGGTCAGTGTCCTGGCCTGCTATACTGTTCTCAGCATTCATTTTTGCCACGTAAATGAAAACAAAACATCTGCCAGTTATTCACATTAAACCAGAACTTGGAGCTACAAAAACGTGGTTTAAAATAAAAGTCAGCTTTTGTATTTGGTTTTGCTTCATTATTTTTCTTCACAAAAGACTCAGTTGTTTCAGTAAAAGAAAAAAATATTTTGTGTCAATATTGTTGTTAAATGATTAAGTTTTGAGGGTTATCTCTGTAATATATGGCAGAAAATGAGACTTCAACTTCATAGCTGAAAATTATTGCAATTACTTGATCAGAAAGATAGTTCATACCAAAAGCATAGGATTAAGAAAATTGTTACTAAATTTTGTATTCAGAACTATTCTTCAATTTTAAAGGATTATAATTTTAATAAGACATTTTCTATTTGTATAATTGTTTCTAGAAACCTATACTTTCTTAGCAGTGTCATTGGAATGAAACAAAATGAAATTAGGAATTATTTGGGCATATCTCTCTGTATATAATGAACAAGTTTTCATTCAAAGGAAAACCTTTAAGTGCACTTAGCATACATTCATTTGCCAAAATCAGAGAAGATTGAGAAATAAAACTTCAGTTAATGCAGTTAGCAAAACTTCAGATGCAGTCACTGAAAGATGTACACACTAGGTATAGAGCCCCACCAAAATGAGAAGGCCACTAGAGCATCCAGACATAGTCCTGGTGCTGTCAGACAGAATTAGGTGGCAGACATGCTGGAAAGCTGTGAGTGCTGATGCCTTGCTTACCCATCCCAGCCACAGCTGCTGGAGGCCATCAGGAGGTGAGGTCTGGCTGTGGACCAGCAGAGGACACTTCTAACAGAACAGCCTATGTTGCTTAATAATTTTCTGGGTAACATGTGCTCAGCTACTCGTGAAAGTCCTATCACGTCTGGACAGTCTCACTATCACCCTGGTCATTAAACACTCCCTCTTGATTTCACCTCCTGGCAGGAGTGAGCAGGAAGGGCAGCATGACAAGCCTGGACTGAACTAGGCATCCTTTCACTCAGTTATCCACAAGTAGCCACCTTTGCCACCTGTTTTTCCTCTGGATGGCTGCACTGCCCTCTGCAAAGGGCTGTACCCTGAAACCACACTGGCTGCAAAGCTGCACCAGACTCAGCAATTTACACAGTAAGGAAGACATTTTGTAGAGAGCAGATGACAGGAGGGCTCCAAAACTGGTGTAGGTAACATTGAAAGAGACTTGGGGACCCAGCTATCAGCCATGGGTGCCACAGAAGGTCTCCAGGTGGCTGAGCAGAGGGGCTCATCACCCTCCTATGTGACACTTCCAGGAGAGGCAGTCAGAGTGGAAAGCTTCAGATGGCCATTTGCAAGGTGTTGTTTGTGGGGTTTGGGAGAGTCTGGTACTCGTTCCCTCACACCCAGCCCCAAGCAGACAACTCTCATGCCTCCCCAGACATTCTGCAAAAGCTGTACTTTTAATAGGGCTTGCAAAAAGACTAAGGGTTTGCTTCTCAAATAAAGAAGGGATGAAAGGAACTTTCCTGGGGTTGTGCTGGCTCAATTCCTGTTTGATTGACTGCTCATGCTGTTGCAATGGTGGTTATTAGAGCTGGTAAAAAACACAATTTCTGTCCCACAGGAATTTCCTATACTTCAACATTTGTTTTCATTCTGAAACAGCATTAAGTATTTCAAAATAATGAACACTTTCATAGACTGAATGGTCCTAAAATAAATTAAAACATGTCATTGTACATGTGTGTATGGGCACATTTTCAATCCAAAGGTCTAACCTCTTTTCTCCCCTAGCTAGTCACAGGGGTTTACAAGAGTTTTATTTCCAGATTCATCATATCAGTATTCTAGCTGATCGCTATTCCTTGGGAAGACCAGAATGCAATGCTGAGCTGCCACCACACTGCTTTTCCCCCCTCCTTCTTTAAGTTCCCCAGTCTGCTCAAATCCAAGACACCTTGGGAGCATAAAGCAATCATTTGAAGGCTTCTCCAGAAAACTCAGAAAGCACTGAGCTAGATTCTACACTCTTGTTTGTTTACTGTCCTTTGGTGGGATGCACTGAAATGAGGAGAGTAGGTTATATTAAAAATTGTGAACCTCAGTGTTCTGGGTTGTCAAACGGTCCCTTGGTTCTACAGACACCCCAGGCAGCTCACAGCAGCCTTTACGCAGAACTAACACAACTGCACTTCTTGCCTAGCTGCAGTGCACAATTAGTGACAAAATCCACCTTCTTTTATCTAACGTGGCAGCATTTTGAGGGAGGAGGAGGATGTGAGAACCAGCAGCTGGCAGGAATAGGCATGTGATGACCTGCAGGGGTTCTCCAGCATGGTAATTGCTGCCTTGTTCTTTTCTTTAAGCAACCCATAGCTTAAAACAGACAAGTGACATTCTGTTCCTCTCTAAGGATGCACATGAAGGAACCAATTGTCCTGTCTTCACACCCTTCAAGGTTCCAGTGAGAACCTCGTCACCATTTTGCACCATTCACCCCTCAGTCACAGACCCTCCGGTCCCTGGCTAAACCATACAGCACTAAGGGTAATACCACTGCATCACAGCCTACCAGGTGGAATGTAGCTGCACGAGTGTCTCTTGGCTCAAAATAGTCTTTATGAAAAGCTCTGCTTTAGGGAAATAATGGTAGCAAAAGGAATGTCAGGTTTTGCTCTCGTCATTGAGGAGCAAAACCTAACAAGGGTGGTTGTCAGCTATTATGCTTTTGTACTGAAAAATTGTACAATCCTTTTAAGTTACATATAATGATTTTATAGCCTTTTAACAAGAGGAGCACCACTGGGTAGAATTTTAACAAGAGAAGCAGGATTGGCAATTTATTAATTTATTTTAAAACAGCTGAATTCCCTGAGTTCTTCCTTGATTTAAGCCGCGGCCTGTATTACAAACAGAAGGTACTATAAGCATCTAAAGTAGCCATGGTTTTGATAAAACTCTCTTAAGTAATGATGATCTTGCCGCATTCAGACAAGTCAGGGGTCAAATATGACCTTATTTGCCTGGGCCTTTCATTAGGAACACTCTTTCTGCAGTACCATACTTCTGGTACCTCTGAATACACAGAGGATTCATGCTTCAGTTCTGCATGTATTAAGAATGCAGCCATAGCAACTACTAGCATTAATGAACTATTTGCTTATGCAGTAATAATTAACTTCCATTACATTACTTTGTGTGATTACTTTCTTAATTGCCTGAATTATGCATCCATTTAATATTTAATAACCATTCTCAGAAATCAGACACTGGTAAAAAAAAACAAATTGCTCACAGTTTCCTTGCAATAATTAAGCTCACAAGAATAAATGAAACCTTTTAAAAATGAATGCCTTGTGATTATATCCTTGCATATAGAGCAAGATCCTAAATTAGCTATTTATTAAGTTTAAATTTAAGACCAAATAGTACATTTTTCACTTACGCCTTGGGAAATCAACCTATACAATACCTGACATCACCAGCATAATTAAGTGCCATCTATTTACTTTGAGAGTCACGAATTCTGCATTAGTATTTAGAACATTCAGAAGTGTGTGTAGGGAAATATTTTAAAATGCTTCCTTGGAAAAACAGCATCTTCCTTACCTGAGGTAGCTGCTTAGCTGTGCTTAAAGTACTGGAAAGATCTGTGAAGCATAAATAGCCTTCTGATGGGGAGGGTTGGGAAGGATTTTTTTTTTTTTTTTTCTTTTTGGTCATGTTTTAATTTACATACAAACAATGGAAATACATTTATACAGCCTGAGGTCAGGCTTACCAAACAGGATGAAATTCATTGTCGTATATGAAAATAATGTTTACAATCAAAAACAAGCAGTCTGATCTACTTTTTTTTTTCATGTTGTCATCTGTCTCTGAGCCCTCATGCCCTGCTAGCACCCAAGCAAAGCCACATGCTGATTTGCAAAGTGATAATGCCATTACATTATCTCACACCAGCTTTGTTTCCCAATGGTTTGCAATGCAATCACCACCTTAAATAAAATATGCAACTGTTTTATTGGACATTGGTTTGATGAATAGAGTCTACTGAGCTGGACAAGACTGGTGACCTGTCGTGAAATTTTTATATTTTGCCTTTTTCCCCCCTTAAGTTGCATTTGCAAAACTGCTCTGCTATTCCACACTGATCATGGCAGCCATGTACAGATGTGTTTATCTGAACCACAACACAGCTCTGCTACAGGGACAGCAGCATATAACTCCCTCTCTTTTCCCAGACACAAGCACTACAAATAAAACGTGTACAATGAAAATCATTCCAGGCACCCTGCACCCAAATACGCCTAATCCAATAAAGAAAATAACCCAAGAGCTTATTTGCCGAGAGGTGGGTGAAGGAGGAGTGCCTGCTCTCCCCCTTGCCCATACAGGTGGATCATTTTCAGCAAGATGCACATGAAGCTGTGGGGAGCCAGGGAGGGAGTGAGGGATGGCTCCCATTTGGGGTGTCAGGAGCCAGCAATGGCTGCTAGCCCCAGTTCCCAAACTGAGCTAAGTTGATGCCAGTCTCACTGGCTGTTGCTACACTGGGCAGCATCATTAGGATTTGCTTTTTAAATGATCTCTCAGCCTGTAAGTCTGAGAGCTGCTAGCAAAGCAAGGTTAGAAAGAAAATGATGGCAGCATGTTGATGCTTCACAGACCTCATGATAGTTTCCGTCTGTCATTATTTACGTCTGACTAGATGCGTCATGTCAGCTACCTAGAAGGCACTTTAATATGAAGCTCTTGTTTTCCTCTGCTTTTTCACATCCAGACTGGGTATTATTATTTTTTTTGCATCACTACACTTAGGTGAAGCTTGCTTCAATCTCTCTGTAATGACACACAAAGAAATAAAAATTGTTTAGCTCATGTTATTATACATGCTTCTATTCTAACAGATCTCTTTGACATTGTTCACAAAATGGTGAATTTAAATCAATAAACAGACATCTATCAAAAGGTCAGCTTAATTTTATTCTTTCAGCTTTTTTTACCAATATTTTAAGCAAATTAAATTCTTCCTTTTGTTTTCGGTAAATATTCTATTAGTGGATTAGAGTGCAACTGGTAATTTTAATGGCTGATGGTATTTGGTACTTCAATTAACATTTTATTAATACTGCTTTATAATGTGATGAGTTCTGTCAGAGTCAATGTAAATAAGGTTACAGCTATCAAGTATATGTCAGTTTTGTCATTATACTACCTCTTGGCAATTCAGATTCCAAGGATTCACTGGCACTCTTTTGGGATGAAATGTGTAATTCACTCCTGTAACAGAGCCAGAGCTGAATCCAATCTGGTAACTTTTTATGATAGCAGCTCACGCGAAGGAGAAGGAGCCAGTCCATCCATCCAGGCTTCTGGCAGACAAAGATCCTGCTCAGAGATACACGGTGTCTAAGCATGCCTTCCCATCCCAAATGGACTTTAAAACCCATCCCTCTGCTGTTTACCAGGGAGCTACTCAGCCACATCTTTCTTTGTGCCCAAGAATAGCAGTTCAATCATTCTGTGCCCTGACTTTGCTGAATAATCATATGAACTTATTAATTCAACCTTTTCTAATCCTTTAACTTAGCAAGCCTGCAGTTCTGTCTTCTCATTTTGCCCTCCCTGAAATTTAGTGACAAGCTTTTTGTATGCTCTCATTTATCTGATCTTTGAGGGATCTTGCACACTCTTCAGTGCAATAAAACAATTAGCCATGTAATATTGCCAAAAATTATTCAATAGTATTTGATAGGCTGAATTTTGTTCACTTTTGCTTCAATTTTACACATTAGAAAGTACCTTTAACCAGCCAATGGTGTATTTGCATAGTGTACACTTTGGACTTTGTTATGATTATATTGCTTTCTCAAAAGTAAAACTGGAAGGGTAAACTATTTTTGTTTCGTAAGTATAAGTTCATAAGTTTTATTTCAAAAGTTTCATTATGATCTTTAAAATTTAGTAGGGCATCTAGGCTTTGGTAAAAATTACTTATATGAAAGAAATTGTAAAGGTCATCAAGTTTTCCCACCCATCCTCTCAAAGAGAAGTTTTGTTTGTTTTTTAATGGGCAAATTAGCATTACCAAATCAAAAAGCATTTTCTCTTAATCACTAAAATAACATTTACCTTTACATAGGCTCCAGGCAAACAAACAGAAGATAACGCTTTCCCAGAGTTACAGGTACAGCTAACTCATCTATTCATTGAGTTGAATTCAATGGGTACAGTATGTGCATTTTTGGGTTCCTGAAAAGCCCACACAAGGATCACAACTATTAGAAAAGTGCTGGATTTTTTACGTTCTCCAAGAAATCTACTCAGAAGAATTTTAAGCTCAGAATAATACATAAATGCTTCACTTCACATAGCAGTTATTCATTATTCGTGTGCTTTGATTGGTTGTCTTCATCATAGGGTCTCTTTCTCTGTTGGGTGATATTAGCCCTACAAAGACACTGCTGATTTGTCTCTATGGACAAGGCCCTAATGCTTAACTCTTTGGGAAACATTAAATAAGTTTTCCTTTACTCCTGAAATAACCTATAAGGCTCTGACAGAAGCTTAGCACCCCTCTGCCTTTCCCAGCATCACAACAGGGAGAATCAAATCACCATAAACATAGTGAGAATGAGCTCTTATTTATGGACAGACTGAAAGGCTTTCATAGGAATTAAATCTATTTTCCAATATTGGCTCTTAAATTGTGAAAAGGAATGTTGCAAAGGAAACACTGAAGACAACAAACTTGCTCACTATCAACAAGACAATTACCCCAAATCTCTGTATGCAGTTTATGATGACAATATCAGTACTCTTTCTGGAAAAACTTTATTTCACCTCTTATTTGGATCTCATTAGTAAAGGTTAATACAGGAACACAGTTAGGTCCTCATGGTTATCATTTATCTCATGTGATCTGCATGTGCCCAGTGTTCTCTGGGCAATATCTGTTATAATTACTCTAGAGGACCAAGACACCAAGAGCTCTGGGTGGCCCCTAAAGTCTCTAGATTACAGATTGGGTTGTTCTTGAGGTTTTTATGAGTTTGGTGATCAGGTTTTGGTTTTTTTTCTCTCAAATGCTGCCACGGGAAGGGTCTGAAGTGAACGGAGTGTTTCCCGGGATTTGAGGACTGCGCTGGCATCCTGCGTCTCAGGACTCCGGTGGTGAGCAGTGCCAGATGCCCATGAGGGCAGCTGCTGGAGCGGGCGGTCTGTGCGAGGCAGGAGGGGGAGCTTCTGCGAGCAAAAAACAGAGGGTGCTCGGTATCCTGCTTCTCTATTTCCCCCTTCACCTGGAATTAATGCTTGTCTGAAAATTAATTCACAGTGCCCGCTAAAAAAAACCGCTAGGCGCTAAAAAAAACAAACTATGAAGACCTGTATTTCCATTTGAAGTCCAAGAGCCTTCTAAATCAAGCTTTCTCCTTTGTTTAACTTTGTAGGTTTTGAAATTCAAACGCAGATCTTCAGCTTTTTACCTAAGCATATCTCAAGTTCCTCAGCATGTCGTGGGGCGGGGATGGATAGACTGCAGTGGCCCGGCGAGGCTGTGTCTGTGGGTTGTTCTGTGGTCCCTGCAGGCCCGGGAGCGGCGCCGTGCCCGCCCGGGGTGCCGGGAGCGCCGGCCCGGAGCGCCGAGCGGCGGGCGGTAGGTGGCACTCCAGCCCCTGAGCTCTCCCCGGCACCGCATCCTGCTCGGGAAACACCGTCCTCTCAGCTCTAAAAGCGATCCTTCCCAAAACCATCCTTCCCGAGGCCTCGGGCTGTAGAGGCAATCATGGATACTAATATGTTTTAGATGAAGAGCCCAAGAAGCCCTTAAACTCTGCCTCCTGCTTTTCAGCTCTGAGTTTGTACAGATCGCAGGGTTTTGGGCAGTGTTCTAAACTTATAGGAATGTTTTCTGTTGTAAAGAAGTGCCATTTGCCCAGGGCTGTCCTGAGGCTGTACACACGGGCTTTGTCCCAGCCCAGAAGAGAGGCAGCCCCCTCCTAGCTGGGGCAGGGCTGGGTAGCAGATCTGCCCACACGCACACCATGGGCTAAAGCTGGAGCCCTTGTTTCACAGGCACATGACAAAGACCAAAAAACCCTCCCAGTGAATTAATGTTTCATGTTTCATTTCCCTTTCTACATCGCACACATTGAGAAAAGCAGCTGAAGATCACCTCAATGTTTTTCCTCCTATTGAAGTGGCAAATATCATTAAACGTGAGTGTCCAGCATCCAGGAAAAGTTTCACAGCAGCACAGATATGTCACACTTGCAGCAGGACTATTAATCAAAGAGGCACTCTCCATGCACACACGGACCTCTCAGTTTATCTCCTAATGGCTCAGCATCAGTAAGTCCTCAGTTGTTTTATATAGCAATATTCAGCAATACTCCAGCGGCAGATCTGACCAAAATTTGGATTCATACTTCATAAAATATTGTCAGCTTCATGCAACCATTTTCTAAGTAAGATTTTTTTATCATACTCATCACCTCATGCATCAAGTAAACCAGAAGTAAGCTGAGAAAGAAAGGCATTTTCAAATTTCTAGAATCAAGATAAAGTGAACCTCTAGTTATGTTTTTAAATTACTAAAGCTGTGCTGCTAGCCCACGAGCCCTCCCAGTCTCACTTTCAGTTCCCAAAGTATTTTGTTCATACAAGAATTTTTCTCATGTAACTTGTTCACACATAAAGGACTTCTGGAGAAAAAGTAATGAGAGGTGGTACATTAGTATTTCATTTTCAGATGGATCATTCAGATTTCTTCACTATGCTGTAAGAGTTTAATTTTAATTCTACAGTTAAGCACAATAGCTCTGGGAAACCATTTTTTTCCCTTGTCTTTCCTGGGACCTTAGCTTGAGTTGAAGTTTTGAACCGTGTGAACACAGAAGTGGCCTAACAGCTGCTATAATTAGCTTGTATCACTCAGCAGAACCATCTAAAGAACACAAGGAAACCTGACTTTTCAGAGTGATGAAGAGTACCTTGAATTTGAACAATGACTTTTGTCACAAACTGCAACAAGATGATGCAACCCAGCAAACATGCAGAACAAAGTGTCAGATCCATATGCTAATATCCAAAATGATATTTTTTTAGAAGGTGTGTTTCTATAAGGATTGGTATAAGATTAATCAATTAAAGTTCAGAAATATTAAAGGGCTGACTGAGGACATTCTCCCTGTTCCAGAAATATCTCATCAAGGGGTCAAGAAAGTGAACTTACATCCTTGTTCTACATGTAGAACAAAAAATGAGAAATTGAAGTGCTGTTCCATGAGTTGTACAGTGAAATACAATGATAACACAGGCAGACCTGGGCAAACTATTACTTTTTAATTTTTTTACCTGACAAAATTGAAGAAAAAAATTTATATTACTGTAGAGTGGTAGTTTTAATTGCAAAAATAAAAGAAATATTAATCATGTTTATTCTTTCAATTTCATCGTTTTCTTTCTTCATTTTGCTTTATCCTAGAGCTACATGACATTTCCAAATTTATGGTGAAAATTTTGAAACCTGAATAGGATTTACTTCATAACAAAACAGTTTAAGTCTCAAACTCAACTCACCAGCTGTGACAGAGTGCTATAAACTGCTCAGAAATCATCGGTAGATCAGAACCTTTTGCTTTAATGCTGGTTAAAAATTTCTGGCTCTGCCAAAAGGCAATCAGGGACCATCAGGTGGGAGCAACAAACTCTGGATCATACTAAAAGCAATATATCTGAAACAATGCATATGCTGTCAGGGACTGCTGTAACAACTGTATTTTAACAAGGCTTTTATAGACCTACTAATATGAATACTGTGTTGGAACAGTCAGTGTAGACCTCAGGTTCTTCAGTGAGCAAAAGAAGCCATAGTTTGTTCCTCGAAAGCACTAACTAGCATTGCAACGTTGCATTGTACCAACAGTGTATTTTAAAAATAAACGCATATTCTTGACTCATTGTAAGATATTAATAAACTGTATGTATAGGCCAATACTCCAGAAGAATATTTGAGTAGGTCATAGTACTTCAGGCTGCATAATGCAGAATTGTAGACATAACATGCTGAACGGACACTGAGTTGAAAATAATTCAGCTCCTTTCCCTGTAATACCTATGACAGGGTATTTTACATTTGATTCTTCTATCTTTCTGACAGAAATAGTAAGAACATTCCCTGTGATAAAGACAGTTTATGATAACACATGAATAAAATGTCTCATTTTCTAGTGCTTCTCTCCCTTTGGCTTGCTGTGTTCCTAACCTCACATTTTCCTTTAAAGGCAGACATAAGATATTGGTCAAGGAATATGTACAGACAATCAGAAAAAAGTTAATTTACTCATACATAAAAGAAAACTTGTATTCTCCTGGCTTTTAAAAGTTTTGGTTTTTTTTTTAAACTAGAAGGTAGATCAGGAACAAAGATAATAGCAAAGTTGGGAGTAACTCAGTAAGAGTTTTTGCTTGGTTAGACTACAAGATGACTGGGAGATTTAAGTCATTCTTCCCTCAGTCTTGACAGATGAGAAAAAGTAATCTAATTCGTAAAATATCATTTTGTTGAATTTATTCATAATTCATAATGCAACACAAATCTTTTGCATATTTGTCACTTCTTTGGCTCTTTGTGGTACAAACCTGAAAGCTGCAAGTCAGGCTATCCCTGAGGCAACCACTGACCTGCAGCAATGGTTTGGAGCAAGAAGACCATTCCATAGGTGGTCAGGGCTTTTCAGAGAGCACATAACCTGCTAGGTGGAGCAGCTGTTCTACTGGCTCCTACATCAGCCAGAGGATGTGGAACATCTACTGTGTTACCAACCAGGTTGCAGAGTGCCTGTCATGGTACATGGAGTACGTGGAGACAGATATTAATCATTAAGTTTAGGCAAGTCATTCCACTCCAGGTTTAAATTTTTCCATGACTAAAACCATAGGAGCAACTTGTTTACCACCCTAAGCAGAAACGTCTAGTCCTTCTTGTAATCACATTTTTCATGCAACTATCTGTCCTTTCCAGGCAACAGTCACAGGTCTTAACAAGAAAAAACTCCAATTTAACATGTCCTTCTCTGTGAGAACAAAGTAGAAGGAGGGGTCTCTGGAGAGGCTGCAGAACCAAAGTCCTTCCCTCTCCATCAGGGTCAGACTCAAGACTTTTAAATCAACTCAAGTTCTCAAGACCTCTTTATTGCACTGGCTGACACTTAGCCAGTTTTGCCTCCCTTCAAATGTCCACTTATGCTCTGTTAGAACAGATGGTACCTACTACAGTAGCAACCAGCAGTTTATTTTTAAAGGCTTTTAGCAAACAACTGGACCTTTTCTTTTTTTTTTGATGTTCAGCCCTTTCATCTCTCCATGTGTATCTAATATCCAACTCCACACACATTTCATAATTTTTGCAGCAACCACCTCAAAAGAAATGCTGAATTCAGTGTGTATCTCTATTTTAGTCAACAGAAACATAGAAACATTCTGATTTGGGGAATGAAAGACATGAAAGATGTAATATTGAAAAAACTAGTAGGCAAATTCAAGGAAACACTCTTTACTCACCTCAGCTACAGTTTCACAGGTTTTACACACATTGCACATCATCTTTGCTCCCTCTCCATCTTCCTAAAATTTGCACTGGCATGTTTGCTATGTACATCATGCTACTTTGTTGTTCTCATCCCTAAGTTAGATTTCTCTTCAACCCCAAGCAGCACCACTCATGTAAATCAGCACTCCTTAGAAGACAGGTAAGGAAATGAGTGCTTGATCTACAGTTCCTACATAAATTTATTGGAATTGATTGAGAAATACTTGATCTCTCTAATTGAATAATTATGTAGTGAAGTGAATGCTTATATGCAGTAATACATGCAGTAAATATAGATGACTGACTTTAGAAAAAATTTAAATGTATGAAGGAGGATGCATTTATTTTATTCCAAACTTTCTAACATTATAAAGTTGGAGGAAGGTTTTACCAAAATCTTTTATTCCCACCTGTGAATACCTTCGTGCATAACTTCAGAAACTTTCGTTTCCTTGAATACTACTCCAGTTCATGAGGTATTCGTTTCCTACTACTGATATATGCTCAGAGATTCCAGCATCAATCATATCTGAATTTGCACTCCAAGCACTTGTAGATGCATTAAGAGTACATAAGGCTGGAGTAACAGACTTGCTGTGTTATCAGAGTCCTTTCTCTGTAATGATCTTTGCACTCAGTATTGGATAACGAGAAATCGAAGTCCCAGTAGCCTGCAATTGGTGTATGAATTGTCTGCATGCATCCTCCTCATAGATCTCTGACAGGGCTCACACAGTCAGTCTATAGACCCTACTCTCTAAAATCCACTTATCAGTCTCAAGCAGAGAGCAAAAGCAGTCACAGCTGCAAGTACAGGACAAAGATACACAATATTTCTAGCAAAGTTCTTGCAGTCTCCAGCATTTCTTTC
Organism: Cyanistes caeruleus; assembly: GCF_971803275.1. NCBI lineage: Eukaryota > Metazoa > Chordata > Aves > Passeriformes > Paridae > Cyanistes > Cyanistes caeruleus. The sequence goes on along the minus strand of NC_141707.1, from coordinate 19,941,368 downwards.
AATATATTTCTCAAGCTTGTTAGGGTTTCTGCACCTAGCAGCCCTTGACCTGGCATTCCATCCAGTTACTCATCCGTTCCCCAGACCCTCTGCACAGCTTTGACAAGGTACATCATTCCCTTTAGAAGAAGATGCCTTCCCCTGCTCTGAGGCAGTTCCTACAAGCTTCATTCAATGGCCCTTAACTCTTGTGCTGAAAGAGGCAATGACAGAGCTGTCCCTTTTCACCCATTCACAGGTTTTTTAACCTATCATTATCATCCTTGGCTGACTTTTCCCCAGACAAGAGAGTCCCAGTCTACTCAGCCCTTTGTATACACGCTCCCCTCCCACTTCTGAATCTTCCCATCTTCATGCATCCTCCTCGAGATTAGCAGGTCAGACCTACTTGTGGTGCCCAAGGTAAAGGTGAGCCATAGATTTATATGGCTGCATAATGACATTATCTGTTTTGTTCTCTGGTCCTTTCCTCATAATTCCTAAAATTTGATTTGCTTTTTAGCCTGCTGTCAAGTACAGGCTGATGTTTTCATGGAACTATCCATCATAGCCCAAGGTCTCACTCCTGAGTGGCAACAGACAGCTTGGAGCCAATCATTTTATATGTGAAGCTAGGATTGTTTTTCCCCACGTGCATCACTTCACATTTATCTACACTGAATTTCATCTGCTATTTTATTGCCCAGTCACACAGTCTCTTCAGATCCTTGTGTAATTCTTCACAGTCTGCCTTCATCCTCACTACCTTGAATAATTGTGTATCAAGAGCAAACTTAGTCACCTCACTGCTCTCCTCCCTTTTCAAGCCATTTATATACATTCTTATAAACAGTGCAGAACCCTTGGAGCACCACTGCCAAACACCATCTGCTGCAGTTACCAAGCACTCTCTCCCCTGTCTATTTTAAGGAATTATCTCCTACCTTTTAAGGAATTCTCTCTCTGTGCAAGGACTTCCCCTGCCTCTAAGACTTCTTAATATCACTAATTTTGGTGAGGGGGAGTGTTAATCTATCAGAATTTCAGGTAGAAGATAACTTAAACACCCTTTCCCTTCAGCTTATTGACTCCTTCAAATAAACAACTCCAAACTTTTTCCACCATTAATATCAATCTGTAGGAAAGTACTTTTAAACAGCTTGCTTGCTTTTTTCAAAGCAGCTTATTTTTGAGATGTTAGGAACAATGGCAACCAGATGAAAGAGAAAAGAGGCAGAAACTCCAGTATCCCCTTCAGCTTCAAGGCTGAAATTTCTTTCAAGTCTAACCCAGGAGCCTGACTGCTGTAGTCCTCCATTTAAATCACAGCAAGCAGTCTGGTGAGTGGTAGAACTAATCCAGACTGGTTTCAAATGACTTATTTCTGTTCCATTTGGGTGCCTGATAGGGTTCAGAGTTCTGCTGCGCCCATCTCTCCTATATCCAGTGACCCACTGCAAAGCCACCAGAAGTGAGTCCCGCCAAGCAATCTAGGAGGGAAAAAGCTGTTTTTTCTGAGCAGCACCATTTCTCACCAGCTGAAGTCAGCACAGGAGGACAGTGGCAATGGTGGCATGAGCCTTCTTACTACGACAAACAGGACATGGAGATAAATGAAATAAATATCTTAGTAACTCTAAATGTTATCTAGATATTTCCAATGTACACTGGACTCATTCAAAAGGAGTCTGTGAATTGTCAATTATTTTTACTTGTGTAACCCTATTTGGCCATAAAAACCCAGCACTGATAAATGTATACAAGGTAAGCATTAAGGGCTTTTATGACTTAGGCTATGGAGTAGCTTGGTAAACCTCTTCTCCCTGATGCAATGAGCCAATCTCACTTTGGCATGGCAAAGTGGGGTTTAACCTGACTAAATGAAGCCATAACCTGTTATTAAAGGCACCTGTTTGCAATTATATCCAAGTGCAGTGGCTACAATTTCTCCTCATTCTTTTGGAAATCTTACTTAAATAAGCAATGTTTTCCTTGTTTATGAAGGAAGATTGTTTTGATACAGCTACAGCACAAACACAACCATAATTTTTCCACCAGAGAGAGCATTGTCAGGGAGAAATGATGCAGGACCATGCAGCATGGGCAGTTACAGACATAGAGGGATGGCTCCAATTATGTGCTCCAAACCAGGTACTTTTGAGCACTTACAGTTTTCTAACTTGAGCCATTTCTACAGGAGTGAAGCTAAACACAGGATGCCTTTCTTCTCTTGCCTCTGCACACACATCCCTGTCCCACAGCTGCAGGAGCACCCTCTAACCTGGTTTGGATCTGCCTCCACACAGCCACTTTCTGCTGAGAATCTCAGGGCACAGCAGTGCTACCCAAAAGGAGGTAGCACAGAAACGTCTGTCATGGGTTTCTAAGTAATATGATCTTAAGAGAGAGGTGAAACAGCAGCTTTACAGGCTGAAAACTGGTTTTTTATATATTTTGTATTTGAATCGTTCAAACTTAATTATTAATTTAAAGAGAATGAAAAATTCATTTCACACACTCCAAGCGTTACCCAGTTTTGACATCCAGGTGTAGAATAACCTAAAGATGTAAAATAAATTAAGGTCAATTTAGGATCTGACTGCTGTACTCAGAGATCATGGAAGAAAGCTAAGACTCCAATACTTTATATATAAAAGCACTTTGGTTCAGAATCTGCTGCTGTTTGAGCAGGAAGAGGAGCACATACCTCCCCCTTCATCACAAGAAAATACCTCAGTACAAACCCTAAAACAGAGGTTAAAAAAGTGCCTAAGCTAGGTGCTTAAACTTGTTGTTCTAATACACTCTGTAGGCTTCCAAAATCAACCCAGATTCATTTCTGAGAATCTGGACACTGCATTTAAAAGCCTCAGTAAGACCTGAAAGTCTAATTTCAAGCATTCAGATTTGCAACTTGCAGCCTTATTTACTAAAGAAGGAAAATAAAGGAAGTGAAATACCTTGAAGACAATACTGGGAAAAGTATTAAGCTGCTGGCTTGTAAATCTCACAGTGTGATACTGTTCACGCAGTGAAGGAACACAGTTCTTGCATTCAAATAAGCACTTAAAACTACAACACTTGAAGGCAACTGGAAAGATGAACTTACTAACCTGGTAATTGCTGGGACCTTTTTTGAAAGAGCAGATTGAATCACAGATAATAACTAAGCCCATTCTTTCATGTGTACGAATAACATCAACTGGCAAACGTTATTCCAAATCTCATAGGGACACTTTTCTGGATTAAGAAGGGGTTTATATTTTCTGAAGGCATAAAAAAAACTCCATAAATGAAAATTGGAAAGGAAAAGCATGTTCTAAAATTGTGTCATTGAAAAATTAGCCTTTATCTTTTAGAGTGAAAAGTATAGTTGGAGAATGTGTATAAGGCAGTTTCTCTGAGTTTATTTTCTGCATCTGAGGTGCAGCAGTCATGCATGCTGATGTAACTAAGTACAGCTGAGGGGGAAGGAGGGGTCCCCCCTTGACTCATGGAATAGGGAATGACCATTTTGAAAAGGAAATGTATTTGTATCACTGACTCTAAAAATATTACAGGGCTTATGGATAGAATAGAGTGCTGTTTGAAATCTAGATCTTAAAACATGGAATCATATTTCCAGGGGACAAAAAAAGCTATGCAAGAGGACAATACTTATTAGAGAACAATCAACAGACACAGTACTTCATACTGGAATAAAATTAACTTACAATACTCCTAGATTGGTAGATGCCTATCGCAATGTAATTTTTTTAAATTTAAATAATATTCACATGAAGAAATCTTAGTGCATTCTTCACCCCTCCCGTTTATTTTTTTGTGGCAGGAGAATGAGCTGAGACACATTTGTGTCCTCATCTTTCCCTTTTGGAATAATATCTTCAGGGATTCCAGGAAAAGAAAACAATAGATGTATCAACCTAAAAGCAGCCCAGCACATCTGTATTACCCTTCACTGGACAGCCATCTACTACTGCTCCAGAACACACACACCAGCAGTCATTACCAACACACCTTCAGTTTAGCAAAGAGAAAATCAAAAGTGAGAAGAAATAGCAGAGTTTCACCCATGATAATGCCAGAGGAAACAAACTGAACAGTCAGAGTGTTACAAGTGAACTGAAGAGTTAACAAATAAAACCTCATAGGGACAAATACATTACTGTTAATAAGCTGTAAGATTACACAGCAGCAGCTCACCAACTGAAATCAGTACTCATGTTTTCTAATTTAGCTATTTCTTCTTCTTAAGGCATGTTTGTGTGCAAATAACTGTGCAAGAAGCAGACACAAGGTTGGATTGTTATAGTCATCATCACATTATCACCAGCTCTGTCTGCTTGCCTCCTTTCTGCCTCACATTGGGGACCAATTCCTGCCTCTGCTGCCAAAATGGCTTTTGGCACTGAGGCCCAGTGGAGGAACATTTTCAGATAGTCCTCCCTGAGTAATCATAGACAAGAACATTATCTCTCCCTGACACTCAAGCTCTGAGTTATCAGGGTTACCAAAATATTGTATTTGAGAGGACCATACTTCCACCCTTCAAAGAGCTTGAGTCCTCCCTAGCTGAGCAGTAATTTTTAGAGAGCTATAAGCATGACCTGTGCTTGACACACCAATAAAAGCAGTGATTTGCCTCTCGAGGTCTGTCTTGACTCCTTCCCTCCAGGACCATAACAGTTTTCAAACAGCTGACTTGCACTGAAGTCTCAAAAGTTAGTCAAACAATGCCTCTGGAGTACAGAAGATAATTTTTCTAAGATTTCCTCTATGGAACTCAGTGCTGCAAGAGCCAAGTGGAAAGCTCAGCTTATCTCTCTGGCAGTAAAAGAATAAGCTGTTCTTACTGATTTGACTTTGATGCAGTAAGGTTTCCCACATACACTTAATGCAAACACATGCAAACCCAAAGAAATGAAACTATTTTCTGTACAGCCTTGGAAGAAAAAGAGAAGAAAAAACATTAAGTAAACCCACATTAACTTATTTTTAATAGAGAGGAAAGCTAAAGCCAGAGAAATGCATATCAAGTTAGGTCAATTTAGTTTAGCAATGCAGCATTAATATTATAATGGAGATTAGCTGGTTCCACCAAGTCAGACCCCTTGTGTGTGGTGAGAAAAGCTCTCCATGGTCAGTGTTGTAGCCACAGGAAACAACAGGTGGGTCTAAGCAGGTGTTACTTAAAACAGCACAAACAGTGCTGGCCAACAGCCAGGGTCCCACATATTCAGAGTAGCAAAGCTTGTTCATTTGCCTTACTGTCCATTCTGGCAGTCATAAATTATATTGTTCATGTAAGCAGCCATCTCATTTGACACCAAATTATCATCTGCTCCCTGATGAGTCAGGAATCAATAAAACAGGAACCGAAACCAGCAAAAAATGGGTTGTTTTTTCCTTCTGTATCATATTGCTCACATTTTCTAAAGCTTCTGTGTACCACAAAGTGTGCAGAGACTCCATGCAGAGTACCAAAAAGCAAGAATTATCATTTTTAGAAGCACATGAGAAAAAAAAAGGGTATCTTCACTCATATTTAGTCAAAGGAGGACACAATATCTGCAAGTCCAGTACTCGGTGTACACTGACCCCTCACAAACAAAATTGCAGACAAATGCCTTTGTGCGAGGTCTCAAAGCTATTACTTCCATGTGTGATAGAGCTATTAGAGGAGCATCAACATAAGGTCAACTGGACGAGAATATTGCAAAATTAGATTAATTTATAAATTCTTCTTTTAAATGGGTATGATGTATTTCAATTGAAATCTTCCCCAACTGAGTAACTGTGCATAACCTGGACCAAACTCTGCATCTTGAAGCTAGGTTTGATTTTCACTAATTCAGACACACACATACTGTTGACCTCTTGGAAAGTGGAAGGTGTTTTGGCTTTCTCTATTCAATACTGAAAAATTGAGAAAACAGCCAACCCAAAAATCCACAGAGAGATACAGAAGTTATATACCACTGACAAAAACATTGAGTTTTTAAACTTCCTAGTTATCTATAGAACTTTATATTATAGCAATTGTATCACCCTGATGACCAGCCCAGGCTGATCAAAGTCCCCAGTTTGATTTTTTTGTGGGTTATGTTTAGAAAGGTTATGTAGTTAATAGAAACAGGCTTTTCCTCTTTCAGCATGTGCTCCTTGGGGGGTTCAGAGGCTACAAGGGCTGTCTAAGAACTAAAGAACATTCATAAGGGAGCATTTAATCCTCACTGTGGAGACAGTTACTTTGCAAATTACAGCTAAAGAAAAAGATCACAGGTTAAGGTCCAGTTTGCAGAATCCTAAATGCTGTACCACTTGAATTCAATATATTTTCACATTGAAAGAACTTTTTTTAGAAACCAGAACACTTTAAAAGAGCAGAACGGACCTTGGCTGTAAGTATTGGTTTTATTCATACTTCATCATGAGACATAAGAAAAAACAGTACATTTTTTGCCAAATATGTATCTGCAAACTTTTTCCTGGCAGTATTTATTTCCAAAAGAAAAGCAGGGGAAGCTTACTTTTTCTTCAGTGCTTGAAAAATGTGCTTAAACTGTTGAACATTTTACCTTTCCTTTTCAGATTATTTTGCAATGCAATGTCTTCAAACACCTAGAGTATGTCATAGATCTATCTAGGTTGGACACTCCTGCAGCTGTATGAGTTGTTTCTCCATATAGGACAGGTTCATCTCCACATATAGCAATTTAAAGCCAAGTTTAGTAGCAGCATGATTGTCATTGGTGAACAAAGTAAATACGAGTCCACTTTTAAATAGTTCACTACTTTGAGATATCTAGTGATGCCAAACCAGAAATTTTGAGTTGAAAGAGTCTGGTTTTGAAAACCTGTTTGTAGAATTTACCCAAGCACTTTGGAGAAGGCAAATAAAAAATAAATCTACAGCAGGAGTGGTCCTGAGAAAACCATGTCTCATTTTGTACCATTAAAGTTGTCACTGCCATTCAGCTCTGGCTGAAATCTTGTTTCCTTTTTTTTTTTTTCATTTTCATTTTACATTGAGTTCATGATAATAAAAAACAGTTATTAAAGATGGTTTTTTAAAAGGAACTGCCAGTATTTCTTAGCCAAATGTTTTTCTTTGAAGTTAACAGTAGTACCACACAACATACCAAGCTTCTCCTACAGATAAAAATCCTATCAAGGGCACTGAATGATTACAGGAGTAGGCCAGGAAGTATTCATGCAGCAACAGAGCATCAGTCCCTGTGCAAGAAACCTCTTTGAAGCAAAAAGAGCAGAGAAAGGAAACGGAAGCAAACACTTTGAGAGATACCTCCTACTGGTTTTACCACTTGTGGTAGAAATTAGCTCTTGTTTCTGAACTATATGTTTTGAAACTCAATTGGATTGGAGCTTTCACATTTCCATTTGTAGAGGAGAAATTTTATATAGAATTAAAATGGGTGCCAGAAAGAAACTCCTGTTATCAAAGTGGAGAGGGGCACTCAGCTTTCCACAACACAACTGTACACATTTTCTCCTTCTTACTTAGGTAACTCCTGTACTTCTATTCAGAACCACTCCACAAAGACTCTAAATTAAACAGAAAAAGTCTAATGTTATTACTACCGTATCTTATTTTTATAGTCTTGTCTGGCTGTGGTAGAATTCTCTTCTCAATACAGTGTTTTTCCCCTCTGTTGATTTTGCTAGGTGATATTTTCTCTCCACATTTATATCATTTAATCTCTGCCTTTTTATGAGGCACATTCCTTTGGGAATGAAACACAAGAGAGACTTGGATACATCAGAGATGGCTACAAAAACATTCTGGTGCCAAAGTCTTGAATTGGCCCGTTACCCTTCTAGTTGCTGTTATGTAGTTTCCAGTTTTCTGAATCTTTTTTAGATAAAGTACAGAAGGGTTATTCTCTTTAGGGTGTCATATAGTTATTCACTCAAGGACTCATTTACTCCAGTGGCTCTAAACCAAAGCAGCAACAGCCATCAGCTATGTGAAAGAAGAAACAGAATACCCATAAATACCTGCTTCTGGCAAATTCATAAATAAATCAGGCCTGAAGTACTTCTGTGAATACATATTTTGTGGCTTTGGGAAGAGGAAGAAGAAAGGGCTACAATGGAAAGGAGACTAAGAGGAACCTACAGAAACACACAGCAAAATGAAACAAAATTACAGAATGAAACATTTAGCAGGAGCTGATGCAAAAAGATGGAATGGTAAGAAAAGGTACAATGCACTAAAATACAGGGGCTGAAACGAGGTTACTATAAACCCTGGAAAATATTTTTTCTAAGCACAGACAAGAATGTATTTCAGAGGGGAAGCCCACAGAGACATGCAAAAACCAACAACAGTTTCATTTTAGGGAAAATAGCAGCTCAAGACCAGCTTGGGCTTCTAGATACTAAAAGGTGTGAGTAGGCAGAGGACATACACAAAATCATCAGCTTGTTTTGTCTCTTCCACTAGTAAAAATCAGTTTAGAAGATTTAGCGTTCCTGGCATATCTATCTATGATAGAAAAGTTTTAGCTGAGTAAGATAGATTATAATAATGAATATGCCAGTTTTAGTCATAATAATTTATGTGCCAGTGAATAAATTAGGACAGTATAAATATGCTTATATTTCTGCAACAAATTGTCTTGTCTGAGTGCAGACTGAGACTACAACCTCTATCTGAGCAAGACTTCTTATTTCCTTTTAGTAAAATTAAAAGTTTGTTTCAGAAGGTGAACACTTGCAGAAATGGTTTGGTTTTGCTCAGCTCTCAGTGTCACTTGTCCCTCACAGTTCCTCCACAACCTGTACTTGCAGCATCTCCAGCTGTTTTTTCTCTCCAAGAGGTTGAAATGTCCATGCAAGTCGTGCAGGTGCACAGCAAATTAGTATTTATTGTTTTGTCAGTGTGAAATTTTAAACTATTTGAGCCTATGACACAGCCAGTTGCCTCATGTAGGCTCCCAAGCTAATTGACACTTCCACAGGCTGCACAATATCTGCCCTGCACACCCAGCTGCAGTCAAACCCAGCTCCAGTGACAATTCCATCAGCAATGCAGGAGCGTGATCAAACACTGCTCAGAGCTGCTGCACACACACTGCTGCTGCAATAAATGGTGCTCTGAACTCCTCAGCCTAGGTATAAGCTGGTTCTAATTTACACAGATATCTTTGGAAGACTTTACTTAGAAGCAATTCTGCAATGATGCACAGGAAAACAGACCCCATCAGGATGCTGGACTTGGCTGTCACTAACAATTTCACACCACCCCTATTTATTTTGAGTCCTGTGTTTGTCACTGTGGATGAGTGTAGAAAAGACCAGTGATGGTTTTATTATGAAATTTTGCAGGATTTCTTAAAAATTCTCTCTGTGGCACATTGGCTTATAAGGTAGTGGCTTTTATTTTAAAATAAAACACTTCAAGCTTTTATTGACTATTAGCTGTGCATTAGAAGGCAGAATTCATCCCCTGGGCTTTGTTCAGGCCTCTCTGTAACATATACTAGCATACTGTACGTATGTAAAAAGAAAAAGATAATAGTGGCAATAAAAAGGTACAACAGCCAACAATAAACTAAAGAAATGTGCTCTGCAGGAAGGTTTAAAAAACTTCTCCAGTTCAAGGTACTACACAGACTACTTGCTAGCTACATACTTTGAGTTCCTATGGATGAGCAATAGGAAGTAGTGCATAATATTTAGTTTAACTGCAACATTTTCTTAGCTCCTAAATTTTGTATTTTCACTCAAATTGAGAAAAAGAAGTATATGCTGATAGAAATTAAATATAAACCAATATAAGAAAATCAGACTACCTTTTCCAGCACACAATACTCTTACTCTTTTGATCATATTCCTTGTAAATATCAGTAATTCTTCCAGCTTAAAATAAAGGCCTTGCCAATGATTTATACTATTTTTCCTTCCTTTGCTTTTACTATGGTGCTCCAATGTCATCGCTTAGAGGGGACACATGTAAAAAGTGCAACGATCTTGGCTTTTGAAGAACAGCTGTGCTAGTATTGTCATTTTAGTTTGCTGAACTTAAACCCTAGGATCTTTCTATTAATTTCATCTACTATTGCACAGAAGCTATTTGAATTCTTTTAGCTCCTTCCAGTGGATTTGAGGCAGTTACAGATTTTGTATGGTCTCCCTCAGAGCTGCTGTTTCCCAAGCTGATGGTGATAAAATGATCAGAGAACTTCCAGGTTGGAGTATCAAAACATCAAAAAATGGCCACGCTTGACACTTCTTACTGTATTCCTTCAAAGGCTGTGTGCTGCATTTTCCTTCATCCAAGCATCTCTGCCACACCCATTTAATCCAGTATATCTTCAGGAGACTGGTACCTGTAATGATGCCAGCTTCTTCAAGGTTTGCTGTGAGGACTCCAGCCATTCTTTCAGCAGACCCCCAAAAGTGAGCAATCCCAGCACAGGAGTGCCAGTGCCACCTACCCAAAGCACCTCCACTCGCACGCTCTGTCTCACCACCACGAGCAGTGAATTGCTGGGATCCCGTGGTTTTTACTGGAGGATTAACCCACCCTGCTGAAGGATTCCACAATCAAGAGCAACAGTCCTCAAGCATCACACACAAGTCCTTTACTGGGCTGGGTTAGATCTCAGCAGGCTGGTGCTGTGACTTCTTCAGTCTGTGCATGTTGTCTCTGCCTGCAGCAGCCCCGACCTTCACTGCAGTGGGGTACAAGTAGCAGTCATTTCTATGGGTACAAGCGCTCCCAGCTGCTCCCCATTGCACAGAGTGGAAAATAGGCTTCACCATACAAAGCCACATGAACAACCCTGATATTTTAGTAAATACTTTCCTTTAGAATTCACATCAGACACATCCTGAGCTGCTTGGGACACTCTTATATCCATTTTCTGGGTTTCTCTCATTTATTTTCCTTTATTTCCTTTTTCTGTAGCTCCTCTGTTTCCAAAATCCTTTGTATGTTTAAATGAATTGCTCCTATTCCATCAACTTTAGTCACCACCTCTCAGCAACTGCACTTCTATTGCTTTTCATTGTGACTCAAGCAATATAGTTATAGCAACTACATTTGTAAATCCTCTGAGCTGTCACTTCAAACAGCTGCAACCTGCTGATTGCTCCTTTCCTCCCTGCATTCTCCAGCCCTTTTACCTCCAAGAAGTTTGTCTGAAATGTCTTTTTTTTTTTTTTGGAGGAATAAATTCTGCTTTTAAATGTACAGATCTTTCCCCTTGCTTTTGAGTCTGACTGAATTTTAATAAGGGGATTTAAAAAAATAAATAAATTTGCATATGCCAGTTCCCCCTCCATGTACTCACATCATTTTTCTACCATCATTTATCTACCTCAAAGCTGATAAACACACTGTATGTATTAGCATTTTTGCTTAGAGATGCACCAGAAAATTCTTTGCAAGTCCCATGCCAGATCCATGAGATAGTTATTTCTTTCTGATTTATCTTTATTGCAGGTGGGTTTTGTCTAGCTGTAACTGCTACTGGCTGCCCATAGAGAACACATACCCTGCCTGACCCTTATTTCAAGGCAGGATTAGGCCAATCCTATAAGGTCAGAGCTCAGAATGCCCAGGAATTTTTTGTCCCAATTGCAAAGTCAAAGGAGAAACAGAGGTGTTTGGATAGTTCAAGGCACGGTTCTCCAGGGCAGCTGGATGTGACTGGTATGGAAATTGGTATGAGGACAGAAGAGAGGAAAGGGAATCCCCTCTATAGGCTATAGACTCAGGTTGCCCTTGATATACTAATGGAAAACACTGGCATGTTCTGGATTTGAGACAGAATTATATTTTTAAAGCTATGATTTTGTGGAATAGCCTCACTACTGCCTTGCAAAGGTCCAGCTCTGACCAAAGCAGAAGAAGTTTTACTTTTACTTGAGCATACATTAAATATGGTTTAGCAAAATTCACAATAAACATTCCAAAGAATTTCCAAGAACAGCAAAACAGACATTTCCAAACTTAATTGCAACTATTTTTATCCATTTCAACTTCAAGCTTTTTTCCATGTAGCTCTAAGAGTGGAGGCAAAGACTGCTTTTAGAGAGACTAGTGCATGTAGTGGGCCACTGGTCAGATCCATAAGGATTGTTCATGGGTTCCTGTACCAATCTAGATTTGTAACAACTTTAATACCCCAACACAACCATCTGACATAAGAGTATTTCAAATAAATATTCTGAGTGATCGGCCAAAAATGTGTTGTGTGTAAAAATAAAAATTTAGGTCAGAAATACAGCAAGTTGCCAACACAGAACAGAAATTGTTTTCACAGTGTCCCCTGAAATGGCATCAACCATAAACCCTGAAAACGTTTGTCTTTCAGGATACTTGGCTTCTTATTTCTCCTTATTATTTGCATGCATTAAAGTCCCTAAGGAGCTCCAAACTAATGTGTTGTCTTCCTCCTCCATCTCATAACTCCCACCTATCACCAAGTGTTTCACAGCCTCTCTATGAGATATTTCATCTCCTAAGCATTTCTCATTGACCAGATTTGTTTTGCAGCTTCTTTATTAGGAATGAATAGCATTTCTTAAAATTTTCTCCTGCATGGTAATTTACCTTCAGATAAAATGAAAAAAAATGAGAAAAAATTCAGAATATTTTTGCTAGCATGTAGAGGGCAATTTAAATTGAAAAATATATCCTATTTGTTTCAATAAAATGGTAACTCATCTCTCTTTAGTTCAGTATAGGTTTTTTTGTTTGTTTGTTTGTTTTTAGGGTTTGGGATTTGGGTGGGGTTTCTTTTGCATCCCTCACTGGAAGGTATAACATGAATATAAAACACTAAAGCTATTATAGTAACCATCTCTAGTAGGGGGAAGTTATTTAAAAAATTGATTATGTTGAAGAGTTTCAGTGGAATTTTATTCCTCTTGTATGGCAATATTAAATCAGCTGTAAGTAAAGACTACTGTCTTTAATATTAAACATTTGGCATTGTCCACAAACAATATATTTAACCAAATTAATAATGCTTCTTTTTCAATAAGTAATTCTCATTCTCCAGACTATATAAGAACCCTAAAAATGAAAGGTTTTGTATCAGAATTCTCATTTTACCAAGGATTGTTTTAGTGAGTATGAGGGCTATTACTGAATACACTACAAAAGAACACTGCCAAACAGTCCAAAGACAGTTTTTAGTACATGTACTGCTTCTGCTAAGCACAGGTTTCCTGCAAGATACAGAACTTTAAAAGAATTCTAGACAGATCATCCCTTTTTGCTATGCTCAGCAGAAGGCTCAACACAGCCACCTTCAATCATATCTACAAAGCACCTCCAGTGATAGTCTCTGAGATCCCTTTCTAAGGAAGCATCCTCTGGCTTTAACTTAAAAAAGCTTACAAAACTCTGATTTATTGTGACCATTTGTTTCCAAGAGCTTTATTGCCTAACCATAGATCAACTTGGCTTGCTTCAGTCATTAACAACAGTACATTATTAGACCAATTATAGCATTCTAAAAGTTTAATTTGTAAACTATTACAAATAATTATTGTTTCACAAAATGAGGTTTCCATCCGATTACTAACATTTATTAGCAATGCCAGTTCTGGTCTAATTGTGGCTTTGATTTAAGATGTTTAAGTCAATTTTATTGATAAGCTGTGCCATCTACAATATATTGCAGATGACCTGAAGGTTTACAGACAAGAAGTTAAGATACAGCTATAAGGATATTTTTGTTGTTCCCTACCCCTTGATAAGTTTCAGAACCAGACAAATGATGCCAAGGACAATCCTGGGAGGGAAATTATTGCCTGGTGATGCAACTTGTCATTTATTTTAATCCTGTAGGAAAGCTTCATTCTGCCAGCAAGAGAGAATGTAAATGTTTGATGCTGTATTTAAAGATCTTTCCAGAAACCGAGTAGAATTAGGGTGGTTCACTACAGCATCAGCAAAATCAATTGTCTGCAGTTTTTTCTTGCATTCAAATCAAGTTACTGCAAAAATCTTAGTACATTTTTAATTTTTCTTCCTTGATTATTTAATAGAGTTGTCTGGGCTATGGTTAGAGACCCATGGAAACGTTTGTTCCTGTCAAGCCGGATCTGCTTTTATTATGATGGGGTTTTACTCTAAGGCCTTCCAAGGGAGGCTCTATTCTGCTAGAGGCTATGAAGGTGTATCAAGTTTGATTGGTTTAATCTCTGATTAAAGAATGCAGTCAGGCTGTCTTTGTGTTTTGCCTTGCACATCAGCAAGACAAGATCCAGAGAAGCTACAAGAAGTGTTCAGGAAAACAAATAATGTCCCCTGTCTCATTCCTGGGAGAGACCTGTCAGCTCCATTAGAGGAGAAAGATGTAGGTCAGGCAATATGCAAGATGCTTAGTGCCTTCATTTTCCATGTTATAAAGAGATTCATTTTAGCTGACATACAGGCTTGCAAGCAAATTTCAGGATAAATGGCATAAACCCTGCTATTAACTGTGTTGAAGACACTTTAAATATCTCTATCAATACAAACATCATGGCCCTTTTAGCTTGCACCCTTCCAGTATCAGAAGAAAAGCAGTAATGCAAGGTGGGTTAAGTGATAGAGCCAGGGACATGCTAAATGTCATAGAAGCTTCTCTAATGGAAGCAGTGTCATCACAAGGAGCTACTGTTTGAAGGTGAGAGGATGGAACTGGTTCTGCCTGATTTCCAATACTTACAATGTCATATTGAAGTATATTTGTACCCCAGGTAAAAGATGCAGAAGTAGAAGAACCATGATGAAACAAACTACACAGGGAAAAATTACCTGATAGAGGGAGATAGAAGAGCTGAAAGAAATCCAAAGCATAAAAAAAATAAAAGACTAGGATGTACTCCAGAGAAAATTATGCTGTATATAGATGGCAGCCACTGCAGGTACTTATTTTTGCAAGAGTGGATAAAGTGATAGTTCCTTAAGAGCTGCACAAGTCCTTCAGCTGGCAAGGGACGTCAGTACTGTTAATCCATCCCATGGAGAAAGGAGTCTGTGGCATGGAAACGCTGATATGGTCACTTGGCTCACTTGGCCAGGCTTCAGCCAGCACTCCCTGCTGGCCACTCTACTCCACCCAGCATCAAGAGGGTCTGCAAGGTCTTTGCACTGTCTTGAAAACATGAACAGTATAGTGATGGTGTACTTAGACACCTGAAAAGACAGCTCTGGAGAAATTATCGTAAGAATGTGTAATCTCTTATGCAAGCAGTGGAAGTCAACACTTCAAAAAGCACTTGGAGTACACCACAGCTTGGAGAGGGACAAACACTGGGGGCTGCACATTAATTTGCTGGCTTGAACTCAATCCTGTGGTGAAATTATAAAGGAATTGGCTTGATCACATCCTTCTTCCCTCTGAAGTTTATCCTTCCTTTCTAGGATCTTATGAAGGCAGTTGTCATGCTAGGCTGTAATTCTTATCTCCTCCCAGTGTTAGAGAGTCCAACTCAACTATTTTTTTTCCCCTTTCTGTTTAAAGAATGCCAATAGCTGTAAACTTTAATCAAGGACTAAAGCCAAAAATGTGTTAATACTGGAGTAGGGGCATTTTGAAAACAAAGTTTATTACTCTAAACATCACAAGTCTGTGAGAAACTTTCCCCTCATTTAATACCACTAAAATTGTTAGTGTGCATAAGAGCTTTCTTACCAAAGAAGGGTTCACAAAAATAGAAGTTTTTACTGTGTTTTGCTTATTAAGCAGCCTTATTGTTTTAAGAAGCAGTCAATTAATCATTGAAAATGTTACCATGACTATAATTAATAACTACAAACAAAAGAGTATAGGAAAAGGATGAGGGAAATCGAGAAAAGCAAACATCTCCAAGAATAGATTTTTGCTCTCTTTATTGCTCCAGAAGCTCAGATTGTTCTAACAGAACCAAAGGCTGAACTACTTAAAGTAAAAACATGGAGAAGAGAAATGGCTGTTAAACTGCAGCCGCTTTTGAACCTTTATATGCCGGATTAGAGAACAACCAATCAGACAAAAAAGACTGAACAACACATACAGTGTGGACAAAAATGGATATCAAGAATATGAAGCCAAGTTCTTCCATCTTCCATACAAAAGCATTAAAATCACACTCTGGTATAACTATATAAAGATGTGCAAATCTGAAAGCCAAATTTTGCTTGAATATACAAGTTTTCCAATCACTTTTCATAAATAGGTCATTGGCAGCTCTAGGCAAGCAGGGGTGGACAGAAGGAAGTAAGAAATAAACACTTGACACAGTTCTTTAAATGCCACCAAATGCCCCAGCTACTATTTCAAAGACCTGGGCCTCCATCTAAGGGGTATAATGTCGGATAATACAAGATATTATCCACCCAGGTTCTGCAGAAACTTCCACTGTTCCACATTATAAACAGAAGCATGCACTCCTTTAATTCCACCTATACCAAAATAACTTCTAGTATAAGTGAAATATATCCAACACATAAATATCACTAGCCAATATCATTAAGTTGGCAAAACTTTGTAATACAGAGTTTGCAAATGGAATTTTGCATAAGTAGAGATGACAGAAATAACCAGGAAGAACTTGTTCCACAAGTCATCAAGGGCGATCTCTGCCACTTGCGGTTAAATAAAAACAGGCTTGGTCTTTAAAGCTAAATTGAATACTTTTTTTTTGTAAAATATTCCCACTGGCTTAAAATATGAAATGATTGACAAATATTTATGGTTTCCATTTATGTACAAGAACATATGAAACATTATATAATACATTCATTTTTAGTTGTGTATGTGGTAAGTAAACATAAAGACTAGGAATACATGCATTATTCCTTGCTATTTTTTTTCTGAAAAGGTAAATATTTAACTCCAAATCCTATTTCCATCCTTTCCAGTTTCCATTCTCTCCTTTGCAACACATTTCATATTTTAAATTATGAATGTGCAACACGGGATGTCATTTGGATGTCTAAGAAGCAATCAGCTGAAGACTACTATCATTCAGAAGCTACCTTGAGACATACTTATTTTTTTTAAAACCTTAAAAAAATACTACACTATATTCAGTACTAAATTTAACAAGTACATGTCTCAAATTTCTACATAAAGAGACATGCTGCTGAACTGAAGGAGTGCAGAATAAAACACTTGAAAGGAAACAAAAGCCCTGGCAAGCTGCACAACAGGTACAGTACAGAGACATCATCGAAGCCTAACCGGTTGAGCACAGTTTGTATTCCAGAGTAACACCAGAGGCAGCCAGGTCTCTGCTCACCCCAGCTGCAGCAGCTCCAGCAGCTGGATGCAGTCCTTCTCCCTCCACTCTTCGTTCCTCATTATGGGGAGAACACAGGGGACCCAGTGTAAAACCTCTGAGACTCCGAAAGCTAAAGGCACATCCCAGTGTTACTGCTAATCGGCGTATTAAAAGCTCAAGCTACTACAGAGCAAGGAATTCACCTTTCTAACATTTTTCTTGAATAAAAATTTTTGCTTTTCTTTGATTATCACTGATGCCTTCTTTTTGCATTGTTGTGGTACTCAAATGTGTAGTTTGGGATGGGAAAACAAAAGGTTTTCCAAAGTAGTGGCAATCATAACTGCAGATGTTGTATTGCAGAGGAAATACCACCTGCACACACAGACACTACCCCAGATCTTTTCCTTTCCTGGTACACAGAACAAGCTTCTCCAACACACTCATCTTTGATTAATGAGGAAAATTCTGACTCCATTTACAGCCTCTAATTTTTCCCCACACAAAACCAAATGTTTCTCTTCACCTTTTTTAAACTTCTCCTGATATTTGCTTTCTGATTAGAGGTATAATGCTGAAGGGGAGAGATTGAAATAGGCATGAAGACATTTTTCAAAACACAAATTCATGGGGAAAAAAAGCTAGATTTTAATATTTACACTATGATGGCAGCTAGGAATTGTATTTATTAGCAGCTCTGCAGTGCATATTCACTATGATTTAGTCACCCATCACTTTTGCCTCTTCTCAGGGGTACTTTGGCTATATTTACTATAGACATCTATGATGAAGGCAGTATCTTTGAGAAGTGTTGTTTGAACAATATATTTTATATCCTTAAGTTTCTCTCTGGCTATGACATTTCTATTATGGGGCGTGAAAATCATTCTCTAGTTAAAACACACCAGGTACAAGGAAGCAGAGCCACAATCCAGTTCATGGAATTCAGAGTCCATCACAAGTCTGCAGCCACAATCCTGACCTCAGTAGGAAAGGCTTACACAGCAGATAACACCAGAAATTTGGATCTTGAGATCTAAAACAGATAGCTGCAACATATAATGCATCAAACCCGTTTATGCATCTGCAGAGCTAAACAATTATTGCACTTTCTGTGACAGTTAAAGAACTGCAGACAAGAAAACAAACAACACTCACACCTAGGAACTTCCAATACAAATTCATAGACTTTGGCTCTATACTGAAGCAGAGGACTTTTGTCAGAAGTAGCACTCACGGTATTATTCTTTCCAAGTAATAGTATGGGTAAATCTCTTTGGGAAGGATGGGCTTGTATTGCCTGTGACAGTGAATTAACCATCAGGGACCAATTCCTGTCTTTCAGCAGGTATTTTCAGAAGGATAAAGGGAAATTCCACATTTGAGAGTAGAAAATGTCTCCACAGCCATTTTCCAGCCCCCAACTGCAGCATCCAAGGCTCAGAGCAACTATGGTATCTGGGCATGGGAAAAAGTCATTTACTTATAAGTTCAAGGATGCTGCTTTATTTTAATTTTCTTTCTATAAGGTTAAATTTGAACAGGAGGCAAATGACAAAACTTTTGGAAAAGCACTTGGAAGAACACATTCCACCTTGCAGGTGCATCTGCACAAACTCATTCCAAGCTCTGAGAGCTCAGCCCCAGACACTGCAGCCATGCAACACAACCAGCACCTCCCCATCCCACTGCAAACAAGTGGAGGAATCTGAACTATTCCCTCTAAAGCAGGGCTTCAAACATTCCACTGCTTGAATAGTTTGGTTTTTTCCCTAGAGATTCAATATTAAAAAGTGGTAATTCATTACTATTGCAGTTATTCTAAACTTAAAATTTTATTCTTTTGTTGAAGGGTAAATATACTACCCAATAAGCACCTGAAAGACTCCAAAGACCATCTTAAATAAAATTAAATAAATTGAGTTTTTATTTCTTGACTGGGAGAATGTTATGTTTATATGCCAGACTGGCAATTTTACATGTGAATACTATTCAATTCTTCCATTTCAAAGCTATAAGGGATCAGTTTGAGGATTCTGCAAAGTTTCTTCAAATTAAAAAAAAAACTAGGCTAAACAAAGCATTCAGTTACTGCATTGTGATATCAGAAAATTACACTGAAAACAGACTGCTAAGTGAAAGTTTGTTGATATTTAATGAAATATTTCCCTTTGTAAAAAAATCAAGACAGTTGATTTCAAAATCGTTATTATAAATGGAAACTATGGAAGTAATTTTTCCAAAATATAATCCAATTTGTACGTTTTCTGAAAAGTTTGAACAACAGTTGGATCTAAAATGAAGATCAGCATTTGACTTCCCAGGACTAAGAGTACATTGTTCACTTCCGTCTCTTTACAACCTGTTGTTATTATTATTATTGAAGCAATTATAATCTTAGGCTTTCACTTCAAAGGGATAATTTAACAGTAAACATTTATTTTCAGACACATTCAAATTCAGTGACTTCTCTACAGTATGGTAACACCTTGCACAGCCAAACTTGATTTTTAAAGCAACATCTGGCGCCAAATTCAATGCACGGAGTGTTTTTCTGGTCAATACAACTCCAGAGCACTCAAAGACTATGAAGAACAAGAATGTCATTTGGAAACATTTGGCAACATCAAATTTTGCCAGTTTTCATTTGGCAAATCATATTTGATCTGCTGAACTTTCAAAATAGCTCAGGGAGATGTTAGTCTAAACTAATGCCTTGAAGGTCTATGAGATTTAAAACCAAAATTACACTTAGAAATATTTTATAGCAGTGATAATACGTAAGAGCACAAAGAATAGAAGGACTCAAAACACACAGAGGTGGGCTCTGGATCAGACCTCATGCAGGGAGTATCAAGAAAACGCTTCATACGCTGCGCATACACTGGTACTTCCATTGCTGAACCACCACAGAAACACTGCTTAATAATGTCAGGGTGCTGCAAAGCATCCCATTTTTCCTGGAAAGTCATCAATAGATGATCCCCAGGATGAAACAGAGGTGAACTTCCCAAATGAGGCCCATGCACTCTGAGGGAGAAAACTGCTTGCTCTGCAAACTGAGGCTCCAGCTGCCTGTCTCACTCCCTCCAGGTGCAACACTGCGTGTTGTATTCTATTGCTTGAAAACAAACTGTATTGATAGGAGACAAGAATAAGTTTACCTAATCTAAATATGTAGCATTCCAGAAAAAGAAGGGCAGACAGAAGGCTAAAACCATGAATTATGCATACTGTGTCATCAAACTCCTATCCTACTTTAGAGCTGGAGCAGGCTTTGCATGGAAAATGAAATTAGGATGGAACATATATTGAACAATTTTCTCCATAACTGGTTCTTACTCACCTTAAATGTAAAATTTTATTTAGCTTCTATCACAGGAAGACATCCTTATTAAAGTAGCACACTTACATGGGTCCCTTTGAAAGGATTTAATGCAAACAAGTCTAAAATAATTGAAGGGGAGACTTTTTGACTGTTCTCAGAAGAGCTTAGTGAAGAAGAGGATAGCAGGAAAGAATTACTTTATTATATTGATTTCCTTAGGAAAAAGGGAAAAAAAAATCAAAGTAAGGTAGGCCAAACAAACCAACTCTCTTTTGTAAAAATCAATAAAAGCATGAAGAACATGAGTGAATTCACATGTCAAGAAAGGTCTGCAACCATACTGCAAAACAAGATCTACACATTATTACTCCAATAAAGCAGGTAATATAAGAGACTAGCCTGGGTCATTACTGCACTGTGCTATTTTTGAATATCTCAATGTGCAATATGTGTGCTTTTTTACTAATTTAATCAAGCAATAATCGAAAATATGACTGATTGTACCTTACAGCTCACTGAAACATGTTGAATCATAGCATATGACAGACCTGTAGCTACTTAAAACACATCTCCCTAAAGCTGAAAAATTGGAAGCTGCAAAGTTGTCGAAACTTCTACCCAAGTCACACATTCATAACCTCCAAGAATCTTCTGCTTTGTGAGAAAAAATTTCAGCCACCACCGAAAAAACTAAACATACTGATACATTCTTGGTGTTTCTCTGGTTGTTCAACTAAGTAGAAATTAATATCTAATATTACTTTAGCACTTCATAAATCAACTAGCTTCTTAATATAATTTCACATAAAATACCTGAAAAAGAGTCCCTCCTTCATCAGTACCTTCAAGGAGATATTTACAATTCCAGATACTTGAAATCACAAGTGCTTTGGATAATTAACCTCAGCCCATTCCTAGCAATTACTGCCATTAACATCAATTACATGAAAATCAGCAGTGATCCCCAGAGTCCAACAGGAGCCAAGCTGAGGGCATAACTTCTCCTGTGTCCAGGCTGCACAACCTGGTACCCAGCTGTGAGACTCCACCCACACACCCCACCTTCCTCTGACCTGTTACAGATGCATGGGATTCCCTACATTTCTTCTATAGCTCCTCTACCTTGTTCTTTTAAGACAGCAAAACACTTCTAGTGCAAAAACATGTATGCATAAACATCTCAACTGCCTCAGGCATTAAACACCCTAAATTCACCAGAAACTCTTAGACCATCTACTGGAAACAAGGACTTACAGGTCAATTTTGAAGTTATTTAATTGATGTCAAAACTTGCCCTGACTTTGCCATGGGTAGAATTAGCAGGAAAGAAGAGCAGAGTTTGAGGTCTTTTGTTGATAAACCTTTCTAAGGAAAGGGAAGAAAGAGCAGCTGAGACCTCTTTATAAAACACTCAGATTCACACTGATGACTTGATCCTGTTTTTTCTGACTACCCCTCTCCCAGTACAGAGTCCAGGATTCTTCTTGGCATTATTTAAGCCTGCTCTTAGATTATGCATCACAGAAAATATAAAAAAAAACATACAGCAACCCTAGCAGATCTCCCAGTAATAAAATAGCATCTCATCGTCTACTGAATTTATATTGGACAATCAATATAAACTAACTATTATTAAAAGTCAGAAAAGGCATATACTTCTCTCACTTTCTTGAGGAGTACAGTCTGCCTTCATACTGTGGATTGAACTGGGTGCTGTAAGGACAGTCAAAACCTTGAAAAAACTAGAAAAATTATTCTAAAAGCAACAATTAAACCCTCTTCCCCCAAGAATAAAGTGTTCCAAAGCAGTACTAAGCATTTTTTTTTTTTAATAAGTAATTATGGATTTACTCAGTTTCTAATCACATTCGAAAAGAAAAAACTTTCTCCATAAGTAAATTTACACTCCTGACAAACATAGCAAGGTTATAACAAGAACAAAGATCACAATCCAAGTCTGCTCTCAGCCTTGCACAATGCCCATTATTTTCAGTAGAAATTCACCTAATTTCCCTAGGCGTTCTGTAAATATTGCTTATTATTGTTACCTCAGCTTCATGCTAACATGTGTCAATCAGCAAGAAAAAGACTTTTCTTTAGATAATCGCTGTACAGCTCTCTGCAACTTTGATTTTTTTTTTAAAAAACCTACAAAAACTTCCAAGCAAAGCCCATTCCTGCCACTTGGGCAGTGCAGAGAGGAAAAATCTTTTCCAAAACCCAAGTTTAGTCAACCTCAACAACAGCAGAACCCAGTCACAGCTTTTCATTTCTACCATCCAAGTTTACCATGTGGAAAATCCAGACATTTGCAAACATTTCATAATTCAGTGTTTCTTTGTAGCAATAGATACCACTGGCTTTTCTTTTTAACTTTTATTCACTCTTAAGAACTTCTGAGCCTCGGAGGAAGGCAGGCTGGAGAAGGGGCAGGGTGAAAGGCTGCCTTGCCAGGTGCTCCCCCAGCAGAGGAGTCACACGAGTACAGCACCAGGAGCAAGGGGGAGTGGAGGTGACAAGGACAAGGCTGCCCAGAGGAGTGGCACAGAAAGGAGCAGTGACACAGTTAGGCCACCCCTCTGCATGCCCAGCTTGCAGCTCCCCTGCCTTGACAGGAGGAGGACAAGAGTGACCACAGCTCTGCTCTCGGTTCCTGCTTTTCTGTTTGATCTTCAAAGTTTTCCTGTAGTTACTCAGTAAAGTGTTCTTTTCGAGCTGTTCCTCTTTGTTTCTTTCTCCTTTTCTATCCAGTTAATCCAACTGGACATGGATTAACTTTTCTTTAAATTAATCCCGTGGCCACTTTTCTTTAGCTGAGAGGAACAGTTTCCTGCTCTCTTTAAGTTCACCTTTTAAACAGCAGGCTTCTGCCTTCAAACACAATTTTTAAACAACCCTTATCTCACTGCTGAATTATCTCTGGGTTACAATATTGAATTCATAATAATTCATATCTGATTAGTAAGATGCCACAGACTGGATAGAGAAGAGGACATTTTGTTCTCATGACATATTTTTCTGTGACTACAATAGAAATACATTATCTTCATGGCATCAGGTCCTGTGCAGGGCCAGGAGTTGGACTTGGATGTTCCTTGTGGGTCCATTCCAACTCAGAATATTCTCTGACATGTTGTTGTAGTAATAGTTTGCTCCCAGGAAACTTCTCAGACTTCAAAGTCCTTATCTCCAAGATTCTCCAGATGTTTTGTGTAGAGAGTTAGGACAAATCTCACCAAAACATCAGGTACTTTTCATGCACTGAAAATGTGAAACTCTAGTACTGCAATATTCCTCTCTGCAATAAGGATGAGAAGTCTTCAAGTCCCTTTTCTTTTCTTTTTTCTAATTTGTCTAAAGTTGAGATTTGTTAATCAAAACAAATTTGTTAATTTCCACCCTTGTACATGTGTGAAAGAATGGAAGAAGCAGCAGAGAGTGCTTTTCCAGGAGCTGTTTGCTTTAATGACAGAAGGTGCCTGCTTTTGTTCTGCTCACACGTGTACCTGCAGTGCAAGAGCTGGCTGCACTCCAGTGTCCCCTCCAGGAGGTGGCTGGGTGACTTCTGTCTGTCTGTCTGTCCAACTGCTTCTGCAAGACCTTGGGACACCTTGTGCTGGAGAAACTTGTCTGTCAGTTCCCAGCCAGTACTGGCTCCTGCAACTGTTTGATGTAACAGCTCATGGAAGGAAATAATTTTGTTATTGGGAAATTGGGCTGTTGTACATCTATGAGAAATAAAGACATGCAGTGGGTAAATACACCCATTAGAATGAACCCAAACAAAAAAAATGAAAATCTTTAACAGCTTAAAGTGTTTTTCTTAAGTATACCGTCTGTCTCCAAGTATCAATTAAATAAAATCAAGGAGGTAGATATAAATACACAATAAATTGTGGGCTGCTTGAGTAAGCATTTTTTTTATAATGAATGTATTGCATCACATCATAACTTGAATTCTGACCTTAAATAAATACTGTTACAGGAGACCTCTCACATTCTAACCATAACAATAACTACTTATGGAAGAAACAACCATTAGAAATTATTCAAATACACATTAATGACATCTACTGACAAGCATCAAATAGAAGTCTGCAGATATACATTTTGTTAGATTAAGTGGGAAATACACATTCTCCTTTCAGGAGCGCTCATGGTCCTGTTATGAACATCTTTGCAGAAGGCAGCATCCACAGAAGAGTTTGCATATATTTGCCTATATTTGGTACCCCTTTTCCCAGCCCTCACTACAATTATCTGTACAGCTCACAGAAAAATTCATAAAATTGAACCCAGATGAGATTACATTGATAATATAGTGCTCCTTTGGAGACCACCTTTTAGAACAAGGTACAATACTGCAAATCTCTGAGCTGAGCAGGTGTGATAATGAATTCAAGAGCTGAGAATGTGTCACTGTGAATTCAGTTGTTCTCAAAGCTTAATACGTGCATGTTGCAATTTGATGATGCTTTATGCAATTGCAGAGTTGTTACTGTCAGAAGCAATCTGTTTACTTTGCATATTTTCACATTTTTGTGAGCTGCCTAGATTCTATCTTCTGCAATTGGCATAGAGATTTACCAATTTATTTTATTTTTCAAGATGAGTGGCCTTGCAAAAGATCTGAAAAGGTCCCAGCATGCAAAATTTGGGAAAATTCTGGGGCATAATGATATTCATGAGGATTCAGATTCCACATTCATCTGACCTTGACAGTTGAAATGAGGCCAGAGGATCTCAAAGACCAAGCTCCATGGGTCAGAAAGCCCTAGAGGCGGAGCAGAGTGAAAACTGCACTCTCTTGGTTTACCAGCCAATTTTCTGACATTGGGTGGAGAGGCTCTTAGTCAAGAAAAAACCAATATAAATAGCCTAGCAGAAGCCATGATGGCTTTTATGGCTCCAAAATAAAAGGGAAAGTAAACATTTCTGCTGATCCCCTGTCCATGCAGCCTGTGGAGAGGGCAGGTGTCTGAAGGGGGGGCAGTAAGACCACTCTGCGCTGGATCACCGGACAGCAGAGCCCAAGATGCTGCCCAGGCTGTGAGTTCAGGGTAGGACAGGGACAGGCAAGGAGTAGAGAGTTTCTGCCTCTTCTCCTTGCTTGAATATGCTATTGTGAGATCCTCTGATCAGCAGAGGACAACTCAAGACCTGCTCTCAGCTACCCACAGCTGCTGGGATAGAGGATGCTCATAGCTGGGACATGAATGGAGGCATCTCGTCTCCTGCACCCGCTGCAGCAAGGCTGCCAGCCGAATTGGGCTCCTCCCTGCTGCCATCACTGCTTCTCTCACTTGCAGGACTGGGAATCACCTGGCTTTAAAGCAGCTGAAACTCTGAGCTATGGGGTGGAGGCTGCTCACAAAGCCTTCCTCCAGCTGTTCAGCTGCTTGTAGAAACTCACTTGCAACTTACGATACTCTTGGGAAAAAAATTCCCATGGAGTCTTTCTCAATTAAAGAATAAATAAAAAGCTATTACAGTAAAATCTATGACTTATATGTTGTTATTTTTCTATTAATATTCCTGTCATTAAAGTTATCTTATTTCATTTAATGTAGCCTTGAAACAAACAGCAAAAACAGTACTCCTACTATATACTACTTAAAAAGTTAAGCACCTTTTAGGTGACCTTTTACATGGCCAGTTGGACCTTGATATTGTATTTTGTATATCATATATCTAACAGACAGATATGGACTGCATTTGCTGATCCACAAGCCCTGTTGATGTCACCAGGAATGACACAAACAGACCCCTCCAGAAAGTGGCCAATGCCCAGTGTTTGAGCTGTTGAAACTGCAACTGAAATTAGAAGTTATTTTCTTTAAAATGTTCTAACTTTAATAGTGAGATCTGTGAAGTAGAATCCTTCTATAAGAAATTTGCATTAGCAGACTCACTCCAGAATTTGTTTTACATCACATGCATATCTGCAGAAATTACAGGACTTCATTGGTTGTATCTAAATTGTGAGCAGAAAAAAAGCCAAAGTATTTCCTGTTACTTAAGGGGTGGCATGAATCAGCTGGCAATCAAAAAACAAATATACAAACAAACAAACAAACGAAAAACAAACCAAAACAAAAATACAGTAAGAAAAACCCCCATATTGACTCTTAGGTTCACAGGCCAGACCTAACTGTGCAAAGACATTCCAGCCAAAATATCACAATCTGCTTTTGAATCTAAAACAAAAATGTTTTGCAGAAAATGAGTAAAGATAATATTCTTGGAGCCTTAACTCCAGTTACTGCTACATATGTGACTGCAATTGCAATTCTTAACAATTTCTGGACACTGCCTATAACCCTGATATTTAAATAAGTGCCACATCTCTGAATTTAATGGATGTCATATAATAAAACACAAGATTATATTACCTGAGTATCTTGACTGCCACATGCACACTCTGCACAGTATTTGCTAAAAATGAAAACATCTTATTTCATATTTCCCCCAAGTGCAGCTGGCAACATCCCCTTCTGCGACTGCTGAGTCCCAGCAGCTTTGTGAAACATGTTTTGTTTGCTTTCAGTCGTATGTTCGTGTGATAAAAGCCTTCTTTGCATTATGAAATCATAATCATTTATAAACTCCAGTATAAATTCAGTTGAACTTTGCAGGAAGCCAAGCTGGGGTGAATTCAGGGCATGCTGCACTTCTAAGGCAGAGGGCTTCATGGACCAAGTATCTGATGGAGCCGAGGATGGATAGGTTTAGAAGTGAAACAAAATTCTGTGTTTAAAAGAGTTTTTAAAACTGGACTTAAAAAGCAAAGCATTTCTGAAAATCTTCAGATGCACAGTTTTCAAAAGTCTAAGGTTTGCATTTGAAAACAACCTAAAAAAAGAAACAAAACAATAGGTATACTCCTAAAGTTTGTCTACAGCTTTTGTGATAACAAAAAAAAACATTTTCCTGGCTTTTCCAGTGACATATTATTTAGGTAACATCAACAGTTAGTATTACAGAAAAGAATTTCAGAACACATAAATTCCATTTAAAAGCAATAAATAAAGGTTATTTTTTTCTGAACTAAAATTTTGTGTTTAACCTATTTTTTAAAATGTTTGATCTGTGTTCATTTCTGGAGAAAAAAAAATATTCTAATGCATGTAGCAGCAAGGTTAAAAACAAATTTTTTTTAAATCCATGGATTGTGTATTCTTGACAGCAAAGTTAAAGGAATGCCTAAAAAATTCCAGCTTTAACAGCAGTTGAGATGAATCACCACTTCTCAGGAGGCATCCAGCAATGTGCAGGATTGGGCCCACACGTCTGGGATCACTGAAAAAATTATGAAAGCCACACATTCCTGAAATGTTAGGTTCTGCTTCTTTTCCTTCTTGCTCTTTCCCCTAAGGCTGCTGGGGTTTTAATCTAAATTTTTGAAGTTTATGTGACTTCTCTTGTGCTGACTCTTTCAAAGTTGTTTTTTAGATGTTAGAAAGAAGTATAACAAGATTGAGAAATTTCGTAAAATAGAAGTTAGGATTTTCTATTTTAAGATGTTAAATGCATCCCTCTTTTTGAAAAAATAGCCTAATGAAAGTAAAATTAGTCCAGAAAGTCAACTGGGGAGTTACTTTCATAACTTTTTCACTCAAAATACATTTAAGATTAAGCTACCAAAAAAAAACCCACACCACCAACAACAACCCAGGCTTGGTCCCTAGAAAGCTTAAGAATTGTTCACCTCTCTTTGCTTAATTTAATTTCTTTTAATGCAGTTAGCATCTAAATAAACCTTATCAAACATTTCTTGCTCCACTGACAATTTTCTGACCTCCTAGTTGAAGATCTGAGCCCTAACTTAGTTCATGGATGAGTAATCACAGCAGGTCCACAGCAGAACCTATCCTAGAACTACAAATATATCATCTGCAGCATTGTAAATCAAAGCCTCAAAGAGCATCGTTTAGCCTGAAGCTAAAATTGCTTGTTTATCAGATGGTGCCTAGCTTAGCATGGAGCAGCTCCTTGTAAATCTCAGGGACCTTTTACAGCATATACTTAAGCAAGCATATTGGCTCCTGGGAGACTTTCCGAGAGCTTTAATGACTGCAGACTGCTAAAAGATCCAGGCCTTGGTTTAGTTAAGTGGTTACTTGTATAGCTTGGCTCCATTTTGTAAACTCCCAAAGATAAGGTGTCTGCTTTATCTGGGGAAAGAGCACGCATTAGTTTCTTAGGAAATCTTTATATCCTAAGTGTTAATGTTCTTGTGGCTGTTGGTATTTTGACCTTTGTCTGCCCGCTTTTGATTTATGGTGGGAGCAAATCTTTTCCCCCAAGCCCTTCCTATGTTTTATAGGTGCTTTGAAAAGCGCAGTGAAGTCCTCACAGCACAGCTTTTAAAAGGGAGCGTAAGGCCGCGCTGTCCCTAAGTACATTGCACAGCTCAGGACACTCTAATGTCAAGGAGCTAAGACGACCACCCATTTTATTTCTGACTGTTGTTTGCTAGTTTATTTCCTCATAAAATGGGTGGTCACAACAAGTCCACGGAGCTCCACCCAGCGCAGGTCACAGCCCGGGCCATCAGCCCAGTGGGCAGCCAGCCCCTCTGTCCGGCTGGCCAGCGGTGGCAGCGACAGAAAGGCAGCTGCTCCCCTCGGGAAGTGCTTGCCACAGTCATGAACTGGCTGGATTTACCACTGGTGTCCAGGCAGCTACTTCCTGATGGATAGTTGCATACATTCAACGTAATTTGCTAATTGTGGAGCTTGTTATCTGGGTCTCTCACTTTTTGATTTGAATTAATTAGAGTTCACCTCCATGCAGCCACCTGCTGTGCTGTCACACGCAGCATACATTGGTACAACAAAAACAAGGGATTTTTTTAATAGGATTATTCAAGCAAAATGTGCTCCCATTAGATGTGTGAAATGGCATCACTACAATGTCATAGACTAAAAAGGGGAGCATCATTTATTTCAGCCGGCATGGTAATGGTGCAAGTGAGAGGAAAAAATGGTCCATTGCATTTATAGGCAGAAGACCCAATACATTTAAAATCTAATTTGACTTTACCAATTATTCAATATCTTTGAGTCTTTCTCACTTCCCTGTTTTTTCCCATGATCCAAGTCAAAAGCAAGAAGGTCTGACTTTTGTTGCTGCTAGTAGCATTTTTAACATTTCTAAGCCAAGAATTTTTGCTGGTCTTGTGTGTGCAAGCCTCTTCCAGCACCATGAGCTCATATTCCTTCAGGTAAGTACACTCCACATATCACAGAACTGAAAATATACTCCCTTGCTGCATGTTTTTCAAACAGAACAAATCATTATAACACAGAGCTAAGGAAAAGCTAAATAACTTTAAAGGTTCACGGCAGCATTTGTCTTTTGAGAGGCGCTACTTTCAAACGACAGTGAAAAACATGAGCTTCCTTTTCACCGCATATTTAACACTGGCAAAGGCACTTACTGTGATATGCAGTTGTATTTGTTTGCTTTCCTATATTTTAAGAACTATATTGAAAATCAAATCCAGTTTTCTTGTCCACAGCCCAAGCAAGCAGGCTTTTGTACAAAAGGTGTCAGGCCATCTGAAATACATCTGGAGCTGTTTTTTCAGCACAGGATCAGTAATGGGTGACCTATTTACTCCATTACTCTGTAAAGATGGTTGAGCTGGCTTTGATCTCTTGTGGTCTATATTGGGTTGCCAGAAGGTCAGGGAAAAATTACTCACCCTGGCTGCTATGTCCTGTGGGCACATCACTCTTTCTCCTAAAACTCAACATTTCTTCCCCATTCAGTGCTGTTCACTGTTCTGCTGTGGGTTGGATGTTCAGTCAGGGACATCTTCATATTTTACAGAGAAACTTCTGCAAATCTGACATGTACTCTATAGGTGATATAACATCAATACAGCTGATATGAGATCCTGTTGATAGCTTCTGGGTGTTTTGGAAGACAAAAGAAAAATTCAACAGGAATAGAATTGAAATTAAAATTATATCCAGATAGATGGATATTTAGGTATGTCATAAAGCTTGTGCTACTTTTTGGTTTTGAAAATAATTCATACTGAACTGCTAGAGGAGTTTTAACACTACCTACATTATTATAAGTGTCAATATTCTCATTTGGCAAATGGAGAAATTGAAACAGAATCAAATTTGGTTACCCAGGATCACAAAGGCTCCAGTTATGATGCAGTTAAACATATGGGCTGCTGCTTGCACCAGCCAGGGCTGTTCCCAGGAGCTGAGTGCTGTGCCACAGAAGCTGCAAATTTCACCCAACACCTTGGGTAGAGGTTGCTGCCTTGGGCTGTACCTTAGGTATAATTTCTTGGCTTGCAATTATGCCTTTGGATGAATATGGGCACAGAGAAATGGCAACAAAGTCAAAATCAAAAATTACGACATCTCTCTTCCAGAAATAGCATTGTTTTTCCAATTTTGCAGTACATCTCCCTTCAATTTTTCCTGTTAAGACACATACAACATACAACACACAAAACAACTGCCAACACAAGAAAACTCACACGTACATCCCCCCAAAACAAACAAACAAACAAAAAAACCCCCACCTAAACATGCATGCAAGAGTGCACTGCAGACTGGAGTTAGAAGGAGGGCAAACTGAAATAGTCAGTGGTAAAGGATACACCATATTTAAACTTTGAAACCAAAGAACTGCAGGAAGAGAAAGTTTCATTTACTAAACACTGTCCAGTTGTAGATGCTAATTGTTTCAGACAGAGATTAAGGAAAACAGGTCCATTCAAAACAAAAAGAAGGCACTTGAGTTTTCCAGTCACTCCTCCTACAGCTGGAATTTGTATTTGGTCACTGCCCTCTCTTTTTTGCTTTGAATATTGTTTTCCCCATGCCAGACTTTAGAACCATCTGATCTTGTCCTTGGATTCTGTTTAGATTTCAGGTCCAAAGCCAGGGTCTAAACCTTCATTCTGTGAAATACAAAATAGAAAATGTGCAAAAAAACTCATAAAAGTAAGTTTTCCGGCCAATATATTCATCAGGGGAAGAATCATAACTATTCAACAAAGGCCTAATCTCCTAATGGCTGTGAGCAGAAGAGGGTAATCCTGGACCCATTGAAGTCGAGTGAAAAACACTCCACTGAGCCAGTTTGCCTTGAGAGATGTTCATTTCTGTGTGGTTGTATTCTTAAGACCATCCATTACTTCAAAACATGTTGAAAATCAATATTTTTGTAACTATATAGAACTTATTGGGTTGGTGTTATTAAGAACTGGAACTTCAAGGCTCACAATTTTAAAACAGAAAAATGGTGCTAATTTTAAACAGTGAAGATAATGAATCAAACTCCTACATGGAGCAATAGTTCCTCCAGCTCTGAAAACCTCCTTGGTGAAATCTGAAAGCTGCACTGGAAGGTTCATAGGCCAAATAAATATTTATCTCAATACAACAATAGTAGGCTAAATTTATCAAGAAATCCATACTAAAATATACATCCTAAAATTAGGTTGTCCAGTAATCTCATTCTGCACTGAGGAATCACAGTTCAAACTCAGAGAAACTGGGCAAGTCACAATGTTCTAGTTTAAGGTAACTACAGAAATATTTCTAAATTGAAAAAACATCTGAAATGTTTATTGGTGGAGGTCATTTCAAAAATGGTCATGGTGCACAGCTGGTAGCTGTGAGACTTCAAAACATTCCCACATACAGATATACATTTTTTTGCTGTCTGAGTAATAGGTTGTTGTCATAGACTTCACAGGGCAAAAATTTTAGCCCAGATTTTCCAGAGTAATGTTTCTAACAGTCTTTCCTGAGATGTTTTAAATATGTGAACCATCTCACAAATAATAAGTTTATTAGTCACAAGGACAAGTTTATGTGTTACTTGGAGAAAACATGACAGCATCAAATCCGAAGTAGGGAATAGAGGGCCAAGCAAGTGAGGCTGCTTTGCTTTTAAGGCAAGCTGGGGAATACTGGGGTTGTTTCTGCCCACCTAGAAGCTTCAAAGAGAACTCTTCTATTTAGACAACAAGGTCTTTCAGTGGCAGACAGGCAGTGCCCACGTGTGCTTATAGAGCATGTCATAATTATGGCTGTTAAAATAATATCACTGGAAAATGTTCTAGTGATTTTTTTCTTCCTGTTTGATTAGCTTTAGGGGATGACAAACCTTCTCTAAAACAGGAAACCTGTAAAACTCTGCTTTGATAGGTCAGTGCTCCTTCATTGCTTTAGCAAAACCCCAGAATGGAGCCTGGTGAGATGCAATGAGAGGGGCTGGGACAGGGGCCCTGCCACCAGCACCCCAGTGAAGCCACTGCAGCTGCTGTGTGGGGAAATAAAAAAGCCAAACACATCTTTCCCTTCTTCTCCCATAGTTAGAAAATGGAGAACTTGCTGCAGAGAAAAAACAATGTTTTTTGTCAAGCTCACAGCATCTGGTGAGATTGTACATCGCTCAATATTTTCTTACTTATGGAGGGTGGGAAAAGTAAGATCCCACCTTACACTGAGGTAGGATCACTGCACCTATGGCAAAGGGGGTGGCAAAAGCACTCCCTAATGCATTTAACTGTCTCTGACATTCTCCTTAGGAATAAAAGGCTCTTGAGCTTGTAAAATTTGTCATATTCTTTCTATCCATTAGGACAAGTAACTTCAAGCAAATCTTTTCTTCCTCTGTATGTCCAGTCAGGTCAGACTCATTAGTGCCACCAAGGCACCAGCAGTAGGGTAGGTGCCTGCATTTGCTGCTAGTTATTTATTTACGTTTACATTGATCTGTAAATACATCCGGGAGCACTTGTACCATCTGCTCTGCATTTGTCAGTCTCTGAGTGGAGGGTGGACATCTGGGGATGCCACTGGGCTGTGTTGATTCTTCCCCCACTAGAGCTCCTGTTTCCTTTTTAAGCATGATGTGAGCAAAGACTGTATTGAAAAGGCAAATATGTGAGGGTGGCATCACCTCCAAATCCACTGAATCTGAGTTTTCTTCCAAGATTTCTTCCACTTTTCAGAGCTCAGAGCATGAAATGCAAAAAGACCTGCCAAGGTTTTTTTCTGCAGCATGAATGGCAATATTGAATGATAACTGAAGTCCCCCCTATGTGTCCAGAACATCACAAAACTCAGGATTGGAGGGGTGGGGGTAAGGTTTAGTTCCTCTAAACTCTGATTCAACAGCCATTGCACATCCATGGACACAGGTGGGGAACACCAAAACAGCTTGCCTGGGTTCCAGAACAAGAGCCAGAATATTAAAAAATACTCTTCAAAAAATCCCCTTTCTGTAACGAGTGACTGGGTCTTGTCTCCCCTTTTACCTGTGTATCTACTGTCTGCAGCCTCACAAATACACAGTTTCTCACAAGTATTGTATTCAGAATCACTGACATTATCCAATATTTTTGTTTAAACCCTGACTTTTGTGACAACAGCAAAAAATAATAATAGATTGATTTTAACATTAAAATTTTAGCTTATTTGGAGCATATTTTGATTTATGTTTTCAAGACAAGCCTCTTGTCATCTGAAAACTAAAATTCAGAGGTAATTAACTGATTCCCTCTACCAGCGTGCAAAGAGAAAAACCCACATTGTTACAATGAGAAGTAAAATAATCACTGCCAGTTCCCAGCATTTTCTGCTTCGAAGAAGCTTTTTATATCCTGCTGAACTGAAGTGAGAAGTGCTGCCACAAGGATTTCCCTGTGCCGGGAGAGATGAGCACAGGCATGAAGCAAAGCTGCTCGAGGCGTTCTCTGATGCACAGCCTTCCTAGTTCTTAGGGCACATGGCCTTCACCCAACAAAAACATGGGGTTTTTTGGGCTAAAATAAACTCATTGCCACTTCTAAACAGAGCTATGTCTGGGCCTGATCATAAACATTAAAGTCTGTGGGAGCTGAAAAGTTACCTGGGTGATAGGTCTGCAGAGCACACATGAACACACATTTCTCACATTTCCCAAGAGGTTTGCCAGATGCCACCTTGCTTACAGATTCTGCCATTAAGTTTTTAAAAATCTTTTATACCCCACAAGTCTAGCTTGTGTCCTAGAAACTTTGCTAGCCACAAGGGTCATAGATTAATATAGGCACTGTTCCTGAGCCAGTTGTTACCCCAGTTGCTATGCTCTATAAATACACTGGAATAGCTGGGAAGGATTCTCCTCCAGGAGAGAGGGAAGGAAGACCTGTTTGCCACCTTCCATGGGCTGCTAGCTACAGCTCCTGCTGCTGCCAGGAAAATGAACTTGCTCCAGAATGAGTGCACATTACTCCAACATTGTAAATGCTATTGCATTCAGGTTTTTTTTCAGAACTGCCTCTTTCATTTCATCTAGAGCAAATTCTCAACATTAGAAAACATAGAGTTGCAACCAGTTCATATCAGAAATCAGAGAATAACTTTTGTTTCTGATGCTCTTGGAAACAGGGTTTCAGATATTTACCTTCAAATTTTACTTTTGTATTTTCTACATGAAAGTTTTGTCGTCATTTTTTTATGTTCAACCTTGCTTCCTGCAGGATGTTGGTAGAGATGAGACATACATTTCACCTTGATGTTATAAATGAAATGAAAATAAATACTGCTTATCACTTGCTGCTCTTGGCCTATTTTCTCTCTCATTCTGTTGCTCCTCAGTGTAATACAGCATTACAGCTTTTTCTGCCTCTGTGGGAGTCATGAACCAAATTTCCATTCTGAAATGGCCATGAATTTCAAATTCATCCTCTATGTGCACAACAGTTAGGAAAAGAGCATTTGTATCACCTTCCATGAGTGTTTTTACGTAATATACTAGCAGCAAAAGAAATTAATCACTATCGCTCCTCTGCATGGATTATGTTCAGTAGCACACAGGGTGGGGAAATCCTGTGTTAGCTAATTCAGCGTTTCCATAAGGGTCAGGGTTAGAGAAAGAGGTCGAAGTACAAACCCAAAACACTCAATACTACAGACAGTTTAAAGGATATGCTTGATTGGAGGTACTGATATTTTAATTTGGATCTTGAAGGGTTGTTTTTTTCTGTTTGAATTTCAAAATAAGAATATAGTAATGGGGGTCTGTTGATAACAGTGTCACAAATGACAGAGGATGGCATTTTCTTTACTGCTCAGGGCAGAATGAGCAGTCCATTCTTTTGCTTGACCTCTGTATATCTGGAGAATATACAAACATACTGAAACTTTGCTGTGTTCTACAGTGGGGGAATGAAGTGCATCGATTGCTTGCAATTATTAGCTAGAGTGGGATAAGCCTTCTCCTTATTATGCAGATTAGTGAAGCTCTCAGTTCCAACATATTGTACAGATGCAGGAGAGCAGCTGCTCTTACAGATGGCAAGTACACAGCTCCATTAGTATGTATCTATTGTCTGCTCTTGGCTTGTTCAGAGGATGGAGAGGATGGGTAAAGAGGAATTGTCACACAGTGAAATGTAAAGGAGAACACGCACTCTTAAAAATCCATACCCAAGAGACTATTTACACAGCAGGGCAGACAGCAATCAAATTTAAAATCTACCCCAAATAAGGACTTTCATATGTCACAATTAAACTTCTCTAGTGCTAAAATATACTAACCAATAAAATGAAGGAATGGAATTAAAATTTGACAACTAACTTCTATTAATAAAAAGAAATCCTGGAAATGCATTGAAAATTTGATCATGTGTTTGGCCCATCCAAAGCTCCCTTTAACAAAACCTCCCCTGTCAAAAAACACCTTGCTACTCCAAAGACATATCCTCACTTATTTTGCATAACAGAAAAGACAGAAAAGCAGAACTGTGCTTCATTTATTAAACTTTTCACCATGAGAATATAGCATTTCATGCAATTTTTTTGCATTAATGAGAGCTGAAACAGCTAAATTTGAGTTTGTATAGACAGCATTGATTGTGCATCTGTGTCAATTATTCTTTGCAAAAAATGCTAAACAGAACATTAGTTAACCATGTGGTAATTTTTAATGTGGTGAACATTTCCTGAGGAAAGATATAGCTACAGCCTGACTGCTGAAAATAGCGTCTAGTGACAAACAATTATTTATAACACAATCTGTGGCTGGATGAACAAATTATGGATGTACCAGCAGATTTTATGATATACTTAACATAAAGTTTATTTTTATTTAGTACAGAAATGACATAGAGTGGAAAAGGCTTGTAAGGTAGAAACGAAGATGGTGTTAAAGCCTAAGTTACGGTCTCACTCCAATCTGAAAGTCTGGGAATCCAAAGATGCCTAACCAAGAGCAAGGGAAAGAACATATATAAAACCAGATAAACAGGCCATCGGGTCCATATAACATCTGGAAGGCACTTGTCCTTAGTGACAAGCATTTCACCCAAGGCAATCTCAGCAGATGACTTGTCTGTGAGCAAAGTGGAATAGAGCTGTTCTCGTGACGGGCCCTGGGGACCAGCAGCGAGCTGACTGGGCCACGAGGTGCCCTGCTTGCCCTTTGACACAAGCTCTGGGGTCCTCTGTGTTCAGGGAGAAATTACTTGGTTTGTTTTGAGCATAGATCTTATGCGTAAAATAAAAAATGGTAAGACCAAAGTGCCACTGGCTTTTTTTCCCTCTAAGGTGTTAGAATTGATTGTTTTATTCCATTTGGCTCAGAAACCTGCAGTCTTCACACCCAGCTGCTGGGTGAAGGTGCTGCATTTGCTTGCATCCTTCATCTGAACTTCATCTAGAAAAAGACTTTGCAACAGTATTGAACAAGGATTCATTTTTAAAAACATAGCTGAATTTTGACAAGAATGCAAAAAAACATAAGCATAAGACAAGAAAATTATAGAAGCAGATTGCTTTGAGCTGGCCAAGAGGAGAACACTCTTCTCCCAGAAAAATGGAAAGCAGTATAATTTAATTTGCTTAGCCATTTGTAGGTTTTTCTGTGAATATAAGTGGTATCAGGCAATCCAAACAGACATTCATTCTTCTAAGCTTGATCCCACTTAACTGCACATTCAGGGAAGGCTGTTCTGCTTCTCTTGAACTCTAACTTCTTAACTAGCTGTTATTTTACTTAAGAAAGGTTTTGGATGACAGGATGAAAATTCTCAAGAAGTTGCATGACAGACCTTTCCTTCTCACAGCAACAATTTTAATTTCTACCTCATAAGAGAAAGTATTTACACTAGGGAGCTAGAATGGCTTTCCTGCTCTATCTGCTCACAGACAGTCCAGAGGAAAAGCTGAGGTATGCAGAAAGTATGTCCAGGCACTCAATCTTGTGTGCTCTGGGTCCAAAGCAAAATTAAAGCAGTTTTAAGCCTCTGGGCAAAGCTGATCTGCATCCACAGATGCTCAAGTCTCTCCAGACGAGGAGCTGCGTGAGCACCACTATGGCAGGCAGCGTATTAGGCAGTCCCTACGAGAAGCTCCGGTGTCCTGAGATCTATAGATTAGCAGTACATTCAAATTAATCTTGTATCTGGTCTCACAGATTAAATGGATACACTTGAAGGATTTTGTTTTGAATGAGTCTTACAGGATTTCGGCTTAGATGAGAACAGAATTTTTACTTTTCTCCCAAGTGCATCCTGTGCATCTGAGTTCACAGCACATGACTCGGTCTGAGGACAGCCGTGCAATGCAATCCGTGCCCCTGAAGTCCCCCTAAAGGCCATTGTTTCTATGTTAATCCAGTCAAAAAAAAATCCCCAGGTATCACAAATTCTCTTTTTTTTTCTACAGTTTTTCTTTTTTTTTTCATCAGGAATGATAAAATACATAAAGATGATGTAATTATTGTACAAAGGTAACACATTGTTTGGGAAGAAAAAAGCTACTGTGGGCTACTTGGCTCCAAATATTTCCTAGGTCATTTACTTTCCTCTTCCAGTTTTGGTTGATTTTTTAATCTTTGCTGGACTGTATTTTTCATGTTAGTAGCATCTGAAATTCTGTACTTTCTTCACAGCACATAACCATAAATTCTAGTACAAAATTCTGCTGCCATTACTTAATATATGAGAGAACTTTCTCCTCTGTCTCTTTTCTATTTGATAATTTATCTGTAACAAAAGGTGCATATCACCTAAAATACATAAGAGCAATGCACTTTAAACTGTTCATTTGAGAGTTTTCTAATGTTATTTAAGATGAAGACAATTTTGTTGAAATATATTATGCCTTAAAAGATATTTTAATTGAACTCAAGACTAAGTCTCCCGGTAACTTCAATATGAAACAATTGAGAAAAGCAGAGATCTGTATTTGTTCTGAATTTAGAGGGCTTTATTTCAACCCCTCTCTAATCTTAACAACCAGAACCATGTTCTAATTTCATCTTCTGTAGCTGGGTTAAAGTTTTCATTTCAATGCTCTGCAGCTAATACAGCAGAGTCTATACCCACACCATGTCACCTACATTCACAAACCTCCAGTACTTATGGTCTGGACAGTAATCTTCAAGCATCAGGCAAGCATAGAAGGAGAGAGCCTTTTTCATCAGCACAGCACAAAAAGAGTAACAGAGTGTCTGCAAAGCTTGCTATAGCAAACACAAAGCAAAGGTTGTTATGGCTCCAGGAACAAAACTATTTTTCATAGGTTCTGTTGTTCTAAGACTGCAAAACCTGTGTTTTGAACACAAATGTCTGCTGCTACAAATCTCTGGGGGATTTTTTTTTAATCCATTATCTTGCCAAAAGCAATAATGACCTAGAGCTATAATATTATCTTATCAAGGAGGTGGGGTAACAGGCAGCCAATGAACAGACTCTGGAAAACAGGGGAGATGGAGACATTTTTACCAAATCTCAACTCAGTGCTTAGAAATGACAGCTTGTGATAAAATGTTCTCTATTGGTTTAAAGAAATAAAACAAAATAAAAGCTAATAAAATGGAAGACTTATAAAGTCATAAATCTTAAAAATGAAATCCATAAATAGCTTGACATGTATTTTAATAATAGTGTTAAAAACACACACTTTCTCACTTTATGTATGCAATAGTCAAAATCTCATTCAAGAGACCATGAAAAATGGAATATTGTTTTGGAAAAACAAAGGACTTGTCTGATGTTGCTCAAACAAAACCAGACAAAGCCACTTTACATTCGCATTTGTAAAACTGGGATATGCACAACCAACTTTCCAAGGCTTACAGCTTTCCAGAAGAGACCTTAATGTTCAAAAGCCATACATGAAGCAAAATTTGAAGAAAAGAAGTTCAATATTCCTGAATTTACCATGTTGGATATGAATTGTTTGATGTGTCTCCTACAACAAACAAACAAATAAAAATTATCAGGGCTGCATTTCATTACAGGGTGGGTTGGACTGGAGGATCTCTAGAGGTCCCTTCCAGACATGATGATTCTGTGATCCTGCTTTTATAAAAACTAAACCAAAGAACTGGCAAACTGAGTTTTGATAGGGGAAGAGGTGCAGTACAGATGTTGATTATTTTGTGTCACATGCAGCTTCTGCGCTGCACTGAGCTCATTGGATGAGCTTTACAGACATTTGTTCTTCATAGTGCAGGAATATAAAGTCCTCAAGAGAAAGATTGCAGTGTACTTTTTCCACTTTTGTACATTGTATTTTTTCCATTGAACTACTTTATACAATAAAAGCATATTTAGTATG
Source organism: Cyanistes caeruleus (assembly GCF_971803275.1). Lineage (NCBI taxonomy): Eukaryota > Metazoa > Chordata > Aves > Passeriformes > Paridae > Cyanistes > Cyanistes caeruleus. The sequence goes on along the minus strand of NC_141707.1, from coordinate 19,901,228 downwards.
TAAAATGTTGACTATCTTCAAACAACCATTCTTTCAGAGCTTATTGTAGCATGTTACATTCAATCAATTAAAGTTTCTGCTCAAAGAAACATCCATCTAGCACCAAATTCAGTCACAAGTATCAATGGCCAGTAATTTAGGGTTCATAGGAAGATGGCAATCTGACCTACATAGTAAACTCATCCATTTCTGCCACAGTTAGTAGCGCCAGCTACAAGTACTTTTCTCATATTCAAATGATTTTATGAATTTCAGAGTTCTTCCTGTTTCACACCAGAGCAAATTTGTCAAATTCCTTTTTGAAAGAAAACAATAATTTCGTGCACTTTTCTATAACCTTGTCACAAGGGGATTCACAAGAGATGGTTTAGAAGACAATTGAAGATCATGTGAGGACAAAAACCTTATGATATATGTTTTAGAATATGTATATTCTAGACTCATCGTTAACCCAAAAATGACTTCCTGGGGTTATGTGTGATGAAGAGAAATGTGTCCTTTCAGAGCATCTCAGGAAAGGTTATTCAGAATTGATCTGAAAGAACAAGACCTCATGACAGAGGTATAGTATTCCAGCACAAGGCTCTGGTGCTCCAGCTTTTAGCAGACCTGAACATCAAAGGAGACTTCTCTGTGCATTCTAAAACTCACTTCAAATAATTTGAGGGTATGGGAAAGCAAAAGAATACACCTAACAGCTGGGCCAGATTATTCTACTGAAAATAAAACCTCCCACAGCTCTTCAAGCAGTAGTCCTTATGTACCAAAACGTGTTGTATCATGCGTGATTTTCAGTGCAATGCTTCCATGCTGTATAAACGATATATTTTCACAATTCTTTCCCTAATGAGGTTAGTAAAATAATTTATGCAAAATAAATGAGAATACAGAAAGGTCAATCAGGGTACGTACACTACAGAAGGAGGTTGCTGGTTTTGTTTTCTTCCTCCAGAATAATGTTTAAATCTCTAGACATCAGGAGTGCTTAAGAAAGAGATAACAGACAACAACTGAAGTGAAGTTAAATGCCCTTAAGATTTCAAAACCCTGGTATACTAAACAAATTGTTTTCAAGACAAATCCTGAATAGAAGTTTGGAATTTTTAAAAAAATCTTTCACTCTGTCAGATGCCCTCAAATTTTTCATGTAAATTAAAATAAAAAAATATTTTCAGCCGTAGATAATAAAACTTTTTTTCTTTATAAAAGACGGAATAACCTAGCCTGAAATAGTCAAAACTTACTGAATTCAGATTATTTTGGGTTTAAACAGTAACATTTGTAAAAACATGACAGTCACAGCTGAAAAAAAATCACAAATTAAATGAAGCATATAAATACTCTGTATTATCATATAAAAACTCTGTAGCAGAGTTTCTACCTTTATTCACCTTTTCTTTATGAAACTTGTCATAGAGACTTCTCTGTGGGAAACAAGCTCTTCTGCAGCCTGAAAATGATAATTTTTCAGTGTACCTCTATGATGGTTCAATTTAGCATCAAACAGAATTTCAAAATTAAAGTACTAACATGTCTGACTCCTTAAGCTGATAAGCATCCCAATGTACATTTTGGCTACAAAAGCTGGAAATACAAAGCAATTGTCTCTTCATTTAAGTGAAACTTGAGTAGATAGATAAGCAGTAAAATATCTTCCTTAGATGAAAAGTGGCCACTACTGCCTGGAACACTCAGCTGATAGGTTTTCTTATCATTCCCACTGTTCCCTCTCCTCAACATAAAATCAAAAGTGAAGACAATTCTAAGTGAGGGCATGTCAGTAGAAACATAAACATTGCTTACTTAAACTACTATAGGAAGTTTCTGATGTATTTAGGAGGACACTTCTGTGGCCAAGACCTGGGGCTGGAGCTCAGGAAGTAGGAAAGAAAACAAATCCTGCCTCAGTCACTTGTTCTGCTTCCAGCTACAAAGTGGGAACATCTCTTCCCACCTTGTTTGTTTAGTTCTTACACTCAAGTGTGAGGTATTTTACTCAGGATGGGTATTTTCACTGTAGAATTACCCCATAATTCTCCTCTGGGGCCTCCATGCACTTTTCTATTGCAAATAAACAATGCAGTATTGAACATCCATCATAACAGGTGGGGTCAGCATGCTGGTGCCCACTGTGATTCCCTCTTAGTCCAGGTGACCTCTTGCAGACTTGTGGTTGCCAAGCATCAGGCTGCCAAGCAGAAATGAAGACACCTTCACACAATTACATGCCAAGCTGCAGCACCACAAAAGCCTGTGGCACCTTAGAGAGGGAGCTCCTGAATAAGAGACCAGTCAGAAGGAAAAAATGAAAAATGTAAGCATTTATGATCCGTGCAGTTTTTGGAAGCCAATAGTGGTCTCCACCAGGCACACTCAAGTGTGAGGGAGAGAGGAGAAAGTGGGGAAGGAAAGGAGGGACCAGACACCACCTGCTACCCAACCTTTGCTTACAGAGCTGTAATTCTGATATTTTTCTGTGTGTCATCTGCCCTCATCCAAGGCACATTGAACACAGAGCAATAGATAGCTCTTGGTCCAAAGCAGTGACCTGTCTTCTCCCAAATCCTGCATTTTCCTCTCTCTGAATAGGAGGAGGCACAAAACACTTCTTTCCCTCCTCTGTCAGTCAGCACTGCTGGTTCTCAGCAGCCTGACATCTGAATCCTACAAGAGAAGATGTGCCAGAAGCACGTTCTCTTTCCCAACTATTGTTTTTAAGACATCTCAAACAGCACACCTCTCATCCTGTCAGCCACTGAAAGCCTGTCTTTTCCATTAACTTTGGAATATAAATCTTATAATAACTTTGAAATACTCAAAGAAAACTCTGCACCATCATTCCCTGCTCCAAACTGTTGTAACATATATCAGGATAGGGGTTCCAAGAGCCAGACTCTGTCTATAGCAGGCAGCCCATCAACCTAATCCTGGTGCTGCATATGTTACTGACCAGGCAAATCAGGGATTGGTGACACTTGTTGATTTTACATCTGGATAAGGAGATATAGATAGGAAATGATAAAGGAATGAGAGACGGAGAGACAGAGAGAGAGAGAGATGAATGGATGATATTATGGCCCTTAACAGGAGATGATTTTTCCACCTCCATCAGGACAAGCATCTACAGAGACTGCAGCACTTCCCAGAGCCTTCAGTCACAGATGTTTCTTTAGGGCTTGATAATGAGTCCTCGATTCTGTTTTCGTCGATGTGTCTTCTTCAGCCACAACCAAATTCCCATCAGTGTCACAGCCATAATAGTGGGCACTACAGTTGCCTCAGAAACACCCAAAGTAAAGCTATATCAGAGCTTGATTGTCACTAACTCTTTACTGTAAAGGATTTCTGAACATTTTAGTGAAGAAAAAAATACCTAAACTACTTAAAAGATATTTCACTCTCAACTAAGTCTCCTCTAACCTCTACATCCTAAGAGTTCATCTCTCTTAGAGTTTAAGCTTGCAAGAATAGAAGATCCCCTAAAACCTAGGGCCATTACCCTTCTATAAAAACACTTCTTGTAGATGAAGTGCTTCCTCTGCCCTTGGCTGTGCCTTGTCTGTTTCGTGTTTGCAATGGAGGTGTCACACCCAGCATCCTCGAACCACCATAGAAAGGTACACCCATCAGAGAGTCAAAGGAGCTGCTTTTCTTCTTTGTGCCACCCCCATATGTAGGAATTTTGACTCTCTCATCATATGCCATTGCATTGCATCATGTCCATTTGGCAGGTCAAAAATAGCAGACGCACAAATATTTAAGTGTTCATTATTGTTTTGCGTGCTTGTTTTCCTAAAAGAGACAAAGTGAGGGAAAAGTTATTTGTAGTGAGGGCAACACTTGGACTAACATGATTGCTCAGCATGTGTTCCTCCAATTAGAGTATTGGTGACCTTTATATGGAAGTTACTAATTTAGAGATCTAGAAAACCACACCTAAAATATTAACTTTTGCAATTTAGCTCTTGATACGAAGGATGGACACAAAACCCAACTGTGAGGTCAGTAACCTCCACGGTATCATTAGTGTTTGAAATGACTGAAAAGAATTGATAATTTTGTGAGCACCATGCAAAAAGGAAGAATCCTGTTTGAATTACATAACAGATGTTTGCTAGGATCCACAATGCAGCCTGCATACACAGTTATGCTAATTTGGCACTGTTTCCCTTCAAGTTAGCTCTGAGTCATTAGAGCACGCAGCTAGTAGGTCCTTCTGTCTAACTAATAATTGCCTATTATTGATATTAATTAACATTTTTTGCACCTTCCCTCAGCTTTGACCTAGTATCTGTTGGTAGTCTAATCACAGTGGCCTATTAAAAGTCAAAATACGGAGGCCTATAGCAGTCATGAGCCATTTATCAAAAAGCAAACAAGGCCAATTAAACAGGCAGTCAGACAGTTGTCTTGATTTGCCGCTGACTGTTTCTTGATCACCATTATAAATTGTTAATCGGGCAGAAAGAGCTAAGCAGTGCATCTGCAGGGGGTGGTTATTGCTCATTCCCTGCCTGGTGACAGGTGAGGGAGGCTAGTGATGGTCTTATTGATGTGAAATGCCCATCAGTTGGTAGTTATTGTTAAAGTTCATGATGCTACAGCTGATCCTTTCCTGCTGAGAGTCAATCAAATTAATTAGTGATAGAAATTCTTCTGTATTATTCTAATACAGAAATACAGAAGGAACATACTTTAATTTTGTTCTAGTGGCGCTGGGGAAAAAAAATCTCCATGTATTATAGAGTGGGAGGATGAAAAAAAGGGGAAAAAATCAAATATCGCTTCTTCCATTATTTTATAATAAGGGCTGCAGCTAAAGGTTTTTATAGCCACAGATCAAGAGATCATAATAGAAGCATATTGACAGATTTTTTTCTGCAATACTCCAAGGAACCGGCTGTAGCAGGAAAATATATCAAAACCTTATCATCAGAGCTGAGATCTTCTCTGAAAAATCAATAAAGAGTTATACATGGTTTGAGTTTAAACAGTTCTCTGTAGTCATTTAAACATAGTGCATCTGTGCAGCTTTTTACCTCTGGAGACTGGTGTAGCCTAGCAACTGCAAGGCTTAAACCGATTAACTACAAATGAAGTACTGTACGCCTATCAAAGCAATTGCTCATGGTTGCCTTTATTGCAGGGGCTGAGCTAATTGAACATGATACAGTATGAAGATAATTAACACCCATGAGTTTGTTAATTGCCTGTTAGCATTACAACACAGGCTCTGCGTTTCTTTTTAACTTGTTCTTCAGCAGCATCTTCCTCCCTTAAAAGGGTGCAGGACTCATTTACTTAGCAATGATATCTTATAGTTTATTAACCCTTTTCAAAGGGGAAAAAAAAAATAACCTGCATGTAGTAATGAAGCAAATGTATGCTCTTGTCAAACACAAACTCCCACTTAGTCCAAGCAATTTACAGGGAGAAGAAATTTGGTTTACATAGGCTGTACAGAATATGTTTATTTTCAGGGCTAATTTATTTCAAGCAATTTAGTCATTATAAATGCTTTAAAATATCTTTTGTGGGCTGCTTTTATGACTCAGCTGCTCTGCCTTCTAAACTGAACGATAAATGTCTTTTAGGGTTGGAATATTAATTGAAGGCAGCATCTGGTCAGCAGCTGACCTCCCATACTCGTCTTTGTTGACTAACCAGTTAAAACTAACAGCTTATTGCTTATTTACCAGCTTCTCCTTCCATCATGGGGGTGGAGGTTGTAAGTTCTATTTCATTTATGTCAAAATGTAGTGCCAACTCATATAAAATAAAAGTGATTTCCACAATCTATTAATCTGAAATAGATTTAATATGAACAAAGTTCTTTCAAATTGGTTATTCTACTTGAGGAAGTATTTTCTTTATTATACTATCTTCTGAATTTGTGAAGAATGCATATGAAATCTCGTAAAGACAATGTAATGCATGCCATTAAATTATATAGAAAATTTCCTTATAAGGAGGCAATGCTGAAAGTGAAGGAACATATGAGAAAAATAGACAAAAATAGTAGCATTTGGCTGGCATAGGCAAGTCTTCAATGTTTAAGTTCTATGTTTCCAACAACCTTGAATGTAAATGCCTTCATTGTGTCACGGTTGTTTAGAGTAGATTTTCTTAAATGATCCCGGGTTTCTGAGCTCTTACTGTCATAGTCAATACTGGCAGAGAAGCTGTTCCCTTGAGGAGCACTACTAGTGCCCAATTACAAGTTCCATCATCAATCATAAGTATTATTTATTCAGCAAAATGAATTGCTAATTAATAACTGATGAGCATTATGGCCTTGAAGTCTGTAACACTATTAATTACCTCGGCAATTGGGATTCTGCCGGTGTAGACTACCAAGCACATTTTCTCAACAATTAGTACAGGAAGATTACAAGGCGAATACCTGCTAAGATAACAAGGGTGTGATGATCTCTAAGGCTTTAAGAGAGCCTTGTAGTGTCTGCAAAGAATAAACAAGATTACAGCCCTACTGTGCTGGACTGTATCCTTAAAATTGTTCGGTGACAGAGAGAAAACTATTTTGTACAGCGCGTTGACCGAAGGTTTGGCATGGCGTCCTGCGATGAATTTTGCTGTGTGGAAGCAATGTGGTAGCAGCATGCTCAGGGCAGGGCTGCTGCCTTGTGCCTGGTACCCCGTGGCTGCTTGGCTGGTGCAGCATGCTGTGATTAGTACACTGACCTGTGACTTTAGACCTCCAGCAACTGCTACCTACATGGTCTCATAGTGCTTACACATTAGCATCACTGCAAAGATGAATATTTAATGAGAAAAGAAGAACACAATCTGCAAAAGGAGCAGCTTCTTTCTGGTGACTTCAATATTCAGAATGCTGACATTAATGTTGCTCTACAGGCTGATGATTTACTCCCAGTCTTCCTTTCAGACATCATCTGCTTTCTCTTCTGCTCCTCTGCCACCTTGAATTTTGAGTGTAAATTCCTTGGGGCAGAGCCTGGTGTTATATCTGTCTGTAAAGTGTCCAAAATACCTACACAGCTGTACGAACAACTTGAATATTGCCCAGTAAACTGCAAGGCAAAGATCAGCTCCTGCCACAACGCCAAGATTTAGGTTTGATTGCCAATAAAATATAACCTATTGCAAGAGCTCAGCTAAGCTCCTAGATTATGTGATAGCTGCACAGTGATAAAGACAAAAATTATTATTGTGGAACGCAGAGGACTCTAATGTGGTGTACACAGTATAAAAGCACAAAATCCAGCTGCAATACGAAAGAAAAGCCTTACATGAAAGCCATCATATTTGCATCTGTTTTCTTTGAAGTGCTGAAAGGGCCTAGAGGATGTGGGAAACATGCAAGGTCTATCTTTTCTGTACAGCCATGATAGCACCCTGGTCATAGTCACAACCATCATTGCATCTCTTTACCCCAAAGCTAAATTTTGCCTTCATCAAACAATGAAGCCAACGTGCACCATGCAGGAAGGAGATATCCCTCCCATCAAGAGGGGGATGTTTGCTGAGGCCACCCAGCATGCAGCTGGAAACGTAAACTTACAATGCCTAGGTAATTAGCTTTGTTTGGTATCTCCATGTACTGGATGATTTGCAAATAGCAAAGCAAAAACCCACTAACAACAGCCTTGTTCATCACTATGGCTATTTTTATGGGAAACTTTTTAGTGCTTGATCCTGGATAGTATGGTCCTGATTTCCATACATGAATTAAAAAATAATAAATACACTCTTTCCTGCAAAACTAGACAGCAATGATCATCCTGATATTCAGGATGAAATATATATTTGGGATGAAATATTCAGGAAGATAAATCTTCTTGTCACCCACAGATGGCTTACACAGAGACAATTTTACTTGGAGACATAGAATTTCTTTACAATTTCTTTTTCAACCAAATGGTTTCTATTGAATGTCAAACTCCTTTTTGTCTGTGTATTGGCTAGCTGTAAAATAAAACAAAATCCTTTTCTCTTTAAACAAAAGTATATGAAAAGTAGAATTTGAAGAAAAAGTTTCTTGGTCATGGAAACTTCTTTTATATGAAATAAATCATGTTATACTCAGCTAGAAGTGCTATCAGTTTGCCTTTAATCCTACTAACTACTGTGTCTGCTTGGGTTCCTATATCTTACATTGAGAGGTAAAGGGAGGAGAATGTCCTGTGCCACAGAACATGTTCATGACCTCACAAACCACCACCATTCTCAACTCAGCAATTTGGGAACCAACTGATTTGGAAAGACGATGATTGTGTGTTAATTTTCTCCTGCTCTGTTATGTAAAGCCACCCAGATAAAGAAGAGACAACTTTACTGATGGAGGATATGAACACAGTTCTCCATCATCCTTTTGACAGGCCCTATGCTCTATGACACCCTAACATATCCTCACATTATCACAGCATACGATAAAAACAAAAGTCAGGAAGCAAAGGAGTTTTCACAATATTTGGCCATGTATTTGTTATAACTTGGGTTCTGGAGAGAGCAAGGGCACTTCCCTGTGATCTCCTGGGACGTCCCCTAAATCTGAGGTGAGCCTCACTCACATCACTTTGTGCCTACAGGTCCTGAGGAGCCCTGAACTGGCCAGGACCCACATCCTGGAGTGTCAGTCTCATGAAGGAGATCAAAAGCACACATGCACACGTGCATAGGTGTGTATAAATACATCTGTGTGTATTTTGGAGTGAGACATGGGTGCTGAGCAGTGGCTCCTGGTGGAGCAGGAGGTGAGCAGGAGCTCCTCAGCCCCCCTGCAGCAGCGGTGTGCTGCACTGGCTGCACGGGAGCACCGAGTAATTTGCTGCAGGGAGGCAGGGCTGGCCCTGTGCAGGCTCTGGGGTAGGCACTGCAGCAGAGCAGGCTCCTGTGGAATGCCACAGGGAAAGCCATGGCCTCTAGCAATAAAACAAACCAGCCCCCAGCAGTCAGCTGGAGGACCAAGGCTCCCTGTGCTAACCACAAGGACCAGACATGAAGTCTTTTGCTCCCAAAGCAGGGCACACACCTTTGTAGGAACAAGCCCAGGAATGCACTAAGGAACTGCCACAGAGCTGGCTCAGGCAAAGCTGTCCTGAAGCCAAATCACGCTAAAGCATCACTATCTTTTCAGAAAACTATGTTTGAGCTGTGCCAACAGGAACCCTGGAAGTCATAACTTTGCTCAAGATACAAAATATTGTGATACATTCCAGATGACAACAATTTTTTTTATTTTAACTATTTTCTAAATACTGTAGGAGTCTGAACACTGACAGTGTTTGCTAGAAAATGTTGTACAATTCTTGGGAAGTATTGCTTGCAGAGACGAAATGGTTTTGCTCTGTCTCTAGCTGTACTTCCTTTGGATAAAGGAAAAGAATCATTTAAGATGTGGGCTACATTATTTGTAAAGTTTATTCCTGGAGATATTCATGTCTGGAAAAAAAGCCTGTGCTGAAGTTTGCATTTAATTTTGAGAAAATTCTGCAGACAGCTCAAAGGCTAGGAAACATGTAAAGTTCACAGTCAGAATTGCAGAATAAAAGATTCCATTTTAGAACTAGCATCCATCTCAAATACCGAGGCTGATAGAGCTTATAATTGGTTCCTTTCAATTCCTGGTCAGTGCAGCATGTAAAACAATCATGGGGTTTTGAGATTGATACCTGTTCCATATTTCAGAAAAAATAAGATAGCAGATTTTCTATTCCCTGACTGAAGTTAAAATAAAAAAGACAAACAGAAAAATTCTTTCACTCCAAAATCACTCATTTGTTCAATTTCTTCAAGCTGGTATTTGTCCTCCAGAGACATGTTCATCTCTAGAGAGTTCTTTTAAGAAGTTACAAAGGAAGTTAATGGAAGACCAAAGCTAATGGCACACTCCAGGGAAAAGAAACTGGAAAATTGTGTTCTAAAAAGCAGCGTGAGCTGTTTGAGACGTGTGTTGCAGGAGCTTTCAGCTCCCCTGTATGACTAGCAAACACATTTCACTGCGAATTTTCATTCCCTTCTTAATCAGCATTCTTCTTGCCAAATTCCTCTTCATTTTAAGCTATCTGCAACAATGTGTTCATCTGGATTCAGCAGTGTTCTATTTAGCAGTGTTTATTTTTAAAACAGGTCTTTATTGTAATTTGTATAATATTATAGACAATAGGGTAGTTTGCAGTACTCGCTTAATGTACGGGCTCAAAATTATAATTATTGACAAATAAAAAGGCAGAGCCAAGGAGATTTTACAAAAGTTAGTTGCCTATTTCCATGTATGGTTCTTGTAACTCAGGATTTTGTGTAAGACCACTGTGCTGAAGTAAGCATACTGCATCTTCCATGGTGAGCAGCAACAAACCTAGACCAGAGCACACCTTTCTGAAAAGAAAATATGATGCAATCAGCCTACAGTTTTTGCTAAGCCCTGTACTGAAGAGCCCTGTTGAAGAGAAAAATTAGGAGAATGTAAAGGAAATAATATGGAGTGCTGGATTAACAAACGAAAAAAAGGTGACTATAACTAAACTAAATTATGCTATAACTAAAACTCAGTGTAGAACAACAACATGGAATGGAGACGGTAATGGATTGAGTGACAAAAGAATCCAGAACTCTAACAATTAACTGAACAAAACAGTTACCAAAATAGAAGCCATTTTCTAGGAAGAGGCAGGATAGAGGAGGGTGGGGAAAATATTTCATAGAAGAATATACAACCCTGAAGGGAAGAGAAATGAGATTTTACAAGGCTGTTTGAGCTTATGTCAAACACAAGAACAAGGGAGCATAAACTAAAGCTAAGGGAAGGGTCAGACCCTCAAGGAATTTAGTCAGAATTTCTTTAGATAGGGAGTAGTGAATATACAGAATAAAAGGCAAAGGGCAACAATACAGGAAAAAAATACCTCAAAACTATTTCAAATTGTTATGAAACAGAGCCAGCACTCTGAAAACAGTAAGAAACATTACGGAACAAAGAGAGGTAAACAGTTGGGTTTGCTTCCTTCAAGGCTTATTTTCTATTTTTCTTCCTCACAGATGCCAAGTGAGTGCTGCAGAAGCCCCACATGACAAAGAAATACACCATCTCATCACCAGCAGGACTTCTGGATACCCAGACTCTCATGACTTTGTGTTTTTACTGAGTACTTGCTTATCTCACCTTTAGGAAAGCTGAAGTCCTCATATTGCCATCAAGCCACCAGCTATCTCTAAAGCCACCCAAAATCCTCAGATGTCTTCCATTGTTCAACACTGATTTTTGACATGTACCTAAGTGTCTGTTTCCAAACAGGTCCTGACAATTTTGACAAACCTACAGCCTGTCCCTTCCTATTGTTTTTTGTGATCCACAAACAAGTTTTTCTTCTGTTTAAGCCCTGAGGTTGCAGCAGACCCAGAAGATGAAAGTCATGCACAAAATGCAAACAGTAGCCTTACTTCTTAAAGATATCACCAAAGCAGGGAATGAAACTCAGGTTTCACTGCTCCCAGCAGGGGCTTGTCCATGGACTATTTGGGTTCATTCTTGCCACTCTTTAACCCGATAAAGTTTTCCACAAAACAGAGGAATTTCTTGGCAAAATATGCAAAGTTCCTGCACTCAAAGCCCTCCTTCAATTAGGAACTCTCATGAAGGACAAGATGCCACCCTCAGCCTCTCTTCCAGGGAAGGGTTTAGGATCCCACATGCCAGGTAAGCACCAGTGGACACGGAGTTTTCACAGACAGGCACACCAGCTGAGGAGGAAGGCTTTCCTTCTGCCTGGTTGAATTGAAACGGTGGCTGTTTCCTGGAAAACTCCTCTGTGTCCAAAGCCAAAGCAATGCATCTCCAGGGCACTGCACCTGTGGGCTGCAGGGGCTGGGGAGTGGCCAGCCCCAGTGGTCCAGGCTGCCCAGACAGCTGAGCTGTGGAGATGCCTTGATGGGTGCCACTGCCAGGGCACAGCACAGCAGAGCATGCCCTGCGTCCTGCCCAGGCTCACACTGCTCTGCTCAGGACTGGTTCGGGTGATGCACCAACATTTAGGTACAAGACACGTTGCTGTTGCCATCCTCACCCATAATGGGTATCAAGCCCTTCTGCATTAGGTATTTATGCATCTTGCTTTCTCCAATTTCAGCAGGGAGGTGTTCTCAAAGATGCTTGATGCAATAGTTTTAACCAAATTACACCTGTAGATGATACACATGAAACTGTAAAAGCACTGATAAAAGTACATATGCTTCAGTTTCCTGCTCCTGCAGCTTCCTTGGCTGCATGCCTGCCAACATTTTGCCCAGGCTAAACAATATACAGGCAGCAGTTTGCACTGCTCCCCATGGACACTCGCTCAGCAGCCTAATATATTTCAGTAATGATTTTTTTCCTAAGATTCACCTTAAATTTTCTCTTGCTTAATTTCACCCCATCATTCTTAGTTATACCTTCGTGTACTGTCCTAACTATTCTCTCACTCTTTTTTTTTTTTTAATTCAGGCTCCTTTCAAACTTATCTATGTTTCCCATCAATCATCCTCTAGCAAAGTCATAGATATGGCACTTAGCTTTTTTTTAATCCTTTCTCATCATTTGGTCCCTTCTGCTCTGATTGCTTCGTTGCTCCTCTCACTTTCTCAGCAGTTTGTCAATATTTTCCTAAGGATGCTGTTCCCGGGATTTCACGCAGTGTTGCAGGTGTGGCCTAAGGCTGACACCTACCAATCCCATTGCCAATCTAACACTACATCCTTATACATAAAAGCCCAAACTGTATTGATCACCATTATTTCTGCCCTCTCATTCCCAGATCACTACAGATGGAGAGCCCAAGCAATAAATACTGTGGGTTGTAGGACTGAGTTTTCAGGCGATCCCTGCTTCAATTGCAACACCAGCTTGCAAAAAAAGCCAGCACCAAGCTGTTTCTGAATCTGGTCTTCCTCTGCAAGCCTGCTGAGAGCATGGACCCAAATGAAAGTAATAAATGCTTAAGAAAAACAAAAAAATCGGTTTTGAACTTTTTCAGAAAATTGTCTGGGGCATCACTCCAGTCAAATACCGTCAGAGAGTCCTGAGAAAGCCGGTGCAGCCCTAAAGATCCTTCAGCTGCAGCACACAAAGCAGTGACATTTTCACATTGGGAACCTTCTGCAGAAACAGCAAAGGCTCACTTGAAAAACTTCAGAGTTTGCTGTGGATTTTGTTTTTCACTCGGGAGTCTAGAGCTGGGGTACGTAAAGGGCAAACCTGTCATCTGTTAAAGAAAAGGCCTAGGGAAAGCCAAGCCTCTGAACCACAGTGATGCCAAAAACGCCACAGTGATGCTCCTACGCCACAGAGCTCTGCCAGACCACTGCCAGCTCAGCCACAGCCCTAGCACATCTACCAGCACAGAGAGACTGCCAATTCTGCCTCTCATCATAGAAACAAAGAGCTGAATCCCCACCAACACAACTTTAATAAAATTGCCCCTTTTTTTCCACTGGGACACAGTAGATCATATTTTCAGTAAGTTCTGACAAATCTCCCTTAATAGGGAAAAACTCTTTCAGGAATTCATTCTCTGGCACTCTTTTCTGCACATAAAGCTCAAAAACTTATATTTACCATATAACCACATCATGTGCAGTGTGTCTCCAGCAGACAGTGCCTAGCTAAAGAGAAGTGCAAAGATAAACTTTGGTGCTTACCACAGTTTGGGCAGTAAAGTGCTAACCCTCTGCTCACCAGGTACTTTGTGCAAGCCATGAAATAGTAACTTTATGGAGAAATACTTTGTTCTGTAGTGTTCAGAGAGGGGGAGTTGAAAATTAAAAAAAAAGGCTATTTAAGCTCCTTACCCTTAAACTAGCCCAGACCTGAGTGGTTGCGTATGAAATGAGTTTAGCAGTAATCCTGACTCCTTCCTGCAAAAGACAAAGAAGCAAGTGACCTCCCACTCATGTTTCCTTCCTGAAGCTTTCAGAGCTATATATATAATCAGCTATTTCTTCATATTTTGGCTCTTTTGCAAAGACATAACCCTCTAAGACTGATCATCTTAACTAAAATCTTTCCAGCTGTGATTCCTATTCACTCCAACAATGTCCAGGTGATCAAATTCAGGTCTATGGACTCGCCTTATTTCATACTGGATGAAAGAAGAGGCAGTGTGGATGAGTACTAACGTAGTGAAACAGAATAAGAAAAATGTCTGCTCACACCTTTACTTAAGTTTCTTGAAGTTTTACTCATATGGAAAGGCCTGCTAGGACAGGATGTGGGTGTACAGAGACAGTATGGAGACAGAGTTTCTCTGCCTAAACAAGTTACTGCTCATTAGCTGAGCAGCATAGCTCATATCTTCTCTTAACCTATCGTAATTACAAAGCCTAGTGTGTGAGCTTAAACCATTCATTACAGCTCACCCAAGGGACAGAGCCAAGCCATATAAATTCCTGAGACACAAGGTACTCAAACCAAAAAGGGCTCCGTGGTTGTCCCTTCCTCCAGCCCACCTCTCCTATGCATTTTTTTGTGCAAATCCCAAGGCAGATCCAAATTGCACAGAACAGCTGTTCTGAAAAATGCTAGGGAAGAAAAGTAGGCAGCAGTGGGGTATGGCCAGGGCTGGCATAGAGCTGGGAGAGCACCACTGATCTCAGCTGCCCAGGAATAATGCAACACGCTGCTGGAACTTCTCTGAGTCGAACCTAGATATGCATATATTCTAAAAGCAGAATGGCTTACTTCTTAATTAAATTTCTATAAAGACTGCTGCCACACCAGTTCAAAATAATGATCTGCCTAATGCATAGAGGGTCTCCTACCAAAGCTTCAGGTTTTTAGAGTCAGTGCAAGAATTCCAAGGCAGGTAAACAGAACTAATGTACGTAGGAGAGATCATTTCCTAGAGCCTCTGGATTATTCTTTTTGTTAGACCCTGAAGCCTGAGAGCTTCTGGAAGCCTGGCTGCCCCTAAAGCCAGGTACACCATGCCTAAGGTAACTCAGGAAGGACTGTAAATGCTGTAGCTATTTTTCAAGATTCAACAGCTATTTGGCTTAGACTGCAGCTGATTGCTATAAGTCTTTTAAGATGGGTTCAAATATCTTCCTTTTTTTGGCTGAAATGTGAATTTTATCCATTTAATCAATTGTTTTATTCAAGTGTCATGAGAAGAGGCAAAGTGGTTCTGGATTTACCTTCTCAATAGCATCTGTTACCCACTGTACCTCGGTCATGTCTCTTCTTGTTTATCTTCATCTAAATTGAATAGTACCAATCTTTTCACTCTCTCCTCATTCACTCTCTTTTCACATCTCCACAAATTTCCATCATCCCAGTGTAAGCTCTGTAATTCCTGCTATTTCCTTTTCGAGTCAGAGTAATGAGAACTTCAGGAAAAGTAAGTTTTTTACAATAATGTCATTCTAATAGTCTCACCATTATTTTGCTCTCCCAGTTGATACCATTCATTTGACTTTCAACTGCAAGATACAGAGGGGAGCCCTTCCCTGTGCTGTCCAGGGTGATGCCCACATCTCTTTCACAAGTGGTTACCATGAATTGGGAGCCTGTAATATGATCCAGATCTCCCCTCATAATCTCTGCCATCTCTGCTGATGCCGAGCGCCCCGGAGCCTCTCTTTATTCATTCTGTCAGACCAAAGAAGCTGATTGCATTTACTGCTCTCCTAAGGCCAAACCCCAAGGATTTTAGTCCTTATATTAAATCAAGCTTGTCCTGAAGGCAGTGGGAGTTTGCCAGAGCACAAAAACTGAGTCTAACTCAGTCCTTCAAACTCGGAGCAGCTCAGACCTTGTTCATAATGAGCACTGGGGCCAGAAGGTCAGAGGAGTGGGAGAAGCTGTAATTGAAGAACATTTATTGTCAAATCATCAACACAGTGTTTCCAAACCTTGCAAATCCTCCCCCCTTCACTTCTCTTTCACTGGCTTCGAAAGGTGAGACTGCAGAAAGATTTAGAGGCAACAAAAGCCTCCATTCCAGCCCCACCAGCCCCCTTGGCTGAGCTGATGAGCAGCACAACTCCGGCCCCAGGCACTGACTGGGCCACACAGCCCAGGGTGGGCTCACAGGGGTCTCGCTCCTTGGCCCAGCACCCTCCACAAGTACTGTCTTCTGTTTGCCATACCCAGAATCGGTGACAGACTTGCCACCCAGTGCAAGCAGCCTATGCCTCCTGGCATTTGAGAATAAGGGCAGAGAGTCTTTGCATTCATCCATTTAACCTGCCTGGTCCAGAGACCAGGTGCTGACCACCTGGACTTTGTGAGGAAGCACATTTTGGATCACTCATTTAAAAATGTGTTCAGTTCTCTTTATTTTACATACCCTTAGGTGCCTGTAGACTTATGTACCAGCTTCTTCTGCAACCTAAGAGATGCAATAGGATTTTATTGTCTGTTACAAAACTACATTTGCATGTGTTTGTGTAGCAGATACTAGGATGCATTGTTAAGCACGGAGACACTTTGTCACTACCTGCTATTAAAATAAAATTTAATAATCTGTATCCATCAACTGTAGCCACCATAGACCAACAGGGACCACCGCTCAGTCATCATGCATTTCTAGCATAATGAATATATTTGTACAAAATACACAGTGGGCATTTCAATTTCTAATACCACTGTCCCTGTACCATTTGCATTTGTTATTTGTATTCATGAACATTTCCAGAACTAGGCAAGAAAATAAAATCTTTTTCTTCAGGAATCTGAGTGAGTTGCTGGACAACGGATGGCAGGATATCATCATGATCCAGTCTTTCACATGATGGACTTGCAGAATGTAATAATAATAATAGTAATAGTAATAATAACAATACTACCTATATCTATACCTATACCAAAACATAAAGGAAGAGAACAGTGTGGATATCCTGCCACTCTTAGGCAAAGCCAGTTGGGCTAAAACATTATGATCTCAGTTTAAAAATAATCCCATACTAGACCTGAGTCCTTAAAAACATAACACAGGAATATCAGAGAAAGAAAACCAATATTCTTCTCCAGTTTAAGCATCTTGCTTTTTGGATGGCCATGTTTTCACTTAGTTTTTCTTTGGATACGCTTGTTATTTTGCAAAACCTTGAGAAGAAAACAAAACCTCTTCTGAAACAGGATGCCTTTGTCAGGATGACTCAATGATGTCACAGGTCCAGTAACAAGGGGCCTAGAAGTTAATTCATGCTCATAGATTGTGCATAGAAATTGTAGAGTACTACGTTACACCAAACATGCTGAAGAAAAGCTGCATTTATTAATTTGGATGTTTTATGACTTTATATAATAAAATAGAACAGGAAAGAAATTCAAATATTAACCCAGAGCAACCCTGGATGGATTATGGGCTAACCATGAATGAAAATCTCAAATGAATGACATGCAAGGATTATTTAAAGGTCTATCAGAAGACACAGCTATGGCAATTTTGCCAAGCAAAATGTAATATTAGCCTCTGCTCCCAACAAAATTTTCTCACTAACTTTTTATTAGCTTGAGGTACTACTTGGTAAAGATCAGTGTTCAGAAACCATGTTGTTCATTCCTCCTGATGAATGAACAGCACACACAAAAAGCTGCTTGTCAGCTACACTGGAGAAGACTACCCAAAAGGAATTCTGTACCAGAGAAAACAATAAATACAGAACAATTAATTAGATCCTAACACACACATGACAAAACCACAGCTAGGATGGGGCAGAGAAGACAAAGAATTCCTCTAGATCTTGGGCTCAGGTAGTCCCTGTACCAACTCACCTGTCATCCCCCAATCCTAGCTGAGCCTGATAGAAGCAGCGTTATGGTTATGTCTTGTGAGATAAACACCTCTGTTTAACCAAGGTTTGCCCTTGAGAAATCCATTCCAGGCATAGATCCATTCTTCCCCAAAGCATTTTGCCTCGAGGTTCTAGAAGTAGCCTACGTGATACACAAGTACCTGTATTTCTCTGCTTTGGCTCCCAGACTTTGGCTGTGGCATCCAGAACTCAGCAGAAGACAGCAAAGAGTTAAATTCACATGTGCTATGTGAAATTTAGTTTTAAAATTGAACTGTTTGGAGTTATTTTTTACCAGATCTTTTTGTACTGTGCAAGAAATGGGGGTTTGGAAAACAAGTAAAATAGTTCTGCTGGAGGCTAGCAGAGAAAGGATACAAAAATGAGGTTGAAAGAAATGGGCCTATAAATCTGACATCCTGTGCCCTGGTCTTGCAATGTGATCTGCACCTGCAACTAGAGTGATTGATTTCAGCAGCACCCACCCAAACCCAAGCACCCAAACACAGCCCCTGGCAGGGCTGGGGCTTGCACTGCTGCACAACACAGCCTGGCTCAGAACAACTCAATCACACGCTGTGCAAGAGGGAGCGCAGATTTTCAAAGCACTTTTTGCAAGGAAAGATTCTCAGGGAACCTTTTGATTTCCTGTATTTTCACAATGCTTTTGCTGTTGTCTCACTACCATCATATCCTCCAGACAATTTATTTATGTGCCACACAATGAGTGGGTCTTGCACAAACACATACTCCTGTCTCCCAACAAAGTTGCCAGAAACATTATTTAAAGTTTATTGACTAATATTTCTAGGTAACATTCCCTGATTATCTGAATAACTGAGATGACTTGCACAATTGCCTGCTTCAATTGTAAAATAGTAAAAGAACAGAAATTGTGCACTTAAATTTTTTCTTGGTTTTTTTTTTTTTAATTATGCAAAATACCATGATGAGCTGCAGGATTCTAACAGCACCAATAGGTGGTGCTATCAATTTCTCTAATGGCCCATTATAACCAGTTGGAAAAGATGAGTTAATGGTGTGATGCTGAAGTTTGCAGAAGTTGCACATGCCCATCAATAAAGGCTGCAGATCTTTGTTAAGGCATATTAGCAAATATTCTCAGCAATATCTAAAATTAATGTGTCAAGAAAAAAAAAAACCAAACCTCTCATTGCTCCTTTTACTCTTCCCAAGATCTCATCAAGCTCTTAAAAATGTTGCCAAATTGTCAAAGAAGTACCTGAATTTGGATGGAGAACTAACTTCATGTGCTGAGTACAAGAGAATTGCACCTTTCATAAGTAAAAATTTGAAAGTATATAATCTGAAAATATTGTCTAAATGGTAGCCAAAGAAAAATTATGGTCCAGATTGACTTTCAAATCCATTTATTTTCAAATATACTTTATAGTACGTTGTGGATATATTATATTCAAAAGAGAAACAGGTAAGTAAAGCATTGTCCTGGTGGGCACATCCCAGCTGCTATTAAAATTACATCCAGGAAAAAAAAATGGATAACAATAGTGCTGCTTCCAAAATATAGGTACTTCCTGGGTTGATGAGTTCACTTATAAATCAGGCCCTTCTGAAATCATTACCTTTCTGCCATGCTGTATATTTACATCTACTGACTTAAATATTCCAAATATAGTAAGCAAGCCATTATGACCTTCTCCTAATTGAACGAGACAGACAAGAGTGCGTGTTACAGTACATCTATATCTGGAGGAGAGAGAGAATGTGCGCTCAAGACAGCGTGGGTAATGAGATCTTCTCTGCTATTACAAGCAACCTATGGCTCTGGGGCGCCCGGCTCTCAGGGCTACTTATGGAATTCAAGCCCGGCTCAGTTGAGTTTTCCATCAGTCTTTATCTGAGAGGTGACCTGTTATGTCCCGATGGCTGGTGCCATTTCGTTGCTGAGCGTTAACTAGCTCACAGCAAAGCGACTGCATCACCCCTCCCAGCCTTTAGCCCTAGCCAAGATGAAAAAGCTCATTTGGTCTGGCTCAGCTATGATCCAGTTTATGGCCATTCCTTTGTTCCCAATGTTCAAGTGAAGAGGGTTAATTACTTCCCTTTGTTACAATTAACGATGCTAAACGCCAGGGAAAGGGCAGAGCTGAAGAGCATGAATTACAGTTCCAAGCAACATTCTGGCATTAAAAAAAGAACTCTTCTGGCAAGACAAAAAAATTGAAATTTCCCACATAAAAAGGCGTATTGATTTGCAACTGCTATATCACATCTTACAATGCTACAACCCTTTTGCTTTAATAACATCATTTTATTTCAATTCTTGTCATTTAGAACATTATATATACATACCAGCCCTGATTACATATTTCAGTACTTCCCTGATAACATATTCAGGTCTTGTTGCGGTCAGGAAACATCAGGGAGGTGGGAAATGCTACTGTGAAACATTTTGAGGAATAAATAGATACACTTCCAGTAAAAATGTTTCAGCCATCTCTGTCTTTTTGACTGGCACAGTCACCTTTAAAAGGAAAATGTGCAGATTAATGGTTTTGGAAAGCACGCCTGGCTGGGCAGCTACACCCTGCCAGGGCCAAGCTTTACAGTGTGGGGGGTCCCAGGACACAGCCCCAGCTCCTTCGCTGGGAGTACCCAGCACAGCCAGTGCTGCCAAAAGCAAGGAGCCCCTGTCTGAAAAGGGCTGTCCCATGCCACCAGCACTCACAACATCACACTCTGGTCCCCCCAGGGCTGAGTGACACCGTTTGTGTCTCTACATAAACACTGTTGGCTTCTCCCTGACACCCCTCACCCTGCCTCAGCATGGGTCTGAGGAGAACATGCCCATTTTGGGGGCTAAAGCTCCCTCCCCTCAAGCCAGGGATGGTGTTAGATGCCCACACCACACTCCACTTGGCCATCATAGAAAAGTCCCAGTGCAAACACACATTTCTCTCATGTGCCAGTAATCTTCAGGAGAAGGCAGGTCAGTCACAGGCATCTGCCAGAGACCCACCCTTCCTCTTGCACGAGAAGCTTCTCACAAGCTCCATAGCTGTGCGATGCCATCCAGTCCTTCACACACCTCTTCAGGGCTCCCCCACATCATCTTCCTATGAATAAAATACAGTTTGCTGCCAGCACCCTAATGAAAGCTAACAAGCCATTGCCCAGCTCTGCAGGACGTGCAGGAGATCTGCCCTCCACAAGGACAGCACCAAAGCTGCTTTGCCACGGGTGGAGGCTGCTTCAGCCTCCTCAGTCCCAGACAGGTTTCCACACCCAGGTTGGCTCCAGGGCTCCCACACATGTATTTCCATCCCCTATCCACCCTGTGTGGATTGTCCTGGGGTAGCACTTGGGTCCAAGAGGGACACTACAAATACTCCAGCAAGAGAAAAAAAAAAATGTAACCAGGGAGCAGTAGTCATGTTTCACATTATCATCATTCTAAAGCCCAGCCAAAATATTTTCCTTTTATAAGGCTAAATGTCTCTTGACTCCCATTGAACCCCCAGTATAAATATCCTCTCTGCACCATGTACATCTATGTAAGATGCTGTAGAGAGGATATAAGCTGTATAAAACCTTGATAGAACAAAATAAAATGTGCACCAATGTGCAGCTGATAGATGCAGCAATTGATTTGTGGATTAGGTTTTTATTTTCAGCCCATTGAAAAGAAATAATGTATGGAGGCAATCTAGTACTAAGCATTTTAGAAAATCTATTTGAGATCATTTCAGCAGAAGCTCTGGCAGTTTGTCATAAGAGGGGAGGAGAGCAAAGGATAATTGTCTGCAGTCTAGTAAAACACAGAATAACTGCCATCACACTTGAGTGAGCTTATAGCCAGCCTGTCCCAGGGCCTCTAGAAGATAGAGCAGTTAATGTTCCCTTTTATTTCAGAGGTTATGTCACTTGTATCACAGATTTATACCATGATACAGCAATTTCATCCAAGCAGATGGATAATGATGTCAAAGGCAGAAACCCTGTTTTTATTGAGTTTTGCAAAGATTGCTCAGATAGCTGCTTCAATTGAAAAGCCTCAGCAGTACTTCAGCTCTTAATCTTTGTAATCTCTGTGGTATTAAATTTCATCATTTTTGTTTGAAGGAGGAAAATTCTGCAGTAATGGCTTCCTAATAGGAAACACAGAGGATACAAAGCTGGGGGCTCTCCATGCAGTGGTTCCATAAGCACTGCTGATTTATAGGGCTGTTTATGACAGAAAGGAAAATTATCTTCTGCAGGTATAAATCAGGTAAAGAGTAGGAAATTGAACTTAGATATCATCTTGTCAGATGCTTAATGTTCTTCCTCCTGTCACTTTGGATAGGCCCAATTTGTAGAATACTGCAGAGGTAAAAGAAGACAATTAACAGTGACAGTAAAGTAATAGATGAAGCTATAAAACCAACCTGCTGGTGCTAGATGCTATGTATGATTTTAAGATGAAGTAGTGCCAAAAGTATATATTAGCTCAAACCAACCATTTCCTGTGTTCAGCAATACCCACTGTGGCACTTGTTTGTCACTTTCATTGAGATCTACATACTACCCTTTACATATTAATGAATCTATAACATCTCACCTTTCCTGAAAGTCAAAGGAGCTTCTCACCAGTTTATTTGTTGTTTACTTATCAAAACCACATGGATTATTTGCTTAAAAAGCTTTCTCATTACCATGATCACATTACTGGCAGGCACACACCAACTAGATGGAGACATGAGCTACTTTCATTTTCTGAGGAGGAAATAACGGAGGTCTGAATGTCATAGCCAAGCTTAAAATCCTGGCAACTTTTTTCCCTATTTAGTGTTATGCCAAAGCAGATACTAAAAAGGAAAACAAAACAAAAACAAAACCCAAGGGCCAGCGGAAATGAACTCTGCATTCCATGGCAGAGAGAGGCTCAGAAGAAGATATTTCTGGCTGCAGCTACTTGCAGGAACTGCACTACTAATAGGACAGAAACTGAGTAGCTGAGAAGACCAAATACCTTCATGGCTTCTTCTCTATATAAATTCAAAGGTCATACTGTATGATCGATGATAGAAAAATTTGAATGTACAAAAATGGAAAAGATCAGAATATTTTATCTTTTAGAGATTACAACGGGTGGGAAGCTACAATTGTGTGTACCAGAAATGCTGGAGCCATAAAAAATCCAGTCTGAACATCATAGATCAAGCTGAAGGTCCAGTGCTTTAAGGAAAGGGGAAAACCTTCAGCCATGAGAAGTATTCAAAGTAGAACTAAAACATCCTGTGAGAAAATAAATAACGAAATAGGAACTAAATAAGACATACGCCAAAAATGTTTCCTTACAACCTTTTTGGCAATACAAGCCTGCATTTACTTTCTGCAATAGAAACTGCAACTGGAATTAAAACCAAAACCAAACAAAATCTTAATATAGACAACATAGACAAGGGGAGTGAGGTTGCTTCAGTGCAGCTGATCATACACACCCTGGTTTCTACCTGTGCTATTTTTTTAACCTTGTTGTAGGACTGCTCATTTCCTAGCACACACTGTTCCTCTCATCTGTATCGTAGCTGATTTCTCTCCCAACACATTTGTTACTCAGGGCTGAGGTGAGCAGAAGGGACATGTCAATTTGTTTAGGCACTTTCATTGTTTAAGCCCAAACCAAGAGAAACCTAAGGAACAAGCCTTTGGAGTTAACAGCAAGGCCACCACCCAGCGCCAAGCCTAGCCACTTGCTCCTGAAAAGCAGAGGATTCCCAGATGGTGGGGGGTGGGGGCTGCCTCTGCTGCAAACAGGGCACACGTACTGTGTGACAGGAAAATCTGTGTGTCCTCACAGCTCCCAGCTGTCCACTCTTAAGAGCTAAAGACAGCTTCTGCCATTTCACAGCGCTATTTATAAGTATCCCTGCAGAAGGAGCCTGGAACTGGGCACTGGCTGCCATCAGCAATCCAAACTGGCACAGCTTTCTCCTGGGGGTGTTTCATTTCATGCTCCTTGAGGTGCCAGTGCCACCAGTAACTGCTGTTCACTGCCATCCTGCTGGGCCCTGGCCCACCCTGTGCAGACGGGCACTGGAGGTCTCCAGGGCAGAGGAGCCCAAGCCTGGCACAGCATCGGCTTTGCTGTTAAGTCTTGAGAGATTTCCTTGCTTGTCTGTTTTTGTTTAAATGCTCTCAACAAAAATAATTTAGTTTGTGTTGGGCAAAACAAATGCCAAGGCCTGCATTTTCCCACTGCAAGATAAGGGAGAAACTTATGCATTCTCATACCAGAATAGCCACCACAAACACCATGTAATTGTTGACATAAGAGCTTCTTTCCCCAGTAACTGCATTTCCCAGAGCTCCCTGTGATTTCTTGGCTAAGAATACTTTCTCATTCAGTGAAAACAGACTCATTCTCTAGAGATACACCTTAGAACTCCAGTAAATAATAATTTTAAAATAACTTCCTTGCACTCCTAGCATACTTTCAGTATAAAAGACAGTAAATTAACATCTTAAAAGCATCTTTTCTCTCTAACATCACCTGGCCTCCCACCTTGCATGGAAAATGACACACACTGCCCACAAGTACAGATTTTCAACTAAGCATTACAGAAACCATTAACCGTTTATCAATAATACTAAATATTTCAATTCATAATTACTTGGACAAACACCACATTAGAATAAGACTTCTGAGGAAGTAAAAAATAAAATTAAAGCTGGTTTTAACCAACTCTTTGGAGCACCGAAATCCAAAGCATAACAACAGCCATAAGACATACATTACTCAAATGCAGCTGGAAGTACACTCCCCCAAGCAGCCCCAGTTTGGAAGATGTACAGACACACACCTTCCTTAGCCAGCCCTGGGTAACCAGGCATTTGACTGGCCATGACATCAGGTTTCTCAATCCTGCTGCCCAAGGGATGTTTTTCCATCTCAACTATTATGTCAGTGATGAAAATTAGAGTGACACCAGCACCCTTAAACTGAAGGGTGCATTTCTGAAAGCCACAATATTTGAAGGAACTTCCCTTCAGCCTCAGCGCAGCAGCCTTTTCTTCAGAACCTGAAGAAAACAACAGCCGGGAAACACACGCCTGACACGGAGGTGGAAGCAGCACCTGTGGAAGGATCTTATAATCACTGAGCCAGGTTTTCAGTGCTGCAGTACTGGCTCAGGAGGAAATCTCAGAGCTTTAACCAGAATGCACTATTCCAAATATGTAGCTGGATGCTCCACTATAAATATGAACTTTCAGCTACTTAACACTTTATAAACATATGCTTAGCAACTGAGCTTTTTGATATCCCATATTTTTATCAAGCTACTTTCTAAGCCCAAAAACAAAGATAATGGACAATCAGCATTAGTTTCTCCAAGGGAAGGCAAAATAGAACAAGATATATTCTTGTACATTTGGTATGCATATTTTTGGGAGTTATACAACTTTAGTTTTGCAAAGCAATTTTCTGAACTTTCACTGACAAACAAATCTGATCTGAAAAACTCTTACATCAGCAGGGTTGGTTTGCAGATGTTATTTGTGCCATTTATTTATCAAAAATAACTAGAAAATGTTTTTAAAACATCATTCCAGACTGTACAAATAGGAATGTGACATGGGCTGTCTGTTTTACTTATACTGTTTTACTGCTTCGTATTCTGAGCAAACAGAGAGGCTATTTTCCCCAGGGGTTCAGGAGGGCATACTATTTCATTTCTTCAGAAAATTGTTTCTCTGGATTTCAATCTTTTTAGCTAGATATGACAAAATATAATATCAAGAACACTTATGCTTTTTATCAGCTCTATTTTCAAAGCATAAATAATAGATCAGTATATATTTAAGTCAGGTGACCGAGTCTTATTTCTGAAATCAAATAAGCATTTTGCAATTTTTAAATGATGCTGTACATTTTCACTACAGCATCATTATGCCTTTAAAATGCTTTCAAAAGACTAATTTATAAGCATGAAGTGATTCTGAAGATATTTCACTAGTGTTAATAATACCTCACTCAGGTAGCATTCAATTTTCTGAATCCTTGGGTTAATGAGGCAAATAAATCAAAATTAAATTGGCCCAGGGAAAAAAAAAAAATCAAACAAAATTGCATCCATTATGTTATACATTCTGAGACTCCTTCAGCACTGTTCACAACAGCAAACAATATTGCAGCTCTCAGAATCATTACACTTACTCAGAATCTAAGATTAATCTCACAATCTGAGATTTAAAATCAAATAGATCAGACTTCATGACTAGACAAACATAACACCTTATTATGACGTATCAGGAGTATTCACAAGATGCTGTGAACAGCCTTAGCCAAGTCCTTTCCATTAAGTTCCCATAATTTCAGCTGCCTACCATTTCTCCAATAATTCAACCAATTCCTTCCAGGAGGATTTTACCATTGCAAACTGCTAGGTCTTTCATTTTAAGATAAGCCTTAAAAAGAAAATACATTCTGCAAGCAGGCTATCATTCACCATTTTTTAAAAAGCCCCAAAATCACACAGATGTAGGCAAATAGCTGAAACAAACAAAAATCCTAGCATTTCTGAAAAATAAATACTTCTAGTCATGCTGCTGTAGTAGGAATTGTGGAAAAAATATTACCTTCACCCCTTCCTCTAAAATATGAGAGAAAGGAAATATTTTATAGATACTATAAAAAGGATCCTACTGTTGGGGAATATGAGTGTTGTCAGCTCTTTCAAAAAAATGGTTAATAATATACAATACAGAAAACTAAAGAGGCTGAAGTTGTTACCATAAGTAATAAATTCACCATGAGCAAATAACAATCAACAAATACTGATATGCAATGAGCACTTGCCATTGTTATCCTCTTATGACTTGTAGTGAAGTAACAAATGCACTTCTCTACCCAGAGTCACCTACCTGCACAAGGGCAGCCTTTCAGCCTAAGGAACTTACTATGAACATGAAGCCCCAGCTGAAAAACTTCCTCACAGAGCTGTCATCACTTGCTAAGTCAGTAGCATAGACTCAAGACTTCCATATACACAGTATTTACATTTTTTTAATGGAAAACACTGCAGAAAAGTAGATTGGTTGGTTTGTTTCCAAAAAAAAGTTACTACTGGCTAGTAACATTTAAAATTTAATGACAGTAAAAAAATCCAACAACTAATTTTTTGCGTATTTTAAAGGAGTTAAGGACCCAAATGTCCTTAGGTGGCACAGGCCAAAAGCAACAACAAACAAAACAAAACCACGTTGCATGTTGTCCCCAGGTAGCACCTTCCCTGTGGCTTTCCAAAACAATTTGTATGGCCAAGAGCTTGCTTAGGAGCAAGTTATATGGTGGCCTAATAAATTTGTTTAGATTTTACTCCCTGGGGACAAACACCACAAGAGCTACTTGCTAGAAAATAATAAGCAAAACCAGACACCCTTCCATTGCATTAGAAAAGCTTTTCATTTCATCAATCTATAACAAGTGCATGTGTACAGCAAGGGAGCAACCTCCACAGGCAGGAATTAAATGACAAAGCCAGCCTAGCAAAAGCATCCCTCTGCTCACAGTAGGTTTGGAAGGGAGTGGCCCCATTCAACCCCTATTCCACATCAGCCACTGGGGTCTGCTGCCTCCTGTGCTCCAGAATGGCCAAATGGTGTTGGGGACTAGGGCTTAAAGAAAGCCATTCCAAAAAGTGTTGATTTCACCTCAATATAGAACAAAATAAGCACTGTCCCAGACCCTGAATTAAAGTTCAGTGCCTAACTCTGGCACACCAACAGCACTCAGTGCTTGGCTGCTAAGGAGGCAGGTATTTTACATGAAGTTCTACCTCAAATTATTCCTTTGAGTTTAGGTTATGACAGACAATACTGACAGAGTCACCATTCAATGGTTACTCAATTGCTTGCTCAGAATGACACAGTAATTTTATTCTGATTCTTAGTCCACAGAACAGAAACCACAACTGCTATCAGCCCTCTCAAGGCCTCATGCTCTTTGGCAAGGAGTTTTGATTTGTGTTTTTATAGCACTACCAGGTAGTGGTTCTGCACTATCATTATCCAAATAATTTATAACAAGTGAGAAAGAACATCTCGGAAACAAACCAAATGCATCTGGATCTGCTCAGGAAAAAGATGAAATATTGCCAGGGCACCTAAAAACAGCCTCTTAAATCAGTGTGTGATGCACGTCTGAGATGCTCTGATGTTCTGAAAGGCACTTAAAAGCATGTAAACTTGCATTATTACCATGCACATAACCAACTCATGAGTATTATCATGGGAGCAACATGAACACAGTGACATGTCAACTGCCTGCAGGATCAGGCTTTGGACATAAATTAAAATATGAAATTTAGATTACATTAAAACACAACAAAAATGGTTAAAGACACGCTCTCAGAAAAAAAGTATTGTAGAAGCCAATGGCACCAGACTCCTTTCTACCACTAAAACAATGTTAATTTAAAAGCTGAGATTCATTTGAAAACATTCACCTGTAAATCAGAAAGTCCCCAGAGATTAATTTCTGCACTTACACTATTTGCAAAAAATATTTAACTTAAAGGCATCCCTTTTTTCCTGAAATAATTGCTTGCAAGATGAGAACTAAAACACAATCTGAAGTGTAGTAAAGGTAATTGCTGCACTTACTGCTCGTGTCATGTTGATGTATTACCATGTATCAAAGGTCACAGTTCTGTACTCATACATTATCAAATTTGAAAGAGCAATATTCGAATCCGACCAACCTTTAAACTGCCCGGAATCTGTGTGAAAATGGATGCAGGCTAACTTGGATTTAAAAAAAAAAAGAAAAAAAAAAATGAAGCCATGTTTCGGAAGCTGAGGGGTCAATCAAGCCAGACTGACAGGGTTACGTGCCACTTCTGTGCATCTAATACCCTCTTAGATTATCAATGAGCTGCAGTACACTGATCACAAGCTAAAGCAGCTGTGCTAATGAAAATGAAACAGTCTGAAAAAATTAGGTAATACAGGCCTGTGACACAGGGCAGTACCTTGTGGACAATAATGGAGGAATAAGGACATAAATCACCATTTAGATACAATAAAACCTGCAATACCCACCCTGAAACGTCTATGGAATCGTGGGCCTAAGTCAGCATCTTCACAACTCCACAATTCTCTCTGAAGCTGCCACGTATTTTCAATCCTGAGTCAAGGCAGGTTTTCCCTGCCTCTACTTGAGCGCACACAAAATTTTGCAGTCCCGTGCCAGCCTGACCTTTGAGGGTGGAGAGCTGGCTGCTCATGCCATGAGCCAGGAGTTCTCACAATTGGTTGTAGCACAGACAAATGGGTCTTATCAGAAACTACTCAACCTTGAACAACTTTCTTCTCCTACATATGCCAGTCCAACTGGGGGGCAGGGACTGCACTAAAGATGCAGGGGCCCCCCTCATCCTTGTTTGGTAACGCATGGGGCCCTTAAAAACACCCAAATAACTACAAAACTCAAGTTGATTGAGTACAGCCAGCGCAGAAGAAACTATTAAACAGAATTATCACCTTAAATCATCAATTAAGCTCTGGAAAATAAATTGTTTTTTCATAATTAGTTTTTTCCTTGAGAAGTTACATACACAGCAAAGACAGCATATATTCAAATAACAAGCTATGCAATTTAGTTTAATATGCTTTAAAATTTGTTTCATTTGGTAAAATAGGAAATTTCAAAAGGGGAGCAGAAGTTCAAATATTTTCTCAATTGTAAGCAAAAAAGTTAAGAGACATTTCAGGAAGTCTATTAGAGCCTAAGAATTCACACTAATTAATGTTTTTGCCATTGATTTTAATGGAATTTCAACTGCAGGTGATGTATAGTTAAGGCTACAGCTAGGATTAAAATGATACTTCTGATTTAAGATAATATTTATAGTACATAAACACACATACCCTTTACTAATGCAACAAGGCTATTACAACAATATCATCTATAAATACACAGGATCTCCTGTTTAAATAAAAGCTCAATATACAAAAAATACAAGTACAAACATTCCTAAAGAAATAACAACTTTCACATTTCCTTTGAAACATCATTCAAAATAGTTTTCTTAAAATGAATTTTCTTGGTGGTTTTGTAAAATGCTTTTGAGTGCTGAACAAGTCAAAATTAAGTTCCGTCAACTGAGCAGAACTCCTTGAAGCGATGCAAGGAATTACAGGGCAGACAACTTGAGAAGAGCTGGAAGGTCTTTGTTGCTTGAGTTTTCTACAAATCCAGCTTCTCTATTTTCATTGAGGCAGCAAAATGGGGAGAGAAAGAGAGAAAGAATGATTATTTCAATATAAGTTACAAATTTAGAGATGACTTTGAATTTACAAATTGAACACGTAAAATTGTCAGCTCTCCAGAATCTGCACCCCTTGTTTTCTCCTATATCTCATTATCTCAGGATTCTGATGCATGTATTCCTCTCTGGAAGTTGCAATCTCCCTTTTGCAAATTATTTTTGTCACACACAAAAGGAGAATACATGATTTCACACTGGCAAAGGCTTATGAAGCCCTCTTGAAAAACATTAGTAATTGTTCACTGAAAATCCTAGCAGTACAATGCTAGGTACATACAGTGGCACTCCTGAAATAGGTTTATTACCACAGTGACTACTGTGAGAAATAACCAGGATTACAAGACCTGGTCAGGACATCCCCTTCTAGCCAAAAATTTAAGTCATGATCAAATTGATTTTATGCAACCTTGAAAGTTATATTATGATACAGTGCTTTAGATTTTTCACTCTTGGAAAGTTAAATAATCTATTGAGAATCTTTGAAGTGTTTGCATTAATCCCAAAACCCCATGGTTTGGGAACAAATTATTGTATAATCAATACATTTCATTTTAAAGCCCTTCTCACTATCCTGCCTATCATACACCTCTCTAGGTCTTATTCTTCATAGTCACAGAATCGTTATTCTTTCAGAGAAAAGATTGAATGTGACCTGACAAGACCCCAGAGAGGTCCACAAATCAAAAGCAACAGTGAAGTCAAATTCCATGAGACTCACAATCTTAAGGGACAACTCAATTTCTTATTTTTTTAAATGCTGGAGGGTAGCAGTTCCTGTTGTTAAACACTATTGGAACTTATTCTATTTGTTGTGTAAATAAATATCTAGTAAAAACCCAAGGCTAAGAAATTCCCACCTACTCAGGATGCCATTGTTTTCCTCCAAACACTGAGAATCCAAAGCAGGAAGTACACTGAATTTCAGACAATCTCAACTAGGATGCATTTCTGACAGAAGTTTACAGTTTGTCCTCTGACAGAAACTTTGGTGCACTGCTACACACCAGGACTTGAAGCCAACAACCTTATGCCAGTCAGCTCCATCAGCTGTAATTCCTTGCCTTCATCACCTTCCACAAACCTGAGATATATGAATTCCACCTAAAGACCACACCATAGAAGAAAGGAGCACTGCCAAAGACTAGTAATCATTTCACATACTTTTTCCTGTCAGCGAATCAAAACTTCCTGACAAACACCAAAAATCTATGATCCATATTCTGCCATTAAATACATTCTTAAGCAATCACATGCCATCAATCAAACATAACCCACTGGTCATGCAGCAATCTTTTATTGCCCTCTCATTCTCCAACTTCATTTTAAATCTAATCCCTCCTGCAAGGCTGTCTGTTCAAATTATTAGGAACTTTCAAACTTCCAGTCTTTATTCCTGGAAAACTTACTCTCCTCCTAATGTTTATACACTTGATGTATCTGCAGCCTTTTTTTAAATTACCTTGTATTAGGGATATGTTTTCTGTACAGCCTCCTCCAGAGGCTCACTACACCTCTGGAGCCACATCTGGACAGGGTTGCATTTTACTAGTTCTAGAAGGGAACTGAAACACGAGATGCTGATACCTGAGGCATTAATCTTTAACCACATGACTGGACAGGAAAGAACCTCTTAGAGAGATTAGGGGGAAAAAAAACAAACTAAACCAAAAACAGTCTGTAAGACACAGAAGGAAATGAAGGCCTAATGATTTCACTTGAGAACACTCAGAGAACTGGTCAAATGATTATTTGCCAAAGACACAAAATTAATGTTCATGGTTATTGTTCTAGTGCAACATTCTCAGACAGGACATCCCTTACCCCATTAACAGTTTTCCTCATTGTAGAATACCTAACAAAACCTCACTCCAGAAGCAGAATAAATAAGGAGAGGTAGCTTACTTAAAACTTATCCAGCACTCTTGTACTGAATGTGTTTAGACTTTACAAAAATTGAAGACTTTTTAAGTTTTTAATAGCAGACTTAGCTACTGAATAATGAAAGTTTCCTTTAGCTGACTCATTCCTCCAGCACCACAAATCCACAAGTGCACAAACATTGCTAAACTCAGAACCATGTACCAACAAATAAGTGTTTCTCCTAGCTTTTGAACCTTAAAAAAGTTTGCAAGTCTCTCATAACAGTTAGACAGATTTTTCCTACCAAGTTATTGTCATATACTTATTCTGGAATTAACTCTTAAAAGCAAAGAAACCTCTCCAATATTGTGTAATCTCCAATTGGATCCTTATTATTTCTGACGTAAGAACACGATACTAACATAAGTTAATCACCATGTGGTTACAGCCAAATCCTACTACATTTTCTGAAAAAAATCTCTTCAAGCTCCTATTTGTTATGTCTTGATTAAGACTTTGTTCTAAAAGAAAAAAGACATCCCTTCCCTCCCCCCAATAGTTCACTGTCATTTTTTAAGTCCTTCCATTGGCTTCTACTCATGTATCACACGGGGTTCATTCTTCTTGACTTCAAGGCAACCATACCCACCCTTAGTTATTTGCTTTTGATCATCTCTAGACCAGTCCTAAACCATCAGCTTTTGCATTATCTTTATTTGCCATTCCCTGGGAACTTCTTTTTCCTGCATGGAGGCTCAACAGATTTAAGAAATTGTCATACCAAGATTTCACTAAATATTTTAATTCTGTCAAAATGTCCAAGGGCAATCAATTGCATTCTCCTTTAGAAGAAGTATTAGACTTTGAAATACTATTGCCTTTTTTAACTCACTTGTAAAGTAAAATTTAAATTTGACCACCTCATTTTGATTTATTTTGAACTAGAACACTCATTTGTCTTTTGTGGCAGTTTTTATACAGTTGAGATAACTCCTCCCTAATTTATAAACCTTAAGTGAATAAAGGACATCTCTGCAGTTATTCATGATATTCCAGAGTCAAGAAAAACTGCACGAACAAGCTTGCTATCACTATCCCACTCAATTTTGCTTTTCATCCCAGCCACAGAAAGAAAGAGGGCTCCTATGACATCTTAGAAGCCTAGTCCTGTGCAAAATCTCAGTACTTCTGAAAAAACTGAGATTCCAGTGCATGCCAATAAGTCAGAAGACAATAAAACATGGAACCACAGTGTTTATTTTTTTTCCCCTCTACTTTCTTCCATTTCCTTAAACTGCAGCTGGATGAAATATGACTGACAACTGCTGTATTTTTTTTTTTGTCTACATACTCCTACTTCCAAGGTTTTTTTGGTGTTACAAAGACATGACTAAGTGTGACTAGTGCTGTTCACTTACAGGTACTTTTGGATTCAATTCCTGTTGGATAGGTGCCTTCTACTATTGCCTCACTTATAGTACATAGAAGCCAAGAAGCAACTGCTGCAGAAACAGAATCCTCTTCCCATATTTATATCAGGACTGGGGCATCCACACTTGGCAGAAGGAACATGTGAATGCTTACTGTAAATTGAGAAATGCTCAGTCCATAACAGTCATATGTATCATCATGAGTCTCAATTCACCCACAGATTAACCCTGTGCCCTTATTCACTAGAGCTGCTTTAAAACCCTGAAAAACTAGAAAGTTAAAAATGGATTTTTCTCTACCAAAATTCTAGGACATCCTTAATATAATCTTCGAGCCTTCTGAAGCAGTTAATGGAAACAACAGCTCAGGCACTTTTTTTAAATATGAAAGCTCTCCAGAACAATTCTATCATGCACTTAAAACAGACTTAGATCTTCCTGTGATTAAAAGTTATAAGTATTTTTAGGTCACAAAGCAAGTTTTCACATTCTAAAATATATTTGTTTTCATATCAGGGCAACTGTCTCTACTTGATCCTTCAAGTGAACTTATTAAACAAAAAGTACCAATCACTTCTGTGGGTAGTTGCTCATGTCACATTTAAGAATCTTGGGAGAAATAATACCCTACCCCCCTCCAAATACTAAATCTCCTTTTTTAAAAAAAAAGTTCCTATTCCCAAAATCCTAAAAAACATCAATTTCTTTGGCAAAAGCAAGAATGTGAAAATATACGTGTCCCAGGCTAATGAAAACGTTTTTAATACATAGGTCCATTATTAACAGTTTTCTTAGTCAATTCTACAGATATTACATGCATCACAGCTTAGCCACTGCTTGTCATGGAAAAGATCTGAAATTACTCTACAAGAGACCAGATACTTCAGATGCACATTTTTAAAAGGAAGTAATAGGTGTACCTAGAGTAACCTTAAGTTCTGAACTGACAGTAATTCATGCCTTCATCTCCCATATGATGAATCAGGATATCAAATTTTACTTATTTTTAGCACTTATAATGTAAGTACATCCAACAATTTGCTGTGCTGAATTACTCACATGGTCTGTGATTTTTTCTCTCCAAAGAAATAAGCCTTTAAGCAGATAAATCAGTGAGGCACAGAATGAAGTGCAGATTAGCAACTTACAAAATAGTAAGTAAGCTTTTCCATCTTCCAGGCAAAATTATTTCCATTTAAATAGATTCTGTAATCTAAAATATATTCTCTGAAAGCATTAAAAAATTAATTCCCCTATCACTTTGTACTCTGTACTTTTCTTGTACTGTAAGATATGTCCTGAAAAGGGACTGTTTTCTTCGTATTCCCAACTAAGACAGCCACACACAAAATGCTTATTTGCTAATTGTTCATATAAGTATAGACAAACACCTGTGAGTAATCCTTTAATCACATGCCTACATTCTGTCTATTAAGACTAATTAAAATGTTAATTGCAATTTACATAGTGAAGCAGAAAAAAATTCCCCCTTAACCTAAACACAGACCACACTTGATTCTGCCTGATACAAGGCTGAGCTTCTAAACTATACCCAAAGAATCAGAAAATAAAGCATGCAAACGTGAATACTAAGGTGACATTTAGAAACATGCTTTTCCTGCAGAAGACTCTTAAAGTACTAAGACTGAGGGTTTTTGTTGTCTTTGCAGCACAAAAACCATCTCCTTTCAGAAGACATTAGATTAAAAATTGTTTTGAAATTTCCCCTCCCTCTGTAGTGAGGTATAATAAAACTTAGCACAACTATTACTAGATCAACCAAGTCACATATGTTCAGCATTTATTTCTAAAAAATTCTGATTGACTTAGGTACCTCACAGACATCAGAAAACTTCTAATCCAGGATTCCAGCTGTTATATTTAACAGGAAATGCGTAACAAGTGTCCTTAGCTTAAAAAGCAATGCAATTTTTAAAAAATTACATTTTCAGTAATCCAGCAGCAAATATTCATTGCAATTGTAACATTAAATAGTATCAACAAGCTTTAGGTACAGTTAGAAAAGCCTTTTGGCAAATGCACATGCACTTTATCCTTTTCATCAGGGATCTATTTCTATTCTATCAAAGCCACCTTAGCTACAAATAGACATGCTCCTTTTAAGGTGGCACATTCCTTCTGAACTTGCACAAAGTAACTGTAGAATAGCTGCATACAGCAGAACACGAATTCTCTTCAGTTTTAGGAATCACAAAGCAAGTATTGCTGCTAGATATCTTTATTTTCCTTTAACAAAATACACAAAGGCACAAAATTCACTTATATCTTGTCATTATTGTACAGGTATAAATAGTGCTTTGTATTCAAGTACAATCAAGTGCAGAGACTTATTATATTTTATGTAAACACAAAACAGTTTTGCATGTAGGTGCCTCTGGTTCATCTGCAACGCAAACACCAAAGGAGATGCCATTTATCCAAGTGCCATTTAAGTGAATTCTGTCAAAAAGTTAGACAATGAATAATATTAACACCACTGCAATGACACTTCCATATGCTGAAGTCAAATGTCAGATGACAGTTTAGCTTGTAAACATCTGTGTATTAAACATATACTCAATCCATTTTAACAGGGCAGCATCAAAACGCACCTTAAGTTCACTAGACCAAACTTACTAGGTCAGATGCCATCAGTAATTGCTCTTTATGTGTGGCAGCTAAAGAGATGTCAAACTGTAAGTCACCCTTAGCAAAGCTTGTACTCTGAAGTTTTCAAATCTGCAAACTAAACAAGGGCTACAACTGTTAGACTTCAACCAACTACACATTCTATGTGTTAACTTAAAGAGACATGCTTAATTTACAATACCCACTTTTACACACAGCTCTGACACATTGTGGCAGTTGAGGCAGTTTAAGCCCAAGCAAGATTTTTAAGTTGTACCATTAAAAAAAGCTCACCTGAATAGTAACAATAGGCATGAACAAAGCTAAAAACTAGCTACAGAAGGCACTTGAAGTATTTTATTCTGCATTTATGAAAGATTCTTCACTTTGTTCAGCTGAAGCAGACTCTGAAATAGCCTCTTCAGTTGTTGAAATGTTTTCTGCTTCCTCTTTTTCACCTTCTTCAGCTAGCTTATCATTTAGATGCTCAGAACTTGGTGCTTTATCATCTGTGTCACTTGTCTCAACGAGCTGGGCCATATCATCTTCAGATTCTGTTAAAAGAAAAACAACAAAATAGCTACTTCCAGAAATTAAGAGGCAGCTAATATTCTTAAAAATCAAATGCAACATTCTGCAATCACATACAGATTTTGACTAGTAACTGCATGACATTCTCAACTCATAAAAACTTTCATTTTTCTAAGACAGTCACAGGTACAACAATTAAAATTTAAGGGAAAAGAAAATACTATGGAAAAGAGCTTAGCTCCCACTAAGACTATGTATTATTTGCATATGTTCATCCTCAACAGAAGCTTTCTAAGCTTGTTACTAAAGTGAGACATTAGAAACACACAATGGTAATTCAATTTCTTTGTGTTTGGTAATGTCAGTTTCACCCACTGTTTAACCTTGTTTATAAGGGTTCTATCTGCACACAAACAAAAACATTCTACTTGATGGAAACTACTTTAAACATAAGGAGTCTGATAATCAGGGAAAAAAAACCCCACCCAAACAAATATATCCAAACCAGCCAATGAAAATTATTACATATTCTGTCTTCCCAGGAGTAGTGTAGGAAAGCTGTACAGGAGTGACTATACTTACTCTTCATCCAGGATGGGAGTTTCTTTGGTAAAATGCATATTTTTAAGATCAAAAACATTTATTTTAAGTACTGCCTTTTAAAGAAGTAAATTCTAGCTTCACAACAGGATTCAGTAGCATATGAGAAGTAAGAGTCACATTTTGAAGTAAGCATAAGCACTGAAAAAATGAATGTAGTGTTGCACTAAAAGACACAAAGTTACTACAGAATGGTATTGCTGATGGCACTTGATTTATTCACTAATATTACTCCGTACTATACAGTACTAATGCATACTGAGGTGTGAAGGTGAATAGTGTGCAAAATTGATGCAAAGTCACAGCTCAAAAATGTGAGACTTATCAAATGTTTCTAAATCCATAGAGTGGTTTGGGTTTGAAGCAACCTTAAATATCAATCCAGTTCCAACCTTCCCCTAGACCAGGTTGCTCAAAGCCCCACCCAACTGGGCCTTGAAAACTTCCAGGGATGGGGCAACCACAGCTTCTCTGGGCAGCCTGTGAGGAATGTGTCTCATTCCTCTTCACAGTGATCCAAATACCAAATCTAAACTTACTCTTTCAGTTCATATCCATTCTGCCTTGTCCTATTCACTATATGCCCTTGTATAACGTCCCTCTCCAGCTTTCTTGTGGCTCCTTTACATCCTGGAAGGTGCTCTATGGTCTCTCCAAAGCCTTCTCTTTTCCAGGCTGTACAGCCTGTCATCACAGGACAGGTGCTCCAGCCCTCTGGCCGTATTTGTGGCCCTCTGCCAGACTTGCTCGAAAAGGAGAATGTCCTTCCTGTGCCAGGGGCCTGTTGGGGTCTAACCCAGTCTGCAACTGGACTGCAGACCAGACACTTGCTTTCTTCCCACCCACCCTCCTGCCGCCCTAGTGGGATGAGGAGGAGAATCACAAAAAAAGTTAAACCCCCGGGTTAAAATTAGAACAGCTTAATAATTCAACAAATTAAGATAGCAATGACTACAACAAAAATAATTAAATCCAAGCAGGTGGGAAAGGGGAAGGAAAAGTATAAAATAAATATGTGATGTCAAATCCAATGGCAGGACATGGCTGGCTTTCTGGGCTGCAATCACACAGGTCATGTTGAGATTCTTGCCAACCAACATCCCCACATCCTTCTCCTCAGGGCTGCTCTCCATTCTCTGCTCAGCCTGTACTTGTGCTTGCCTTGATCCTTGATTAGACATGGCCTTCCTGAACTTCATGAGGTTCACAGTCGCACCTCTCAAGGTCATTCTGGATGGAATCCCTTCCCTGCACCACACAGCTCAGCATCATCAGCAAACCTGCTGAAGGTATGCTCAAGCCCGCTGTCAGTGTTCCTGACAAAGAGATCAAGAAGCACTGGTCCCAACACCAGCCTCTCAGGAAAACAGTGTCATCAGTCAAGTGCCACATGCTCATGTTGATCAAAATATGTTTGGTATCTGCAAGTAATCAGACTGCTTCAGGCTGATACAGAATTCAAGCAGAGCTGAAAGTTTTAGAACCACTGCTCTGGCTTCTCAGCCCATGACTGAGTAGAGGAGCTGCTGCACACCCCTAGCCAGCAGGCCTTGTACAAATGCCATCTGTCATCACGACATTTGATGTCTCTTTCCATACAAAGAACCTAGCTAGTTCCAAGCTTCATTTCAGACTGCTCAGAGCAGCCCAGCTCCTCCATCTTTTTCTCTGACTTATCTTTCATTTTAAGCAAGTCTGCAGCTGGCTCACCTCCTGATTCCTTCCCTGCTTTCACAACCACAGGCTGCTCAACACCTACCCTGGCTTCTTGTTCCAAAATTTTTCAACACCCCTATTTCTGCCCAATCAAATTAATGTTCCCACTTACTTTCCAGGCCATCCCACTCTCTCCTCCTGCTCTTCAATTTCCATCTTGATCCCATCTCTGTCTGTGCTCAATCTTTATCTCCCAACTGTCAGTTTTCTTTCTGTTTCATCTCTGCATTTTTTCTTCAGCCTCGAATTCTATGAATAAGTTTGTGCACTTTCCTGCTCCAAACCCTCCACACTTGAGTTACATTCCTTTACTGCTGCTTTCAGGCTAGATTCAAAGAAAGTATGGGATGCAAGGAAGAGGCAGCTCTATGCCCTCTCAACTCATTTGTAGCATAGCCCAACCATGACCTATATACAGAGTTTCAGTCTTGCAGTTCTCAACTGAATCATAATTAGCACTCTGCAGCAGTGACTCGTTCTTAGTCTCACAGAGGTAGAGAGACTGTTTGCCCAGTCTGATCAAGATGCCAAGCATTTGTAACATCTTTGGTGTAAGACCAGGGA
Organism: Cyanistes caeruleus; assembly: GCF_971803275.1. Classification (NCBI taxonomy): domain Eukaryota; kingdom Metazoa; phylum Chordata; class Aves; order Passeriformes; family Paridae; genus Cyanistes; species Cyanistes caeruleus. The sequence goes on along the minus strand of NC_141707.1, from coordinate 19,861,849 downwards.
CAATCACAGGCACCAGCAGATACTTCTAATAGAAAGGAGAAAACCTGATGAAATGCATATTCTAACTATATTCAAAGGAACAGGATGGTGCTTTCATTTTTGTATTCTAATAAAGGTATGGAGACACAGCTTATTTAAACAAAAATTGACAGGTATTTTATTACTTTTCTCTTCACTTGCTCTTGGTTAAACTTATTGAAACTCTTGAAACTCTCCAGAATATAGAGTAATACAAATTTACAGGGAAAATATTGGTCTTATAATTCTGTCTGAGAAAGTTACAAGAAACTGAAGAGTAGGTCCTTTAAATGAGAGCATTCAGAGTAAGTGATGCTAACTCCAACCATAAACATGATCAGTCTTCATTAAAAATATATAGTGATTCCATTTTAAACACAGCAATTAATGGAAAGCTTGCCTAAAGTCAACCTGATTTAAATACTGCATGAATAAAGTCATTGTAAGAGCAGCAGCCAACAAGTGAAAGCTCTGACTATAAACTTAAAAAGATGACAAAAGAAAATATAAGTGTCCTTGATGAGGAATACTTAATCCTTCATTTAACCCAAGAATGTAGCTTCACCCACATGATCTCAATAGCAAACATAATCCTAGGCTTGCTGCATATTTTAGAGCTACAACAATGCAACCTTAAAAAACCTGCTCCTGGTTACAGCAGTTTTTTTCCCCCCAACACTCTTGCTTAATGCTCAGTACTTAGAAAGCACATGCACTTCACACTGTAAGAAGTCAGCCACCCTTCCTCTTGTTGCAGAGAGTATTTCACTGAGTAACCAGTGAAATCACAATACTGCATCACTACTAAATTAAGTATAAAATGTCTGTTAAGTGGGAATTTACAAAAATGGTGTAATTGCTCTAAAATACAGCTGCATGTTCTTTCAAAGCAGCCTTGGGACAAGTTTTCTTCACTACTACAGCTCCTCTTCAAGACAGATTTTTCACTCAGTGCCACATGTCTGAAGTGTCTTTAAAGAACATGTGTCTCACAGTAACCTGTTAATGGCTTTGGTATCAGAGAAAACTATTGTGAAGCCTTTGCAACAAGCCAGATAATAGCACAGCATTCCCTCTACCCTTTACGTCCTACCAAAAAGACAACTCAATATGTTCAGCAAAACTGAACCATGGTTGACTGGAAACATTACACATTTTTAAATAAAAAGAACTCGTTCACAAGTCATTAAACTCAAGGTGAGCTGACCTATGTCTGCTTAGGAAATCATTTGAGTTCTAGACATACTAGTCCTTTGTCTTCCATCAGTTTTATTCCTAGCAAAAGTTTCTGTAACACTTGCCCAAAGCTAAGCTCCATTTGTGGTAGAACTCATGGTGAGCACACACTTGAAATGTCATTATTTAAAGATCATTACTGTGACCCCTTCACAGTTCAGTTCAGTTTTCTGCACCTGCCTTTATAATGGAAAGCCTTTCAAACAAACTAGCAACTGCTGTGTTCCAAGAATCCTTAAAAGTGGCAGTATCAAATAATCACAAAAATATTTGAGCAAGATGGTCAAGGGATTCCATACAAATCTAGAGATGTCACATAAAGATGTCCATGAAGTGCTGACCACTGTGGTAAAGTCAGAAGTCCAAAACAGATGGAAGTTCAAATCTTCATCTAATGAAGATCTCTAAATACCAGTGCCAGACATTCAACACAAAACACTGATGTAGTCAATTTTTCTTCAATTTTGTTTCAAAATAGTGTGAAATGCTAAACCTGAATCAAGAATACATCATAACAGTACTAAACAAAGGCAAGGCAAAATTAATCAAGAGGCTAAAAGTGCTTCCTGTTTGAATATGATCCAAACATTTATACATTTAAGACAAGTACGTAAGAAAACCAACTAGCCTTTGATGGGAGGGAGGGAATCAAAATCAAGCCATTCACATGAAAGGTAAGAAAAAAGCTGAAGTTTATTGCTTCACAGTGGTACTAAAATTTCCTAAATTAATCTGCTGAACAAAGAAGCATGATTGTATCAGTAATCTGCACCAGACTGACAGCTGATGACTCTGTTTTCCAGAGGTTTAAAACAAAGTTCAGAAGTTCAGCGCCAACAGCACTCCCCAGAAGCACTCTTCAGATCTCTTATCCAAAGGAGCTGCATGTAGGATGCTTGTCACTACATGAAGCATACAAGTGAAGAAAAGATTCAGCTTCATGCTCTATCCATTAGCAAAAGCAGCTGACTGGTAAAAAATATTTATAGCATTTCTTTATCACATTATTTTCCAGTCTCTGTGAGCTATACAGCTATGGCATAAATGAATTACAGATAAGAGTTTTACTCCCCTGTGTTGTCAGCACTGTGGTGATGTTGGTTTCCTGATGTTAATATTTGTCTGCATCTAAGTGAAGACATTCTCTATTCTTGCTATAACAGCAGCTATTTTACTGTGATGAACAAAAGCCTTTCCCAGAGCTCAACCTTAATGATATCTTCATACCTTAAACTTACAATCAAAGAATGTGTTCATTTATTAATAAAATCCAACTGCATGTAAGCAGTTATGCTTCATACTGCAGAAAAAGTGAAAATATTTTCTGAAAGTATTTTTTCATTCGGAAGAGATTCCTTTGTGGCAAGTCACAGGCAGGCACGGGCCTCCTCTCCATCAACAAGACATTTCTCAGAGTTCTGCAAAATACTAAGACATACTCTATTTCTGGCTGCTTAGTAATTATCAAAACAGAATGGTTTGTATCATCTTGGAGCATACATATTCAGGAAAGTTCAGCTATTTAACCTAGAAGACCAAAAATCTGTATAGCACTTACTTATTTCTTACACCTCTTCTGCGAAATTTCACCATATACTTCCTATCAGGAAAAGACAACTGGGCAATGAGGCTCACAGTTACTTCTTTTCCTGCTCTTCTTAAATAAAGCAGCACATTAATACAAGACCACTTTAAAAAAAACAAGCAATTTTCATTGTTAAAGGTAAATTGGTAAAATCACATTTACTGCATTAAATCCACCCTATTTTTCTGCTGAAATGTTTAGTAAAATTCTACTTCTATAAAAAGCAAGTTGTCAGTTTTCATTCCTACATCTGAAATGCTTAACAGCAATCTCACAGTAATTCTTCAGATTTTAAATTTTTTTACATCTATAGACTGACTCAGCAGCTCAGACTCATTATAGCCATAATTTCATAATAATTTCTTTCAATTATAATACGAGATTAATTAGCAAGCACCTCTCCTTACCTCTCTCTAAAAACCTGCAGTAATGGATAATATTCAGAAGCCCATGAGGCACATGTCTCCAAGAGTAGAATATCTCTCTTTAAAGACCTCTCTATTTGAGTCAGACAGAAGAAAACAAGCACACTTTTAAAGATCCTAGCAACAAAGTATGTCTTTTTCTATAAGAATCTTCAAAGTTCAAAAGTCCAAAAAGCTACCAATCTACCCTCCCCTTGCTAAAAAGATGACTCCGTGATTTAAGGGCAAATGAGGTATTTGATTGTCTCAGTTCCATCCATTTGATTCCAGTCTTACTTTCATGCCAATAACAGCACTTTTACTGAGGTAAGAGTGCACTGTGGCACAGTAAAAGAAACCAAGTTTTTGCTACAATGCACCCTCATCAGGCCATGCCCAGAGACTGCCAGCATTAAATGTGACTTCCCTAATGGCCCAGAAAGAAAAGCCCAACATTATTTTGTACTCCCTGTTAAAAATAATCAAGCAGAAGCACTCTATTACAGTCTGACAGTTTCCCACAGTTGGTGTGTTTCTAGCCTGAACCTCAGAGCTGCACACTGATAGTACTCCCCCAGGATCCCTGCTTAAACTAACATAAAGTCCTATCAAGCACTCAACAGCACATCTAACTGGAGATCCTCTGGTTTGAAATTATGATTTCTGGAGTCTTTTAAAACACTGCATCTTCCTGTTGGCTGTACACCAGATGCCTCCTGTATCTGTAGGCTATAAAATGTCTCAAAAGGAACTATGTTAAATTAAAATTGACAATTTGTCTTTGAACTACCTGAAATTAAACAAGGCAGTTTTACTAGATTTTCCTGCCCTGAGGAAAAGAGCAAAAGGAACAAAGGCAGAAATTCCAACACACCTCAACCACATGACCTGCCAAACACAGTGAAAGTTAACTACTTTAGGACATACTCGCTCCTTAACTATTTCTGTAATTTACAGTGCTTTTTTCTACCCATTTGTCAGTAACATTAGAGTGAAAAAAAATTGTTATGCCATCTTTGCACAAGAAAATGACAAATATTAATAAATTGTAGGGTACAGGAAGGAAGACGCTACCATCAACAACCTTAGCTAGGAGCAGAGACAAGAATTGAAAAAAAATACATAAGCTGTACTTTCTGTGAAGTCAGAATAAACTGTAGTATTCCAGTTGGAATGGACCAACTAGAATCATCTAGACCAACTCTCTACACAACTGGGGGGTTGATCAAAAGCTAAAGCATGTTAAGGGCCTTTACTGACCAATTGCCTTTAACACCTACAGACTTCAGTCACTGATCACCTCACATGGAACCCTGTTTTTGTGTTTGAGAATTTCAGCTGTAGTCATTCTTATAAGGAAACTTAGCTCAACAGAGAGCTAGATGATGGTGAATTTCATCAGATATTTATAAAAGAGCGAACTTCATGCATATTTACCTTTTGTCTGTTGAGTCTCCTGGGGCTTTCTCTCTCTAGGTTCGAGAGGCTCAGCTTCAGATCGCATTTCTGTAGTTTGCTTTTTTTCAAAGCTGAAGTCTGGAAGTCGTGGAGCCTGAGGCCTAGTTTTTCTTGCAGGATTCAGGAAGAAGCAGTAGGCACACCTAAATGCTACACCACAAAGGACACCCAGTAAGCAGCCTCACTAACTAACTTCACATTTCACCTTTATTCCTACACTATATTCATATATATATTCATATATGAACCATATATGGTTCAAAATACTAAACACAGTTACGTGACTACCAGTAGCAGAGAATACCTCCACCAAATTTACATTACTTGTTCTATAGAGGTCCTTTTTTAAATTCAGCAGACATTTGGTCTTTACAAACCTGCTTGCTTTCAGCTCTGAGGAACTGAGTACTGCCCAACATCATGAAAGATTTGACCACAGTGAACAAAATAATAGAATTCAGTAGCACCAGATGTTGCCACATGGTGCTGTTTCTATTCTCTCCTACAAAAGAATTAAGTTGGCAAATGATTTTTCTTTTCCCATCCCTTATGATGCCACTTTCCTCACACTCTGAGTAAGGAGGTATTAGGAATTCCACAAGGTATGTCTCACTCTGCTTTTTGAGAATAATTCTGCTCTGGTGGTGTTTAATTAAGAAAAAACAGTTTTGTTTTGCAGAAGTAGTGGATACCATGTAATACTTAACTCTTTTTGTCCTCCCGACTCTCACCAAGACAAGGGGGTAAGTGGCAATTTCTGGTACAATTGAGTTGTGAACTCATAAGATCTAAGATAACATATATACTACATATCTTTGGTTTCATAGGAAAAATTTAGCTTCTTCTTACACTGCAGTATATTTACTCATAAAAATAAAACAAAATTAAATACAAGATTTAGGAATCCCTAGTTTCCTAAACATCAGGCTTACACTTGTGGTAGAAAGCAAGCAAAATACAACATCTGTGTTCAATAAAGAGCTGTGTCTGTCTTAAGTTACTGTCAGCCATAAATTCACATATAGGCCCCCAGGGCTTGTTCCCACTCTTTTTCCGATACATCCCCAAGATCTTCTTGCCAAAGGAAAATTTAGTTTAAGTTCTGGTAAAAGAGGCACACTTTAATGACAGATAGTTTCTCAACATAAAACCCTTCTGAGAACCATTCATAGCCAGTAGCAATGTTCAGGGATGTATTGGAGGAAGCTTATTTCTACTGAATAGTTTTCTACGCATAAAATCCATGACCTGAAGGTCACAGTAAAGTACTTCTCTAAGTCGTGAAGTAAATCTTAAGATACAGAGTAATAAGTTACCAAAAAATGTTCCCACATGAAGTGGTACTTCACAATGTCAGCTAAGTACTCAGCTGCAACCAAAATGAAGCATGATGCATGTTTGTTATGAAACACAAGCCAAACAACAGAGTCTAAAATAGATTAGCTCTTACCTATGTATTCAAACTCCTCCTTCAAAGCCATACCATTGTGAGAAAAACATTGCTGACATATAAGGGCATACCTAGAAAGCATGAATAACACATAGTTACATACCTTTAAGTAATGACACACAGAATGGAGATGTATTTTACCTTACATATTGGCTAACACCTTGTATCTTTTCTTCCAAAACATGATTTGCACAATAAAACTATTACACTTGAAAGCAAACTAAATCTGCAGATTAAATGATACTTTCTGAAGTTGGTTTAACCACAATGAAACACTCTCAGCTACACTTTAAATTATGATTCAACATATTTTTAGTATCACCAGTGTCAGAAAATAACATCCAAATAACGCCTTTATTTCATTAGAATACAGTTAATTTGAAAAGTAGCCATAGTAAACATGTTAAGTTCTGATATGTTTGGACAGTTCTGAAGGCAATCTGCAAGGCATTTATAACAGATATAAAGCTGAAGTGCTGAGATAAATGATTTCTTTTTTTCAGTTCAAAATATAAGTCATTCACCCACTTGAGCACATCTCTTTCTTTGTATCACACAGCTAATAGTACTTATAACAGAGGTTAGTTCTGCACAAATATTACCAGTTTCCCTGCAAAGATATTTCAAGTGAAGCACTGAGAAAGAATCATTTCTCAATTATAAAAATTTTGGACAAGTTTATTTACAATTCTTTTAACCTTGACATGGATTAAACAGAAAGGTTAGGAAGCTTCCTTTCCCCTAAGTGTTTAGGGGGAAATTTCTTAAAGAACATTTTACCTGTTCTGAGGACCATCACCAACCAAATATTCAATAACTCTATCCACAACTCCTCTTTCTCGAGGAAGAACAGGTCTTGCCAAAGGAGGGCCTGGAGGATGAAGACCTAGAACAGGAATTATATCAAAATTATTTTCCACTGTATAAATATATATTATATTTATTGTGTGTGCTAGTGTAACAAAATAATTGCATCTACTTAATATACATGGACATATTTCTTAGTCCACCAGGAAAGCTATAAGATTCTTCAACCCACAATAGTTCAAAATTCCTCTTCTCCTCCTTCAGCTTATAATTTTATTAAATCACTCCATTTTTACACCTTGGACCTGTAATAATTTTATAATTTCTAAAGAATTCAACATATCAATAGTGTTTGATTATTAACAAATAGAAGCTTTTTACAAAAGAACAACTAAGTTCTCTTCGTATACACTCAACTCTGCAAATTTTCACTTGTAATTTACACCCATAAATCTGCCAAAATCAAGGACAACAGTAGAAGAACTAGAAATCAGGGCAACCTGATCTACTGAAAGGTGTCCTGCCCATGGAATGGGGATTTCAAAGAGATTAATTTTAAGATCCCTTAAAATCCAAAGCATTCCATGATTTTATGAAGATGTCACCACAGAAACACCCCCTGGTTTCTGTGTAATTACTATACCACACGAGCATGCCCTCAGTGTGCATTGAGTCTATACATTAAACCTATTCAGCTATTTGTCATTTTGGTAATCCCACATGTAATGACAAGTTGGATATTTTCAGATTTATGCCTAGTCAAAAAAGCCAGAAGGCCACTACAAATACTATTTCCCCCACGTATTTCAAAAACTACTATCAAAATGAAACTCCTTAAAGAACAGGTAAGAGCAATGGTTCTTTTTCACCTCAACATACAGCAGTTAAACCAGAACACTGGCACGAATTTCTCTTTCCACAAAGTTTTAAAATGCCTAGTCCCTTGTACAAGTCTACTGCATGGGTTATCACCTTTCCCTGATACTCAGCCTAAATCTCCCCAACTCAGCTTTGTGCCATTTCTTTGGGCCCTGTCACTGGTCACCAGAGTGAAGAGATCAGTGCCTGCTCCCCTGCTTCCTCTCATGAGGATGTTGAAGACCACAGTGAGGTCTCCCCTCAGTCTTCTTCAGGCTGAACAAATCAAGTATTGCAGCCACTCCTCACAAATCCTCACCTCCAGACCAGGAGGCAAAGACAACACAGCAAGCCTTACTATTCAATAACCTGATCCAAGATGGGCTTCACCTCTAAATATAGCATTAAAAGTAACTGCCAGTAGATTACCCTTTCAAGCCTCCTACCTTTTAGTCTTCACAGATAGAAGCAACAAAGGAAAAGTAAATAAGGGTAGAATGTACTACATTAAAATACATATAACATATAAACCTCAAGCTCAGTGCCACATACTAACACTTCTGTCCTCTATAGCAAACATTAAACATTGTAGGAATCAAATATTTTCAGCAGTGCCCTCTTGTAGCGCTATACACAGAACAAGACTAATATTTCTAACAGCACATCTTTCAAGTCACATCTTGTGAGTATTGGATATTTGACCTAAATTGAGTGTCTTAATCTTTAGAAGCACAAGAAAACTCTTTCAGGAAATACTGCAATTTACAACCCAGCAGTTAAGCAAAAAAACTAGTTCCACACTCAACATAAATGTTCTTAAAATAGGCCTTATTTTCACAAAAAAAAAAAAAAGAAGAAAATTAATTCAGGGGATAACAATCAGTAAATGCATTTCCAAATTATCCCTGTATTCCATTCTCAAGTAGGAACCTAGACAAAGAAAACCGTCACATCAGCAAGACAGAACAAATTCTGTGCAATATAAACTGTATCCTGCTAAAGCTGTCCAAAGTAGAGGTCAGGCAAAGTTCATATCCTAGAGCTTCACAAAAACCTGAAAGATCCAATACTTCCATCAAAAAAGGGCACTGATACAATCTACAATAATATTAAAGCTCTGTAATAATTTTGTGAATACCTCAACAAACTCAAATGTTTACTTAGGCCTTTATTTAGAACACCAAGTTTGCAATTACTTGTAAATCAAAAATATATGAACTTTCTAAAAGTCAATAAACAAGGTAAAAATTGAATAAAGTTACCTAGAATGAAACATCACAACACATTCCAACAACAACTTCAATTACCTGCCTGCTAATAACTCAAACCAACCATCTTGGTTCTCATGCTGTTATGGACACCAGTAATTAATATAAACATCAAAAGCAATCATTGTAGAAAGACTGGTCATTTTTGCAAAGCTTGGCAAACTCTCAACTACCTGCTGGTTATTAATTTTCAAACATATGGGAGCTCTGTGGTAATACACGTTAAATTGATTCTCCCCTACAAAATACAGTATAATGAAAATGAATTATTAATCTTGGGTAAAATAGAGATAATTAAGGGTGTCCATATTTGTTGCAGGCCATGCATATGCTTAGATACCATATTATTCTTATAGATACTGAATTTACGTACTTTTCACTACAACTACACAACTGAGATTTTATATGCCTGGAGAATTTGGAGAAATTCAAGAGAAAAAGAGGGCTTCCATTATTAACTGACAATTGCAGTGGCTCCAATTGTTATCTATGGCAAAGTAACGTGTTTGGTCAAAATACCAGTTATTTAGTGGGGGGAAAAGTGCCTGTCAGGTATTACTGCAAAGATTACATTAAAAATTTAAATCACAAACTTGGCAACTGTCCTTTCAAACAAGTCAGTCACTTTATATTCCTTCCTCCTCTAAAGCATTTATGCAGTAAAGGCCAAGTTTCATCCAGCTTATTCAACATGCCTGAATCTTCCCCTAAGAATAAAGCCATCATATAGCTAATACTTTATTCTACAGTCAGTTTCCTTAAAAAGGAGTATGTAATTTTAAACTCATTACAGAATTTTTGGTAATCAGGTATCAGTAAATGTGGTTAGCAACCAAATGACCAACTTCCTGGTGCAAGGAGGTAACTTCTGGTACTTCAAGATAATCAAGACTTAATAATAACATGTCTTACAGTTCACTTCAGGGAAAAAAAACCAATTTAGCAGTTTCATAACACAGGTAAAGAATTAATAACATCAAATAAGGCTTAATGAACTCTACAGCAGAGATCTCAACTTTCCATGGTGAGTTTATTCCCCTACACTAAACAACAGGAAAAAGCATTTTAACATTTAATTTCTCAAGATCTTAAAGAGCAAGTGCCAATATATTATTTACAGCTTTACTTTTTGATTGTATCATGGAAGTTAGCAAGGAAAGACATACAATTAGTAATACTTAAGCAGCTTCAAGTAAGAATCAGGAACAAAGGGCAGAGAAAAATATTCTTGATCCCTATATATAGAGCAAAGAACTCCACATTAAACTGGTGCTCAAGAGATTCCTTGCAAACTGTGCCCCTTCTATTTTCAAGACAGCATTTCATCTCTTTTCTTGTCTTTTGATCCAACTTGTCAAACATCCCACAAAGAATGAAAGGCCTAGCACAAACCCACACACAGCTTTACCATCCATGAGGAAAACAAGAACAGTGCTGCCCACCCCTATTCATTAAAAGTCCATCCCATCTGAACACCAAATAAGAAATCAAGGGAAAAGCACTTTCAAGATATGAAATCAAATTTTAAGGAATACTCATTCCCACCGTACTTCAACCAGTTTCTAAACTTTGGATTCTTTTACCAAAATAACACTGCCATTTTAGTATTCAGCTACAACACAGACAACTTTTCTGTTGTATTTGGTTTTCCACTTTAATCTATGAGTATAGGCTGCATGACTGTAGTTTTTAGAGTAAAAATTTAAATAAATGTCAAGATGCATGTTGAAAAAAATATGTGCAGAGTTTAGTGAGACGCATGAATGTATTCTGAAAGTGTTCTCCTCTGTACCTGATTTATTCAAGCATAGAGCTCTTCTAAACTAAGAACATAAAAAGGTATGCTATATTGTTGACTACAGAATACCGCAAAGTTTTATTGCCATTTAAACAAAGAAGCCATAACAGTTAAATGAGCTCAGGCAATAGGTTTCAGCATCAAAAGGTGCCAGCTGTAAAGAGTTATGGCTAATTGAATATGGAACTCCTGCTTAATCAGATAACTGCTCTGCTATTTCCAAATGAAATGCCATTTCCATACTGTATGAAAATGGCCTATTTTATTAGTAACCAGAGAAAACAATATAAACTGTAAATAACATTAAGTGCTGTGTTTACCCATTCCAGGCACTGAAGTAGCAGGGGATCCAGGGCGTCTTGGTAAAACATTTGATTGCAAGGATGGCACAGCAGTTCTTTCCGGGAGCCCGCTCAGGGCTGGTGTCTCTCTCTGCAGATCAGGAGATGCTGGAAGCGGGGACTTTGGAGAGCCTTGTTTGGGAGTTGCAGGTGGGGGTGCAGAAGTATTTCTTTGAGCTGCAGTCCTCTGACGAATTTCTGACAAGAACATGTACATAATGGATTTAATATCTAGCATTATATGCAAGATATGAGTAAAAGTACATTCATATTGTTATAGCAATTAGCAAATTACAGAATCAAACAAAACCAGGTAGGTCTAAAACTAATCATCATCAGCTGAGTGTGTCACAGAAGTAAATATCACACAGAAGTAAATACCACAGAGAATACTAAATTTCAGTTATCATAACTGTTAAATACTTTGGGCAAAATTTTTCTAGAAGGAAATTAGAGAACAGAATCATAAAGTATCTGCTAAGGCAGAACATTGGACATATGAACAGCTGGACTCAAATCACAATTAATTGAATTGACTTAATGTCAATGGCTTAAAAATGCTCTCAAGTATATAGCTTTCCATGGGACCAAAATTATTCATTTAGTATCTAATATGCCCAAGCTATGTGCCCAAAGCAATTAAAAAAAAATAATCAAATTGTATAAAAAAAACCAATTCTAAAACCAGAAAAAGAGCTAACACTTCATTCAGGTGATATAGTTTCACTCACTTGTTTCACTCACCCTGCCATTAAACCATGTGCATGGATTCTCACAAAGCAAGAATGGGCTCTGCCACAACACATCCCTACTTTTACCTCTTCTCACACCACTATTGGTTACTATTAATACACTATCATGAAAAACTTAATATATTTCCTCAGTTGTTCTTACCTGAAGCCAAATATCACCAGAGTCACATACAATGGTTTAAATGTTGTACTAGTCACGCAAGCCTGACATTTACACACTATTGCAACAAATCAAACTGAAATGTAACCATTGCTTTAGTGTGCAGATATTTATGTGGTTAACAAGTTGCAGGTTAGTCTCTGAAAGGGACACCCCAAAAACATACACACCTAAGGCTATAATACCCTACAAAGCTAGCGTATAGCACGAGGACTTTGAACCAGCTTGCATGTCTTCCTTCACAACAAATGGAATTTAACACTACATTTGGACTTTAAAATCATTTCCACGAGTCTCAAGATTAGAGAGATTTTATCTGCTGACTTTGTGTCAGGCTGGAAGAGTTTAAATGCTTAGTAGGCAGTTTACAGCTCCACTGGCAACCAGCCACTGAAAACTGGGTGTGCTGAGTCTGAAGGAGCAATGCCTGTCCCCAAAAGCACAACACTACCACGCTAAGCTCCTGCTTTGGGTGGAGGAGGAGAGCATGCTACGCCAGCTGGCACTAGCTAAGAGCTGCTATCACTGAAGTACTAGGTCAAATGCAACAGTTCTGTGGGAATACAGCCAACCTAGTGCCATGAAAATTGCAACATACATAGGTTATGGTCATGCCTACTTACTGTACGTATAATTAGGATTAATACACAACAGAAAAAAATATTTAAAATTCTTTGGCATCACCACTTTAAAAATTACAAGTTAAAAAACTACAGTCTTAACTAATAATCTATCTAGTTCAGTTTCCTACAGAGCAGAACAAATTACTTCTTTTCCCCTGCCACACCATGTGCATGACTGCATTACTTCACACAACTTCATCGTCCAAGTTACATCACCCAATGAGTCTGAAGGTTCTGTATTTTAACTTGATTTTAACAAGTATGTTTGCCCCATCACTATTTAAGCTGTTCAGAATCTGGAAACCAGGATTAATTGGTGAGGTAGTTGCAGAAATTCTATCAGCATTTCCTTGGCGAATTGCTTCTGGTTTGAAAACTGCTCTTGTGTTGAGAGTTTTATCTAAAGTAAGAACTCATTTATTATGAACCTCTCCATTAACATGTCTCCAAGATCTTTTTGTGAGACATTAGCAGTAATCTTTTAACTTTTACCACACTAGGATAACTGCATTCTCTCTATGACCAACAGACATGGCCCATCTCCAAATACAAAATATTGATTAAAACCCATAATTTATTCAACCATTATAGTCAAGTTGGTGTTATGGTTTCCAGTCATGTGTTAGTTTCAAAAATTAAACTAAAAGGTATGCAATTTCTCAAGTCTTCTCAGATTCACATATGTACAAAAAATGATTGATAAATATAAAGCCTAATTCCACTTGTTCCAAGATCATTTTAAACATCTGTAAAGACATCTTAATCCATTCTTTTTCCATTACAAAACCCTCTTTATTATTGTTTTACATAGAAAAATGTCAAAGACCGTTTCTACATATGGATATTACTTTGACATTTTGAAGACTGTCTTTCTAGATCGTGTGGTTTAAGCATATTAAATTTAATTGTTTAAGAACACTGAGTCTGTTCCAATAGGTCATGGCCATATTCACATTTATTCTGAGTCCATAATACACTATTTCTAAGCAATTTCCATGCTGCCTGCAAGAGCTTTGCCCCTTTTGCCTGCTCCTTCTGAAGGGTCATTTTTGGCAAGTCTTCTTTAAACGACTTTCAATTAAAAAGATACTGCTACTTTAATGACACTTTCTCCATATTTTTGTTCCTATAAAGATGCTGAACCAGTACTTTACAGTCAGTATTAGAGAGATGTGCTTCAGTAGTTTTAGTCTCATCACAGAGTTAAGAATGCAAGACTCATTGCTAGTTTCCACAAAATATTAGGTTATTCACAATGCCTTTTTTTTTTTCCCTTCACTTAGAAGTTCACTTGGGTTTCACACTATTCTGGGATTCATACTTAGGAGAACTTGCCAACACTCTGTTGCTCCCCAAGTAAGAGAAGTCACCAGAATCCACATTATGAGAAAGTGAGAAATGCTCTACCTTGGCACAACCAACAGCCCATCTATTCCAGTATTTCCTTTTACAGAGTGGCTGTAGATGTTATTCGGTGACAAAGCACAAACCTGAATTTCTGATGCTTACATTCCTGAGACCATCCCCAGGATCCATAAATGCATTGTCATAGACATCAAGAGTACAGCCCTGTCTCATCATTTTAGTATCACATATGGAACCTTCACATGAACTCCCCTAATTCCTTTTAAATCTGCTCTGCCCTTCCACAGTAAGAGCCCTAATATTCTTTTGAAGTAACTGAATATTTTACACATCTTGGATTGCCTTAAGATGCAATGTGTTTAAAATGAGCCTCTTGCAAAGTTCCAGATTTCCATAATTCCAAGTTGCACAACTTAGCTAAGAAACATGTCCATTGACCTCCACACTAACACAATTTACAGCTGCTGATGTAGTTCTTCATGAACTTTAATGAAGTTCTGCAACATTCCAAGGATTTTCTTCAGTAACAATATTTGTGCATCCAAAATTTAATGGCATGAAGACAGATAAATAGCTTAAAAATAGAACTTTTATTCTCCAACCACACTACAGTTCAAATTCTGCAGTTGCCAGCACTGGACTTCAGACATAAGCAGACACATTACTTAAGAGGTATCTACTCAACTGATGATTCAGTATGAGCTCTTAAAGACTTTTACACTACTGCAGTGGTGAGGCAGTGACATGTTTCATGTTTACAAGCATAACTATTTTATTTTTCCCTCACTTCAAAACACCCTGATTTTTGTAGAGAAGAATACATTATTTTCAGAGCTACACTACACTGCAGGTCAATAAATAGTTTACATAACTTGTTGGCTTTAGTATCAAAGACCAACCAAGCATTTCCTTCCTTCCTTCCTCCTCATGCTTATATCCATCCCACAGCCTACAACCATCTTTTATTGCATTACCTTTAATTCAGGCCACAGAGTGATCTCATTTACAATACACCCCTGCTAAAAGTTGTATCACAAAATGAAAAGAGCAGGTACCAACAACACAATATTGTTGATAAATATTTCACTGCAAATATATACTTACTCTTTTTCTCCATAGCCAAAGTTATGAATAATATAAGTATATATTCATTAACTGTATGCCTCAAAATATTTCTGAACAGATAAAATTGTGCTTAAATTTTCAAATTCCTTTCCTTCTGGATTAAAATTGCCATTACTTTTTTAAGCAGTACATGTCAAAACCATAAAAACTGCAAAAAGAGCTAAACACACAGGAAAATTGGGGTGCTATCAGCTGTTTTTCTGAGAACCAACTACTATGCAATATTGATTAAACCTTTGTACCAATTAGTATGATGTGCAAGCTTTCATTTCAACCAGTAAGTCAAAAACATACAAACTAACTAACCTTTCATCAGCTGTCTCATACACAATACTGGCCAACTGGATTATATATCAGTCATTATTTATCCTCTTTTCAAAAAAACTCAATTACAGAGCTCAAAAAAATGAGTTCTGTAACTTGGCTAGTGTCCAAAGCGAGCAAAGAGAAGACCAAGGAAGCTTTAATGTTAACTTGCTAACAAATATTTTATTATTCCAAACCACTCTAATTCTACCTCATACTACATGCCCCAAATTATACTACAACCACACAAAGGTGTCATCTAGTTACAGTAAGTTATATACTGCACAGATCAGAAACTAGTATGTATTTTGGACAGATATTCAGTGTGAACAGCAATAAGCTAGTAGGTTTTTTGCTAGTTAAAAATTGAAAAAATTACTGCATATAACAAGTTATTTGGAAATTAAGTCTCCATAATTTCACAAGCCAAAGCTGAAAACAGAGCCTCCCTCTTGAACTATAAAGCACTTCAAAAATAGAATAGTCTGAATAGAATAACCACTTACACAGGGACAAAAAGCTACACCAATTCCAAATTCAATGTGTCAGAAAACAGATCAGAAAAAAGAAAATAAAATTGTGCTGTTGTTTAGTGTAGAGGAATAAACTTGTAATGGAGAGTTGTGATCTCCCTTCTCTGTATATGAACAAAGTTACATTGACTCAGAATCATTTAGGTCAGAAAAGACCCTTAAGATCGTAAAATAAAACTATAAGCCATGACAATTCACAAAATTTATTTTCCAGAATCCTTTCCAAAGCTAAACTGCCCTTTTATTCAAGATCAAGCAAAAATGTCCACGCTCTCCAAAAAGTTGAATCTGTTTGAAAGAAAATTGTACGTTTTCTCAGTTGGGTCCTCACTTAGAGGTTATTGGTTCACACCATGACAGTCTCAGAAAGCATTCTTTGCTAATTAAACTGTACTAAAAGATTCCTTCCACCAAGCCCATGAGACCAGTTTACAGCTAGCTCTAAATAAAAAGTTCGAAGCACAGATAGCGTGGGCAAACTCCCCAGCAACAACTGTTTCACATATCTATTCATACCACACTTAGTAACATAAACCACAGCCTACAGTGACTGGCTCTCAGAAATAATTCTATCTCAGAACCTCTCCATCCCAGCCCTTCTATTAACAGTCAAGACACAATCAACACAACACAGCATATGCTGGATCCAACTGATCTGCTTTTGTCTGGCTGGATCACTATGCTTTGAAAACCCAAACATACACATGATTAACAGACAGTGACCAACTCACTTCTCACCACTGCTCCTTACACATCCTGGGTAGATGGGAAGAGATCAGTCATGCACCTCCTAAGGAGTTTCAAAACTGCTGCTGCTCTCTCTTAGTAAAGCCAGAGTGACTAAAGACTTGCCACTATCTAATTTATAGCTAATTATCTGTACATTTCTATATAGAAACACACATTTCTATATAGAAACACACATTTCCAGGCAATTTCATCCCCTGGTCAATGTCACTTGCGTTCTACAAAGAGATCCATCACCCTACCACTGGAGTACTGGAGGGATTCCTAAGATAGCTCAAGAAGGATAAATTTTATGAAGAGCTCAAAAATAGCCAACAACAGACTACCTACGCATTACAGGTAAAACAGAAAATTCTTGGCAATCACCCACGAGCTGTATTAAGGCAGAGAAAAGAACAGGGTGTCAAAATGGCCCTTCAGCCTGAACAAAACTATGAATGCTGCAGAAATGGAGCATGGGACAGCTAAGGAGCAAACTTGAAAAAAATGCAGTTGTGTCTAAGACATCAGAAGGGATTAAAGCTTCACTATTGAAGTACTGCACTGCAACTATTCACTGTCAATGTCAACAAGTAAGGACAGTCTTAAAGTGATTTCACAGCAATTTGAAGCTAAGCAAGAACAAAAAAGCAGATTTGATGATGCAGCTCATAAACACTTTTGTTAGTAAATTCAGGTGCTCTGCACTGAACAAAAGGGGCACTCCAAGAGTGAAAAATGGGAAAAACAGAAGTTTGGTTACCCACAAGAATTAAACACATAGTTGACAATTCTAATACTAAATTCTAAAGCAATATATTTCATGGAAATATATTTTATGAAATATGCGTATCAGATTCCGCAGTTTATTTTGAGCATCAGCCCTTTCAGATTATAACAGAAGGTTAACAAAAAAGATCTGTCTTAAAGTACAAGTACAATCCTCAGTATTACAGTACAAGGCAGCCTTTATACTTTGTTCAGAAAACCATTTTCAGTTTAACTACAGTATAACTACACTGAACCTTAACAAAATTAATAGTCTGTTTGCATAAATATCTGCACACATATCACATATTTAATGTAAGCATTCTACTGTGTGTGAGATCTGTCAAGTTTTGAAACTTGTGTGTGCAATCTAGAAAGAAGGCTTCCTTGAAACACAGTCAAGTTTTTTCTACTTTATTTTAATCAATAGCACCTTTAAATGGAACACTATAAACCAGTAAAGAACTGTCCATTTTTTGCAACTAGAAAGTAGTTGAATTATGCACCAGCTTCTTTTTCCTCTCTGGGAACCAAATAGAAGTAGTTTAAGCACTGCATTAGGAAAGGTCTAACTAGCCATAAATAGAAACACAATTGAAAAGCTAAGTCAATGAATATCACACGAGATTTGAAAACACCTTAGTATTCTAGAAAAGTTGCTAGTGTGCCACAAGAAGTTAATTTTCTCTCAGCTTTAACATCAAGCAGCATTAAATATCCTGCTGTCTAGAACATCAGGCTTTAGTAATAGATCCTTGCTTGAAAAATACGGAACAGTAATGGGCACAGCCTAATGAACAGTCTATTAACCCTAAATAAAGGTCAATTGATCTACAAATTTTATCATAGACAGACTTCTAGACTGGAAATTGCTGTGAAAGATGAGTATCTATGCTAAAGAGCACCCATTTTACAGGGCTATTACCTTGTCCAGGTCTTGAGGTTGCAGATGTTCCAGCAGATGGTAGTTCAGTCTCCTGCCAATTAATTATAAATAACATTATCTGAATGCTCAGCTCCATAGTACCTTCCATATTACATCAGTATCAATAACAAGACTCACCTTTGCACTCGATTCTGGATCAAACCTTTCAAGGATTAGTTTAGCAGTCTTGTATGTTTCCTTTTCCATTACTTCCTCAAGCTGGAAAGAGAAAGGTTCCACACATCAGTAATTTTTCAAGTATTTCCCCCCACCATAGCCTCCCATTTACAAGCATCTTATCCATGTTACCAAAAGGTGAAGCTCATCCATGAACCAGGAGCATTTTCAGATACCTGAGGATCTGCTATATTCAATGGAAAATAAATTTTGCTTTCAAAAATAGTTTCTAAACTCTAATGGACTACTTGTACTTAACAGCTTTATTGCAAGGAAACACCAAATATTGCTAATTGTTTACATATAATGAGGAGAATAATTACAAGCACCAACTTCAATAATGGAATGTGCAAAAATCTATCAGCCATCATTATTGGAAGTTATTAGACATGACAAGCAAATGACAGGCAATTCCTTAGATTTATTTCCTCATAGCACTTAATGCTATTAATTTAAGGAAGGTCGTTAGCCAAGTGCTTTACAGAATAAAGTCCCTGTGCCAATTAACTGCTGTCAGCATCGATTTTAGATTATTTATTAGCAGAAGCAATTAGCTTGCTGCAAATGCTGTGAAAACTCACTAACTGGAGAAGAGCCATGGAATTGCTCAAATGACTTTAAAGGCTGGATCTACATCTTTACAGCAATTCAAACTGCTTTTCAGAAAAAGGAACATGTTAAGAATTTAAACAAAAAAATTTACTGAAAACTATGCATACTTTAGGGAGTGTAATTAAAGCACTTCATTATTACGGCGTTTTATTTACAATGCACTCAAGTGGCTTTATAGCTAATACATGGGCTTAATTAAAAAAAGTAATCACTAGTAAAGTATTATTTTAGTGGTTAACAGCCAACATCAGAAGCAGTTTAACTTTAAAACTGAGATAGCTGAAGTTATGACAAATATCTACAGAAATTATAATACATTTTAATGTATCTTAAGCAGACCTTTCTTCCTAGATATGCTGACTAATGGCCACGTTCAGCTAAAAGTGGGGACTTTGTTCTCAAGTCTGCTGTTGGCATAAACTGCAAGACTGAAAAGGTCAGTGGTCAAAAAATTAAATTCCCTCAAACTCATTTATCACTGCTAAAATAACAAATGGTGCAGGTTAACATGAATTTTATGCCATTATTTAGCTAGTGAGAATCTAAAGTTTCAGCCATTCTCCACATACAGACTGTGCAGGAGCTTTGCATTTAGACAGACCTTAGGATTACAAATAGACCTCAGAAGCTAAATAAAAATTCACTCCATTTAATGGCTACTGTGTATTCATTTAACACTCACTCCTCCACAGATTTCTTGAAGTTTGAGCCAAGGAATACTATCCAGGCTGTTAATTAAGGACTGTTGAAACAAAAGGGAGTGAAGAAGGAAGTAAAAATCAATTTCCTAAACTTGTATTTCAGCATCACTTTGGAGTTAACCCACTAACTTCGTAAAACAAATGCCACACAGTGCAATAAGAGTAGAATTAATGACCTAATAGGAAAAATAAAGTATTTATTGCCTATAAAAGTAAAAACTGTAAGACAGACTTTTATACAAAGGGGTAAGGCTAGTGAGGTGAAGCAGAGAAGTGGGGAAGCATTAACAGTCAGTGCTAATATTTGGCTGCCAAATCGAAATTTTAAAAACCCAATTCAGTTCACATCAATGAACATAAAACGCACGCTATTGTCTGTATAGCCAAAAAGAAAAATGAGAAATAATTTTCTGCAGGACAAAGTGACCTTTAGGGGAGAGAAAAACCAGAATGCTCCATCACTTGACACTTTCTTTATCTAAAGCACTTCTCGCCACAGAACTATTAGATAGTACAGTAGCTATTTGTGGATACATAAGTTTTGCATAAACAGTAACATTATTTCAAAGCATAATTCAACTCTCACCACAAGATTCAGATGTGGAAGGTACCCTTCACATTGCCTAGTTTTTGGGTAATTCAGCAAGTTACTTACTCTTCATATTTTGAAATTCATATATAGCTTTAAAATTCTAGTAAAGCTGAATCTGAACAAGAATTCAGTATCACAACTGACTCTCTAAAAATTTCTTGAAAATATATAAAAATTTTCAGGATTTCTACAAGCATATTCACATTTCTCATGCTTTCACTTACAGAGTATGCTTTTCCAAAGTAAATTGAAATTTGGCTGACAATACCAAATAAAGAATCAAAAAGGTCCAAGTTTATTTACTATGTGTAAATCAGTGTAATTACTGGAAAGTAAGAGCCTGTATCAAATTTAAATACTACTTCTGTGTTTGCATAGCAGAGGAAACGGGCTGTTGTGCCAACACAGGCAACTCATTTATGAATACAACCAACACACTGACTTCTGGAACACTCACCATCCTGAAGCATAATCTTGGAAAGGTTAACTTAATGCTGAGCTCTAACACAGCAAAATGCTCAACACCTTTTACTCTTTTTCCATAATCCAGTCTTCTCTGAGATCCAACACTTTTCCTAAAAAATCATTTTCCTTTCAGCCAAGGGCTAACCCATAGTCTATCCTTATCAATAAAATTATAATGCTGAGCAACCCAAATCACAAGTGAACTAGGAAAGGTAATACAGTCTGAGCAAGAATTTTTCATGGAATTAATGAGATCTTAATAAAGAAGCATGTTCCCAAATTCTCTTCCTATGAAGAACTGCCTGGATAAACTCCTTCCCAACAGGCAACCAAACAGAATTCCTGTGGGAATGACATCAGCTGCCTAAATTGAGTAGTATGAGTAATATATTTTAAGCTTCTTGTAAAGACAATTTAGCAATCAAAGACTTAAGCCCTGGCATGATGCAAACCACTCATTATTCACCATACTACCACATGAGTTCATAAATTGAGAATTACTTGGTATGCCAAACCCAGCTACGAGGAGGTCTTTCTGTATGTTCACACAAAGCCATGAAACTCATTTCAGTCTACCATTTAAGATATACCAGTACACATTACAAAAGTTTCATAAAATTCGGAAATAAATAATTTAAGTCACAGTAATCAAGTATACTCTGAACAGATTCATGACAACATTAAAACGTCCAAGGCAACTGACCCTTTGTCAGTAAATATGATTTTTAACTCTATTTTGAGTTTCCAGTTGCGTATTTGCAGTATTCTAGCATTTACCAGTTAGACAAAAATGGGCTTATACAAGAACCAAATCCTAGCAGAGTTTTTATCACATACTGAAAGTTATCAAAATATCAATGGTTATCTGCATCTAGAAGGCTGTAGACAAGATTAAACAGTAATTAATTTAAGTTAAGGAACTCAAATGCTGGTTTGGTTTTTTTCCCATTACTAACAACTCCAAGACAGTCTTGAAATCAGACTAGCTGGGTATTTTTTCCAGATTAACAGATGCAATTTCAAAACTCCTACCTGAAATGGTTTGGAAGTCTGTTAAAGTCTAATATTACATTCAGCCTGCTATTCAAAGTAGCTGAGCAAGCTTCAGCAAAGTTTGATTCTAAAATTAGCAAGGTAATTACTATACTAGCTTCACAACTTTGTCCTCAGGCTAAGAATTATCCCATCTTTAAAACTGCTGTTCCAGGTAAACTCTCCACTAATTCCCCGTTGTATCAGCTTAATACATGTCCTGCGCCCTTGCTTTAATATGCTTAACCCTCTGAACTTGTTCATCTACCCATGTTCAGGCTTAAGGGCTGACATCCTCATTAACTGAGAAACTCTGAGGCCAAAATCACAGCTAAGTAGTCACGAACACAACCACAGTATCCTTTATGATCAAGGAGGGGAACAAAGTTGTATCTTGATGTAGTGCCTTAATTACAACTATTTAATTTAATCCCTACCTCCAGTTAACTCAACAAGCTTTAAAATACTCACTAGGAAGAAAACAGCATAGAGTCAGTTCTGTGAGAAGTAAGTATCACACGAACTTTGAGTCAAAGTACAGGATAGACACTACTAATGGTAATTTCCAGATGAAGTATCTGTATTTGTAAAGTGTTTTATCCACATGAGTATCCACATGACTATGAAACCAAAGCCAGGAGAGAAGTTAAAGAGAAATTAGTTACTATTGAGCAGTCACTGCAAACCCACCAGGGCATTACAGCAGGTGAGGAGCTTTCACCATTTACAGGTAAGCCCTGTAACACCCGTATGTCCCTCCAGCACACAAGTAATGTCTGTAGGGAAAAGGTGGGCTACATGTCTCTAAAACACAAGTACTATAACAATTTTCAGAAGGACAACTGTCTTCAATATAAGATCAGCAATTAGGTAGCTGAGCTGCAACATAGTGAAAAACCACAGCTGTTGCAGCAGGCTCAGTTCCTAGACAACAATTTGCATTACAAATAAACAGGAAATACAAAATTTACTTATCCTAAATACTTTGAGGACTACAATGTAAATTTCTTAACTAATCCTATTTGCAAACTCAGCAGCAAATCAGAATTCAACATGAAAAAAAATATCTCCCTCCCCATTATTTCACTTGATTTTTGTTTTACTAAAAAGTAGGTTATTCATAGCCAAAGACATTCCTAAGGAAGTTATTCAAACAAAACAAAATCAAATCTGAGTATTATCAAAATGAAATTTTACAGAATGCAATTTATTCAGTACTTTTTATCTAAAACACGAATCAGACTCTGTCTTGTTACCTGCATCCCCTCTTAGCTCATTTCAACATGTTCTGATTCATGAATAATTATCTAATTTTAATGCTTAATTGAACATCTTAAATTATAATGAACCTCTTGAGTCCATCTTCTGAGTAAAAGGTACAACACTGCACTGATTCAAGAGGTTGCAGTAAGTCCTCTGTTTCTGGTTCCTTGCTAGGAACCAAGCACCCACAAGATCACATGATAATCACAGACTCTGAAAAACAGCCAAGTTATACATTATTGGACTACAGAACTGTTTCAGTAACCAATTTAGAAGTTTGTCTTAAATGATTAAAGCTTGACTTGCATATATACTCATGGCAATTTACACTTTCATATTTAAATTCTCTATAGTCACACTCTACATTCATTATTGTTTATGAAGTATTCATGCAGCTGTTTCATTTTTGTGTTGTGCATTGTTTCATCCTGGTTCTTCGACAGCATGTTGTTTTGATGTTTTGCATATGCAAAATACACATTTAGGTTTTTTTCTGACTAATCTTTCATTCAATGTCTTTTGTCCTAATTGCTTCTCACACACAAAAACTCTGTATTACTTGTTCTTCTAGAAAAAAAATTTTCATGATTACAGAAAACTAAACTGAAACTGAAATGAAGACTTCACATTTAAGATTCCAAAAACTCTTTTGTTCTCCACTGTGCTTTTTTTCCTTCAACAACTTTTCCTTTAAGGCTGCCATATGACTATGTTAATTGGAAACATTAACTAATTTCAGTTAAGTAGTTTTCATAAAATAACATAGTAGTCATGCTCATTTCTTTCTTTCCTAGAAAATGTCAGCCTCTCGAAATGTCAGTTCCTCTCGAACCCCTTTATATCACCACTACAACCAAAGGACACATCCATTTAAATATTAGCAAATCATCTTTACCAAAGGACAGTGACATAATTAGGTTACAGCTTATCATTCTTACATCTACATTTTTAAAAGTGATAAAACACAGATCATGACATAATACCAGACTCTTATCCAACTCATTTTTGGTACCTTTCTTGTGGGCTTTTTATTAATTTAGCTACCATGGCAAAATCCAGAAGGTATGAACACTTTGGGAAACTTACAAATAACAACACCTCATAATAGAAATTTTGGAGTTTTTGGAGGGAGGAGGAGCTGCTTTGGCAGGGTAGGGTTGGGGGCGGAGATTGTTTGGATTGTGGCAGTTTTACCTTATAAGGCAGATAAAGCCGGTAAGAAAACAGGTAAGAAAAGAAAACAGCTTCCTCTCTCAGCAAGTTTCCTTATGGAGTGATTAAACAGAGAGGAAACAGCTTTCAAGGTTAAAAACTTCACAAAGAGAGCAAGTTATCCAAGATTTGGAACCTTTTCCATCCTAAATTTTTCATGTCGAGATTAACTGTTGATCATGTTTGGAGCAAATATTTGGCATACACCAGTTTTGGTGAACCATAACAACCATTTTTTCTTAAAGTTTTACTTACTATTTTTTTCTTTTGGGACTTTAAATCTTCCAGTGCATCATCTAAAAGAAGAACATTATACATTAGTTTTCAAATATAAATTAAAATAATTCCAGCACACTCTAAACATTGATTTCACCTTGCAAAATCAGGAAAAATTATGCACTGACCACTACCAGCTCTAAACATCAGCAAACTTTGTATAAAATAACTAGAGTTTTTATGTGAAAATAAATCACTTAAAATGCTGAAACTGCTTATAAATTATAGCCCACTGTTATCACTTTACAGTTATAACTATTAAAAAATTTTATGTACCATTTCCTCATTAAGCAAACCAATTCTAGCCAGTGCCCCGCTTTGACCTACATTAAAACTGGTACAACAATGAACCAAATACATTTAATCTCTTGAGTCAAAATACGGAAAAAAGCTTGAGGTCTAAGCATTAATATATCTGAGTACCAGATTTACTGGCTTCAGTATTTCACATAAACCTCTTAACACATACTAGTTTCAAATGCCAGGTCAATTCCAAGCTTCAAAGCTCAATCTATTTCCCCCTTTCTATACTCTCAGACTACAGCAAAGCCCCCAGTTTTGTAAGAACAGTTTACTGTGGGTGTTTCTTTCTGATCACTTTACCTCCTGTACTCAACAAGAACCTCATGAAACACCTGCCCCTTCAAACGTGGCCAAATGGCAATTACTGCAAAGTACTCTCAAGAAACCAACATATCTCATCTTAATTAAACCTACAGAAAAAAAAAAAAAAAAAAAGAATTCATACTAGAGAAGTCAATACTTGAAATATACCTCATTTATTTTCTCCACGCTTCGGGACAGATCAGCCTAAATCTTTAACAGTTGTTTGCCTGACCAGTCCTAAAAACTGAAATTCCATCATCTCCCTGTATCACCTTCCCTGGAGTCTAGCTACAAATTTTCCTCATTCACAGCATCATTCCCAAATCTGGTGTATACCGGTTATTCAGCACAAAGCTTTATTGTATTAAATAACCACCTCCAGTGTCTCAGTATGTTATACTAACTTATCCCAGAATAAAATCTTAGCTTTGATCAACTTGGTTGACAGTTTGCTCTCTCAGATACACTTTCTCCTGCTTTACTGCTTCAACTCTACATTTGATTTTTCTTTTTTAAATATAGGACTTTTATCTCTGAGGTAAAACACTTTATTTTTATCCAGTCTGTGGAACCACACAGAAATAATCCCTTTTGGCATGTTCTATCATCTACTAAACCCTTTAAACACAGGTTCAACAAAAGCACTAGACTTGCCTGTATGCTCAAAACAGCAATAAAGACATTTAAGCAAACTAGAAAAACATACATTTTTTTCTTATTCAGCCATGAAATGCAAATCATTCGTTTCACCTTAGAAATGAATCACACAGCACCACAGAATATATGGACAATTTTATTTCTACATAAAAATGCATGTTCTGCACTTGCATATCAATTGCAAACATTAAGTTTAAGAAAAATTCTAAAAGTGATGTTTAACTTGTAAGCTGTCACAAATTAAATACATCATGCTGTTCTGCGAGTCATAAAACACAGTGCAACACTGAGGTTTTCCTGTATTATTGCTCACATCACCATGAGATATTGTTACAGGCTGGACTGCTTTCAAGGAAAGTCTCAAATGAATTCTAACTACTGCAGACAAGTGCCACAGATGCTGTTTTTAAATAGCATGCAGATTCATTCTAATGCAAAATTTAACAACTTTTTATTTATATTTGAACACCTCCATTGCTTTTCAGTTTTGTTACATGACTTCCAATTTTCCTTAGCTCTCAAAAAAGAAAAAAAAAACACCTGCTTATACCTTTCCCACTCAGGAAAACATAAGTATGCTTTGGAGAACTTGGGAGAGAAAAGATATCTTGACAAATAAATTAGACACATCTGCTATAAATCTCTTCCCTTTTGTATAAGGATAACAGATTAAGACTGCTGGAATACTTGTGAGATGCAAGTATCAAGGGAACTACTACTACTTCCCCTTGCTCCTACACCAATTTTATTCAAATACAATTTTGACACATGCAAAGACAGAAGAAAGCATAATTTTGTAAGTGAAGTGGTAGATTAAGCAGTTTCCCTCCTGTTCCTTCATGAACTATGTGGTAGAAAAAAGTTTAGCTAATACTACCCATTTCAGTATCAACTAAAAGGCTACCCTTGTCTTCCTGGAAGCTGAAGGATCAAAAGCATTTGCATTATCATAGCAAGCATCACTCTGAACTAGCTATGTATTCTAAAAAAAAACCACAAGGAAAAAATACTTACTATTCCTTTCTGTCCGTTTGGAAAAGAAAAAAATGAGCAGTGTTCTTATACACCAGATTCTTTAGAAGAAAAAGAAAATTTTATTAATTAAAATATATTACAGTAACCATTTCTGAACTCATTTAGCAAACAAAACATTTACCAGATGAGATTTTTTTTTCTTTTGCAAATACAAAGGACAGTATTTATATACGAGACTAAAAATTTTCTTGTTGACAAGCATCTTGTCAACAAGATACCAATATTGCTCTAAATAAAATCATCTTTTCTATTAAAATTAACTGTTACTTGAGGCAGAAATACTAAGGCAGCAGCAGCAATATCATCACTTCCTAAAAAATGTTCAGCTGAAAATTACTTAGTCATCACTTTTTATTTGATAGATTTATAATGCATTTTATGAAAAAAAAAAAAAAATAAAACTTACCAGTTAAGGCCCAAAATTAAGGCCCAAGAGATTTGTGGGAAGAATTCTGATACCAATGAAAACCATGAGATAAAGCTATTGTACAAAGGCTCTCCTAAGCAGAATTAACTGACCTGAGTCCTAGTGATTTTAGAGAGCTCTAAGTCTATTCAGTTTCTGTAGGGTTTCAGCTGACTTAGCTGCAGCAGTTTATGTCAAGATGAAGTTAAACTGATCTATGACTATTTTACATTTGAAAGGTCTCTCTGCAATCATCAGGACTTCATTTGTTTTAAAGCTTAGAATTGCTTTTAAATATTAAGCTGACACTTCTCCTGGTAAGTTATTCAGTCTAAGCTAAGTGGCAAACCTCATACACCAAGCCATTCAGAGCATCCAAAACCCTCCTGTGCTAATTAAATAATAAAGCCTAAATTAGCAATGTTTCATTTAACAGAAAAAAACAGAGGCCAGACAGGTTATCTGACTAAAAGCATGCATAAGAAAGCAGGCAAAAGGCTCCAAGAGCTTTGACTTAATTCATAAGAATTATTTTTAATTCCTAAAAACATCATCTTTATTTAGAACATTCTGTATTTATATAATGGTTGACCAGATAAAAATGCCTTCACGTATTAACAGCACAGACCAAGTTAGGCAAGTTAGATGAGGCAACTGGAATCTGAGAGCAACCTATCCAAGGGAAGAGAAACAAAGAAGTTTAACTATCCCTTGCTCAAAGGTGTGCTGTAATAATTGATCCAATAATGCAGGTGGATTTATCTGATTACACAACCCAAAATGTGTCTTCATAAAGTAATAGAAGAAATAAATGCTTACAGGGTTTAAATTGCCTTAAATACCTTGTTACAAAGATACAAGGCAAAAGCATTATTTCTTTTTTAATGTATGCTGAATAGTCTTTTACCTAGAGCTGTATTCTAAATATGAAATAATTCAGACATCATGAAACAACAAAGCATTTCCTCTTTAAGAAATCCAAGATGAAAGTTTACTAGCTGACCATTTCCACCAATTTTACAAAAAAAAAAAAAAAAAAAAAACACATTTCTGTGTAAATCAGGACATGTGAATTAGATCCAATTCAAACAGAAACCAGTTCAAGAAAAGCATCCTCCTATTTAGAGTATTTCAGTACACATTTAAAATTAATGAAGTGATATTCCTGAAACTTAACTTGCTCTACCAACATCAGTAACTTGCTGAGACCCTGAGGGACTGACCTAAGGCAGAAATAAGTTGGTGACTGACTGCAAGCTGGAAAAGGCAGACATACTCCAGTTTGATTAGGTCTGAAAAATCTCTAGAGCTATTACTGGGTGGCACCAGGCTTTCAGCATGGAGTCACCTCTTGACCGAGAACAAAGACATGCTGGCAGCTGCTTGCCATTCATATCTGCCAAAAAAAGCTGAAGGGGAACAGCTTAAGGAAAAAAAAATCTGATAAACAGTTGCAAGTCATAAGAGAACAACAGTCTGATTCTAAGTGCTAGTAAGATGATGTCTAAATCAGAATATTACAGAGAACCATCCTGAGAAAAAGAAGCAGAACTGGAAGACAAACTAGAGAATAAAAGACTAACATGTAAATTCAAACCACAGCACCAGAAGCCATCACCTTCAATAATAAAAGCTTTAATTTCTACACTAATTCTAACAAACCTATGTGAAAGGAGGCTGGTAATACTTCCTCTTTTACAAGCCTTTCCTATCAGCATGAACAAGCTTCACACACTAACAACAAAGACTTCGAAATGCTTGTCCTTAAGAACAAAACTAATTCATATCACTGCCAAACGTTAATTTGAGCTCTAGTTTCTGTAATAATCTTTTCCAGTCAACACACTGCTGCCCATGTATCTTCTCCAGAGGAGTCCACAATAGCAGCCTATCAGTGAAATTATGGATAACACAGTATGACATACAAAAAGCATCTTCAAGCTGGGGGTTTTCCACATGTTACGTTATGCTGACCCACACTCATCAAACTTACAAAGCCTCAAATATTTACTTTTGACTTTACCTTTCAAGTCTAAAGCTAGGACATCTACAAACGATGCTTTCATACTAAGGTGCTGTTATGACCATTTTAGCAAATTAGTAAATGTACTGTGCTCACTGTTGGTAGGAAAGATGCTCAGTAGGCTGCTCTCACCTCCCTGAAGGACTGGAGGAAAGGCAGCAAAGCAGCTGTTCAGTGAGGTGGAAGCCCATTTTGTTCCTTTTGGAAAAGTAGACTTCTAAGACAATGAAAGCCAGCCATCAGGATAAGTGTGGAACAAATATGTAGGCAATACTTTCCCCAATCCACATACAATGAAGTCTGCGTATTTTCTTGCTGAAGAAAGCAGTCAATGATTTTCCAGGAAAACAGCTGATCATGTAAAACTGGTTTTCAACACACTTTGGGTGATGACCTTTCAAGTCAATTCTGAGTTAACAGTCATCTAACACATGAAAGTAAGTTTCTCCATTCATTTTTGTATTTTTCCCAGGTTTATACACTACATTTTACACGTAGGTGATGCACCTTTGGTTCCTTCCATATAGTAATGTTACTTTTCAAATTGCAGTAAAAACAAAACCCAAGAATGCTCTTGTGCTTATACTACATCACCTTACAGCTGTTCAGATACAGCTCTCTAGCCCCAGTATAATTTTGATAAGCCAAGTAACTTCAGATGCTATTATCTTTTGATGATAAGACTTAGTTCTATACTAAACTTAGACCCATGAGAGACATTCCCCTCAAAGAAAGTGTCTGCCTAACTACATGAATTTATTTTAGAAGAAAAAATTCAGCAAGTTATGACATCTCAAGAATTGTCAAAGCAAACTCAAACCCCTGCTGAGATGTATTTTCCATCTCCTTTTATCAAAGAGACAGCAGTTAGAAAATAAAAAAGGCATATTTACTTACATCAATGGAAATGCAAAAAATGGAAGTGTCATTGTCAGCCTTGCTGTCCATTCGTCAGGAAGACACCACAAATATACAATTAAGCAAGTAATAAGGTAAAGAACAGAGGAGTAGAGAAGAAGCCTTCCAACCCATAGTTTCTGTAGCCTCTGATTTTTTTCTCTGAATTCTTCTAATGTCTGTATTTCCTGCAAATAAACAGGGTTCAGCCTTATTAGTGTAAATAGCCTTATTAATGCAAATAGTAAGAGGTTTTACTAAGCTGCCTTTAAATGTTTGCAAATATCAACCCTATCAGTTTGATACTTGATTAGAAAAGTCAAGCAGCTTTTTCATAAATGACAATATTTGCCCATGGACAGCTTTCATAGCATAAATACTCCACACTAAAGATTATGGTATGGGCCACTTGCACCTTATTAGCAACTGATAAGGAAAGTTTAAAATCATCACTTTTTCACATTTGTAACTCATTAGTATATTCAAGACAAGTGAAAAATACAAGTATCCTATGAATGGCAGTCTTTACTGTCACATAAATGACTACTAACCATACTCAGCATTCTAAAGCTTTCATCAGATACCTGCGGAATTTTAAATGCCTCTAACACTTTTCTAATAACATGGGAAATTACTGGAACCTCTCCATCATTTTACTTGTTCTCATTTCAGTTCTTTCCTCACATTAAGAATGAAATCCTGAACATCTGTATGATGCTTCTGGTATATTAATAAGTGATCAAGCAATGCTCTGCTATTAATGCAATTAACCATTTTGACTGTATTTCAAGTGACAACAGAAGTACTCACACTTTCATTAAAAGGAAAACAAAAATATCAACAGCATATTTCAAAACACAGAGCACAGACATATTTCCCCACAGAGCACAGCCATCTGTCACAAATGCTGGTGAAAAATCACAATTGATTACTGAAAAATCTGTATTTGTTACACAGTTATTCTGTCCCTGACCTTATTTACTTCCACTACAGTTACAACTTCTACACATAAAACCATACATTGAAGCTTTTCTAATCAAACTGATGAATGGAACTTTGCATTAGTGACATTTTCCATTACATGGGACTTTAACCATTAGTTATAACTGAATTGCATAATCAAGGCAGCTTCATATTCATTCCCATTTCAGGCTCTCTAAATAAATATTTGCCATGTAGTTTCTCACTATCTATTGATATTTTTTAAATTACTAAACAGTAAGGGGGAAAAAAGAGAACAATTCCTCTGATATGCAGAATCTCTACTACTGGAATAATTACCAAAATAATTTAAAATTTCAAGAGAGTATTTTATCTAACGTGAGAGAAATACATGGCCAGCAAAAAGAAGGTATATTTCTAAACAAAAAAATCAAACAAAACACCAAAATGCAAACACATACCTTATCTATTTTTTCTAATACTTCTACAGTGGAAGGTTTTGCCTGCTTACAAGGGAAAGAACAAAGATATTAATATCACTTTTAAAAACTCAGTATTTTGAGGATTACTGTACATTAACAGTTTCTAAACAAAAAGACATTCATAAAAGATTAATAAATTATCTGTTTTACATAAAGGTAAGAAGATTTCCTACTTAAGTGTGACAAATAGAAGGGACCAGAACGAATCACTGCTTTACAGCTGGCATTACTCCTAACTGAAGGCTCCAATCCTACATCACAAAAAATGAAAACCTCTAATGCACCTACAGCAATAATGAATGTGTGGGTGGAAACTAAAACAAGAACAGAATTGATGAGTGGCAGAAATAGGCAAAACACAGAATATATAGAGGAAGCCCTAACCTGAGTACTCCGGCTTTTTATTACTATTCATTCCATATAAGGACACATGGTGTAAATAAATCATAAGCAACTGCAAATAAGGGCTGTCATCACTAGTAAAATTCCCCATAGGAGCAACTGGAAATCCACCTTCTAGGAATCTTTCCTAATTTCTGAGAATTATCAAGCCACAATCTTTTACCACCCTTCACACCACAAATTCAAAAACCACAGCTCACAGTGCATCACCCTGAAAGTGAAGTTCTATCATACAAAACTGACATTCCACCTAAAGTATCACCTTTAATGGAGTTTTGTATGGAAGGCTCTGAAGTCAACTGCCAATAAGCAAAGGCAAACCTATGACTAAAACAACTCACACCTGCCAGGAAAGTAGTCAAAAACCTCATGCCTCTTCTTCCTTATAAACTCAGTACACCACTCAATAACCAATAAAAGCAGATAAAAAGTCAAACTTGTACTGGACTAAGGAGCTACCAAACTATTTGTCAGAACAGCCAGAAATGTATTCTGCACATACCCATTTTTACCTATGTCGCCAATGCTTCAAATCATAGATGCTGCAGCTTCTATCCCAATGATGCACCACAAAAGCATTTAGATTCACAGAAAGAGTTACAACTGTATTTTTTTAAGTTAACCAAGAAAGTGCCAGAGTGGTCCTGCAAAGGAATTGTAGGAAGCAGCAGAGTTTCACAGCTTAGTGATTTAGCAAAGAATACTTTTGGTCATGATATCTCACTATTGGACTTTTAAGCGACATAAAGGAAAAGTTTAAGACTATCATTCAGCCAGCATTAATAGTCAACATGTCCTAGGTACTCCCACCTTCTAGACTAAAGATTATTACATTGTTACACAATGTTACTTACCCTCCATCTTGAAATTAGTCCACCCATCTTCTATTGTGGACAAATGTTGGCAGAGCTATCAATCTTCTACAAGAATTCACAGCTAGAAATAAAGCATTAAGCACTTAGGAACAATCTAACAACAGAATCAAAGATTCTCAAATTCATTCCATCTTCTTAAGGAATCAAAATATTGTTTAAAGCCGTTGTCTAGGTATCTATCTATGTGTAATTTTTAAATTCAGTTTTCTGATTCACAGACAATCCTGTAAGTCGGTTGATCAGCTAAGATGTGGCCAAAGTTTTTTATTTTGGAAATACAAAATCAGAGGGGAGTTCTCAAAAATGCAGGCACAAATGAACTGCAAAAAGAGCCACCAAAATGCTCCATCAGAAAAACAATTTTAAAAACTTAGTATTGGGCAGGATTATTTAAGATTTAACTAATTTCCAGTTATTTCCTCTGCTGCCCCTAAGCATAACTCAGTATTCCTTTTTAGCTGTCACTCCAGGCATTTAACATTAACATCTTTCTGTTCATGGGAAAAATTCTAAAATAAATCTATTTCCTTTTTATGCTCTCATCAACAAGAATATGCTGGATAGCACTATTGTTCTTTTGTGTGCTCAGTTTTAAGTTCAAAGAACCAGTTTCAAAGATTTCATTTGCTATACAAAAGCACTACATTGGTAGGTCTTCCCTGCTCAACCCAGTAATCAGCACATCAAATGAACTCTAAAACTGTTCCAAAGGGGCAAGAGCAGCTCACTTCACCCTACACAAACCTGGAACCCATGAACAACATTATTTGATGATCTGCGTCTAAGCTCCTGAACCAAAATTGTAGCAACTTTCCATTACAAGACAGTTGAATTAATTGAACCTTAGGATGGCAGATTTTCTCTCCAGTCATTTAATACACAAGTTTCTTACCTATTGAACAAAAAAGTAATCTGTTCAAAACAACCCTGACAGTAAACTAATGCTCAATCCCAACCAGGGTTCAAACCTTTTTCATTCTGGA
Organism: Cyanistes caeruleus; assembly: GCF_971803275.1. NCBI lineage: Eukaryota > Metazoa > Chordata > Aves > Passeriformes > Paridae > Cyanistes > Cyanistes caeruleus. Next base: position 19,827,705 of record NC_141707.1, on the reverse strand, counting down.
ATGAAACACTACTACTTACTAAAACAAAGCACAGATCTAGCTGGACAGAAATAAAAGTGATCATTATCTTGTTTATTAAGTTTCCTTTGGCCGAAAATGGAAATACATATTTCAGTCCAAATTTGTTTTCAAATTGTCTGAGGCTGTTAGAACACTTTCACAGGTATAAGATATGCACTGCTCACTAGCACAAACACTACTGTAGTGTGGTAATCTCTTCATTTTTTAGGAAAGCCAAGGACTTCAGAACTATAGGCCCTACTGGCTTCAGAAACCAATCCTTAAAGAAAAGGAAGAAATGCCATGAAAACGAAGCAAGAGCAGATGGGCAAATTAGCTCTGCTGCTGCCAAATTAGCAGCACAAAGGGGTGAGATATAGAAAAAGCAATTACCCCTTGGACTCGAACAAATTCTCAAAATAAGCACTACTGGAGCAACTCACCTCAGTAAAACAGCCATCTTTCTTTTTTTAAACACACAATCTAACACAAAGAATTTTACACAGCTGTGACTTTGCATATACAGGCAGGTTTTTTGCAGGATGGGTAGTGCAGCAGATCTGAGCTTACACTTTCTTCCCAGATATTTCTACAGACATATACAACTTTTATATTGTTTTGCAATAAAGATACTGTGTCAAATAGCCAATTGAGAAGTCTATAAAGCAGCACAAGGCTCCCAAATCTAGCATGTTTCCCTAGCATTGCCACTGCCATTGGGAGCAATGGTAGCACTCAACTGTGGACAGAGACACAAAGATGCTCATGCAGCCTCTGTGTGTGCTATTTGCCTTCAAACCATAGTCTGAGAACCCCTCTGCTAGAAGTGTTAGAGGATCTTTTGGGAACAAATTATCCACGACCTATTGGTGACTCTGACTTATATCAATAACACATCCACAGTGCTATTGCTACACAAGTGTTTTTAAATCTGGCAAATGCTTGGAAGAGAAACAGGTTCAACAAGTGTCATTATGCGTGTGATTTTACAGGAACTATGATGATGACAGGCTTTACAGAGGCTGCTCTGCAAGTCCCTAATACTACCAAAACCCTTTCCCCCAAAGAGGTATTAAGAGATTAGGGCCACTAGATTCACATTTACAGTTTAGTCACTGAATCCTCAGTGAGGAGATGGAACGTTTTCTATAATTGCTATGGAGTGCCTCTGACATTTTCCTTCTTCTCTCTTCTTGACATGACGACACAAATTGTCTTCAGCTGCTTCAACCTTTCCTCCTTCCTCACCACTCCATCTACCTACCATTAATATCCTACCATTCATGGCAAGAGATCATCCACAAGTTGCTTCTTTCCCATGCTCTAACCAATAAATTATTGCATAAGACTTTTCCCTCCTGAAGACTGCACTCTAGCACAGAGTTGTGCATTTCACTGACTAAGCAGTAGTGCAGTTGGACTTATTTCCACACAGGTTATCACTGATGTAATACATGAGTAAGATAGCTGCAACATGTCCTAAGCTTAAAACAGACAAAAGAAGCATTAAAACACCAAACAGAGAAGCTTATGAAAACACTACTGCCAATTTTATTACCTGACTCTCTCAAAAAAATATTTATAGCAGCTCCTCTAGTCCCAAAACATTTAAATTATTTATTAAAAAGCAGAAGTTCCAGACTAAGAGACTAGAGCAGAAAAAGCTTCTCCTTTGAAAAAGGAATAAATCCACTAAGTCATCCACGCCCATCCACCCAGATGGAGAAAATAGCTTCATGATCTCATTACACTTTTATCAAGTCAGTCTCAAATTTCTTCAGGCTCATTAATGTTTTAAAAATTAAAAGTTCTCCAAAAATTCAGTATCCCAAGTAAATTTTAATAACAGACATGCTGAAATTCAAGACTGAATAACATCAAGAGAAGAAATATTACAAGAAAAAAAAAAAGTTAGAAACTTGTAATCAAGGCCTTGCATACAGAAATACAGACCTCTCCCCTATAGCAACGGGCAGTGCTTTTGAAAGAAGTCTTTTTTGCATACTTACTGATTCCACTCTATGTAATTATTTTTAGGTATTTATTATTATAAAGAACACAAATTCTACTTCTCACATTGAATCTCCAGTTCTGCTTACAGTTCGCTCAGAATTCACTGACCTCACAGGTCCTCATGGGACCATGAAAAGTTTTTCCAGCTGAGTGCCGTGGACAAGGAAACCAGCAAAACCAAACCAGGAGCATCACCCACCGCTTACTGCTGGCCTGTCCTAGGACGCCTCAGAAACAACAAAATACTACACTTTTTCCCATTTAAACTTCATTTTCGGCTGTTTCCGTCTGGAAGCATCCCACAGAGGTCCTACGCTTTGTAGAGCCTTAATTAAAAAGGCAAACTAGCTCCCACACGGGCTGCACAGCGACGGGGCGACAGGCGGGTGGGTCAGGCGCTCTTTTTTGAAACCCAACTCCTCGCAGCCTGCGCGAGGGGCCGCCAGCGCCGGGGCCCGGCAGGGCGTTGGCAGAGGTCAGCGGAGCCCCCGGCTCCCCGGGCCGCCAGCCGGGACAGCCGCACGGCGCCGCCGCTCCCCCGCTTCCGGGCACGGTGCCCGCCGCCCCTCCCGCAGCCGGGGGCTTCCTCCTCCATGGCCGCACCACGGCCCACCCCGCCCCGCTGCCCCGCGGCGAGGAGGGAGATGGGGAAGGAGCACCTGCCGCCCCGCTTAGTGCCCCGGGGCCGGTACCTGAGCGCTGTTAGCGGGAGCGCCGGGCGCCCCTCTCCCGCCGCCCCGCGCCCGTCTCCCACCGCGGAGGCGCTCGGGGCGGGGCCGGGCCGGGCCGCGCATCCCCCGCCATCACGTACCTGCCGCGGGCCGGGCCGCGCATCCCGCCCGCCACTAACGCCGCCGCAGGAGGAGCGCGGGGCCCGGGCGCTGCTCCCAGCAGGCCCCGCGCGGGTGCGGCAGCCAATCAGGGCCTCACTGCCGCGGGGCGCGCTGGAGCGGGGCGGGGCCGGGCTGGGCCGGGCCGCGCTGCGGGCGGGAGGCCGTGTGTGGGGGCTTTGGGCGGCGCGGGGCGCCTTCTGCTCCGCTCCATACAGGGCCGTACCTGCCCGTACCCGGCCGTACCGCTCCCGGCCGTACGGGACCGTGCCGTCACGTGCCCGTCGCCTCGCGGCCCGGCCCGGGCGGTGTCCCGAGCGGCTGTGCCAAATCGAAGCGGGCGGGTGTCGGAAGGCGCTCACCGCCGGCGGGGCCGGGGACTCCAAACCCATCTTCCTGCGGCTCTCGCTGATCCCTGTTACAGAAAATCAAGGTGTTTTAATGCAAAATCCGAGGAGCGTGAGGGTCAAACTGTCATGTGGAGGTTCGCAGGCTTTCTGACACTTGGTGTTCTGCCAGTGAAGCGGCGCTGACAAAGAGCCGCCGTGCCGGCCGTCTGTTCCGCGGGCAGGCGCGGAGCCCCCCGAGGGGCACAGCAGAGGGCTGCTCTCACCGTGCCCTTCGTTCCTCTCGGCATGTGTGGAATATTCTTGGAGAGAAGCAGAACTCTGAATTCCTTTAAGTCCCATTACTGTAATAACTGTCCTCTATCGGCTTTCTTACTTCGCTGACACCCATCCCTTGCCTCATGCCGAGAGGACACAGGAAAAGAGAATAAATACTTTCTCTGCACTAGCGTTCTGACATGCCTTGTTCAGAAGTTTTACCACTGCAGTACACAAGTGCATGTGCATAGATGTGGAAGAAAGTCCTTCAAAGTGCCTTGTAGCAAAAATTCCTATGTGAAAGCTGTACATCTTCAGCTGTCCCAGAAGTGTTGAACTTGTATGTAACAGTGCATCACAATACAGCCTATAAATGTTGGGGGTTTTCCAGTTTTGGTAGGTTGACCCTGGTTAGGAGGTAAACACCCACACAACCTCCAGTTCCTTCCCTCTCAGGAAGACAGGGGAGACAGGAAAAGTCAGAGTTCATAGGTTGTGCTAAATGAAAGTTTAATAAGTGAAAGAAAGGAAAAAAAAAAAAAAGTGAGTCAAGGGACATAACTAACCACCTCCAACAAGCAGACTGATGCCCAGCAGGTCTTCCAGCAATTGATGATTCTGGAGAACAACCCACCCCACACACCTTCTTATTCTGAAATTCCAGTTTTACTGCTGAGCATGACATTATGTGGTATGGAATATCCCCTTTTCTGTTTCCCTTCCCAAAATTCTTGCCTACACCCAGACTACTCTCCAAGGGAGCAGTGCATGAGAGAAGGTAAAGCCTCGGTGCTGTGCAAGTCCTGTTCTACAATGGCCAAAATGTTGCTGTGTCAGAAGTGCTGTTCTAGTCACAGAGTACGAAACACAGCAGCATATGGGCTGCTGTGAAGAAAATTGCTTCAGCCCAGCCAGAACCTGTACATGAACTCAAAAAGAACAGGCAAAGCTTTTAGGCCAGGAGAGGACAAAAAAGATATCCCACCACCTGTCGGGGCAGCATAATCAGCCTCAAGCTTTAAGTGTAGAGCTGCTGAGTCTGATCATCTGCAAGCATTCATTCTTAGTCTGGACTTTGGTATGTTGATCCTTTTAGCTCACACCAGTGTTCAGTGTGACTCTTGGTGCTCTACATGATTACATTATCAGATATGTAGTAACTTTAGCTGTAAGTCATGTTTTAGAACTGGCTTCAAGACACTTCATCCAAATCAAAATAATGGTGGTCAATGGAGAGCCACTGACTCTACTGGAAATACTCTGCTATTGATTACAGAGGTCGCTTACATATACAACTTCATTTTTCTCACTGAGGCCTAGTCTGCTCCTTCCTTTCCAAGTGGAAAAAAACACTCAGTGACTGAGCCTCTCCTACTCTTCATGTTGCACTCTAGAGCCACTTCTACTTAAATCTCTGTAACAATGACTATCATTTTACTGAGAGGATATGTTTCTTTTTTGTTTCAGATCAATAGTCCACTTCTGACTTTGATACTTCAAAGTGGGATGTTGCTGGAGAGAGGCCGATTTAACTCTTCATTTTTAAGCTAACACATTGAAGTTTACTGATATCTTTTTCCATGGTCCAGCATCATATCCACTTAAAATAACTGCAAATAATGAAGATACCAAGTTTAAAGGCATTTGAAAATGCTGCAGGCAATATTAGTTTCTCCAAGAATCTGCTGCATTTTTTTTTCTTTTTTCTTTTTTCCAGAAATATCATGAGTACTTTCAAGTCACAACAAAATTGATTCCTGGTTCAGTGCTGAACCAGAATTGTGAAGGACATCCCAAACTCTGTTTCTGTCCTTGGGGCCTTTTGCAGAGCTGGTTTTTATGCAGGCCTTTACCATGAAGTTCTACACATTGCTATTCAGTTACGGATCTCTGTAACTGGTAGTTTAAAAAAATATTGTTAGCTACCATTACTGAACCTTACATGCAGATAAGCCCCTCAGCTGGGTGATGTTATAAAACAGCATGCAGCTCCCTGTTTGCTTAAGCACCAAAATCTACCTTAAAAAAAAAGATATTATGCCCATGTAGCTGCTAAGGATACTAAAACTGAGTGTAAAAACATAACTTTGAATCAGCCAGCTTAAAATTTTCATTAATCTGGTTCAAAACTGCCCCCTACAGAGTATTTAAAACTCTTAAATAGATTCCCTTCAAAATCCTTCATTATCAGTGGGATTAGTGTTTAACCTGACTTTGCATAACCGCTCTAGCAGCAGAGTACATCTTCAGAATTTTCCTCAGCAGTTAGGAAATAGGCAGCATTTAGCTGTTCTATATGCAGAACTCTGAACAATCAACTTATTTTAAAAATCAAACAATAAGCTTCTTTTAAAAAAGAAACCCTAAAACTGCTATTGAGAAGAGTTTTTCCATGGTAACATTTGAATATTCTAAATAGGTATATGAATATTTGAATATTCTAAATAGGTATATGGGTCTGTACATCATTTGGAAAATGCTGTCTGGTTAAGAGATCTTACTTAGTGTTGCCAAATTGTGTTTACTCGAGGTTTTTTATTTAAAATTAACCCTTTTGGACTTCTCTGGCTGGTGAGGCCATGTGGATACTGGGGAATTTTAGATGGGGAAACAGAACCTTTGTTTACACTGTAAATGGAGATCTGATTGCAGCAAATGGAGGTATGTATACAGCCTGAAGCTCACGAATTTCACTACCTGTATCACTATGACTATAGTCTGTGCCATCTCACCATTTTTTCATGTCCCTGTTACTGGAAATTAGGTGCTGCTGTACATCACATTGCTCAGGCTGAAACTGGGGTACTGTGCCCCACCTACTTGGTCTGCCTTGGCTGTTCTGTGCTCATTGCTGTACACCACAGGGGCCTCCTCAAGAACACACCTTCACTCCAGGCCACTTCCTTATGCCCTCTGGGCACCTCAGTGATTAAAGCAAGCCCAAGCTGTTAGGGACACAATCCAGGCTTTCCTCAGCTCTGCTCTCCAGCTGCAAAGCCACTCTACCACCACTGGTGGAATAAAGGTGGTGCCAGGTTTGGGTGGCTGCAGCATCCTGACATCCCATCCTCAGTGGAAAGTACCACAGCCAGTTGTGTTAATGGACACCAAAATTTAATCTGATCAACAATGGACCACATGTCTCAAGGTCTGGAATCTGTTTTCTCTGATTCTCAAGCACACAGAAGGAGTGATTGCTTGTATTTCATAGATGTCAAGCGCATAGTAACTGGCACATATTTTTGAATGTCCTATGTAATTGAGCTTTTGAAAAAATATAGTTTTGTTTGTGTATATTTTATTTATAATATATTTGGAAAAGCAATATAGGAAGAAATTCTTTTTTACCAATGCAAGGAAATACGTATGCAATTCATACGTATGTGTGGACCTACCTGTAGTAAAATATCCTCTACTTAGCTCTTAACTTATGTGACTGATTACAATGACTCCAAATTACATTCTTGTCTTGTTTTGTTGCAAGTTCCAGTTAGGATTGGGACTGTGAAAAGAGCAGGAGAAAATTGTTTATGTTACAAGGGACAGATAGAGCCCTTGTAGAGGGAATTGCTGTGCTGGAAGGAGTTGAGGCCTGAAAGCAGATATAAATTGGTAGATGCAAGAAAGCTTAAAATTGGATTAACCAAATACATTGTGTTTCATTTTTGACACTCAAATTATTTCAGAGCATACAAAAAAAGTGGAACTCCTAAGCTGGGGTGACTTCAGTGACATATTTTGCCAAAATGTGCTTTAAAAATGTATTCTACAACAACAGCACTGGGAAAGATATCCTGATTTTGATTTAATTTTTCCTATGTAATAGTATACGCTTCTTCTGATGTTCTGATCCAACTGTAGTATTGAGAATATTCAGATGTCTGTATTCTTACAGTTGCTTCCAGTCCCCTGAGCCTTTTGGTATTTCATCACGTAGGGCATTTGGATGCTCCATCACTTTCATTAAGTCCTTTGCATCTGACTCTTGCCAAAAAATTATTACCTCAAAAAGAAATATATAATTCAACAGGTCAAAAGGTGTAATATCAGGAAAGGCTCTTATAAAAATCTTTTAGGAGTTGCATAGAGTCATCAGAAAAAGTCAAGATCAACTTTTCCACTCCATAAAGTATTCTTGTTGTGATTAAGATCTTTGCCTTTGGTTAATAATATTGCTATTATTAATTCTACTTACTCTTGTTATTGCCATGGCAACTTTTACTGTTGCCGTTACTTGTTGGTATTGTTAGATAACAATTAATAACTACGCAGTAAGTTATTATTACAATTGTTGCTATTATTTTTTCTATGGTTATTTTACTGATTATTGCTCTGTCACAAATGTAAACATTTAAAAGCATTTAATTAATTAATTGATTAATTAAATATATATATTTTGTGTATTAAACCTCTTGATTGATACCCTTTTATATACTTGGAAAGCAGTCAAGAGAAAAGTAGATTTTTTAAAGTACAAATTCTACAGATTTTAATTAGAACTGAGATGCTCTTCTTGATTTGATTACTATACATCTCTGACAGTATGTTTAGGAATATCTTTAAACTTTGCATTATTTTTGTGGCACGGTGAATTATGCAAGTAATTTCTTATAAAATACTGAAATGAATGTGTTCTTCCATTAAGATCTCATGACCGAACAGAAGAAGCCTAGTGTGAAATTGTCACATGAGAAGCAGAAATATGGTTTTGCCTCTGCCTGAGATAAGTCATGCTTCAGATCATGTACAAAATTTTAGAAGTAGTTATTATATACATGTAAGTACCTCCCTTTCCATGATGGGCGTGATTTCAAGCTTCTGACCCTTTAATGGCTATAATGAGTAATTTATGTTTAGAGTTATAAAAATTCCTATATAAACAATAACTCACTGTTCAGTTAAAAAAAAAAAAAAACAAAAAAAAACAAACTACTAAATCAATTTTACCTAGTTTCCAAATGAAAGTGTGATTATTCTTGCTAAAAGTGTTTGAGCTGGACTAATACACAAGTCAGTTACATTTTTGCTTCCTGGAGAAGTTTGCTCTTTAAACAAATTAGAGTTCTTATCCAACAAGATTCCTCCTATTTAATAAACATGTAAGTACATCCTTAAATTTTATTAACATCTATTTCCTCGAAGCTAAATGAAATAAGGAATACTTTCCAAAAGCCTTTTTAATATGGCTGTGCCTACTGGGCAAAGTTGAAACTACCCCAACAAAATGAGGGCCAAATTATGAAGTAATTTGAATAAAACTTCTGTTGACCTTAAAAAGATTTTTACTTGATTAAGAATAATGGAATTTGGAACCAAGTAAATGTGATTCAAGGGGTGAATGAGAATGTGCTGTTGTTACTGCAGCAAGCCTTCCTTCCAGGGCAATGCGTGTGTGTGCAGAGCACAGGCAAGTGCAGGAAGAGTGTCCCATTTCTGCTCAACCTGACTGCATTTTAATGCTTTCTTATTAGTCAAGCTGGAGGAGACAGGCAATGAGAAGGAAAGTTCTAATTAGTACATATATTTTGCTTTTGATAACTGCTCAAATGGTAGATAGAACATTACCTACATTGGATGCATTTCATACATTCTCCTGATTGTTACAAGAGCTTACTTTAATGAAGTATTAAATTTACATATAAAATTGTTTTCAGTAAAACAATCTGGATCTGGTAATAAGCCTTGTTCTGGTTGGAAACCAAACGGAACCAAGAGTCCCAGAATGCCAGAAATAGGACAATAAATATTTCTGGCACAATTTCAAAGGTGCATAATGCCAGACACAGACATGTAAAAGTAATGGCAAGCTCTACAGAGATTATAAAAGAAATAAAATCACAGTTCGTAATTCATATAATCATGTTAAATAGCAGGCTTATAAACCAATTCTTATAATAAGATCCACATGTAAAAGTATCTGTGATTTCATTCAGTTAAAGATGACAAATATTAGGGTTCCCCTTGAAAGCAAATCTATATCTTGCAAGCTGAGGGACAATGAACAGTTGCTTTGTGTTCATGTTTAATGGTATAAACTCTGCTAGTCTTTTCACACTTGATTTTCAAATAACTTTTCAAAGGATGTGAAATCTGAAAGTGTTCGGAATTTTTGAACATATTGCAGCTACTGAGTATCCTTTGCTACAAATATTAGTTCTTCAAGTTTTGATAGTTTAAGATCTGAAATTACAGTCCCATCACATGCAAAACTCCAAGGCTTATTTTCCAAGAAACTTATTTTCTCATGGTATGTCATAATAATAAATGTCTGAAACAGAGCTTGAATTAATTTCATTAGAAGGATGACCAAAATATTCCCTTTCTCGAAAGAAATTTATTTCATTAAATGCATTTAGAAGTTGGACAAAAAGCAAAACTTCTACTGTAATCACTCCAATAACTTCAAATTATAGTATTCAATATCATTGCAAGCCTCCTTTGACTACATAGAGGTGCTTAGATAAAATTAATGTGTCTTGAATTTTAAAAACACTCCTGGGAACTGGCATTTCAGAGCAGTGTGTGTTGGGGTTTCATTGCACATTTTTGGGGTACTCTCCACATTCCAGTTGTAAACTGACCCATAATCAACCAATGAAAAGGAAGGCCAATAATAAAGGTGTAATGAGTCAAAGGTAAAATGCAGATGAGACATGGGAAAAGAGCAGAATTTGGAATAAAACTTTAGGGGTTTAGGCAAAGTAAACCAGAATAAAATGCATTAGAAAAGGCTGATTTTTCCAGCAGAAGCAACACATCAATTTGAGTTCTGTTGAGAATAAAGGGAGTTACTACAAAATGCAAATAGCATGTAGTGAAGTCTAGGACTTTTGTTTTAGGGCAAAATATATATTTTTGTAAGCTCTGGATTATTTTATTAAGTGATATATATTTATCAATACTAGATCAGTTCTTTCATGCCAGAAAATCAGAAAAAAATGCTGTAATACATTTTATGTTTGTGAGTGCCTTAAATTCTTTATGAGGAATAGTAATTTTACACATTCATTTCATTATCTTCACTTTAAGACAGATAGGTGCTAAAACTTAGTTACTTTCATTGTTAGCTGCCTATTTTAGCAACGTGTTCTTCAAACCATCACAAGCTCCCTTCATTTTCACAGTTCTAACACCATAGTACACTGAGAAACCTGTGAAAAATAACAATATTTGGCACAATGATAATTAAGTAGTATTGTCTTATTGATGTCTTCTTGATGGAAGGTTTTTTTGTTTCTTTCTCTGTATATAAGATATGTACAGTTTGGTGCTGTCTCTGTTTTTTCATGCTTGAATGACCTATGGCTAGCAAATGAGATCCTAGGATTCCTGGGAGCTTCCATGGCACTATTATCCCTCTCCTATTTTATAATGTAGTAAATTATACCTCTCTGATATACACGTTGACAAATAATAGGCTTTCCTATTTGAATCCTTTGCTTACTCTTTGATTTATCAAGAACACTTTCAGAAGGGATGGGATCTCACTTGCAAGTGGGATACTGCAAGGGATCTGATTTTCAGCAAGTTTGAATTGTCTAACCTTTGAAAATCAAGGGGGCTTAAATGTCAAGAGCAGAGGAATCTATTCATAGTTGTTAAGTATTTTTTTTAATCTTGACGTGTGCATCTTTGTATTTTTTCCCAATTTTTAGGCAAATAGCTTCTGCGGTATGTAAATTATTTTCCCTTTTTGATATAATATACCTTAAAATTAACAGTCAAAATAAATCATTACATTATTATTGCTGAGAAAAGTGCAGGCACCACACATATTTCTAACAATCTATAAATGCATTCCTACAAAGTTGTTTATTGGATAAGTCTGGCCATAAATTGGCCAGGACACAGAACTTTATATGAAAAAAGCAGAACATTGAACAAAAACATTATATGTCCATGGTATTAGATTTAAAGTAAAATAACCACAAACTCCTAAACATGAATCCCAAAACTCACAATCTTTATAATGAAAGGAAAAGACCACATCATATAACTGTCTTAGCCAGCCAATTCGGCATTTAACTTGTTTATTTTTCAGTTAAACAAAATCCAAATATCTCCGGGGAAGACAATGCTAATAACAAACATAACCACGTAAGCTTTGTATATGAAGTTCAATTTTAGCTTTAGTAGAGCCTATCAAATTGGAAATTGTAGTAAAAAGCCAGTAAAACTTAATCAAATTCTATCACACGGATAGATTGGCCATTTTGGTTTTACCCAGTTTGCTCCAGAATTTCTGGTCTGATCCTGAGTCCTGAAATACTTGCATATTCTTTGAAAATAATCTTAGCTTTGTAAATAATTTACTTTATTCTTAATGAGGAAATGCTATCTTAATAGAATAAATCCTGCTTAATGAGCCCATTAGAGAAAATGAAGTGTATTTGCCTATTGTTTTTCTGGCAATACTAAGAGTTTTCTTGAGTAAGTGATTCCCTACTCCTATAGCTGTTGTTGATTTCCCTAAGAAAAGGCACAGCCTGCTCATGGAATAGCCACCTGCAGCTTACTGATTTTAAAACTCTCCTGAAGACACTTCTTCAGCAGAAAAAGTATATGTATTAATAAGGTAATTTATTTATGTATCTCTATAATATTGATGCTACATAATAATTTCTATATAGCTATAATTATTCTTTTTTCCCACTGTATTAAGTGCTTTATTACACTGGCATCATCATTTGTTCTTTAACCCATGCTTTCCTCAATTCAGAAATTATGCTTTCTCTATTCCTTGAGTGTTGTATGAAATTGCACCCTAATCTTTCATCAGCCATTGTGGCATATTTTATCTGCATACTTCCCCAGAACTTGTTATGGCTCTACACAGTGGTAGGGGTCCTCCCCTAAGGCAGGACTGAAACCTGATTATTCCAACACACACATCTTCTTAACTATTTGACAGTTTTAATCTAGTCTTTCAACTCTTGCCCCTCACAGTGTTTGCAGCCTAGCAGAGTTGAAGGATGGCACATGCTTTTACCTTTGCTGCTGCATTATCTGAACTGTGCATTGGTCCAGGAGATCGTCCCATCCATCTAATTTTGTAATGCACACGCCTTCCAAAGCAACAGCTTGTGTTAGGTGTCATAATGAAGAAATTCCAGAGATTCTGACTTTTAGGAGTAAACTACTTGAAGCATTAAATGGAGGCACTTAGAGATGAAATTGTTAAATGTGTCAAAAATTGAAGACTCCTCTGCTCTAAAGTCATCTTTACACATTCAGAACTTTCCTCACTATCTCACTGCTTTATTGAAAGGTTTTTTAGTTATTAACTGCATCACAATGCATACATTTTCACATTTTGATCTAAATGTTGTCTTCAGATGAGCTGAAGAGTGCTCTTTGACTTCAGCAGAATTTTGTGTGAGGACATCTACAACCTCTGTGGTAGAGCACAGGGCTTCTCTCTGGATAGGAATCACAGAACAAGCCTTTCTAAGTTTCTGAGAGATCCTGGAGTAAGAGCTGCCACCCTCATTCTTTATCCCAGATCTCCAGCAAGAGAAAGGGCACTTCACTGGTGCTCATAATTGTGACAGCACTCATGGCACATATATAAACTATTTTCATTTCCAGAAAGGTCTGTGTCTCATCTACTTACACGTCCACCAACCAACAGTTCCTTCAGCTCATATTACATCTCCCAGAAAGTCATTTTGGTTAACTACGAGAACACATGGAACAATAGGATTAAAAGAGGTTGGAACCCCTTCATCCATAGCCTCAAAACCAGACTGGTGCCAAAACCAGACTCATGACACTAGTCACCCACTTTGGGCCTGAGCTGGTCTTGCCCTGCTGTGGTCAGATACTACAAGGGACACTTTAATTCCCAGCACATGGGGAAAACCACTTATCCACATGTCAGAAACGGGTATGTTATAAGGAGTTGATATCTCATTAATTGTACTTTTTAAATCTTTGTCTTTGACATGCGAAGTCAGTGATCCACCCAGCTGCATACAATTAAGAGCAGCAGTTTGGCATAATAGGGTGAGGAACTTTTAATGGGTGTTTATAGGTTAAAAGCATCAACCTCTCTTTTAAATTAAAAAAGAAGTAGAAGAAATAGTAATTGCTAAAAAATAATTCAAATTCAGAATTCCCTTAGAAAAGGGAAATCTTATCCCGGAAGCTTCAAAATGCCAGGCCTTCAGAAGACCTCTGTGTTTCAGTATCACCAATAAGGAGAGTGGGAAACTGCTCTTAAAAATTTTAATCTGAGAAGAAAAAAACAAGTCGTATTAGCATTTTTTAGCTGCTTGATAGCTTAAAAACATTCCAACAAAAGGGTCTAGATTGAGGTATGTGAGGCAAAAACAAATATTTCTCCATAAAATGGCTACACTAGCATAAAGAGAAATACTTGGTAGACTCAAGGTGGGAATTTAGGGAATAGTATTTTTGCTTTTTTAACAGGAAATACTGTTTAGGCGTTTTATATAGGGGGTTCTGCATTTGAGAAGGGATAATTTGCTCTAAAATATGTGGGCAACCAGCCTAAATTCTCTAATTGAGTAGTTTGCTTATAACCCCAGGCCATTAGGTGAATGTAAACTGTTACAGGCTTAGTAAGAAAATAGTCCCATTAGGATTTTTGTATTTGTATGTGGTTGTGGGTTAGTGTGACTGTTTCCAAAAGGATGGATTAATGAAAAGGTCTTTTTTTTCTGAGTTTGCAAATACTCACACTCTTTGAAATAGCCACACTCAGATTAAGCTGAAAAGTTCTTTTTTTCTTATCCTATTAAAAAATACCAGATCAAGGCTTAGCTATTAGTTTCAGTGTGAGTTATCTAGGATGAATGACAGGTATGTTTGCAATCTTTACAAAACAAATACTCATAATGAAATAACTAATTAGTGTTTTTATCCATATTTCTTAAACTGTCCTTAATTCTAAGTGCCAGCCATTAGTGCAACAAAAATTGTCCTCTGGGAAATCCATGGTCTTTCTGGAAATGTTTTAGCCTTCATGCTTTGTACATGTGCTTCAACTGCTACTGTCAAGATGTCACACACGCTGCTTGGAGACTCATATTTCTATAAGGAAGGAGACAACTTTATGTGCAGCTTCTTTTATACTACTAGTGTTAAATCTTGTACTTTTCACTACATAATACATCTCTGTTGTATAGTCCATTGTTTTTCCTGTTCCCAGGCAAATTTTAGACTATTACTTTCTTTTTTTTTTCATGGCCACTCTATGTACATAATATAGTAAGATGTTAAGAGGAGGAAACATATCTTCAATGAAAAGTAATAGTAACAAAAGACCTACATATAAAGACATATTAGAATTCAGCCCTAAATTCATTGTCAACTTTCAGCATCCTGCCTCCTTCTCATAAAACCTGAGAACCAAGAGTTATGAAAAACTACAATGTCTATGAAATGAGGAAAAAGTAAAGTAAAGAAAAAGTACTTGTGTCAATGGTGCCTAAACTCCAAGGGGAAAATGTGGTGACAGAGACAGATAATTCCACAAATGAAATAAAGGAGGGGTGTAAGTAGCTCAGGGTCCTTTGGACTCTAGGAAATACTCACCTAAAAATATTCACCTAGGAAAAGAAATGCCTGATCTAAAGACTGCTGCAGTGTTCATAGGAGTTGACCGGTTTATCAATACAGTAGGGACTATAATGATTTAAAGAAAGAAGCTAATATCAGAACATTTTTGAATACAAGCCAAGTAAAACTGAAGAAATACACTAAAAAAGGAAGCTACACACTGAAAAAAAAAGTGATATTGCAACACACATTCTGCTTGCTTGGGGAATTAGACGGAATAACTCCAAGTGCAGCTTCCTCTAGAATTAAGAAACTGTGTAAAGGGGATTTATTAAAAATTGAATGGTCACAGGTCTCGTACCGTTTCTCTTATAACATCAAAAGATTTTAAGGTGATGCTATTTCTCCATTATACCAACAATATAAGGGATTTTGTTCATCAAGAGTGATAAATAGGTAATCCCTGTTTTGAGGATTTTAAAAAGTTAAAAGCACTGCAAGTCAAATAAAAGGAAGCAAAAATAAAACAGAATAAGCATAGAAATGCAGTCAGGAGGGAGCACTGCGTGCAATAGTGTGTTGCTCTGACTGTTCCTGGAAGATCTGTTATAGATGGCAAAGAAAACACTAAAGGGCAAAAACTGAGCATTTTAATCTGAATAGGTTACCAGGACACCATCTGAGAGAAAACATGAAGATTTCAGATATTTTTTTTTTTAAGGCAGTCTTCTTGGAATCACTTTCAATCTTTTCCTCTCACACAAAAAGCCCTCCACAGGCATTCCAATACCCTCATCCTTCCTGTCCCGTACTGTTTGCACAAAACCTGGGAGCTTGGAAATTCAAGTGTCTCAGGTCACAGTCCCATGGCTGCATCCACATGATTCACAGTTACAGCTAGAAGCAATTGCAAAAGGGGAAGGTTTATTCAAAGCAGCTCTGCACAGCAAGCAGGTCTGCCATGTGAAGGTGGATCGTGTTCACTGCACATAGATCTCTAGAGAAATTATTTACTAAGCCCTTGCACATTGCCACTCAGGATGTGTGAAATAAGAGGCATATTTACTGGTCAAATTGGAGGAAAGCACATGCCTAGTTTGAAGGCAACTCTGCTAGTCTTGTTTGTCTGACAATAGAATTGAAGATCGAGGTTTATTTTTCTATTTTAAAGAGAGCAACATATTTTTTAGTATTTTCAAACAGTGGTCAAAGGCAGATACAGGACAATTGGGTGTGAACAGTGTAAGTCTGAGTATCAGAGACAATGGACAGTGTCATCTTCTAGGAGGTGTGGGAAACATTAGTTCTACGAAGAACTATTTGCAATAAGGAAAATGAAGACTAAAACTCATATGCAGAGAGTTTGATGGCTGTAATTGCAGAATTCAGCAATTGGAGTCATGAAATAATTTTCATTCATTCATTTGTTTTTCCCTCTTCTGCCATCAAGATTAGCCTTCAGCACTGTTTTAGGCTTTAGCTTTTGCCATAAACCAATAGAGCTGATGCCACAGGTTGTCTCTTCAGAGGAAATTAAAAAACAGTTCTGAACAAAGAATATAAACTGAACATTGAACCCCGAACATAAAAACAAGTGAAAGTTTTACTAGTTTTGTCAAACACTCTTGAATTTCCTGCAGTACAAAGAGGCCATGCTGGCAATGGTTTTCTGTAAGAAGGCTGCTGCTCTGAGGAGTGTGAGATCTTAATTAAGAACTTTCCCACTCTCCCCAGAAGAGAAAGCACACTATGAGCACTCATCAGTTTGTCACTGATGTACTTCTGAATTTCCAAGCCTCTGGTTCTTCCCATCCATCTGACCAGCTGAGAAAAACAGCTCTGCAGTGATACAGAAATGTCTCAGATGTGATGCAGATGTCTCAGTTGTGATGCAAATGTCTCAGTTGTGATGCAAATGTCTCTCTCATTCAGTTTTGCTGCCACCACCTTTCCTGTTCCCCACCTTGCCATACACAGTCTGGCTGTCTCTAAGGTCAGAAGTGAGACAGTACAGCCTTGAAAGTATGGGACAGGATTTCTCAGACGTTCTAATACTTAGACAAATTCTCCTTGGCAGAATTTAAATCCTTTCTTGCCTGTCCTACTATAAATATTTGCAAAACAGGGAATTTGGACCAAATATTTCAAAAATACCTGCAATCATTGCATGTGTGAGGATCAGGTTCCATGTGCAAAATTTTCCAAGAGGCATTTATTACTCAAGAAGTCTGACTCAAATAGTAATAATCAGCAAGCCTTAGAAAGTAAATATTATGAAACAAAATATAATAGAGGCAATGGAGACTAAACTTTGTCAAGAAAATAGATATTTATTTCCTTCAGAAGTTTTATGAAGGAAATTCCAGATGCTGAATACCTCTGAAAATCAAACTATATCTCACTGTGAAAAAATACACTTAGTTGCCTTCTCTCAAAAGTGTTCTTATTTGCCCCATATCATTTCCCAGCAAAGATTGCTGAGGACAAGCTAAAACAGAAATAACTGTCAGCTATTAATAATTTTTAGTTTAAAACATATATGCAAAGCAGTGACATGCAAGGGATGAAGATTCACAAACAAATTAATTTTCAATAAATCCTCCACTCTATTTCTACAAAATTCCACATTATTTTACCCCAGCTCAGCTTTTCCACAAGTAGCTTGGGGATGAGTTTCAGCCGTGGTGCAAATGGAGGGAGAAAAGCTGCTTTGGTGGTTCTGAGCAGGTATCCCAGCCTGGCTGTGCAGGGACATTCTCCATGGGACATACTGTCTTTTAGTAACTGCGAATTACTGCTGTGTGCTGTGCCATCCATCTGTGATCATGTTCCACTCTTAATCTCTTTTTAGACCTTTTGACTTGAAATCTTAATGTCATTGTAGCTTTAAACTGTTCTTTGGGATTATGTTTAGAGAACAATGAATCCACAAGAGAGTTGATTTTAAAAATACAGGCTGGGCATAAACCTTACCTACTACGTAGTCGTATCGTGGATACAGGAACTGTATCTAGCTTAAACCCAGGGAAGAAAGCCCCAGGATCAAAGCCAGACTTTGTAGACATATTTAATTATGTATTACTGGTAAAGCAATAAAAGCTTACAATATGGGGTCTATTCACAAAAAGGACGTTGTTTTGTCATGTTCTTCTTGTAAATTCCTTATGCATGACTCAAAGTGTCATTTTACATGAGATTCATAAAGACAAATGTCAGTTCTACATGGGTGTACCAATGTGTTACAGAGTTCAATCAAAAGCAAATGTGTATGCTGAAATCATATGTGTCATTAAGAGCATTTTTGCCCATAAATCGAAACTCCTATTATGGACAACAGACTGAGCTCCTATGCAGTAAAACTGCTCTAGGCCTTCTGCATTTCCTGAGAAAGTTTACCAAATCATTTCAAAATGCAGTTATGAAACATAGTGTTCTGTAAGGGAACGATTATCTCAGGGAAGTACTTCAGGAAGAGTCTACGCACTTTGCGTTTGTACTTCCATTTCAGGTGCTGGCAGAGAAAACGGTCTTTAACAACGTATGGCATTAGAGACCATCGTAAGAGTTCAGGTTTAGGCTTTATAAAAAAAAGTTTAAGTAGCTGGTGGGTCAGAAACTGTGGCTGAAGGAATTAGGAGGTATGTTATTGGGGAATGAGTTGAAGGCAAATAAAACAAGGATAGGTAGAAACTGAAGTATCATGAAATAGAACACTGACAAAATGCTGAACAGTAACTTTCATAGCTATCACAGGGAGGCATCAATGCATCACAACATTGCATTGGAAAAAATAATAGAAAGCTTGCTTTTAAATGCTGCCTTATAGCAGTAGTAGATGCAAATAAACCAGGATCTTTAAAAGTGTTAATTACAGAAACAACAATGGTCAAAGATGAACTCACATGAAGTAGAATTGCTATAGTAATTCTACATGTAGTGCATATAATCTCCCAATTTATTATTCTTTATAACCATACATCACCTCATTTCTGTTAGCAAATAAATCAGAATTTACTGTTAAAGAAATACAAGTAAGTAAATAATAATCAGATGAAAATTGCCAGAAAAAATCAGCATCTGAAAGACAAAAGGACACATGGCCTGTCTAGATTTTTAATGGATAGTTAGAAAGTCTGAAAATATCACAGACATCCAGGAAGCAAACTGATAACATACATTCAAAACAGAAAAGCAAGCACATGTCACTGTGTTTTGTAAAATACTTTTTCTAACCTGCATTCCTCATGTATTACTGACACGTGCTGACTCTGCAAATGAAACTGTCTATTGTGAATGTGATACCCAGGGAAAATCAACTAGTTTCAAAAGGTTATTAATAGTAATGAACATTAAGTGGAAAGCAAAAAGCACTCACAGTTAGATTCTTCTGATCTACATCTTGGTTGATTCCACTGTAAAGCATGTTATTGCAAAATGGAGCAAAAGCCAGATTCTTGATTCCACTTGCTATTTCTGTTCTTCTGTCTTTTGATTGCGTAGTGGAATTTAAAATTTAAATTCTCTTTCCCACCAGTTTGCCACACACAGATATGTTCTTACGGACAGAAATATTTGCCCCACAGAATGACACCAGAGGGTTAGTACTCCCTGAACATACCACAACCATCCTTTCCCTGCCATCACATCTCCCTCTTCTCCCACCATGCGTATTTCCCCAGATTGAGAACTGTAGGGACAGAAAAATGTTTTAAATAGTGATAGTGATCATCTTCCATCTATACAGAGAAAGATTCGAGTCCAGAAGGCTTTTCTTCATTTATGGAGCTGAAAATGTGACCTTGGTGAATAAAAGTAATTCCCTACTGCCAGTGAAGAGGAGAACTGATCCCTGCATTTACCCACTGAGGACTGTTTCTTGCAAGTGTTATCCAGTTACCCACTGTCAGTTTTCTTTCACAGCATTGGCTCTCAGCACTGGACAGCCCAAGTTTGGCTTTCCTGCTGACCAAAGCCACACAGAAACCAAGATGTGGTGCTACTAAGGTGCAGGAACCAGGGAGGGCTTGTGGGGGCCAGCTGAGTGCCACCCTCACATGGATCAGAACATCCTGCAGGTCTGCAAAATGCATCTATCCTGACTTAAAGCCCTTTACATACGTAGGATAGCTTTGGTGTAACTGGGAGCTGTTCCCACTCAAAGTATCATCAAAGTGCCCATCCCGAAGGAAAGTTATCACTAGTTTTAGGTGTCACTGGCACCAGATCTAATTTGTTGCCATATAGTGTAGGGATGGATGTCCTTGTATCTCCACTGGGAAGAATTTTCTTTTCCTTTTTGCTTAGAAAAAAATTGCATGCAAATCATATTAGGGATTTTTTCAGTCTTTTTAATTTCTTTTTTTCCCTCTAGCCTCAGTTAGAATTCAGTTCAGGTATATGTAAATTATCCCAAAGAAAACTAAATATAGCAACAACTGAGAGAGATTAGATGAGGCTGTGTGATGTTTTTGTGAGCTGCAATTAGACAGCCAGCAGCTTCCCTTGTAAATACCAGACTTTAAAGGATAAAAGGCCAGTGAATGTTTCCTTCAATAAAGTGCCTTGGGAAAAAAACACTCTTTGCTTGCCAAGTGGGCTCGAAAATAATTTCAGATGGCTCATTCCAAATTCATTGTATTTTTTCCCGTGTGTGAATGCAAATTTTTAGGAATCACTAACAGGTTTGGGTTTTCCCCTGAGTTAGAAAGAGTTATAGTATAGGAAAATTCTCCTTGGGGTGAAATTTCCTCCTTTAGCAAGGGACTCACCTATGACTGTGCCTTGCTTACAGTTGTTAAAGCTTTCTTTAAGTGCTTTGAGTTGTGCTTAACCCTTGAGCGAGAATTCTGCAAAGGAGGATATGTAACTGAGATTCCTATTGATCTCATCAGGCTGCAGCTCAGGCCCTCAGCAAGAGGTGTCATCTCTCATGATTTACTGCTGCTGATACAAGACCACAGAGCTCTCTTGAGGGGCTGGGTGGTTCAGTCACTTGCTGGGAAGGGAAAACTTACAGGGGAGGGGGATAGTGCTCACAAACGAGAGATATATACAATTAGTAAGAACTAATGTTTGGTTCTAGGGAGAGAAATAAAATTAACAAATATTAATGTTCAGTTGTAGTTTTGCCTTGCTACATTTTCTTGTGTTCTGGGTCGTTGATGGAAGCAGATCGTGCCATGAACAAATGAAACCTCCAACGAGATTTCATAAATGTTGAACTTTACAAAACATTCCAAGATTACAAAAATGTTGAACATTTTCATAGCAGTATATACAGCTTGTCTTCTACTTTTTTCCTGATATAATCATTTGGCAGAGAGAACGTTTAAGATGTTTATACAGCCCCCTTGAGACTCAAAAGTTGTTTCTGGTTTTGCTGTGAAACCTCTGTCTTTGGCTAGTCACCCAGGGCAAGTCACTGTTTTTCTATTTTTCAGATAATAATAATACAACTTATCTCTTTTCAACCATTACTGCAAGAATTTCTAATTTTCCAGAAATAGTTTTGTGTCACTGACTGAAGATTTGTATAAAAGGAAGATAATAAGTTTTAAAAAACCCTACAATTTCTGCTTATTTCACTGAAATTATTGCATTTAGGGGGCTTCAGAAGAGTGATACTGTAATTAGAATGCAAAAAATAATGCATTTCATAACCCAAACTCTCCATAAGAGAAATGAGAATAACTAGAGATATGCTTTTAGACAAGTAGTTTGATAATAATATAATAAAAGAAAAAATCCTCCTCAATTACATTATATGCATGGAAAATTATTTGCATATGTGAGGAAGAGCTACTGACTTAAAAAGCAGAAGGATGATTCTCATACTCACTTCACAGAATTACTGAGTTCCTAACAGCCCTGTAATGTTTTGTATTCTTTAAGGATTCTGCTTAGATTCGACTCTCTTCTTCCACTTTTTTACTGTAGGTATATTATATGAAGCACAATGTATTTTCCAAATGGTGAATACTCTGAATTACTCTTCTGAAAAAATCAATAATAGCCCAAAAGCTGAAATTGTTCAAAACCTCAAAAGACAGCCCAGGCAGTCTTTTAGCAACACAACTGGTGCTTCCTTTTCCACCAGGAAAATTCATCTCAGGGAAACTCAGGCACCTGCTATTTCCCTACTGACATGTGCTGAACAGGAAAAGGTCTCCAGGGGCTACTAATGGAAAAAAAATAAGGGGGGATTAATACATAAATTCTGAAAAACTATTAGTTTAATATTAAGGTAAAGTCAGCCTAATAAGAAAAAATCAAAATTCAGGTTATATCCTTTAGGATTTTCAAGACTATGCAAGGCAAGACATGGTGACCTGTGGTCTTGCTTCAGCTGCCAGGGCAGCTGGATTTGGCCTCTAGGAGTATCAGCTAATGAAAAGGCCAGCCTGTCTCTGGGACAAGTGAGGGCACAGAGAGAAAAATGTTCCATGGTCCCTTTCAGTGCTGTCTCATTCCCCTGATTCTCATTTCAATGAGAGCAGCTCCTGAAAAGGTGTAAAATTTGCACCCTTTTAATGGTGGGTTGTATTTTAATATAAGTGTTAGGACATTCAGATTCTTGTGAGGGTCCTGGAATGACATCTGGACTTAATTTGACCTTTCTAAAATCCAGATTTTATAAAATTATGAAATGAAAACAAAACATACACATACAATGATAAGGGAGTAGGGGTTTCCTATAAGTGGAAACAAAAAAACCCCAAATTATCATGTCCTTGTGACAATGTGATGTCTGTTACTGAAACAAGTTTAGTTTAAGCTTTATGTAACAAAAAGAATGACAAACATAAACATTATTCCAGATAGACCGTGTAATACCTAGGTCAAAATAAATGAAAAATTGCTTTATTTTCATGAAATGTCCTAGATTGCTAGATCTATAAAATATTACTTTGATGATGATGAAAGATGAGACATCTTTCAAAAGAAAAAAAAAAAAAAGAGGCACTTACAGCAACTGTAATCCAGATTATTTTGCAGCATCTGCTAGCCTGAAGCCAAATGTATGTTTGACACTCCCCAGTGAGGACAGAACACTGTTTCAATCCATGAAATACCTTTCATTAAATCATTTTTCAGTTACACCTGGTGTATCCACATCTCAGGGTACAAAGAACCTCTTGTTGGAACATGATGCGTTTGTAACACCACAGAGCACCTGCCCAACGCCCCCCAGGCCAGCTGCACTTTCTGTAAAGAATTCTCAGGGAGGTTCAGAGAGCTGGAGTTTTTCAGCCTGGAGGAGAGGAGGCTCAAGGAACACCTCATCGTGTCCCTACAGTACCTAAAGCAGACTTAATAAAACAGAGGGAGAGCATTCTACACAGGCAGGTAAGTGATGGGGCGAGGAGGAATGGCTTTAAACTAAAAAATGAGAGATTTAGATTAGACTTTAGGAAGAAATTCTGTACTTAGAGGATGGTGAGGCACAGGAACAGATTGTCCAGAGAAGCTGGGGCTGCCCCATACCTGACAATGTTCAAGGCCAAGTTGGGTGGAGCCCTGACTAACCTGGTCTAGTGGAAGGTCCCTGCCCGAGGCAGGGAACTCAATGAAACTAAAGGTCCCTTCCAAGCCTTCAAAACAAACCATTGTGTGATTCCATGATCATGTCATGTGCTGGAGATTTTGTGCTACTCTTCTCAACACTGCTGTCTTTGAAACCTGCTCTGATTGAAGCATTCCTTCTGCTTGCCCCAGGAGGGAGCATGTGCCTGTTGGACACTCCAGTGTTTGCAAGAGTGACCAAGCTGTGTGGCACCAACAAGAAACACACGGGAGATTATAACAGTTATAATGGCTTCCCTGCATGTCTCTTCTGGGCATCACAAATTTCTTTACTGTGCAGGTAATTCCGTGACCTGTCAGCTGTGGTACTCAGTGTCACCAAAATAGTAAATCAGAGAAGTTTCTAATGCACGAAAGAGACCCAGAGCCATTACAGATGTACACCAGCAGTGTGAGAACCTGCTGGAAGAACATGTATGCTCCTTTCCAACCTGAGCTAATATTGGTTTAACAGTCAGCAGAAAAAAAATATTGTTTAAGCAAAGTTTAATTAAATGTTTATATTAAAACTCTGTTTAAGTAGTAAAACTTCTCCTTCTGGTTGTTAAAGCTATATGAAAGATGACTGAGAAATATTTCCATGCTCTTCTGTTGGCTTCTCACCCGCCAGTGTCACAGATGACTTTCTGGCAAGATGGCAGTCAGCTGAAAAACACCAACTAATGAAAAACATGTACTAGAATCCCACAACATTTGACAATTTTTACCACTGACAAAAATTTATTTTTCCATTAATATTTAAATAGGAGTTCAGCTGCCTTGCTTTTGAGACTGTTTCTAACTTACTATGAAAACGAATTAACTGATCTATCTAGTTTGTCAAATAAGATGCAACTCAATTACATTATTTAGAATAACTCCAAAGGAAACAATCAAAACTTCTGCAGAATCCTTCACCCAACAGAGAAACACAAAGCAAGGTCTGAAAGCACAGACAAGGATATGTTTAAAATGTGATCAAATGGAGGCAGTCTTGAGCTAAGTTTAAACTGATTAGGTTTGGATGTTGGCAGCACAGCCAGAGTAGCTGAGTGCTCAGCCTGGAGTAACACCAACTCCATCAACAGATGGTGCATTTACCCAGTTTTTTGGCTAGGTTGTGTAATTGACACCCAGCACTGAGCTATTGGAGCTGCAGCCCAAGTTTGTGTAAAGGTCATTAGAGTGACTGTATGAGCTGCTGAGCAGATTCTGCTCCATGCCTTGTCTCTAAGGAGGGTGAGATGTTGTGAGAATGCTGTTTGTGTTTGTGTTCATGCTGTCTAACCCTAATGAGTCACTGTGAACGTCCAGTGAGAGATACATTGGAAGATGTTGATTCAGGGACAGTTATAATGAGACTGTAAAGGGCTATAATTATAGGATTTGCTAATGGGCCTGGGTTATTTTGTCCCTGACAGATCTTTTTGTAGGTCAAGTACAGACACTGCTGGCAAGTCAAGCACAGATCAAAATAGTTTTACTGTAATGAATAGCTAGGACTAGGGTATTATCTCAGTTGACTGCAATAGTCACCTGCTTTTCCGGTGAACACTTGTTTCCTTGTTTCTATACAGGTAGAAACAGCTGTAATAGATTCAAGAGGAAAAAAGAAAAAAAATAAAAAAAAAAACCACAAAGCAACAGTTTTATTCATCTGGTTAGTGTGACCAATGAGGATATTAATATGTTACAAGGGATGCAAGAAAAAGAATGGGGTTCAAGACCAAATGCACTTGCCACAGGTACTTCATCTAACACAGTCAGTGGGTCATATAACTCATAAAACTTATCTCTAGCATCTCAGAAATTGTGTTTGCCTAAATCATGCTTGATTTGGATCCCAAAAGTGAGTCAGAGGTGAAGGCAGCAGGCCATTCAGCAGCTCAGCAAACATGGTGTTATGCACCTTACTGGTGCAGAAGGATCCTGTTCCTGTAACCTGCGTTACCTCTCTGATATATGCCGTTCTTGGTAATTTCATCCTTCTGCAATGCTATCTCTGCCTAGTTTTGAAATCAGCTGTTCTCAAGTAGCTGAACATTTATCAAACTGAACTCAAGAATTTATCTTCTCATGCTCTAATAGATCATTATTTTCAACTTGTGATAGAAACCCTTTCTCTGATAAGTTCAGTAATGAAACAGAAATTTTACAGAAGCTCTTTCACTGCCTGGGTCTAGTACCTGCCTTCCAGACAGAAAATTCCAAAAAGGAGATAACTTATAGGGGGTCTGTTAGAAAAGAGAAATGGCATTTCAAATCCATGGGGAAATCTTCTCAAGATGTGCAATAACTTTTATGCAAGACCAGAATGACTACACAAATGTTATGATATTTATCAAAGACAGAGGGGGAAATACTGAAAAATTTTAGTACTCAAACTAGATCATTATCAATAACCAGTTTCAGGCATTTAGCACTCAGATGAAATACAAGGATCATAATGTGGAAAAGCTCCCTGCTGAGATATGCACAATGCTTTGCAAGAGAAAAAGAATGTTTTATTCTTCAGTAGTTTGACAGCAGGCTAATGGTTTAGCAGAGCAAAAGAGTATTTATATACTGTACCTCCTATAGGACTGGAAAAACTGTAATAGCAGTCTATGATAATTTAACAGGACATTGTCCAGAGGTCTGTCAGTAGAGAGCTACTTGGAGACAATATAGAAGATAGAAAGATAGAGACAGATGTATGCAGAGATCAACTTCCTTTAAAAATTGGTTCCCATGAAGTCGTGATCTGACCACAAATCAACTGTGGAACTTCCATGTGTAATCATGTTTTCAAGCAGGCCATCCATTATCCGAGAATTGACAGATGTATTGTTTTTAACATTTACAAATTCATTACAAACACCTGACTGCACAGCGATACGTTTTTTCTTTTCAAATCTAAATAATAGTTGGTAAATTAACATGTGAACTGGAAATAAGTTAATGAAAATTAGCTGAAAGTTCCCTTTACTTGAGTTGGAAATAATTCTTTATAAAGCAAGATACAGAAGGTGCCTTTAGAGAATATGAGAAGGCACTGTGATGTGTTATAACATATGGCATGCCACTCACCAAAATAAAAACTATCACTGTCCAGTTTTATCATCTGAATTGTACCATCTAAGTTGTAATACACACAAGCAAAAAACTGTGATTCCATCTTTATGTTAAGAAACACATTCTCCAGGTTAATGTCAGGTATTTTGGGGTATGGCCTTTGCACAGCTGAAGCTCTGTAAAGGGAGGCACTACAGACCATGGAGTCACTGTCCTGTACCCCTGAAGAACAGAGAGTTAAATACTAGATAAAAACCCAAGGAAGAGAAATTTGTATGACAAAGTGCTGGCACCCTCAGAGCAAGATGTAGCAATACAGACAGGCCAAGGAGATACTAGACATCAGCTACATTATTTGTGATTGCAACAATCATAAATAGGATAGGAGAAATGGTGAAATACATATATCTGTCTTTCTGATGCAGCATAAAACTGACATCTTGCCCATTTCTTGACATTAAAGATTTTTCTGCTAAGTCTGTGTTGTTGCTCTTTTCAGAGAAAAAGGGTTATTTTTCATGGTGCAAAATGGTAAATTTCATGAAGTAACAATGCATTTCATAAACAGATATTTTAAGAGACATTGTCAACCAAATAATGCTTTATAAGGTACTAGAAATGATTCACTGCATGTCTGAAAAACAACTTTTATTCACTTTTAGCTTACTAAAATGTTATTTCTCTCTATGAAGTTGAGTGGCTGAAGATGTAGGTCAGGAATTCTTTGCCCTACTTTTTCCCTTCTCATTCACATTTCTGACTGGATTAGTTTCCTTCCAATGGTTTAGGACTCTGCCATGAGAAAGAGACTACAATGATCAGCAAGGACAGGATGAACAATAAAAAATCAGACCCTTCCTCCTTAAAGAAAATAGTATTATTTTCCCTCAAAGACACCATATCACTTCAAACCAAACTATCACCTCTGCTCTTACCCGTTCTTTTAAACTTCTCTCATGCAAATTCCCAATATATCTGTATTTCCATACATAGGTTTAGATAATGGGTCATAGGCAAGTCAGTAAAGTTCAGGTCCACAGAGATTATTTGGGGCATCTGTAAGGTCTAAGTTTTGATAATCAGTGGTAAGTCTGCAATTGCACTGAGGGAAGGAGATAAGAAAGACCTAACATGAACAAAAGGAGTCAGTGGAAACAATGAGAGGGACCTGTGCCCTTTACAAGAGGTTCACTCCTTCATCTGACAATTGGATTTCAATGTTTTGATGTTTCCTCTTCCTGCTATTGAATCATAGAAGATCTTGGTAAAACGCCAACTATTTGCAGGAGAATTTAAGTTATGCTAGAAATGCTTTGCTGAAGGGAGGGAATGGTATCCTAGAATAGATAAATTCTGACTTTATTAATATAATTGAACCCCTGCCTTGCTACAGAATTTCCATACAATGCTAAGCACAACATTTAAATCTGGCTTTTATTAATTGCTTACAAAAAGTATTTTCCATGTTATGGTTTTCAAATCACATTCAGAATTTTGTTTTTCAAAGCAATGAGCAACTAATATTTCTAACTACACTAAAACTATCAGGCCAGTGTCCCCCATGGCACATACAAAGCAAATGCATAAACAGTCTGGTCAGAAAATTAACAAATCTGTATTTAACCCAGAGTCGGGATCTTGAATGAGAAATAATCATGGGCTGAGAGCCCTCCCTGGATCAGATAAATGCTTAATTACTGATCAGTGAGTGAAGAACAGCTTCCTCAGTGCTGGGGTGAGACAGGCCCACAGTGAATAGAGTCAGTTCGTAATGCAAACCTCCATTTTGGTGTTTCCTAACTTTCTACATTTTCTTGTAACATTTTCATTTGTAATACACTACTCACTGCCTGCTCACCACTTCAGTTTTGCTGATGTTGGGCTAAGAAGGTTTTTCTGGGCTTTTCCAATACAGTAAACATTATCAGAAACTTCTGTCAAATATTTAAAATCCTAGTGTTCTAAAGAGAATTACAGAATTGTTTTTTAAGTGCTCTAAAAATCTGAAGTACAAAGTAGTTAAAATCCTCAACAGAAAATTAAGAAGATTGCCTGAAGGGTTGTGCTCTGGATCTCTGATAGCAGAAATGAGTTCCAGACTGCTTCTCCACCTGTGTTAGTATTTTGTATGGAAAAATAAACCACTTGCAAAAATGTATAGGGAAGCAGGAAATCTGGAGCCCAGAATATGGCAACGTGCACAGACCCTTGCTTTATAATTGTGCGCACTGTAGACCATCTGTCTAGCGGTTAAATACACTCCCATTTAAATGAGCAAGTACATTTAATGGACAAAATATTAAGATCACTGAGGGGTGAAGTTTTTTATTTGCAGTGAGCAAATGCCAGAGTGGAACCACTTGTACATTCTCAATACTATACACCTTTAAAATAACTAAGAAAAATTACTGCTTAAGTGCTGCATACCAAAAATGTGCTCCTTTTAAGTGAATCATTACAAACTGGAATTGAAAGCCTGATGGTCTTGTGGCCTCCATTTCAGAAGTATAAATCAGACTGCAGCTCAGCTACTGCTGTTGTGCACTCTTTAAATACATAGAAAGTGAAAAATACTGGGAGGAATTGTTTAATGACTTTACTTGAAGTATTCATTGTCATTTCAATCATCTTTTAAATAAGACAGGACTGGAGAGATCTTTCCTAAACACCTTAACTAATAAGTTGTCAGTGTTTAAACAACAATTACTGTACAAAAATGAAAATTAGATGACGTGATCAAGCCATATGGCTAATATAATTGATTTGTTCAGATTTTTAAAAATTATGAAAACAAAACCAGAGCAGCAGCATAATGTAATTTACAAATTTAACTAGAGGTGATATGGTCTATTTAGTTCGACAACAAATAACATCTTCCTGGTGTTTTAAATGAAGTAAAATGAGGTGGGGGGGCGACGTTGGGTCCTAAATAGACCTGACCTGGTAAAACGAATTCCAAAAGGCTCAGGCCAGCAAAGTCACTGGCTGTTAAGCAGGGCAAGTGCTGCTAACGGGGCTGAGCAGGGAGCGGGCTCTGGAGGAGCAGCCTGGCTGCCGCGGGGCCGGGGGCGCTGCCAGCCCCTCCCGGCACAGCCGCGCCCCGGCCGGGCCCCGCCGCTCCCCTCGGCCGCTATCCCGGCCCTTCCAAAGCAGGCAGCTCCCGAAGGGCACGAAACTGTGGTCACAAAGAGGTACCCAAAAGTACTCGAGGTCGGGTTCCTGAGTACTTTTCCAATACTCCTGAAACTTGGATTCGATCTGTAATTTTTAAGACTCGCTCGCTGTCAAAGGGAACGGATGTTTCTCCTTTTGATTGACTCGCACTCAGCAAAACGGAGGGAAGCCATAATAAATCTGCACTAGAAAACGTATTAGCTTGTGTTTCTACACTCTGAAGTTTTTCAGAGCCTTTCTTAGTTACCTTGAGGACGTGTTTTTTTCCTTTGCCTGATTACTGCCGTGTGAAGGCTTTTCGATACTGTCTGAGAAAGGAAATTTTGAGCCCAGACTAGCAAAGGAATGGAAGTTTGGGAAAGGGAAAGCTTTGTTTTCCTGACAAGTGCAGCAGACTGCAAAAAACTGTGCGCAGAGGTGTCCTGCTGGCTGGTGTGTGCAGTGGGGGAGTTTCACCCCTCTCAGAAACACACCACAAGCACCCTAGAAATGTCTTTGCTCAGTAGCAAATACCTCGAAACCATTTTATGCTTAGAATCAGCTTGATTGTTTTCTCGTACAAAACTGCTCTGGTCCTGACGACCACCTCACCTGGAGAATAATGCCACTAGAAGTTGAATGGAAAAGCCTCATTTACATAGTCTAGAAACTATAGACACGGGTTAACTGAGCACTCCTCTGAAATTCTCTCCCGTCGCTAATAAGTAAAAGTCTCATTAAGGTGCTCTGAATCGAGTTTTAATAATGTCTTAATAATCTCTTGCCAGTGGTTATAAAAGAAAGGCTTTGAAGCAGCTGCTTTGGAAGGAAGTCCGCGCCCGCTCGGGCAGGGAGCACAGGCTGTCCCTCCGGGCTTGGGGCCGTCCAGGAGCCCCCCACGGGACACGCCGGGGAGGCAGCCGAGGGCTTGGCACCCCGGAGCCCCCCACGGGACACGCCAGGGAGGCAGCCGAGGGCTTGGCACCCCGGAGCCCCCCACGGGACACGCCAGGGAGGCAGCCGAGGGCTCCCCTGCCCTTGCTGCGGGGAGGGCAGGGACAGGCAGCCCTGCCTGCTGTGTTACACCCCGGCAGGGAGGAGGGAGATTGATTGATTGATTGATTGATTGATTATTTTTAAAAAAGTACTTCAAACCAGAATCTGTCCCTCACGTCATTTTATAAAGACAACAACTAAAATGACGTTGGGTTATTTTCTCCCCTGTCATGAGAAGCCTTTCTGTGAAAGCAGAGAGTGGGAGTGGGAGAGCCGAGCCTCCCTTGCCCCTGTGGGTGCACGAGGCCTTGCCTGGAGCGGCACCACAGCCCCCGGGACCAGGGGCCGACGCTCATGAGAACCTGTGCGAGGACAAATCTTCAGCTGAAAAAACCATCCATGAGTCATGATTTATCAGGAATTCATCTTCACTCTCTCAGACCCAACAGGCCACGCAAGGCCTTCAGAGATTGCTTTACTACTTGTAATATTGACTTCCCTACTGCCTCTCCTTGGCTCGTTACTATTATCATCTGGGTTTAAATTTCTCTTTTTAAACCGTGTAATCTTTCTTCGGTTGTGCATCCTGGAGTAAAGAAACGGGCATCATTTTCACATCAGAGAACTGTCAGTTCCCCTTATGAATTGCTGCCCCTGGCACCCTCTCTAAAACTCTACCCTTGACACGCGAGGGTGCGGAGCAGGGCAGAGATATATTGCTGTAATCGCAGCCCGTGGAACCGAGCGTTGTGCCGGAGAGCCTCAGCCAAGGGGTCTCCTCGAAGCGGGGCGGACCCCCGCACTAGCCCGGCGGGGCCGGGACACTCACACCCCGAGCGTGCCAAGCTGCCGGTGCTCCTCGCTTCCATCCGGGAAGGCGCTGCCGTGGAGAATCGCCCGGCGAGTCCGAGGAGCCGCCCGAGGCCGCTCTGAGCTGCTGCGAAGAGAAGAACGCAGGCAGTCCCACCGGCGGCGGGCGCGGGACACCGCTTTCGGCTGCCGCCGCCTCTTGGGGGTCCCCGCGTCCTCCCTCTCCCCTGCCTGCCCCTTCCCGGAGGGCTCTGCTCGGCCCAAGCCTCTGCCCTGCCCCGGTCGGGCTCCCCCGGCAGGTCCCCGGCAGGTGCCTCGAGGACCTGAGGCCGAGCCTCTGCTCCCCCCGGGACTGCGGGGCTCCGTCTCACCCGTCTCTCCGCTCACACCGAAGCTTTGCAAAGTTTCTCCCCGACACGTTCCCCCCGTCCCCCGAGCGTGGGCAGCCGGCTGGAGCCGCGGTACATCCTGCAGCCTCCCCGGCCGCTCCCTCCGCCTCTCCGCCCGGCGGGACAGGGGCAGGCCTGCGGCTCCTGTCCCCTCCCCGATGGTGATGTCCCAGCGCTAGGGGGGCTGCGGACGCGCGGCTCTCACCCGGCCTTTGGCGTTTCCCCCCGCCGAGCCGCAGCGCTCGGTTTGGTCACCGGGAGCAGTGGAGCCGGTGCCAGAGGAGAAAGGGCTGGGAAGGAAGCAGTCCTGCCTGGAAGGGGGGCGAGGCAGCACATAAAGGAGAGCTGGAGTTTCCTGCCCGGTCTCGTACGGAAATCGACCCAAATCATTAAAAATATATATACTGTCTTGTCATGGAAAAGGAGAGTCATATCTGGTTTTGTCATTTGGCGGAGATTAATTAACATGAAATGGCTTCGCCGTATGACGGAGCGAGAAGACCCATTTGTGTTCACCCTTGGCTCCACGTCCAAGGCAGGGAGGCAGAAGCCGTATCCGGCCGGTGTCCCCGCCTCCCGGGGCTCCCCTCCTGCCTGCCATCCGCTACCCGGGCCCCCAGCCCGCTGCCAGGGCACGGCGGCGCGGGGCCAGCCTCGGGCGGGGGATTTTTAAGGGTGAACCCTGCATTCGCAATGTTGTTCCACCGAGGCCTTGCTGGCAGAGAGGCAGGCGGCGGAGAGGGCCGTAACGTTTTGAAACAGATCCGACAAGTCTAAAATTCCCTGTGTGCCCGGGGAAGGCTCGGGCTGCTCCCCGGCCCAATGGCTCCGTCAGGCGTGAAGCTGCTATTTCAGGTCCTCCTGAAACACTGTCTCGGTCATCATCACCCTCACGCTGATCTGGGAGCTCCTCTTCCATTAGCGCGGACCTGTCGAAATCCATGTGTGCCCCTTTTCTTGCTGATCACTAACTTCAGCCCGCTCGAGGTAATGTTGGAAAAGCGCGTTATTAGCTAGCCTGAAGGTAATTAGCACTTCCCCCTGCCATTGCGTCCGCTGCACAACGCAGCATGGAAAAGCCGAGTGTCAGCCCCGCGCATCTAATATTCCTCCTACACAGACCGCTCATGGATAATGAGTCAAGAGCCCTAAGCGGAGTCCAAGTAAAAAACACTTATCAGGAGTCTCTCTTTGAGGACAGTAATTAATTGCGTCCTCGGAAACATTAAGTGCTCCCTCTAAGCGACTCGCTGGCTCTTTTGGAGAGAGATGGATTTGCTGGAGAATTCAGGGAAGCGTTTCCAGATGAGTTTTGCCTATTGTTGTTAAAACACGCACATGTACGCGCACAAGCACGCATGCACACCCCCGCACCACAGTGCAGCGCTTTCGCCTCTCTTTGGTAAACATTGTTTAAACAAACACCCCGCCTCGGCTGCTGCAGCCAGAGCTGCTCCCAGCTTTAATAAAGGCGCAGGGAAGACCAGAACCAGCGTCCAAGACTGCCGCTTAATCCAATGAAGGCAATTTCCGAGGATAATTGCGAACATGTTTTAATG